>NC_134571.1:153722529-154922529 GCF_050947875.1 Dermacentor variabilis
GCGGCATATCCGTCATTGCTTATTTTACACCCGGACGTGCTTATTCTAAAACCCTGACTCACATCAGTCCTGGACGAAATGACATTACTCAGGCATTCCAGTCACTTCGTGAGATGTTTTTCCGATGCTTTCGTTCTCTCACTTAATAGGAAGCTGTAGCTCAGGTGCTCCCATCTAAATACATGTAAAAGGAGTATTCATCTTTCTCGGCAACCACTGCACCACATTTGATGAGGGTTGTTGCATTTAATAGAACAGCTTAAAATCTAGTGACGGCTCGTATCGAATTTTTGATTTGCGTGGTTAATTATTTTTTTATTATTGACAACAGTAAAAAATTTTCAGTAAACGAACTTATAAATTTCAAAACTCTGTTACTCAGCAATAGAAAGTGGTATCATAATTCTGTAAATGGCATCAGATACCACATCTAAGGCGCACAAAATTAATATGTTACACATGGATATGCAAATAATTTGGTAATATGGAAATACAACTTTTGTAAAACCCTCGTGCACAACGTAAGATATTCACGTGAAATATAAATTGACAAACATAATCTGTCCGTTTTAAATTATCTAATTGATGCCCTTTACAGAATCACGATATCTGTTTTTGATGCAGAGCTAATAATTTGTAGACTGTGTTTATATATTTGTGGTGCTCTCGCATTTCTTAAGATTCTTTTAAAAAACTTCAGCCCCTAAATTGGAATTCCACTTGCCACACAATACTAGAATTAAGCTTTCTTTCTCAAATGCCACAAACTTTATTAAAATCGGTCCAGGGGTGATCTCACAAATGCGTTTCTGCATTTGACATGTACTTGAATAGGCCGCGTCTGAGTTGGGCTCTAGCTAAAGCTTCCTCTTAAGAAAGTATTACCAGGAATTTGTAAATTTCGCGCAAGAATTTTCTTCCAGCGAACGACGGCTTTACGGTGCTCCACGCATGCTTCGCAGTAGTCGAGTTAACATGATGGCACAAAAAACTGGCCACAGTGGCCTGGCATCACGGAGTTAACAATGTGAAGCGTCCACGAATATGAGCGTGGTCACTAAAACGCGTGGTATAAGATAAGCATTTGCGCCGTTTCAATTGTTCGGTCTTGTGCCACATTTATATAACATAATTCAATGCCTTTCAACGAAGCTGCGACATTTGTATATGTTTAGAGGTGTAAGTGCATATCGTACGAATTGTATTGAAGAACTGAACGAACTTCACATCAAAGCGGTGGTGCTTGTAACACTCGGCTGAACACTCAATAGTTGCTTTTTTTATGCGTAATCGTCATAGTTACGTTCAATCACAGCACCCGTACCCGCAACTGATATCCCTCTGCTTTGCTGCCAGAGTTTCTTCCAAACTTCTGGATCTACATCTTGAATGTCGAGGCGCCAAGTCAGAACAACCAAAATATTTCTGCAACAAATTTCACGCTTGCAAACCTAAATTGTAACTTCTGATCAGCACAGTTTTCAGCTTGTTTCTACTATAGCAAGACTGACCTTCCTGAAACGCCACTGCTCCCGCTAGGATTGATAAAATCAGCTAGATAGACAACCTAGCTTGGAATGCGTCATGCTTGGATAGACAACACACCCTCAGTGCCCGTGAAACACGCATGATCACGTTATCGCTTGGTTCCTCGGCACAACGATACTGAAGTTAGGCGCGTTGGTAGTATATTTCCAAAGATATAGCGATAATATTAATAGAATGTTTTCCTTAGATGTCACCATGTACATATAATTTTACATGCGGTTTTAGCAAGTGACCCCACATGCTGGCCAAATAAAATGTGTTCTACATCAAAACCTCCAACTCTGGCGTGGTAAAATAAAATAAATGTGCTGAGACGCCGAAGCACATCATACCAAAGTCTCCGTCGAAATCCGCATTGTCACTCTCAGAATACATCACCAATTATTGTGAGACAAGGTTTGGATTTTGGGTCAGTATGCTGACCATACGTGATACATGCAAAAAGGAAGGTAACACAGGTAGCCTAAGGAGATTACGGCCATTCGCCGCATCGCGTCCAGCGGTCTAAAGGCTAAAATTAAAGGGCCACCACGTGTGTTGAAGCTTATTTCAGTCTTAGCGGCTGTGGGCAGAGCTTCTAACGTTAAAAAAATATGGCAGAACTAATTTCCCGATGACTGTCAACTGAAATGCGAATAGATGTCGAGCCATGTTACAACATGTAAAATTCCTCAAGTCGCGTTAATTCACTCGTTCTGTCGTAGCTCTGACACGTCTGTTGCGTCGGCTATATTCCAAATACACCGTAATGATGCCTTACTGTCTAAATCACTTGTGAAAGTCCCTCAAAAATTTGGAGGCATGACGATGACTGTATGATGCCGATGCAGAGACGACGGAATGATGAAGAAGAAATATTATCAATCCAATTACAGATGCGTATAACTACGACGGCATGACGAGAATTAGATGCCGATTCCGAAATTATAACGACAACATGACAACGATGGCGTGAGGGCGACAGTACGGCGATAACCACATGAAGGAGCAGAAAGACGACGACATCGCGACCGAGACGGCATGGCGACTGCGGTATGAGAACGGGTTAATGATGGCGTCTGTGTGACAACGACGCAATGACAGCTATACACGATAATGACGGCATAATCACGATTGAATGAATACAGCGTGTATACAATATAATGACGAACCAGGAATCATGTCGGTGGACGACGACGGCATGATGGCAATAGGATGGGTATATTCAAGTGATGACAATGGAGTAACGACAGCATAACGAGGGCATGACGACAACGGTATGATGACGAAAAAATTTAAGTTAGATTATGGGGTTTTACGGGCCAAAACCACTTTCTGATTATGAGGCATGCCGTCGTAGAGGACTCCGGAAATTTCAACCACCTGGGGATCTTTAACGTGCACCTAAATCTAAGTACACGGGTGTTTTCGCCCCCATCGAAATGCGGCCGCCGCGGCCGGGATTCGATTCCACGACAATGTGCTCAGCAGTCTAACATCATAGCCACTGAGCAACCACGGCGAGTAGTATGATGACGATGGGAAGATGAGAGTTGGCTGTTGAAGTTACAATGATGACGATGGAAACATCTGGACAGCATCCCGACTACAGTATGACAAAAAATGCAGGACAACTGAATGACGACGATAGCTTTACGATGGCATGAGGAAATGAGATGACGACGAGATTTCGACGGAAATGGCGTGACAATGACTGTACCACGAAACCTGTGTGATGAAGAAGGCATGACGACGGAGGCGTGATGAGAGCAGCATGCACTAATTTGGAGTTACGATGACGGCTTGTCTACAAGGGCAGTACGACGAAGGTCTGACAATCAAGGCCTGATAGCGGCTGTCAGTTGATAATCGCATGACAAAGGCGGCCTAATCATGATTTACTGATGATAACATGACATTACAATGGCAAATCAAGATTCCAGTCCATGGAACGACAAAGGCGGTGTGACAACGATGACACGACGACAATGAGGTGACGTTTTTGATCTGCACCACAATACGACAGCCTGAGCACCCCGATATTACGACTGTGTGACGATGAGGACATTGCGACGAGATGATGAGAGCGCGATGGCGAAACTGGGATGTCGACGATTGATCGATCACGACGGCATCACGAAACGGAACATATACTTAACGCTCTATAACGTAAACCTAATACGATCTGTTTTTTATTCCGATCTTCTGACGTCAAATTTACGTAATCGCTGAAACAAGCATTGAACAGTAACCCGCAGCATTGTTTGAAGAGGTCATTGAAACGCTATCCTCGTTTATGGGAGGTCACTTTTGTTGGCTTTGAGAATGAATAGCATTGCTTACTTTAAGAGGTATTTCTTAAATAATTGGCTGACAATAGGCGAGGAGCCGGCTGAAGTAGACAGAGCTTAGATGTGGCTGGACTAGCGCAGTGAAAATTGATAACCGGGTTAGGAGGTTATCTCAGAGGGTAACTGACAAGCGACTTGAGGGTGGCCCGAAAAGTGTTTGTCCAATTATGGACAGCAAATTGCAGAAATGGAATGGAAAAGTTTCGAATAACTTGACAATATAGCGTCCCTAGTGGCCCCAAGCTATAGACTATTCGGAACAATGGGTCAAAGTAGAAGGCTGCAATGTTGGAAAGCTGGAAGAAACTTGGAATGAGGAAGGTTGAACGACTGCGGTTGCATCACTATGGCGGGGTGACGACAAATGCATGACGACTGCATGATGATGATGGCGTGACGGCAGGGACGTGACGAGTGTAGGATGACAAAGATGGGATGAGGGTAATGCAATGACCATAATGGCATCAATAGCACGATATATAACCTACAGTTGTCTGAGCGATTATAACACCTTGGCCACTCGGTCGGGGTAGCAAGCGTGACGACAATGGCATAGCGAAACGAATGCATTACGAGGCTGTAATGAGGACAATGGAACGACCACGTCGGCATCATGACAAGAACGCACCTAGTGGCCCTAGAAGGTATACAACTTGGGCGCCGGGGTTGGCGTAAGAGTATGGAGGGATAGATAGATAGATAGATAGATAGATAGATAGATAGATAGATAGATAGATAGATAGATAGATAGATAGATAGATAGATAGATAGATAGATAGATAGATAGATAGATAGATAGATAGATAGATAGGGTAGATTGCATAGATGGATAGATGGATAGATGGATAGATGGATAGATAGGCAGGCAGGCAGGCAGGCAGGCAGGCTAAGAACGGCTGAAGTAGGCCCATAATAATATTTGCATTGAAATTCAAGGAAAACTTTTCCGTCCTCCAGGAGGACTCGTCGCCATGCTTAATGAGCGCAAGAAAGCACAGAAAGACTTGTCATTACGTTATTGCTTTTTATCCATCGCTGCGAAAGCGGGAGACGGACTAGTAGTAAGCGGGTAATTTCCCTTAGAATCCCACAGATTCATGTGGTATACTTTTTTTATTCTACCGGTAATCAGGAGCCCATATTCTGCGTTTTCATCCACGACGCGTTGCTTTCTTCCGCGGTCAGCGCTTCTTGAACTTACGTGACCGCCACAACAAATGAGATCTAAAAGATATGTGCCCAGGATGTTGTAATCCGTCTCAGGCTCTGATTACGTGTTACATAGAGCTGTGTGCTCAGTGACGCTGCCTGTGCGCAATATATGCCGCGTCTGCGGTATCCCCGTAATCGGGTAACGAGCGTATCCGATTCATTCAAGCGTGGCCTGCTGCTTGCGGACTCCCCGACTAGATTGTTCTGGTATTCCCGTCCTCCTTTTCTCTGCTTCGTTCTCCGCAGCCTGCTTCGGCCATCCCATCATCAGATATGATTATCACTGCGTGGTACGCACTAAGCAATTTTCCCGATCGGCTAATTTGCTGCGTCTACTCGTAGGAAAAATGTCCGAGCATGGCCTCGAATGCGGTGCCGCTTGCCTCGTGCAGCTGTAAAGCACTTCGTTTTTTTTTCTGTGTCCCTTGTCGCACCTCACGCTGCATGAAATAACCTCATGAAAAACATTCTAGCACAAGCCGTAACCCTTCCATATGTTATTGAGGATGTTTGGTGGACCTCCTTCTACTAACTTCCATTGCTTTCCTATACTGGGCTTATAGGTGACGTGCTATATTGACACCGAAATTGCTATTGTTTGCTATAGTATTAGATTAAATTCAATGTATGCGAACTGAAACCTTCGGCATGGACGCCTGTGCCTTGAGAGGTTGGCTCATTCTATTTCTTTTTTGTTCTGTAGCATTTGCTTGGTGCCAATATAGGCCCGTTTCTGATTTTTACCCTTAACATGCTGCATTACATGCATATATTTATGCTCAACACGGCAATAATTACGCTACATTGAAGAAATCTGCCTGACAAAAATAATGAATTAAATTTATTTCCAACATTGTTGTGGGTTTATGCTTATCTGAAACAATGCGCCGGCTCGGCCTATTTGGTGCATATTCCACATGCTAGTTATTCGTCAGTATATAGTCTTATTTAGTCGACAAGAACTTAATCGTCCGTAAGCGATGGTGTGTGTACGCCTTCTTGCCCATCTTTTCGCGCTGTTCCCCTGTCGAATACATTTTGCATTCTGGATTTCTTAGAATAAAGGAAGACTGAAATTGGAACGCGATCAGTTCCTGCGCACAAAATAACCAGGCTTTCATAGGACATCGATTTTTTAGCACCACCAAGAGCATACAATTCCTGAAAGGTTGTGCCAACCAAAATAAACCTACTGGTATGACATACTTTCCACGCGATTCTGTGCATCATTGTAATCAGCGAATGCCATTTGCCTCGGACTTTCAGCCAAGGCAGAAAAAAAAAACTAGCCAGCTACATCCTGCCGAGAGGCCATTCAGCATCCTCGATCGTGTAGTCATCATTTGGATCAGCGTACCAGCGGGTTTCAAGCTTCACGAAACGTCAACTACCAAATGATCACTTTGCATTGCTGAAGCTGATAACTGAAGGTATGCGTTGCGGCGCCCTGCACGCTTTGTTTCGCTGCAAGTAAGATGAAACCGCGCAAATGTACAAGAGAGATAAAGCGAGCGTTACTACCGACAAATGATTGCCACCAAATTTATGCTAACGATAATGGTAGTGAAGAGTAACCGCCGGAGCATGCCGAATTTATAGTGCGCGCGCGGTAAGCTTCGGTTCCACAGGATTACACAGTACATGCCTTATATTTGCTCTTCGTGCTGGCAACCAGCACCCGGGGGAGCAATCACCGTTAACATGAAAGCTTGACACAAATCACAAAGCGCAAACACAAAGCTTGACGCTGCAGGAAGTTAAGTGAATAGTGTACGAGGGAAATTTTCGCATAGGTAAACATGATGCTATACCTTTGCAAACTTTCGGCCTCGATAGACAGGATCATTTTTGTTGGAACGTTGTTTTGTAAGCAGCGATGGCGGTGAGAAGCAAAGCGTTACAGGTTGTAACTTCATAACTGCGGTAATTGCAGGAGAATGGCATCCGTTTGCCTTATATAATGACGTCGGTAGATGTTTACATTTAACCACATTTTCATTGCAATGCAGTCATTGGGCACACGAAACATTTACCAAATAGCTATGCATTTCAATAAATGACAAGGCACGGAACTCGACCAACGAAATTTGGTGGAGAAGCCAAATTATTCATGCTAGATGTCCTGTAATTGACACAATGTTGTCAACGCGTAGGCATTGTTATGGTAGATCCATAAAAAAACACAATCCTCCCATATGAGCACATTGTTCGCTGATGAAAATTCACTGATATTCAAGTTACCACAAATACATTATTATATTAACATGGGCGACCAAAAGAACAGGGGCGACCAAAACAACATGGCCTATAATATCACAATAAAACTTGGTGTCACCCTGCCTTCCTTACTACTATCTAAACACCGGAAGGTATGGAAAATTATTAGTGGTCCTAATAAGTACAAGTTAAACTGTTTCACGACGATGGACGCATTACGCCTAGGAAGAGGTGCTGTGTTTAATTACGATGTGTGTTTGCTACTGATTTTTACAAATGATTTTTCTTCCATTCTCCCCACTTTTTTCTGGCCTTCGGGTTTCTTGCATGGAGCTAGTAGCGTTGAATAGAATTGTTTATGAAGACTCATTTACAATATGAACGTATCTTCACCTGGTGCTGATACCATTGCGGTTCAGTCTTTACAACGTGCCAAAACATATTCGCCAGCAATTTTGTCAGAAATATTCATGCAGTCATCACAGTGCTCAGAGCCCCTGAGTATCTGGAATGTAGGGAAGGTGAAGCCAGTTTCCTACTAAGAGATTTACAAAGGCCTGGCAATTACAGACACATTACTTCATCTAGCATCACATGTGAACGTATGAGGTGCAATATTTATTCCATCTTGATATTGCTGCTTACGTCTTTTCGTAAATAGCATGCCTTCCGAAAGCGCTAGCCATGTGAAACGAAGCCACTATTGTTAGCCTCTAGTCGGTCGAGACTTTTCATGGCTTGATCACTCAATAAGAAACGGTAGCTAGAAAAGGGCTTTTGATTTGATTCCGCGCAACAAAATTATGCTTTCTCGTATATTCCAATTAAAATACGATGCTATTGTGTCTGCAGGTTGTGGGTAAGTCGTACTTTACAAATTTTCTGGGGCATTTTACTTTGAGAAATTCAGTTACTTCAATAAAACACTTGCGCTATGCGGTAGGCCCACAAGAATTGAGGATGTACGGATGGGTGCTATGAGCGGCGCCTTATGAACGGGGTGGTGAGTTGTGCCACCAAGCTGTTCTCATTATATTGTCATTGTGCTGTGCTAAGCGTACCACCACCCAGCGTCCGCGGCCACTCAGACAGACCTCAAACGGCACCTACAAAACTGATTTATCTTTCGCGTTTCGCGTAAGAGATTTATGTTTTCTCGTATATAGGAATAACAACCCGAAGCTATGATGTCTACAGTTTGTGCGTCAGTCGTACTTTAGCGCTTTCTGACGCAATTACCATTTCAACATTAATTTATTTCAGTAAGACATTTGTGCTTGGCGAGCGGCCTAGAAGAATGAGGAAGTATGCTGCACTTCCGCACACGTGCGTGCGCGCGTGACGTTCATCGCTTGCGGTGCTGGTGCTTGTGTAGCGCCACCTAACGTCAGTTGGGTTAATGCTACTTCTCCAGCGTTCGCACCAGCTTAGCTGCACATTCACTTTCACAGGGGGGAACGAAGGCGGATTGATTTTACTAATGACTTATTTTCTGCTCGTGATCACGTTTCTGTTATTGGCTGATTGTTTCTCGGTTCCCAAAAAGCTTTCGACACTACGTCGCGCCGTCGCCTTCTTTTAAGACAAAATAAACTTAGCCAAAATTTATTAGGTTGTTTCTTTTTCGTTTATCGACCGTAGGGAAAATTCACATATTATTTACGACTTCTTTCAGTGTATAGTTAAGTCTGCTGAACTGTAGGTTTCGGCATTGAGGCCCACACTTTTTATATTCTAAATGAGAGCCTTCCCTAACCGTTGTTCTTCAATTAAACGACTCTCTTCTCATGGTTCTGTATGTATCATGTAATACTAAACTTTGATGTCACTTTTGTTGAACCTATCGACGTATTTATAACACCATTATTCTTTCGTTGCATGTACACTTGGCTTACACACCAACAGAGAGAGAAAAGGATGCATAGAATGGCAGGGAGGTTAACCAGAGGTAGTTCTGGTCCGCTACCCTGCAAGGGGAAAGGGTTAAGGGTGATAAAAGAGAAAGAAAGTGGAACGGGGAGATAGAGAGAAAGATAGACGAGCTCGAGCAAACCGCGTACACTACAGAGTGGTAAGGGGCGGTGTTCTTATAGTCTATTGGGAAGCCCCGTAGACCGCAGGAACCTCAAGAAGCTTAGCTCGGGTCCTCCTATCCAAATAAATTTAAAAGGAGAATTCGTTTTTCTCAGCAACCACTACATCAAACTTGACTAGGTTTGTGGCATTTAAAAGAAAAACATAAAATTTAGTGAGTGCTGGTGTCGAATTTTTTACTTCGGTTGTAAATTTTTTACTAAAGATTGGCAAATATCGCAAATTTTCAGAAAACGAAACTATTGAGTTTACAACTCCGTAACACAACAATGCCAAATGATATGGAAATTCTGTGAATTGCATGCCATAGTACATCTAAACCTGACAAAACTGATATGTTACACATTTATTTATTTATTTACACAATACTGCGGGCAGCAATGCTGCCCAAGCAGGAGAAGGTTTACAAGAGATGCTTTGTCAACATATTTTCAAATGAAACATAAGAAGTGCCTGGAACAACACATTCCGGTAAATGATCCCATTCTTCGCTCGTAAGTGGAAAAAATTGATTTCTGAAATATTTTAGTTCGAGCAAAGCATTACCGAACTACTTTAGAATGAAAAATACGCGACGACCTTTGTGGAGCATGGGTAATATATGTGGCATTTGCTAAACCAGTTTCATTATGATATAACGAGCAAAAAAGTTTCAACCTGAGAATTTTGCGGCGCACGTGGAGCGGATCCAGTCCAAGTTGGCCTAACATGCCAGAAACTGATGAAGATGTTTTGTAATCAGAGCAAATAAACCGTGCAGCCAGGCGCTGAATTCGTTCAAGTTTGTCGATTTCCTTTTTAATGAACGGGTCCCACACTCTAGGACTGGGCGTACGAGGGAACGATAAGCCTGCAGCTTGACAGATGAAGGGGACTTCTTTAGCTTTCTACGTAGAAAGCAAAGTTGTTTGAAATCTTTGTTGCATATGTTGGTAATATGTGTGTCCCATTTGAGGTTGCTGTTAATTGTTATGCCTAAATATTTAACAGAAGTAATTGATTCAAGGTTCCGATTGCCAATGGGGTAAGTATAAAGTAGTGGTTTTCGTTTCAATGTTATTGTCATTGACAGTGTTTTGGAAAAATTTATTTGCATTCCTCTATCGTCGCACCAGTCCGCGAGTTTACAAAGACTGTTGTTAAGTGTATCCTGGCATGAAGAACGCCTTACAGTGTAATAAATGACACAATCATCAGCAAACAATTTCACCTTGACATTAGGATCCAAATTTTTAGCAATATCATTTACATAGATAAGGAACAGCAGGGGTCCCAACACTGACCCCTGTGGTACACCGAATAAAACAGGCAGGCTATTAGATTTCACACCATCGATTTCCCCAAATTGAACACGATTCGCTAAATAAGCTTGAATCCAATGTACTATATTTTCTGGTAGCCCAAGTGATTCAAGAATTTCAATTAGATTTGCATGTGGCACACAGTCAAATGCCTTTGACAAGTCTCGGAATATAGCGTCGATCTGCAGGCGGTCATCAATGGCACTGGCAAAGTCATGTACAATGGATAACAATTGAGTTGAGGTTAAAAACTTTCTACGAAAGCCATGCTGAAAATCAACGAAAAATTTATTCGCTTCCAAGTGTCTAGATATGTGATTAGCGATAATATGCTCCAAGAGCTTACAACATGTGCGTATGAGGGAAATAGGTCTATAATTGTTAGCAGTAAGTTTATCACCAGATTTAAACACTGATATTACTTTGGCTGTGAGCCAGTCTTTCGGTATAAAGCTCTGTTTAAGAGATGCATTAAAAATTATGTATAGGAATTCAAAAGTTTGTTCTGAGTAGCGTCGAAGAAAGTTGTTAAGCAAACCATTGACTCCAGGCGATTTTTTTACGTCAATATCAAGCAACATAGTAAGAATTCCTTCACGACTAATTGAAATGTCAGGAATTGATTGAGATGTAGATAGCGTATACGAGTTATCATGGGCGCTGAGAACTGAAGGTGGAATGAATGCTTTATAAAATGTGTCATTGAATTCATTGACGATATCATTAAGATTAGAACTTACGCTGTTGTTTATTCTCAGCTGCTGAACACTACAATTAGTGTCAGACAGGAAACGCCAAAACTTGTCTGGAGAGCTTTTTAGGAATGTAATCATAGTCTGATTATGAAATTTGTCGCGGGCGTTGCGAAGCTTGATGAGTAAAGCACCCCTTAAAGAGCGGAGTTCGGTACTCTGAGGTAGCTTATATTTGCGTTTGTGCTTTATTCTATACGTTTGAGACGAACGATTTCACGAGTGATCCATGGATTATGACGTTTAGTTTTCTTTTTACGCGTCAGTACGAATTTATCGATACAATACTTAACAACAGAGTTAAACTTGTCCCAGAGAAGCATGGCGTCATCATCACATTTGAATTTATCGAGGGAAAGGTGTAAGCAATACAAGACGGATTCGTCATCAGCCGATGAAAAATCTAGAAAGGACTGCGTGATGGGTGTAACTTGGTTGTTTTTTTGTATTTCTAAGTCCACATGTACAAGTTTGTGGTCAGCTATACCTTCAGTTAAGACAACAGTAGGGTTGTCCGACAAGCCTTTGATAAAAACAAGATCAAGAATTAATTGGGTGAGTTCTGTGACACGCGTGGGATGTAGTACAACCTGTTGAAGATCATGAAAGAACATAGAATCAAAAAGAACGTGTGCACTGTCAGCATCATGAGAGCCAGAGATTGATAACTGATCCAATCAACGCAAGGTAGATTGAAGTCACCGGCCATCAGAAATTTATGATTAGGTCGGAGCATGCGCTCTAGGTAGACAGCAAGGGATTCCACGAATGACACTGGGCTTTTGGGAGGCCTGTACACGACACCGACTAAAATAGAAAAATCTCGATATTTAACGTCACGCCAAATGCTTTCATGCTGTGGTATATTTGGAAGCTGGACACAACTAATCTCCCTTTTTGTGATCGCATTACATTAATTTTATAAAATTTAGTAATGCGTAAATGTAGCTTTTGCCGAACCCTTGTACATAACGTAACAAATTCACGTAATATTTAAATTGACATATCAAATTTGTCCGCTTTGACTGATATAATGGATGCCGTTTACAGAACCGTGGTATCTGTTCTTGACAGCGAGCTATTAATTTGTAAACTTCGTGCTTCTATCTTATTTTCGATCTTTCAAATATTTGAAATTTCTTTCAATACAATTCAGGTTCTAAATAGAAATTTCACTTCCAAGAGACACTAGAATTTAACTATCCCTCTCAAATGCAATAAATTTTATTAAAAACGGTCCAGGCGTATCTTGGAAAAGAGTTTTTGCGTTTAATTTGTATTTAAGTAAACCGCGTCGTTTGGGCCGAGCTAATGCTTCCTCTTAATAACGCGAGTAATACCCGTGTCACACGGGCAACTGGGATCTCCTTTAAACTTCCTTCCCTTAAAGGACCGCAAGGGAGTTTCACCTCGAAGGAGTCTGATCCGTGTCACACGGCCTATAAGCGAGCTTTTGAAAGGTGACGCTGGGGGCCCATTAGGCGCTGCTCACCTCGTAGGCAGCCATGAAAGAAACACGTTATATATTGCTAAAGAGTCTTGGGAAAGACGTGAATCACTCATTCTGCATGCGCGAGACGTGCGATCACGTTGACCAAAAGAGCATAAAATAGCGCAGTCAGGGCAAACGCAGCAGCCATTCCGAGAATGCCCGATTCGAGAGTCGAATGTAGATGCTCAACTCAAATATCTTTGTCAGTGCTCAAATACTATATTATATGCGAAAAAGACCGTTATAATTGCTGGCAAAAGTGAAAATAATAAATATGAGGGTGATTTCTTGACTCGAAATTCAAGCACGCTGGGAACAAGAGTACTCCCTTCAGTCGGCAAGGGAGATCTTCCATCTCCATTCGCTAGGAACTTACTAAACTTCCTTTGCTAAAGGACTGCCGTGTGACACGGCGCGCATCTTCCTCGAGATAAAGACGCCCTTGGTTGAAAAGAGTTAAAAGGACTTTAGCCGCGTCCGTGTGACAGGAGTATAAGGCTTTGAGCGCGCATGTTCTTTGGGAGTACTGACCTAAAACTTTGAGTTCTGATAGTGGACAATTGTCCAACTGGTCCAGTACTCTGCACATCATTCGTCTCTAGGTGCCATATCGCGGGCAGATATAGATAATATGTCCGAGCGTCTCATCGCTCTTGCATGTGTCGCACGTGGTGCTGTTGGCCATTCTATTAAGGAAAGTATATGAGTTCGTAAATGCAACGACTAACCACAGATGGTACAGCATGGTCTGTTCACGCTGTGGTAACCCAGGCGCTAGGCGCATCCGTATGCGCGTAGAATCGAAGGCCAGTGACAAATGGTGAAAACGTTCGAGTCCCACAGGGGCAAAGTAATTACATAGCAAGCCATGCTAACTGCAAATGTGGTTTTATACGCCGTAATTTTTCCTCCGCACATAAGTCTCTGAATGTGGTACTTTACCGAACAATCATCAAACCAAAGATCGAATTTGGGCCATCGATATGAGACCCTCATCCAGCATAACTTATTCCTTCGAAATAATTGAAAACCGCTTTACAACAGTTATGGTAGCCAATTACACCCAAACAGCCAGTGCGATTGCTATTAGGAGTTCCCTCGATCTCCCTGACTTAACACATAGAAAAGAACTGCATAGCAGACCTAAAAGTGATCTTTCTTTTGCCCTTCATTAATCTGTTCCCGCTTTCATCACCGCCTCATGGTTCAAGAACGAAGTTATCGCATCCACATATGCGCCAACTCACTCGCAGCAATGACTACTTTGAACTGGAAGCACATCTGCGCATCCACTGCCAGCAATCCTGACAATGCACGATTAAGTATGGCGCTGTCAGTAACATTTTGAAAGTTCATATATATTTTGTGAGATTCGTCTTGCATGCATAACCATTGCTCTTTGTACCACCCAGGAGACCTTGAAAGCATTTAAATGAATAAAAAGGTAAACAAACATTGTCCCATAATGGCACCCAGCAAAAACTATGAATGTCTATGCTGGAGCATCGGTTCTTGCGAAGCACCCCTGCAGAGCCACTCGGTCCCACTCTGTTCGTGAGAGTGGAAGACTTGCAGCGAACACATCTGCCTTTGGAGCTTTGCACTCACCTGCGGACCTTTTGAGGCCCATGCTTTCCACACGAAAGCGGTGTGCAACTCAAACCGACATCAGTGAGCGCAGTCATACGTCAAACAATGGGACCAAAGATCAGAGGGGAGAGCCGCTGTTTGCCGTGTCACGGAGCCGGGTGGAGTGTGCGGCATATAGACAGCCTGTCGCGACAGCTTGCGTCACCGTCCGGTACGTTCACGTAGTGCACTTTCGCCGAAAGGTTGAAGGTGAGGAACGCTGAGTACATACGGTAGCTTGACAAAGTTGTGCCGCCAAGTTATCCCGCGCCGGCAACGCCAGTGCAGTGCGCGCCACCAGCGCTTCGCATCGTGGACGATGGACCACTTGCGTATATAACCGGTATCCCTCTCGCGCAAGCGCAACACACTAATATATTTATGCCACGTAACTAATCATCCGTGGCAACTTCTTTCGTCTTCGATTAACAGAATTATCACAGTGCACTGTAGACCGGATTGTTCGTTGCACTCAAAGCAATAAATTGCACCAGAAACTTTCAATAGAACCGTGTAAAATATTTTGTAAGTCTAATTCAGCGAAACATCTGTCCACGTTTTCGCCCTTAACCATGCCCGAAGCAACCGGCCATAAGCTGCTCCGGTTTGACAAATTTTCTAGCATTTGTTGTGTATATAAGAAGAAATTTTGGATCTGCAACATTTTGTGTAGAGCTCATAAAGTTTCTGGCCAAACTATCTCGGCACTAATGTGCATTCATTCTATTGAACTGACTTCACATGTGTACGCATTAAATACACAAAAATCGGCACTTTCTTCCTTCTAGGAGGCAAGTAAACTAAAAAAAATTACTTTCTACAAGCTGTCACGAAATTTTCTGAATTTGATATCACTTACATTTCATTTCATATCACTTACATTTCAATTGAAAGAAGTCCTATTAGGGTTATTATAATTACACGAAAGTATTTCGCCCTCGCCAGCAGCAGTACTTGAGATAGCTATTCCGGCGGCTAGCTTCCCACGCTATGCGTGCTGCCCCCGCACCTGTTTAAGCTTTTTCCTAGACGCTAGAGCTATACAATATCCGCGCAACCTTGAGCGATCGGAAAGCGCGTTTTCCACCCTGGGCCGGCGGAGAGGGGAGATTTCGTTCCGGCCGCGAAGCTCTCTACATCTCAGTAAGGTGCCTCGCGGTGGTCTCGTGCTGAAGATGCCCTCTCGGTGAGCGCATATTTCCCCCCTCATCTTTTAAGAGATTCAATACATACAAGCATTTGTCTCGCAAACCAGATTTATTTCAAGGGAATTTCCCACGTCTCAATAATTTCTCTCGTCGTATACGAGTGCTGATTGCCGTGTTATAGTTTGTTAACGAAGCTTCCCCTCAAGTCTAAATATTTTAAGGCAGTTTTCCTAGTCTATAAAGCCGCTCGAGTTCACGCTGCTCCTCTGGCGGCCATTTTTTCAAAGAAATTATGCCTTCCAACCACTCAGAATGCCAGTGACAACTTCACGTTTGATCAATTCTGGATATTGTAAATAGTAAACAGCTACTTTTGCTTACATGATCGGCCATGACATTGAAATTGCTGATACAACGGAAAGCATTGCACCGGATGCACGTATATAGAACTGTGTATGTTGAACGAGATAAGAGCTGCACTATAGGCATCGCAGGCAGTTTTAATTGGAGGCAAACTTGGCAAGTGCGCCCCGAATGATAAATTGTTTTGTCTAAACCGAAACAGCGCGAATTGGTAGGCTGCATGAAAGAGAGACATTCTTATTGAATGACAGGAAGTTATTCGGCATATATCTGGCGATCACTCAGGAAATGGTTGTTGTGGAACGACGAGTCGGTTCTGATGTACTTCGCTATAAAAACGCGCGAGATAGTGTCGAGCAGCCTATATTGGCTTTTGTGTGTGTATATATATATATCAATTCTAAATATTGTAAGGCAGTTTGTCGTGTGCGTATCATGGACACGCATGCTTATATCGCCTTCCGTTTCCCTACCACGGTTGCGCTTTAAAACCAACAGCGCGCGCATGCGATCCCATAGATGAGATGAATACATATATATAGAAAAGTATCAGTCATAGCTATCGTAGTATAGCCTTCTGAGCCGTTTCCCTTTTCTTTTTCTTCTCTTTTTTTTCTTCTTTGAAAGAAGTCCTATTAGGGTTATTATAATTACACGAAGGTATTTCGCCCTCGCCAGCAGCAGTACTTGAGATAGCTATTCCGGCGGCTAGCTTCCCACGCTATGCGTGCCGCCCCCGCACCTGTTTAAGCTTTTTCCTAGACGCTAGAGCTATACAATATCCGCGCAACCTTGAGCGATCGGAAAGCGCGTTTTCCACCCTGGGCCGGCGGAGAGGGGAGATTTCGTTCCGGCCGCGAAGCTCTCTACATCTCAGTAAGGTGCCTCGCGGTGGTCTCGTGCTGAAGATGCCCTCTCGGTGAGCGCATATTTCCCCCCTCATCTTTTAAGAGATTCAATACATACAAGCATTTGTCTCGCAAACCAGATTTATTTCAAGGGAATTTCCCACGTCTCAATTATTTCTCTCGTCGTATACGAGTGCTGATTGCCGTGTTATAGTTTGTTAACGAAGCTTCCCCTCAAGTCTAAATATTTTAAGGCAGTTTTCCTAGTCTATAAAGCCGCTCGAGTTCACGCTGCTCCTCTGGCGGCCATTTTTTTCAAAGAAATTATGCCTTCCAACCACTCAGAATGCCGGTGACAACTTCACGTTTGATCAATTCTGGATATTGTAAATAGTAAACAGCTACTTTTGCTTACATGATCGGCCATGACATTGAAATTGCTGATACAACGGAAAGCATTGCACCGGATGCACGTATATAGAAGTGTGTATGTTGAACGAGATAAGAGCTGCACTATAGGCATCGCAGGCAGTTTTAATTGGAGGCAAACTTGGCAAGTGCGCCTCGAATGATAAATTGTTTTGTCTAAACCGAAACAGCGCGAATTGGTAGGCTGCATGAAAGAGAGACATTCTTATTGAATGACAGGAAGTTATTCGGCATATATCTGGCGATCACTCAGGAAATGGTTGTTGTGGAACGACGAGTCGGTTCTGATGTACTTTGCTATAAAAACGCGCGAGATAGTGTCGAGCAGCCTATATTGGCTTTTGTGTGTGTATATATATATATATATATTCTAAATATTGTAAGGCAGTTTGTCGTGTGCGTATCATGGACACGCATGCTTATATCGCCTTCCGTTTCCCTACCACGGTTGCGCTTTAAAACCAACAGCGCGCGCATGCGATCCCATAGATGAGATGAATACATATATATAGAAAAGTATCAGTCATAGCTCTCGTAGTATAGCCTTCTGAGCCGTTTCCCTTTTCTTTTTCTTCTCTTTTTTTTTCTTCTTTGAATGAAGTCCTATTAGGGTTATTATAATTACACGAAGGTATTTCGCCCTCGCCAGCAGCAGTACTTGAGATAGCTATTCCGGCGGCTAGCTTCCCACGCTATGCGTGCCGCCCCCGCACCTGTTTAAGCTTTTTCCTAGACGCTAGAGCTATACAATATCCGCGCAACCTTGAGCGATCGGAAAGCGCGTTTTCCACCCTGGGCCGGCGGAGAGGGGAGATTTCGTTCCGGCCGCGAAGCTCTCTACATCTCAGTAAGGTGCCTCGCGGTGGTCTCGTGCTGAAGATGCCCTCTCGGTGAGCGCATATTTCCCCCCTCATCTTTTAAGAGATTCGATACATACAAGCATTTGTCTCGCAAACCAGATTTATTTCAAGGGAATTTCCCACGTCTCAATAATTTCTCTCGTCGTATACGAGTGCTGATTGCCGTGTTATAGTTTGTTAACGAAGCTTCCCCTCAAGTCTAAATATTTTAAGGCAGTTTTCCTAGTCTATAAAGCCGCTCGAGTTCACGCTGCTCCTCTGGCGGCCATTTTTTCAAAGAAATTATGCCTTCCAATCACTCAGAATGCCGGTGACAACTTCACGTTTGATCAATTCTGGATATTGTAAATAGTAAACAGCTACTTTTGCTTACATGATCGGCCATGACATTGAAATTGCTGATACAACGGAAAGCATTGCACCGGATGCACGTATATAGAACTGTGTATGTTGAACGAGATAAGAGCTGCACTATAGGCATCGCAGGCAGTTTTAATTGGAGGCAAACTTGGCAAGTGCGCCTCGAATGATAAATTGTTTTGTCTAAACCGAAACAGCGCGAATTGGTAGGCTGCATGAAAGAGAGACATTCTTATTGAATGACAGGAAGTTATTCGGCATATATCTGGCGATCACTCAGGAAATGGTTGTTGTGGAACGACGAGTCGGTTCTGATGTACTTCGCTATGAAAACGCGCGAGATAGTGTCGAGCAGCCTATATTGGCTTTTGTGTGTGTATATATATATCAATTCTAAATATTGTAAGGCAGTTTGTCGTGTGCGTATCATGGACAGGCATGCTTATATCGCCTTCCGTTTCCCTACCACGGTTGCGCTTTAAAACAAACAGCGCGCGCATGCGATCCCATAGATGAGATGAATACATATATATAGAAAAGTATCAGTCATAGCTCTCGTAGTATAGCCTTCTGAGCCGTTTCCCTTTTCTTTTTCTTCTCTTTTTTTTCTTCTTTGAAAGAAGTCCTATTAGGGTTATTATAATTACACGAAGGTATTTCGCCCTCGCCAGCTGCAGTACTTGAGATAGCTATTCCGGCGGCTAGCTTCCCACGCTATGCGTGCCGCCCCCGCACCTGTTTAAGCTTTTTCCTAGACGCTAGAGCTATACAATATCCGCGCAACCTTGAGCGATCGGAAAGCGCGTTTTCCACCCTGGGCCGGCGGAGAGGGGAGATTTCGTTCCGGCCGCGAAGCTCTCTACATCTCAGTAAGGTGCCTCGCGGTGGTCTCGTGCTGAAGATGCCGTCTCGGTGAACGCATAGGTCCCCCCTCATCTTTTAAGAGATTCAATACATACAAGCATTTGTCTCGCAAACCAGATTTATTTCAAGGGAATTTCCCACGTCTCAATAATTTCTCTCGTCGTATACGAGTGCTGATTGCCGTGTTATAGTTTGTTAACGAAGCTTCCCCTCAAGTCTAAATATTTTAAGGCAGTTTTCCTAGTCTATAAAGCCGCTCGAGTTCACGCTGCTCCTCTGGCGGCCATTTTTTTCAAAGAAATTATGCCTTCCAACCACTCAGAATGCCGGTGACAATTTCACGTTTGATCAATTCTGGATATTGTAAATAGTAAACAGCTACTTTTGCTTACATGATCGGCCATGACATTGAAATTGCTGATACAACAGAAAGCATTGCACCGGATGCACGTATATAGAACTGTGTATGTTGAACGAGATAAGAGCTGCACTATAGGCATCGCAGGCAGTTTTAATTGGAGGCAAACTTGGCAAGTGCGCCTCGAATGATAAATTGTTTTGTCTAAACCGAAACAGCGCGAATTGGTAGGCTGCATGAAAGAAAGACATTCTTATTGAATGACAGGAAGTTATTCGGCATATATCTGGCGATCACTCAGGAAATGGTTGTTGTGGAACGACGAGTCGGTTCTGATGTACTTCGCTATAAAAACGCGCGAGATAGTGTCGAGCAGCCTATATTGGCTTTTGTGTGTGTATATATATATCAATTCTAAATATTGTAAGGCAGTTTGTCGTGTGCGTATCATGGACACGCATGCTTATATCGCCTTCCGTTTCCCTACCACGGTTGCGCTTTAAAACCAACAGCGCGCGCATGCGATCCCATAGATGAGATGAATACATATATATAGAAAAGTATCAGTCATAGCTCTCGTAGTATAGCCTTCTGAGCCGTTTCCCTTTTCTTTTTCTTCTCTTTTTTTTCTTCTTTGAAAGAAGTCCTATTAGGGTTATTATAATTACACGAAGGTATTTCGCCCTCGCCAGCAGCAGTACTTGAGATAGCTATTCCGGCGGCTAGCTTCCCACGCTATGCGTGCCGCCCCCGCACCTGTTTAAGCTTTTTCCTAGACGCTAGAGCTATACAATATCCGCGCAACCTTGAGCGATCGGAAAGCGCGTTTTCCTCCCTGGGCCGGCGGAGAGGGGAGATTTCGTTCCGGCCGCGAAGCTCTCTACATCTCAGCAAGGTGCCTCGCGGTGGTCTCGTGCTGAAGATGCCCTCTCGGTGAGCGCATATTTCCCCCCTCATCTTTTAAGAGATTCAATACATACAAGCATTTGTCTCGCAAACCAGATTTATTTCAAGGGAATTTCCCACGTCTCAATAATTTCTCTCGTCGTATACGAGTGCTGATTGCCGTGTTATAGTTTGTTAACGAAGCTTCCCCTCAAGTCTAAATATTTTAAGGCAGTTTTCCTAGTCTATAAAGCCGCTCGAGTTCACGCTGCTCCTCTGGCGGCCATTTTTTCAAAGAAATTATGCCTTCCAACCACTCAGAATGCCGGTGACAACTTCACGTTTGATCAATTCTGGATATTGTAAATAGTAAACAGCTACTTTTGCTTACATGATCGGCCATGACATTGAAATTGCTGATACAACGGAAAGCATTGCACCGGATGCACGTATATAGAACTGTGTATGTTGAACGAGATAAGAGCTGCACTATAGGCATCGCAGGCAGTTTTAATTGGAGGCAAACTTGGCAAGTGCGCCTCGAATGATAAATTGTTTTGTCTAAACCGAAACAGCGCGAATTGGTAGGCTGCATGAAAGAGAGACATTCTTATTGAATGACAGGAAGTTATTCGGCATATATCTGGCGATCACTCAGGAAATGGTTGTTGTGGAACGACGAGTCGGTTCTGATGTACTTCGCTATGAAAACGCGCGAGATAGTGTCGAGCAGCCTATATTGGCTTTTGTGCGTGTATAAATATATCAATTCTAAATATTGTAAGGCAGTTTGTCGTGTGCGTATCATGGACACGCATGCTTATATCGCCTTCCGTTTCCCTACCACGGTTGCGCTTTAAAACCAACAGCGCGCGCATGCGATCCCATAGATGAGATGAATACATATATATAGAAAAGTATCAGTCATAGCTCTCGTAGTATAGCCTTCTGAGCCGTTTCCCTTTCCTTTTTCTTCTCTTTTTTTTCTTCTTTGAAAGAAGTCCTATTAGGGTTATTATAATTACACGAAGGTATTTCGCCCTCGCCAGCAGCAGTACTTGAGAAAGCTATTCCGGCGGCTAGCTTCCCACGCTATGCGTGCCGCCCCCGCACCTGTTTAAGCTTTTTCCTAGACGCTAGAGCTATACAATATCCGCGCAACCTTGAGCGATCGGAAAGCGCGTTTTCCACCCTGGGCCGGCGGAGAGGGGAGATTTCGTTCCGGCCGCGAAGCTCTCTACATCTCAGTAAGGTGCCTTGCGGTGGTCTCGTGCTGAAGATGCCCTCTCGGTGAGCGCATATTTCCCCCCTCATCTTTTAAGAGATTCAATACATACAAGCATTTGTCTCGCAAACCAGATTTATTTCAAGGGAATTTCCCACGTCTCAATAATTTCTCTCGTCGTATACGAGTGCTGATTGCCGTGTTATAGTTTGTTAACGAAGCTTCCCCTCAAGTCTAAATATTTTAAGGCAGTTTTCCTAGTCTATAAAGCCGCTCGAGTTCACGCTGCTCCTCTGGCGGCCATTTTTTCAAAGAAATTATGCCTTCCAACCACTCAGAATGCCGGTGACAACTTCACGTTTGATCAATTCTGGATATTGTAAATAGTAAACAGCTACTTTTGCTTACATGATCGGCCATGACATTGAAATTGCTGATACAACGGAAAGCATTGCACCGGATGCACGTATATAGAACTGTGTATGTTGAACGAGATAAGAGCTGCACTATAGGCATCGCAGGCAGTTTTAATTGGAGGCAAACTTGGAAAGTGCGCCTCGAATGATAAATTGTTTTGTCTAAACCGAAACAGCGCGAATAGGTAGGCTGCATGAAAGAGAGACATTCTTATTGAATGACAGGAAGTTATTCGGCATATATCTGGCGATCACTCAGGAAATGGTTGTTGTTCGACGACGAGTCGGTTCTGATGTACTTCGCTATAAAAACGCGCGAGATAGTGTCGAGCAGCCTATATTGGCTTTTGTGTGTGTATATATATATCAATTCTAAATATTGTAAGGCAGTTTGTCGTGTGCGTATCATGGACGCGCATGCTCATATCGCCTTCCGTTTCCCTACCATGGTTGCGCTTTAAAACCAACAGCGCGCGCATGCGATCCCATAGATGAGATGAATACATATATATAGAAAAGTATCAGTCATAGCTCTCGTAGTATAGCCTTCTGAGCCGTTTCCCTTTTCTTTTTCTTCTCTTTTTTTCTTCTTTGAAAGAAGTCCTATTAGGGTTATTATAATTACACGAAGGTATTTCGCCCTCGCCAGCAGCAGTACTTGAGATAGCTATTCGGGCGGCTAGCTTCCCACGCTATGCGTGCCGCCCCCGCACCTGTTTAAGCTTTTTCCTAGACGCTAGAGCTATACAATATCCGCGCAACCTTGAGCGATCGGAAAGCGCGTTTTCCACCCTGGGCCGGCGGAGAGGGGAGATTTCGTTCCGGCCGCGAAGCTCTCTACATCTCAGTAAGGTGCCTCGCGGTGGTCTCGTGCTGAAGATGCCCTCTCGGTGAGCGCATATTTCCCCCCTCATCTTTTAAGAGATTCAATACATACAAGCATTTGTCTCGCAAACCAGATTTATTTCAAGGGAATTTCCCACGTCTCAATAATTTCTCTCGTCGTATACGAGTGCTGATTGCCGTGTTATAGTTTGTTAACGAAGCTTCCCCTCAAGTCTAAATATTTTAAGGCAGTTTTCCTAGTCTATAAAGCCGCTCGAGTTCATGCTGCTCCTCTGGCGGCCATTTTTTCAAAGAAATTATGCCTTCCAACCACTCAGAATGCCAGTGACAACTTCACGTTTGATCAATTCTGGATATTGTAAATAGTAAACAGCTACTTTTGCTTACATGATCGGCCATGACATTGAAATTGCTGATACAACGGAAAGCATTGCACCGGATGCACGTATATAGAACTGTGTATGTTGAACGAGATAAGAGCTGCACTATAGGCATCGCAGGCAGTTTTAATTGGAGGCAAACTTGGCAAGTGCGCCTCGAATGATAAATTGTTTTGTCTAAACCGAAACAGCGCGAATTGGTAGGCTGCATGAAAGAGAGACATTCTTATTGAATGACAGGAAGTTATTCGGCATATATCTGGCGATCACTCAGGAAATGGTTGTTGTGGAACGACGAGTCGGTTCTGATGTACTTCGCTATAAAAACGCGCGAGATAGTGTCGAGCAGCCTATATTGGCTTTTGTGTGTGTATATATATATCAATTCTAAATATTGTAAGGCAGTTTGTCGTGTGCGTATCATGGACACGCATGCTTATATCGCCTTCCGTTTCCCTACCACGGTTGCGCTTTAAAACCAACAGCGCGCGCATGCGATCCCATAGATGAGATGAATACATATATATAGAAAAGTATCAGTCATAGCTCTCGTAGTATAGCCTTCTGAGCCGTTTCCCTTTTCTTTTTCTTCTCTTTTTTCTTCTTTGAAAGAAGTCCTATTAGGGTTATTATAATTACACGAAGGTATTTCGCCCTCGCCAGCAGCAGTACTTGAGATAGCTATTCCGGCAGCTAGCTTCCCACGCTATGCGTGCCGCCCCCGCACCTGTTTAAGCTTTTTCCTAGACGCTAGAGCTATACAATATCCGCGCAACCTTGAGCGATCGGAAAGCGCGTTTTCCACCCTGGGCCGGCGGAGAGGGGAGATTTCGTTCCGGCCGCGAAGCTCTCTACATCTCAGTAAGGTGCCTCGCGGTGGTCTCGTGCTGAAGATGCCCTCTCGGTGAGCGCATATTTCCCCCCTCATCTTTTAAGAGATTCAATACATACAAGCATTTGTCTCGCAAACCAGATTTATTTCAAGGGAATTTCCCACGTCTCAATAATTTCTCTCGTCGTATACGAGTGCTGATTGCCGTGTTATAGTTTGTTAACGAAGCTTCCCCTCAAGTCTAAATATTTTAAGGCAGTTTTCCTAGTCTATAAAGCCGCTCGAGTTCATGCTGCTCCTCTGGCGGCCATTTTTTCAAAGAAATTATGCCTTCCAATCACTCAGAATGCCGGTGACAACTTCACGTTTGATCAATTCTGGATATTGTAAATAGTAAACAGCTACTTTTGCTTACATGATCGGCCATGACATTGAAATTGCTGATACAACGGAAAGCATTGCACCGGATGCACGTATATAGAACTGTGTATGTTGAACGAGATAAGAGCTGCACTATAGGCATCGCAGGCAGTTTTAATTGGAGGCAAACTTGGCAAGTGCGCCTCGAATGATAAATTGTTTTGTCTAAACCGAAACAGCGCGAATTGGTAGGCTGCATGAAAGAGAGACATTCTTATTGAATGACAGGAAGTTATTCGGCATATATCTGGCGATCACTCAGGAAATGGTTGTTGTGGAACGACGAGTCGGTTCTGATGTACTTCGCTATGAAAACGCGCGAGATAGTGTCGAGCAGCCTATATTGGCTTTTGTGTGTGTATATATATATCAATTCTAAATATTGTAAGGCAGTTTGTCGTGTGCGTATCATGGACAGGCATGCTTATATCGCCTTCCGTTTCCCTACCACGGTTGCGCTTTAAAACAAACAGCGCGCGCATGCGATCCCATAGATGAGATGAATACATATATATAGAAAAGTATCAGTCATAGCTCTCGTAGTATAGCCTTCTGAGCCGTTTCCCTTTTCTTTTTCTTCTCTTTTTTTTCTTCTTTGAAAGAAGTCCTATTAGGGTTATTATAATTACACGAAGGTATTTCGCCCTCGCCAGCTGCAGTACTTGAGATAGCTATTCCGGCGGCTAGCTTCCCACGCTATGCGTGCCGCCCCCGCACCTGTTTAAGCTTTTTCCTAGACGCTAGAGCTATACAATATCCGCGCAACCTTGAGCGATCGGAAAGCGCGTTTTCCACCCTGGGCCGGCGGAGAGGGGAGATTTCGTTCCGGCCGCGAAGCTCTCTACATCTCAGTAAGGTGCCTCGCGGTGGTCTCGTGCTGAAGATGCCGTCTCGGTGAACGCATAGGTCCCCCCTCATCTTTTAAGAGATTCAATACATACAAGCATTTGTCTCGCAAACCAGATTTATTTCAAGGGAATTTCCCACGTCTCAATAATTTCTCTCGTCGTATACGAGTGCTGATTGCCGTGTTATAGTTTGTTAACGAAGCTTCCCCTCAAGTCTAAATATTTTAAGGCAGTTTTCCTAGTCTATAAAGCCGCTCGAGTTCACGCTGCTCCTCTGGCGGCCATTTTTTTCAAAGAAATTATGCCTTCCAACCACTCAGAATGCCGGTGACAATTTCACGTTTGATCAATTCTGGATATTGTAAATAGTAAACAGCTACTTTTGCTTACATGATCGGCCATGACATTGAAATTGCTGATACAACAGAAAGCATTGCACCGGATGCACGTATATAGAACTGTGTATGTTGAACGAGATAAGAGCTGCACTATAGGCATCGCAGGCAGTTTTAATTGGAGGCAAACTTGGCAAGTGCGCCTCGAATGATAAATTGTTTTGTCTAAACCGAAACAGCGCGAATTGGTAGGCTGCATGAAAGAAAGACATTCTTATTGAATGACAGGAAGTTATTCGGCATATATCTGGCGATCACTCAGGAAATGGTTGTTGTGGAACGACGAGTCGGTTCTGATGTACTTCGCTATAAAAACGCGCGAGATAGTGTCGAGCAGCCTATATTGGCTTTTGTGTGTGTATATATATATCAATTCTAAATATTGTAAGGCAGTTTGTCGTGTGCGTATCATGGACACGCATGCTTATATCGCCTTCCGTTTCCCTACCACGGTTGCGCTTTAAAACCAACAGCGCGCGCATGCGATCCCATAGATGAGATGAATACATATATATAGAAAAGTATCAGTCATAGCTCTCGTAGTATAGCCTTCTGAGCCGTTTCCCTTTTCTTTTTCTTCTCTTTTTTTTCTTCTTTGAAAGAAGTCCTATTAGGGTTATTATAATTACACGAAGGTATTTCGCCCTCGCCAGCAGCAGTACTTGAGATAGCTATTCCGGCGGCTAGCTTCCCACGCTATGCGTGCCGCCCCCGCACCTGTTTAAGCTTTTTCCTAGACGCTAGAGCTATACAATATCCGCGCAACCTTGAGCGATCGGAAAGCGCGTTTTCCTCCCTGGGCCGGCGGAGAGGGGAGATTTCGTTCCGGCCGCGAAGCTCTCTACATCTCAGCAAGGTGCCTCGCGGTGGTCTCGTGCTGAAGATGCCCTCTCGGTGAGCGCATATTTCCCCCCTCATCTTTTAAGAGATTCAATACATACAAGCATTTGTCTCGCAAACCAGATTTATTTCAAGGGAATTTCCCACGTCTCAATAATTTCTCTCGTCGTATACGAGTGCTGATTGCCGTGTTATAGTTTGTTAACGAAGCTTCCCCTCAAGTCTAAATATTTTAAGGCAGTTTTCCTAGTCTATAAAGCCGCTCGAGTTCACGCTGCTCCTCTGGCGGCCATTTTTTCAAAGAAATTATGCCTTCCAACCACTCAGAATGCCGGTGACAACTTCACGTTTGATCAATTCTGGATATTGTAAATAGTAAACAGCTACTTTTGCTTACATGATCGGCCATGACATTGAAATTGCTGATACAACGGAAAGCATTGCACCGGATGCACGTATATAGAACTGTGTATGTTGAACGAGATAAGAGCTGCACTATAGGCATCGCAGGCAGTTTTAATTGGAGGCAAACTTGGCAAGTGCGCCTCGAATGATAAATTGTTTTGTCTAAACCGAAACAGCGCGAATTGGTAGGCTGCATGAAAGAGAGACATTCTTATTGAATGACAGGAAGTTATTCGGCATATATCTGGCGATCACTCAGGAAATGGTTGTTGTGGAACGACGAGTCGGTTCTGATGTACTTCGCTATGAAAACGCGCGAGATAGTGTCGAGCAGCCTATATTGGCTTTTGTGCGTGTATAAATATATCAATTCTAAATATTGTAAGGCAGTTTGTCGTGTGCGTATCATGGACACGCATGCTTATATCGCCTTCCGTTTCCCTACCACGGTTGCGCTTTAAAACCAACAGCGCGCGCATGCGATCCCATAGATGAGATGAATACATATATATAGAAAAGTATCAGTCATAGCTCTCGTAGTATAGCCTTCTGAGCCGTTTCCCTTTCCTTTTTCTTCTCTTTTTTTTCTTCTTTGAAAGAAGTCCTATTAGGGTTATTATAATTACACGAAGGTATTTCGCCCTCGCCAGCAGCAGTACTTGAGAAAGCTATTCCGGCGGCTAGCTTCCCACGCTATGCGTGCCGCCCCCGCACCTGTTTAAGCTTTTTCCTAGACGCTAGAGCTATACAATATCCGCGCAACCTTGAGCGATCGGAAAGCGCGTTTTCCACCCTGGGCCGGCGGAGAGGGGAGATTTCGTTCCGGCCGCGAAGCTCTCTACATCTCAGTAAGGTGCCTTGCGGTGGTCTCGTGCTGAAGATGCCCTCTCGGTGAGCGCATATTTCCCCCCTCATCTTTTAAGAGATTCAATACATACAAGCATTTGTCTCGCAAACCAGATTTATTTCAAGGGAATTTCCCACGTCTCAATAATTTCTCTCGTCGTATACGAGTGCTGATTGCCGTGTTATAGTTTGTTAACGAAGCTTCCCCTCAAGTCTAAATATTTTAAGGCAGTTTTCCTAGTCTATAAAGCCGCTCGAGTTCACGCTGCTCCTCTGGCGGCCATTTTTTCAAAGAAATTATGCCTTCCAACCACTCAGAATGCCGGTGACAACTTCACGTTTGATCAATTCTGGATATTGTAAATAGTAAACAGCTACTTTTGCTTACATGATCGGCCATGACATTGAAATTGCTGATACAACGGAAAGCATTGCACCGGATGCACGTATATAGAACTGTGTATGTTGAACGAGATAAGAGCTGCACTATAGGCATCGCAGGCAGTTTTAATTGGAGGCAAACTTGGAAAGTGCGCCTCGAATGATAAATTGTTTTGTCTAAACCGAAACAGCGCGAATAGGTAGGCTGCATGAAAGAGAGACATTCTTATTGAATGACAGGAAGTTATTCGGCATATATCTGGCGATCACTCAGGAAATGGTTGTTGTTCGACGACGAGTCGGTTCTGATGTACTTCGCTATAAAAACGCGCGAGATAGTGTCGAGCAGCCTATATTGGCTTTTGTGTGTGTATATATATATCAATTCTAAATATTGTAAGGCAGTTTGTCGTGTGCGTATCATGGACGCGCATGCTCATATCGCCTTCCGTTTCCCTACCATGGTTGCGCTTTAAAACCAACAGCGCGCGCATGCGATCCCATAGATGAGATGAATACATATATATAGAAAAGTATCAGTCATAGCTCTCGTAGTATAGCCTTCTGAGCCGTTTCCCTTTTCTTTTTCTTCTCTTTTTTTCTTCTTTGAAAGAAGTCCTATTAGGGTTATTATAATTACACGAAGGTATTTCGCCCTCGCCAGCAGCAGTACTTGAGATAGCTATTCGGGCGGCTAGCTTCCCACGCTATGCGTGCCGCCCCCGCACCTGTTTAAGCTTTTTCCTAGACGCTAGAGCTATACAATATCCGCGCAACCTTGAGCGATCGGAAAGCGCGTTTTCCACCCTGGGCCGGCGGAGAGGGGAGATTTCGTTCCGGCCGCGAAGCTCTCTACATCTCAGTAAGGTGCCTCGCGGTGGTCTCGTGCTGAAGATGCCCTCTCGGTGAGCGCATATTTCCCCCCTCATCTTTTAAGAGATTCAATACATACAAGCATTTGTCTCGCAAACCAGATTTATTTCAAGGGAATTTCCCACGTCTCAATAATTTCTCTCGTCGTATACGAGTGCTGATTGCCGTGTTATAGTTTGTTAACGAAGCTTCCCCTCAAGTCTAAATATTTTAAGGCAGTTTTCCTAGTCTATAAAGCCGCTCGAGTTCATGCTGCTCCTCTGGCGGCCATTTTTTCAAAGAAATTATGCCTTCCAACCACTCAGAATGCCAGTGACAACTTCACGTTTGATCAATTCTGGATATTGTAAATAGTAAACAGCTACTTTTGCTTACATGATCGGCCATGACATTGAAATTGCTGATACAACGGAAAGCATTGCACCGGATGCACGTATATAGAACTGTGTATGTTGAACGAGATAAGAGCTGCACTATAGGCATCGCAGGCAGTTTTAATTGGAGGCAAACTTGGCAAGTGCGCCTCGAATGATAAATTGTTTTGTCTAAACCGAAACAGCGCGAATTGGTAGGCTGCATGAAAGAGAGACATTCTTATTGAATGACAGGAAGTTATTCGGCATATATCTGGCGATCACTCAGGAAATGGTTGTTGTGGAACGACGAGTCGGTTCTGATGTACTTCGCTATAAAAACGCGCGAGATAGTGTCGAGCAGCCTATATTGGCTTTTGTGTGTGTATATATATATCAATTCTAAATATTGTAAGGCAGTTTGTCGTGTGCGTATCATGGACACGCATGCTTATATCGCCTTCCGTTTCCCTACCACGGTTGCGCTTTAAAACCAACAGCGCGCGCATGCGATCCCATAGATGAGATGAATACATATATATAGAAAAGTATCAGTCATAGCTCTCGTAGTATAGCCTTCTGAGCCGTTTCCCTTTTCTTTTTCTTCTCTTTTTTCTTCTTTGAAAGAAGTCCTATTAGGGTTATTATAATTACACGAAGGTATTTCGCCCTCGCCAGCAGCAGTACTTGAGATAGCTATTCCGGCAGCTAGCTTCCCACGCTATGCGTGCCGCCCCCGCACCTGTTTAAGCTTTTTCCTAGACGCTAGAGCTATACAATATCCGCGCAACCTTGAGCGATCGGAAAGCGCGTTTTCCACCCTGGGCCGGCGGAGAGGGGAGATTTCGTTCCGGCCGCGAAGCTCTCTACATCTCAGTAAGGTGCCTCGCGGTGGTCTCGTGCTGAAGATGCCCTCTCGGTGAGCGCATATTTCCCCCCTCATCTTTTAAGAGATTCAATACATACAGACATTTGTCTCGCAAACCAGATTTATTTCAAGGGAATTTCCCACGTCTCAATAATTTCTCTCGTCGTATACGAGTGCTGATTGCCGTGTTATAGTTTGTTAACGAAGCTTCCCCTCAAGTCTAAATATTTTAAGGCAGTTTTCCTAGTCTATAAAGCCGCTCGAGTTCACGCTGCTCCTCTGGCGGCCATTTTTTCAAAGAAATTATGCCTTCCAACCACTCAGAATGCCGGTGACAACTTCACGTTTGATCAATTCTGGATATTGTAAATAGTAAACAGCTACTTTTGCTTACATGATCGGCCATGACATTGAAATTGCTGATACAACGGAAAGCATTGCACCGGATGCACGTATATAGAACTGTGTATGTTGAACGAGATAAGAGCTGCACTATAGGCATCGCAGGCAGTTTTAATTGGAGGCAAACTTGGCAAGTGCGCCTCGAATGATAAATTGTTTTGTCTAAACCGAAACAGCGCGAATTGGTAGGCTGCATGAAAGAGAGACATTCTTATTGAATGACAGGAAGTTATTCGGCATATATCTGGCGATCACTCAGGAAATGGTTGTTGTGGAACGACGAGTCGGTTCTGGTGTACTTCGCTATAAAAACGCGCGAGATAGTGTCGAGCAGCCTATATTGGCTTTTGTGTGTGTATATATATATCAATTCTAAATATTGTAAGGCAGTTTGTCGTGTGCGTATCATGGACACGCATGCTTATATCGCCTTCCGTTTCCCTACCACGGTTGCGCTTTAAAACCAACAGCGCGCGCATGCGATCCCATAGATGAGATGAATACATATATATAGAAAAGTATCAGTCATAGCTCTCGTAGTATAGCCTTCTGAGCCGTTTCCCTTTTCTTTTTCTTCTCTTTTTTTCTTCTTTGAAAGAAGTCCTATTAGGGTTATTATAATTACACGAAGGTATTTCGCCCTCGCCAGCAGCAGTACTTGAGATAGCTATTCCGGCGGCTAGCTTCCCACGCTATGCGTGCCGCCCCCGCACCTGTTTAAGCTTTTTCCTAGATGCTAGAGCTATACAATATCCGCGCAACCTTGAGCGATCGGAAAGCGCGTTTTCCACCCTGGGCCGGCGGAGAGGGGAGATTTCGTTCCGGCCGCGAAGCTCTCTACATCTCAGTAAGGTGCCTCGCGGTGGTCTCGTGCTGAAGATGCCCTCTCGGTGAGCGCATATTTCCCCCCTCATCTTTTAAGAGATTCAATACATACAAGCATTTGTCTCGCAAACCAGATTTATTTCAAGGGAATTTCCCACGTCTCAATAATTTCTCTCGTCGTATACGAGTGCTGATTGCCGTGTTATAGTTTGTTAACGAAGCTTGCCCTCAAGTCTAAATATCTTAAGGCAGTTTTCCTAGTCTATAAAGCCGCTCGAGTTCACGCTGCTCCTCTGGCGGCCATTTTTTCAAAGAAATTATGCCTTCCAACCACTCAGAATGCCGGTGACAACTTCAAGTTTGATCAATTCTGGATATTGTAAATAGTAAACAGCTACTTTTGCTTACATGATCGGCCATGACATTGAAATTGCTGATACAACGGAAAGCATTGCACCGGATGCACGTATATAGAACTGTGTATGTTGAACGAGATAAGAGCTGCACTATAGGCATCGCAGGCAGTTTTAATTGGAGGCAAACTTGGCAAGTGCGCCTCGAATGATAAATTGTTTTGTCTAAACCGAAACAGCGCGAATTGGTAGGCTGCATGAAAGAGAGACATTCTTATTGAATGACAGGAAGTTATTCGGCATATATCTGGCGATCACTCAGGAAATGGTTGTTGTGGAACGACGAGTCGGTTCTGATGTACTTCGCTATAAAAACGCGCGAGATAGTGTCGAGCAGCCTATATTGGCTTTTGTGTGTGTATATATATATCAATTCTAAATATTGTAAGGCAGTTTGTCGTGTGCGTATCATGGACACGCATGCTTATATCGCCTTCCGTTTCCCTACCACGGTTGCGCTTTAAAACCAACAGCGCGCGCATGCGATCCCATAGATGAGGTGAATACATATATATAGAAAAGTATCAGTCATAGCTCTCGTAGTATAGCCTTCTGAGCCGTTTCCCTTTTCTTTTTCTTCTCTTTTTTCTTCTTTGAAAGAAGTCCTATTAGGGTTATTATATTTACACGAAGGTATTTCGCCCTCGCCAGCAGAAAGTACTTGAGATAGCTATTCCGGCGGCTAGCTTCCCACGCTATGCGTGCCGCCCCCGCACCTGTTTAAGCTTTTTCCTAGACGCTAGAGCTATACAATATCCGCGCAACCTTGAGCGATTGGAAAGCGCGTTTTCCGCCCTGGGCCGGCGGAGAGGGGAGATTTCGTTCCGGCCGCGAAGCTCTCTACATCTCAGTAAGGTGCCTCGCGGTGGTCTCGTGCTGAAGATGCCCTCTCGGTGAGCGCATATTTCCCCCCTCATCTTTTAAGAGATTCAATACATACAAGCATTTGTCTCGCAAACCAGATTTATTTCAAGGGAATTTCCCACGTCTCAATAATTTCTCTACTCGTATACGAGTGCTGATTGCCGTGTTATAGTTTGTTAACGAAGCTTGCCCTCAAGTCTAAATATCTTAAGGCAGTTTTCCTAGTCTATAAAGCCGCTCGAGTTCACGCTGCTCCTCTGGCGGCCATTTTTTCAAAGAAATTATGTCTTCCAACCACTCAGAATGCCGGTGACAACTTCAAGTTTGATTAATTCTGGATATTGTAAATAGTAAACAGCTACTTTTGCTTACATGATCGGCCATGACATTGAAATTGCTGATACAACGGAAAGCATTGCACCGGATGCACGTATATAGAACTGTGTATGTTGAACGAGATAAGAGCTGCACTATAGGCATCGCAGGCAGTTTTAATTGGAGGCAAACTTGGCAAGTGCGCCTCGAATGATAAATTGTTTTGTCTAAACCGAAACAGCGCGAATTGGTAGGCTGCATGAAAGAGAGACATTCTTATTGAATGACAGGAAGTTATTCGGCATATATCTGGGGATCACTCAGGAAATGGTTGTTGTGGAACGACGAGTCGGTTCTGATGTACTTCGCTATAAAAACGCGCGAGATAGTGTCGAGCAGCCTATATTGGCTTTTGTGTGTGTATATATATATCAATTCTAAATATTGTAAGGCAGTTTGTCGTGTGCGTATCATGGACACGCATGCTTATATCGCCTTCCGTTTCCCTACCACGGTTGCGCTTTAAAACCAACAGCGCGCGCATGCGATCCCATAGATGAGGTGAATACATATATATAGAAAAGTATCAGTCATAGCTCTCGTAGTATAGCCTTCTGAGCCGTTTCCCTTTTCTTTTTCTTCTCTTTTTTTTCTTCTTTGAAAGAAGTCCTATTAGGGTTATTATATTTACACGAAGGTATTTCGCCCTCGCCAGCAGCAGTACTTGAGATAGCTATTCCGGCGGCTAGCTTCCCACGCTATGCGTGCCGCCCCCGCACCTGTTTAAGCTTTTTCCTAGACGCTAGAGCTATACAATATCCGCGCAACCTTGAGCGATCGGAAAGCGCGTTTTCCACCCTGGGCCGGCGGAGAGGGGAGATTTCGTTCCGGCCGCGAAGCTCTCTACATCTCAGTAAGGTGCCTCGCGGTGGTCTCGTGCTGAAGATGCCCTCTCGGTGAGCGCATATTTCCCCCCTCATCTTTTAAGAGATTCAATACATACAAGCATTTGTCTCGCAAACCAGATTTATTTCAAGGGAATTTCCCACGTCTCAATAATTTCTCTCGTCGTATACGAGTGCTGATTGCCGTGTTATAGTTTGTTAACGAAGCTTCCCCTCAAGTCTAAATATTTTAAGGCAGCTTTCCTAGTCTATAAAGCCGCTCGAGTTCACGCTGCTCCTCTGGCGGCCATTTTTTCAAAGAAATTATGCCTTCCAACCACTCAGAATGCCGGTGACAACTTCACGTTTGATCAATTCTGGATATTGTAAATAGTAAACAGCTACTTTTGCTTACATGATCGGCCATGACATTGAAATTGCTGATACAACGGAAAGCATTGCACCTGATGCACGTATATAGAAGTGTGTATGTTGAACGAGATAAGAGCTGCACTATAGGCATCGCAGGCAGTTTTAATTGGAGGCAAACTTGGCAAGTGCGCCTCGAATGATAAATTGTTTTGTCTAAACCGAAACAGCGCGAATTGGTAGGCTGCATGAAAGAGAGACATTCTTATTGAATGACAGGAAGTTATTCGGCATATATCTGGCGATCACTCAGGAAATGGTTGTTGTGGAACGACGAGTCGGTTCTGATGTACTTCGCTATAAAAACACGCGAGATAGTGTCGAGCAGCCTATATTGGCTTTTGTGTGTGTATATATATATCAATTCTAAATATTGTAAGGCAGTTTGTCGTGTGCGTATCATGGACACGCATGCTTATATCGCCTTCCGTTTCCCTACCACGGTTGCGCTTTAAAACCAACAGCGCGCGCATGCGATCCCATAGATGAGATGAATACATATATATAGAAAAGTATCAGTCATAGCTCTCGTAGTATAGCCTTCTGAGCCGTTTCCCTTTTCTTTTTCTTCTCTTTTTTTTCTTCTTTGAAAGAAGTCCTATTAGGGTTATTATAATTACACGAAGGTATTTCGCCCTCGCCAGCAGCAGTACTTGAGATCGACTGCCGCGGACAACATCAGTCCCTTTCCACATAAGTATGAGGCTCGGAGCAGGAGCTTTGGCGCTTGAAAGTAACCGTTGGCTTGACGAACCAACCGACTGAGCTACCTTTCCGGGCAACATTGAAGGATCACGATTTCAAATCACATGTTATGTTCCTTTTTTTTCCTTTTTTTTTTCTTTTAATGTATTTTCCTTCCTTTTATCACTGTACGGAAACCCTCCTAAAAAAAAAATTATATATCCTCAATTATGTGTGGCCACACATGTGCAGGTCATAAATACCAGGTTCTCTAGCCGAGTGCCATCCATGCGGTATAACCGAGCTCAGATTGGTCCACCTTGACTGATCAAATAGGGCACCACTGTAGGTTAAATGAGGCGTACAACTCCTGCGGGACCCGCCGTTGTTGCTCAGTGGTCATGGTGTTAGACTGCTGAGCACGAGGTCGCGGGATCGGACCCCGGCCACGGCGGCCGCATTTCGATGGGGGCGAAATGCGAAAACACCCGTGTACTTAGAATTAGGTGCACGTTAAAGAACCCCAGGTGGTCGAAATTTTCGGAGTCCTCCACTACGGCGTGCATAATCAGAAAGTGGTTTTGTCACGCAAAACACCATAATTCAATTTTTAATTTAACTCCTGCGGGGACGGTAGAGTATCCGTCTCCAGTGCAAGAGGACCGTGATTCAAATCCCGGTGCCGCGCAATTCTCCACCGGGAAATACAAAAAAAAAACGTGTGTTGAGAAAATTGCACAAACAGGCCTGGAGTGCGGCCTGATCCCGGTGACCAGAACCGGTAACGCACTCTCTCACCAGAGCAGGATTGGCCACCCTGGTGCAGTACTTGGCCACAACCTCCTATATGAATACAACAATCAAACCCCGGCCCTCAGTCCCCAGCAGCCGCGAAGCAACTGACCACGGCGGCGGTCAGATCTGTAACGCTGCAGAGGGTGCTAAGAATACCTGGCTCCGGACAGGCCGCCATTGGAATCTGAACCTGGCAACGTTTAACGTTAGAACGCTATCTAGTGAGGCGAGTCTAGCAGTGTTATTGGAGGAATTAGAGGGTAGTAAATGGGATATAATAGGGCTCAGTGAGGTTAGGAGGACAAAAGAAGCATATACAGTGCTAAAAAGCGGGCATGTACTGTGTTACCGGGGCTTAGCGGAGAGACGAGAACTAGGAGTCGGATTCCTGATTAATAAGGAAATAGCTGGTAACATACAGGAATTCTATAGCATTAACGAGAGGGTGGCAGGTCTTGTTGTGAAACTTAATAAGAGGTACAAATTGAAGGTGGTACAAGTCTATGCCCCTACATGCAGTCATGATGACCAGGAAGTCGAAAGCTTTTATGAAGACGTGGAATCGGCGATGGGTAAAGTCAAAACAAAATACACTATACTGATGGGCGACTTCAATGCCAGGGTAGGCAAGAAGCAGGCTGGAGACAAGTAAGTGGGGAATATGGCATAGGCGCTAGGAATAGCAGAGGAGAATTATTAGTAGAGATTGCAGAACAGAATAATATGCGGATAATGAACACCTTTTTCCGCAAGCGGGTTAGTCGAAAGTGGACGTGGAGGAGCCCGAATGGTGAGACTAGAAATGAAATCGACTTCATACTCTGCGCGAACCCTGGCATCATACAAGATGTAGACGTACTCGGCAAGGTACGCTGCAGTGACCATAGGATGGTAAGAACTCGAATTAGCCTAGACTTGAGGAGGGAACGGAAGAAACTGGTACACAAGAAGCCAATCAATGAGTTAGCGGTAAGAGGGAAACTAGAGGAATTCCGGATCAAGCTACAGAACAGGTATTCGGCTTTAACTCAGGAAGAGGACCTTAGTGTTGAAGCAATGAACGACTATCTCATGGGAACCATTAAGGAGTGCGCAATAGAAGTCGGTGGTTACTCCGTTAGACAGGAAACCAGTAAGCTATCGCAGGAGACGAAAGATCTGATCAAGAAACGCCAATGTATGAAAGCCTCTAACCCTACAGCTAGAATAGAACTGGCAGAACTTTCTAAGTTAATCAACAAGCGTAAGACAGCGGACATCAGGAACTATAATATGGATAGAATTGAACAGGCTCTCAGGAACGGAGGAAGCCTAAAAACAGTGAAGAAGAAACTAGGAATAGGCAAGAATCAGATGTGTGCGTTAAGAGACAAAGCCGGCAATATCGTTACTAATATGGATGAGATAGTTCAAGTGGCTGAGGAGTTCTATAGAGATTTATACAGTACCAGTGGCACCCACGACGATAATAGAAGAGAGAATAGCCTAGAGGAATTCGAAATCCCACAGGTAACGCCAGAAGAAGTAAAGAAAGCCTTAGGAGCTATGCAAAGGGGGAAGGCAGCTGGGGAGGATAAGGTAACAGCAGATTTGTTGAAGGATGGTGGTCAGATTGTTCTAGAGAAACTGGCCACCCTGTATACGCAACGCCTCATAACCTCGAGCGTACAGGCATCTTGGAAGAACGCTAACATAATCCTAATCCATAAGAAAGGGGACGCCAAAGACTTGAATAATTATAGACCGATCAGCTTACTGTCCGTTGCCTACAAAGTATTTACTAAGGTAATCGCAAATAGAATCAGGAACACCTTAGACTTCTGTCAACCAAAGGACCAGGCAGGATTCCGTAAAGGCTACTCAACAATAGACCATATTCACACTATCAATCAAGTGATAGAGAAATGTGCAGAATATAACCAACCGTTATATATAGCTTTCATTGATTACGAGAAAGCGTTTGATTCAGTCGAAACCTCAGCAGTCATGGAGGCATTACGGAATCAGGGTGTAGATGAGCCATATGTAAAGATACTGGAAGATATCTATAGCGGCTCCACAGCCACCGTAGTCCTCCACAAAGAAAGCAACAAAATCCCTATAAAGAAAGGCGTCAGACAGGGAGATACGATATCTCCAATGCTATTCACAGCATGTTTACAGGAGGTATTCAGAGGCCTGGAGTGGGAAGAATTGGGGATAAAAGTTGATGGAGAATACCTTAGCAACTTGCGATTCGCTGATGATATTGCCTTGCTTAGTAACTCAGGAGACCAATTGCAATGCATGCTCACTGACCTGGAGAGGCAAAGCAGAAGGGTGGGTCTGAAAATTAATCTGCAGAAAACTAAAGTAATGTTTAACAGGCTCGGAAGAGAACAGCAGTTTACGATAGGTAGCGAAGCACTGGAAGGGGTAAGGGACTACATCTACTTAGGGCAGGTAGTGACCACGGATCCGGATCATGAGACTGAAATAACTAGAAGAATAAGAATGGGCTGGGGTGCGTTTGGCAGGCATTCTCAAATCATGAACAGCAGGATGCCACTATCCCTCAAAAGGAAAGTGTATAACAGCTGTGTGTTACCAGTACCCACATATGGGGCAGAAACCTGGAGACTTACGAAAAGGGTTCTGCTGAAATTGAGGACGACGCAACGAGCTATGGAAAGAAGAATGATGGGTGTGACATTAAGGGATAAGAAAAGAGCAGATTGGGTGAGGCAACAAACGCGGGTAAACGACATCTTAGTTGAAATCAAGAAAAAGAAATGGGCATGGGCCGGACATGTAATGAGGAGGGAAGATAACCGATGGTCACTAAGGGTTACGGACTGGATTCCAAGGGAAGGGATGCGTAGCAGGGGGCGGCAGAAAGTTAGGTGGGCGGATGGCATTAAGACGTTTGCAGGGACAACATGGCCACAATTAGTACATGACCGGGGTAGTTGGAGAAGTATGGGAGAGGCCTTTGCCCTGCAGTGGGCGTAACTAGGCTGATGATGATGATGATGATGACATTTCATTGGCAACCTGAACTTAACACGAAAACAATGGCAATCAATTAGCTCATTTTTAAAGAGCCCGAAAATTTCTCATCTATATACACCAGAGTGACGTTCACGTTGCGAATTCTGTTATTGACAGCCTTAGGGGCTTTGTATTGGCTTTATGAAGTTAAGGTGATTTCATATTCCTTTTTTGGCGGCAGCAGTATCAGACGTAAATATTCCCTTCGCCACGCGGCTGTCCATCTATCCATACCCGCAGTCAAGTAGTAAACGATAAAACAGCTCTTAAAATGCGGCCACAAAAGGATAATTATTTTCAAGACGTGAACAAAAAAGGACAAAAACACGAAGAAGTCACTAACTGGAGACAGGAGATATAACTTCTGTGCATAAAAATGTGGCGAATTGACAGTGATGTCGGCCGTAGCGGTATTCTATATGCACTGCTTTCAGGTTCTTTCAGTCATATGTCTTATAAGGAGGGTGAAGGAGGAAAAGGAGGAAGGAAAGGCAGGTAGATCAAGCAAAGTGGTGGTCGATTTCGCTACAGAAATATAAGGGATCTATGAGTTGCAAGTTTTTCCTTGTATCTGTACACTGAACGCAAGCTGTGACAGTAATGCAGGCTAGTGCAGATCACTGTTCTGCATCAGCGCGTTATGTGAGACAATAAATATCTTCAATACAGTGCAAATATGGAGCGCTGTTTTTGATAAGAGAAATTGAAACATGCTCTACCTGAAGACTCATGCTTGTTGTCAATATTAATAAAGTCGAAGTTTTGCCCGAAAGGAAAATCATCCATTTCAATAGCAAATTAGTACACAGCTTTGAGAAGAAGGGGCAGTAGTTTTATTGGCCTCATAAGTTTAGAGACATCCGCTTGCTAACTAAATTAACAAGAATGGTGTCACGCGCGCCCAGGAAAATATCAAGAAATCACACTGGATGACCTCGGAAACTCGCTGTCAGAAGCTGCAGTGAATAATCGTGGCAACAGCAGCGAGTCATCTTCTCCGCGAGTGCGCGAAATACGATCCACAAAGAAGGGTACTGGTAAACCAACCTGTTGATATGAGACAGAAGACCATTCAGTCTAAAACAGATGCTTGGTCCATGGCCAACTGCGGGCCTTCGGAAAAGAGTACTTCTTGCTCTGAAAAAGTTTTTAGAGGACATAATTTTGTGAAAATTTTAAGTTTCAGATGATCCGAATACGCTAAATGAGTATCATAACTGTTGTTCGTGGTTCATAACTGGTATATATGGTGATCGGAAAAGTTATGCAATTTGTATAATTCTGTTCTGTACTTGCAGTGTATTACATGTGTTGTGTGTTTCGGCTGTTCGAAATATCCGACTTTATATATGCATACGTGTACTGAACTCATGCGCAAAACTTTGCGATTAATGTACTGATGGACTGTATATTTTTTATTCATCCAGTGTTCTACTGAGTGTCATATTTTGTGTCGTTATTCTCCATTTGTTTCCTTTACCAAGTGACAAGGAGTAGCCAGTGCCGCCATAAAGGTGCCAACCTCTCCTAATATTCATTTCAATAAAAAGAAACAGCAGCGAGTGAACTGCGTGCTTCCTCTCGCTTGAACACGAACTAAGCGGCGAGAACACAGCGCATACTAAGCTATCAGCCTTGCACGCGACAGAGAACTGTTTCTGTGGGCACTGTCACGCAGTCTTTTTTAAATTCTTTTTCTGTCTCTCACCTATCGCAACCCTTTCCCTCTCCCCCAGTACAGGGTAGCCAACCGGAGATAATCTCTTATTAAGCTCCCTGTCTTTCCTTTGTATTTTTTTGCTCTCTCTCTTTCTCTCTCAGCCTGCATATGCGATGTCAGCCTATCAGCCTCTGTCTGCGCCGCGGATATCTTTCAAGATAAGGACCGCATGGCAGTCCTATAGGGAGCATCCCCCTGAGTCGAACGCCTCCTCCGTGTACCCTCCCCCGGGACCTTTGGGCGCGAGTGAAGACGGCGCGCATCCTTACCGCTTTCCTCCCTTCTGTGCACCAGATTGATCCGCGATCGCCGACTCAGCCTCGCGCGTTTTCACTCGTGGATAGGGCATATGGCGAGCGGCGACGATATAATCACCCTTAGACTTTATATATAACATCACGGTGATGGAAAAACAGAAATGTCTATATAGTTTCTATCGCAATAAATGTCCGGGGACACGATATGTACTTATACGAGTTGTGAATACCAAAGAATTATTGTCTAATTGAGCGTCGCTGTGTGGTAGTTCAAGTTTTGTGTGGCTAGTAATGTACGTTAGGGGTATGTGCTGCCCGAGCCAGCAAGCAGCAGCGGACATCAACGCCGGCAGTCGCCCGCCATTTGGTTGTGTGAAAGAGCTGCGCGCCGGCTTCCGAGAGCGAGATCGCGGCACCCGCACGCCTCGCCTACCAAGACTCGTCTCGCCCTGCCGCGTCGCGTTGCCATATCTACCCCGTCGAGGCGCGCTAGTGGCGAGGCGTCGTGGCGAAGCCCTGTCTCCTCATGCAACACCTGGTGCGCTATGGCTATTAATGTGTTCCTATTTGCCCTCGTGACATTGTGCGTCCGTGACATGACGTCGCAGCCATGGGTAATTTAGGTGTCAGGTCGCTGCTACAGACGCCGTCTTATTTCTCAGTGGACCCTTTGGCGCTTTCGCATCAATAAAGAATTCTTCTAGCGAACACAAGATTAAAAGAGCTGCCGGGAAAGTTTTGTGGTAACAAATGACGCTGTCAGAATCACTGAAAGTCTGTAACTAAAACACTAAATATGCATTTATATGTTCTTGTTATACCAAACATGTTTCTTGCAGATGAAGCGGTGTTTATGTCGAAGCTTTTCTAAACGTTCGTTTTTTTCCTATTAATTCTTTGCACATCACGCTCGAACAAAGGATCGTCTGCTTTGGATGGAAGAGTTAATTTTGGTACACGGCAATATTCCTTTCTTTTAAAGTTTCTTTGGATGGAAGAGTTGATTTTGGTACACGGCAATGTTCCTTTCTTTTAAAGTTTAAGGTTGTTAAGGTTTCAAGGTTTAAGGTTTAATTCATGTGGTTGCGTTGTTTATTTTGGTTGTCTGTCTCAGGCAAGTAACACGAAGAGCGGAACAATTATGAAACACAATTTGCTTAGCGAGGCCGAAAATGCCCATTTAAACAGGCAATGTTGAGTTTCGTGTGCCCTATGATGAAATATCAGCAGCCGTGGTAAAAGTGTCCGCCAATGCCGGCAGCCTACATGCCGAAACGAAAACGCACCGTGCCGAAACAAAAACTAACACGATAATGTTTGATGCATCACCCAACTTTACATGACCCTAAAGGCCACTAAGTGCAGCCAAGCAATAACAAAAACACACACCATCAGCTCAATTTACTCCGCAGCACCATAATTGTTAATTACATTAGGCCACTTGAACAAATAATATAAATTCAAGCACAATGGTATGCCGCTGCAGCCTCTATTGAGTAGTTGGGCCGCCCCTGTTGTTCTTTAGGGCCGGTTCGTACGCATAATGCCAATGTGAGAAGGTCCACAATGCAGCAGCAACCGTCTAGCTTCACGGGCTCCGTGCGCAAATATCAGCAGTTGGGGTGCGCTTGAAAAGCACTGTCACCAGTCTGTACTTCAAAGCCCAGTCATGCAGTCGCCATTGTTTAATTTGTTCACTTGACTCGGGCTAGTAAAGCGAATGCAAGCACAATTTGAACCCTCAGTCGCACAGTTTCCTTGAATGAATACTAGAGGGAACTCTGGCATTACAATTATTCAGTCTCCATGGGAATGATGGTCAGTACATGGCTTTGTCTGATCTTCGTGCCTGTGGGCTCAAACGTTCTTGGGGCTTTGTTTATTACGCTTTATATCATTCAAAGTCGTAAACTTAAGAGAAACCTATACTTTTCGAACTGCAGAGGACACTGTGAACACGCACATACTTGCGGAGGTTTAGTTTTAGAGGTGGACAAATCGAATCATGTCGTAGCACTATGTTAATAACTTTTTAAAATATTTATTGCGCATAACTTTCATGAAAATGACGAGTTTACAAAGTGGCCGTATGAAGCCAAAAGGACAAAATTTAGGCAAATAAATGTACTTCCCATAATTCCCATGGTGGCTGAACCGCTCCCATTACAGCTCCTGTGGACGCTAGCGCCAAAGTTTCCTCTAGTAATTGTCACATGAAACTCTACGCCATGAAGAACTTTGCTAGCGTTTCTTGTGTTTTGTACCGAAAAATGCCGAGTAATGTCGGCCATGATTTATTGAGACATATTGTTCGTTGCACAAGCCATAGGCCCAGCGACAGGCCGATTCATAAAAAAATTTAGCGTAATTATAAATGACGAAATTTGCAAAACCTCTCAGTGCACCTCTTTGCTGGGCCCCATTCACGGAAAAATGTCGTTGTAACGATCAAAGCGTCAATAAGTGAATGAGACCCCGCTGCGCAACTTTATGTTGAAAATGTGTACTACTACGGGTGATGGACAGCGAAACTGTCACTTTAGCGAGACTAGAAGAGACAGAAAAGCGACGACATAGGAAGGCGCTGTTTCACAAGGTACGCTTTCGTGTGCACTTCTGGAGAGCTGCCTCATGCACTAATGCATGAACACATGAGCAAGAGTAACAGGCGAATTTGCAGTAGAACACGTACTGGGGCTAGTGGGTTCATAGCTTTCTAAAAATGAAGCGCCAACAGAGACATCAGACTAATAAAGAAAGTACAATGAGAGGACAAGGAGCTGTATGGCAGACCGCCACCGAAGGGTGCGGCGCACTGGAAGGCACACACAAAAAAAGAGCCCACTGGGGAGGAATGTTATTGCAGTAACAAACATTGTGTGGCTAGTTGGTTCATAGCTTTCAAAAGCGCCTTGTGCTGTCATTGTACTTTCCTCATTAGTGTGCAGTCTCTATTGGCGCTTCATCAATTGAAAGGTGAATTTGCTCTGGCACCCAATGTATTTGTAAACTTTTTTGTTGTCATAGTTGATAGAACTTTCTTTTGTGAAGGTTGATTAACCGCATTGCAGCAACAACGTAAGAACCAAAGGCAGAATATTTGGAGAAAACACAGTGAAAATGTACAGGGGGATGACAATGTAGATGAGAGAAAAAGGCTTTAAGATGAGAGAAAAAGGCTTTAATGAGATAAAAGAGGTCAGCCCTGCTATTTACAGGAATCTATGCTTTGTATGAGCCGAGGTAACTCGGCTCATACATACATGGCTCAGTCATATGTAATTTGTGAAAAAAAAGACGTAGCTGAAAGAAAACTTACAATACGAAGGTAAATATATAATAAAAAGACAGAAATAAGAATAAACACAAACACGCACGCAGGTACGCAACATATTCACACACATGCCCACAAACGCAAGCGCAAACAACTAAGAAAATCTAAATATAAAAAGGGGGCAGTTAACACGCATACACAAACACGCAAGAAAACACGCCCACACATTTACACACTCACGCGGGTAGATGTATTAGGAGTCATTTTACAAGCCGATGTCTCTGCCTCGCTGTGTGCTTCAAATGCGTAAGCATTTCTATGTCTACCCATTTGTCAGTCAATAATAATAATAATAATAATAATATTTGGGGTTTTACGTGCCAAAACCACTTTCTGATTATGAGGCACGCCGTAGTGGAGGACTCCGGAAATTTTGACCGCCTGGGGTTCTTTAACGTGCGCCTAAACATAAGCACACGGGTGTTTTCGCATTTCGCCCCCATCGAAATGCGGCCGCCGTGGCCGGGATTCGATCCCGCGACCTCGTGCTCAGCAGCCCAACACCATAGCCACTGAGCAACCACGGCGGGTCATTTGTCAGTCATGTTAGAGAATGAATGGCTCATTACCCCTTCAGCAATGGTACATACCCCTGCAAGCAAGCAAAAAATGCAATGGCTAATACCCACGTGGGGCAGGATACAAGCGCTAAGCAAAATAAAGCGAACCGTGCATACATTCATTGAAATTATGCATACAACACAGAGAACAGCGAATGTTTCAATAAAGAACAAGCTCGAAACAGGCATCTGAAGCATCAGTAAAGCAATGCATACCCTCCTCAGCAAATGTAATGGTGGTTTTGCAACAGCTTCGCTAAATTAGGCTTCCTTCACCTTAATTAACACCAGCAGTCTTGGGTTCGACTCCCACTAAAAGTCGAGAGTTCTAGTGCCGTAGTATGCTCTATCTTAATTACCTGGGGCTAATTACCTTAAATTTAGTTGACGCCAGTGGCCATGGATTCGAGTGCCGTAATGAACCGTATCTGAATTAAACCTCCCTTACCATGTTTGTTATCAAACATAATAAGTGAATGACTGATATACTAGTCATTTATACTGGTCGGATCGAGTTCCATAACATTGATAATGACACCGGCCTACGTGGAGATGAGGAAGTGGCAAAATGCTTACGCATTCTTGACAACTATCCGATGAGTTTCTGAATTGTATTGTTTTCTTTCTTGCACCACAGCCTTAACACTGTGAAAGGAAATTTTAATAGTAGCATATCACGAAGATTGAAAAACACATCATAACTCTGTGCTAGGAAAGCATCTCGAGCGCTGGCAGAATAACTTATGCGTAATTGTGTCGCAGCAAGCATAATTCAAGGAGTGCGTGCAGTGAGCAAAAAGTACTAAGCCACACAGCGACGCGAATTCATGCCAATCTTCTTGATAACGGCACCAGTTTATCGTTAATGTTTTATACGGCTTGCTACTAGGTCTGACACTAAGGAAACACAGTGCGACCAAACATCGGACCCTTACCAAATAAAGAAAATTCGCACAAGCGGCGCGTTTTATCCACTAATTGTGAGCGCAGGCGGACATCAATCAGTTGACGCTACTACACAGCGCTCGATCGAGGCTGCTACATTGAAACGCTGCTGCCAACAATCGCTTGCGCTTTGGTCTGGCAGCGACGAATTTTTGCTGTGGAAGTTGATTTCGCAAATATTTTCTGTTAAGACAATCATACAATTATTTCGCCCGCATTCACTTTTCTCATTTCTCCTGAGACTGGTTTTGCTCGATCACTTCACCACATCGACCGACAACCCACTGACACATTACACAAACCCTCCCGCTGCTTGTAGTAAACAGATTTGACAAACTTTCCTCGCCGTACCTTCATTTTGTAGAAAAGAAAATATAGCGAAATAAACACACACGATGTTTGTTTGCAGCGGTGTCTCGCTGTGGGATCCTGGTTTCAGACGAAGCGTAGCGCTGCGTCACTGACGCTCGATGTAAATTTTCTTCTTCAGATCACGGCTCAGAACAAACACATGCGGCACAAATGATGCATGGTAAGCTAGAAATAATATTTGCGACATGACAGACCACCACACACACTTTGGGAAGTCACTATGGCGAGAGGCAGACGCATGGAGCAGACGTGACTCGGCCCATTTAGAAGCTTGTGTGGTCGTGTTTCCTGCTGGCGGCTTCAGTGTCCGAGTAGCTCATGACATCATCCTAGAGTGCGCGCCCATTTGTGGACGCTCGTGTGCATCCGACTTTGAGGGGCACATACTGCTGCCTTCTAAAATTGTGCCCGGCTATAGTGACCTACGCATGTAGAAAAATTGGGTTAATGAGCCTGTGTAATAGGTTAGATAGATAGATAGATAGATAGATAGATAGATAGATAGATAGATAGATAGATAGATAGATAGATAGATCGATAGATAGATAGATAAATAGATAGATAGATAGATAGGTAGATAGATAGATAGATAGATAGATAGATAGATAGATAGATAGATAGATAGATAGATAGATAGATAGATAGATAGATAGATAGATAGATAGATAGATAGATAGATAGATAGATAGATAGATAGATAGATAGATAGATAGATAGATAAATTTAAAATAGCTGTAGTTGTCAAAGAATGATACTCCCATTAATACAATTTCTCTACAAGCACATCAGCTAAGATCTCAGCTCATGCCAGTGCAGAAATTTGCATTTGGGAATTCGCACCAACCACCAACGTTACCACAATTTTCTTGTTCGTCCGCAAAAGCGACACAAAAGGACGATTAATTTCCTCTAATTGTGTCTGTATAGTGAATAAAGTTGTAGATAAAGCATTTGAGTACAAATCTGAGGTAATGTTGATATTTATAAAGGCTGTCATATACGCGAGATGGCGTAAATAATTTACCTAAAAATTTGAGGTTTGACCACGTGGGTGTGGAATAAACGTTGAATTTAGCAGCACTGTGTTGACGGCCCTAACTTTATTACTAAACTTACATACCAATCGAAGATGACAGCTGAAGCTTGGCGTTCTTGGGGCGTGTGTAACGAAACTGAACTTCTGCAAAACGCGCTACTTCACATATGTTGAAACAGCGACTACAATATGCGACTTTTTTGCAGGCCCAATGAAATGTATGCTTCCGTCCCTCGGTCTGTACATGAAGCCTCTTCACAGAACACGGGTGGCTATTGTTAACGTAGATAAGTTCCGCCATAGTGACAGATTTTGTAATGGCAGAAACTTTATCTAATCAGAGATGCCGTAGCATCACAAGAGCAACCCGCTCAGCCAAACAAAGCAGCGAGTATGGTGAATGTGAGAATAGGCCGGAATTCGTCAATAAGCAGAATAGGGCCACTGATATGTCGGAAACCCATGCGATAAGGATGCAGTGTGTTCAGGCTCGCGTGGACGAGCCCAGCCGCTCTGATGTATACGCTTCTCTTCATTATATCTTATTATTTACGTGCTATGTGTGAAATTTCACTAGAATAATTGAGAATGCTCGCCAATTGAACGTATACATAGTGAAAGTGCAGTACCCGGAGGGTTCTGGGTCATTCCGATTGCATTAAGCTAAAAGCTCGGGTGAGTTGGTCGTAGCGCTATTTACTGTTCTCTGTCCTTTTCGTGCATTTGCGCGATACACAATACCGCCGTTATGAACGCTGTAATTGGTTATTTAAGTAAAATAAATATAGATAAAGTATGAAAAACCGGTACTTTGTGAGCACACCGATTCCTGTGAAGGCAACTGTTTCTTCATCATATCCAGAGAACCTGCCCGCCGTAGAGATAGTTTCGGCCGCTCGCATGCAGCTTTTCAATAATAAAGGCCGGAGAAGAATGGTATATTCAAATGAACTTTCCTAACTTACAAGTTGCTAAAATGCCACCAGTAGTTTGGTGCCTTCGCTAGAAAATGTCGCCGGTCACTTGATTTAACATTTTCCCACCAAACAGAAAATAACGTCCCTAAATGTAATGACTATAACCGTAAAATGGCAACACTGCGAACCACTTAGCTATCGCGCAACTGTTTGCTTTATAGAGCGATACAATTAGCCTGTAGTTGTTCGGCATTTGTCGTGTCCCTGTAAGTTAGCGAAATGTCGGCCGATTACGGTGGCGGGGCAGGGCCAGGATCATTGGCTCGTTACCTCGTAAGCCAGAGGCTTCAAGCAGTCAGCAAAGCGTAGCGAACAGTGCATACCTTCTTTGGAGTCACGCATACAACATACAGAATAGCATACGTTTCAATGAATAATAAGCACAAAAGAAGCATCACAACCACTTAATTGATGATAAGGCTCTCCTAATAAAGATGCGAAGCACGCAACGCTCTCCGCATACGTTTCCCGGTCAAGATTACCGTTGCGCAAGCTGCCATGGCAATGGCACGGCAGCTTGCGATGTGGGGAGTGACGTGCCTAACCTTTCGTACCTAAAAAAAAAAAAAAAACAGGCTGGTAACTGACTTCAATGTTCTTGCAGCACCACTATGGGCAGCGGCATGCTGTAAAAGCTGTCATTATGTGCACTACTCTAAATGACCATTACTATCATTAGTCTAACACTATAAAGCATTGCATACACCCCTGAGCAGTGGTAGTCGTGGTTTTCAACACCTTCGCTTCACATGAATTTTCGCACGGCTGGGATGCCGAGGGAATCTTGTTTTATTACACGTAAGGCCACACATTAAAAAAAATTATGGAGAGACCATCTCACAATGGCTGCCACCAGTAACGCGATAAGCATAAAGCAATTTAGCAACATGCCGTATTGCTAAATTTTATCATGGAATATATTGTCATTTGTGATACAACAAGGCGTAAATTTCCTGGCTTTCGGAGTGATTAAAAAGCGTATTTTCTTGTAAAGAGCAATTCCAACACAGGAATTTAAAATAACACGCTGATACGCGCTACGAAGGGAGATATTATAATGAAACTCACCCTAAAAGTACGCCTGTCACTTAAGTCGACAGGAGTACTATTGGTGCAAGGACACGCACCACTTAGCAAATTACAGCGCCAGCCCTATGGGTATTTGATCCAATAGCGCCTAGCGAGAAGCGATGGCGACACGTAAAAACTGGCACACGTTCATATATACGCTATACGCTCCTGGGAACTTTTTCAGCCATGGTTTGGGGCCGGGGGAGGGGGGGGGGGAGGGTAACAAGAGATGGCAAAACACGCTGCTTCCCCGAGGACCTTCATTGCACATCCGCCACCGCCGGTGCAATTGGTAACTGTCTGTCACGTGGTCTCGCTGCAGCTGTAAATCAAGGCACTGCTCCTGCACATACGAAATGCGCGGTGACTGCGACGGCGGGACGTGATCACTTGTCGAAAGCCCTATCACGAGGCTCGAAGTGAACGAACAGAAAAGGCATGAAGCTGAATGGAATTAATGGAAAGCAGAAGTTATCTGTTTCTTCTCGTTTTTCGTTACGGTTCTTATAGCGCAAGAAGAATAAATAAACATCACCTAAATTGTATATTTCTTCGCTTCGGTAGAATTCAGTTCTGTTATTTATCTCATGTTGTCTAGGCTGGCTGCATTCCATGATTTATTTTAATTCCTCTCAGTCGGCTTGGAAGTGGAGTTTACCAAGTTCGGGGCATAAGACGCCACGAAAATACAACCACATATTTGTGAAGTGGCCCCTAAGTGCATTTAATTGAGGTTTGAAGAAATTAAACGAAGGACACCGACCAACATAGAAGTGCTAAAAAATGAAAAAAATCTAAAAGACGTTTCGGCTTCGCTACGGAAGCCTTGTTCACAATGGGATGACGGAAGGTTCATGGAAGCTTATGTATGCTTTAGAACGTGACGTAAGCAGCGCGTGTATGACGGGGGGAGGGTTCCCTCATTTCGATTAAGTGTGTGACGTGTTTTTTGTATCTCCAGTGATTCCAGATACAGACGCGATTTTTGGTTTCTTTCTTGGCCGATAATTCTCGAGCGATCCCAGTCGATATTGTGGCCCGTTGCATCCGTGTGCTCGGCAAGGGCATTCGACACTGTACGCTTCTTTTCGACATCTTTCTGATGCTGCCTCAGTCTCTGTTTGAAGTTGCCCGATTCACCGATGTATGCGTAGTCGCAATCTGCGGAGGGTATCTTATAGACCACGCCGGGAAACGATTCTCTCGGAAGCCTGTCCTTACCGCCGACGAGCGCTTGCCTCAGCTTACATACGGGCACGTGCGCCACCTGAACGTCATAACTGCGTAGAACGCGAGACAAGGTTTCGCTTATCCCTGGAACGTAAGGTATGGCAGCACGCTTTCTTGGTCGGGGATTGGTCGGACGAGCAGGATTGGACAGACGGCGCTCCACAGCAGTCAAAAAGGATGTGGGGTAGCCGCTTGCCGAGAGATCACCTCGCACGTGGTCCAAGTCAGTGGAACGGCTTTCTGCTGTGGTGCAAATGCGGTTCGTACGGTTGAGCAGTGAGGCAGCAACCGACCTTATGTGAGCGTCTGGATGGACGGATTGAAAGTTCAGGTAGACACACACTGTTCAGGTACACACACAGTGGCCGCTACCTGAACTTTCAATCCGTCCATCCAGACGCTCACATAAGGTCGGTTGCTACCTCACTGCTCAACCGTACGCCACAGCAGTACGCCACTGCTCAACCGCCTTTGCGCCACAGCAGAAAGCCGTTCCACTGACTTGGACCACGTGCGAGGTGATCTCTCGGCAAGCGGCTACCCCACATCCTTTTTGACTGCTGTGGAGCGCCGTCTGTCCAATCCTGCTCGTCCGACCAATCCCCGACCAAGAAAGCGTGCTGCCATACCTTACGTTCCAGGGATAAGCGAAACCTTGTCTCGCGTTCTACGCAGTTATGACGTTCAGGTGGCGCACGTGCCCGTATGTAAGCTGAGGCAAGCGCTCGTCGGCGGTAAGGACAGGCTTCCGAGAGAATCGTTTCCCGGCGTGGTCTATAAGATACCCTGCGCAGATTGCGACTACGCATACATCGGTGAATCGGGCAACTTCAAACAGAGACTGAGGCAGCATCAGAAAGATGTCGAAAAGAAGCGTACAGTGTCGAATGCCCTTGCCGAGCACACGGATGCAACGGGCCACAATATCGACTGGGATCGCTCGAGAATTATCGGCCAAGAAAGAAACCAAAAATCGCGTCTGTATCTGGAATCACTGGAGATACAAAAAACACGTCACACACTTAATCGAAATGAGGGAACCCTCCCCCCGTCATACACGCGCTGCTTACGTCACGTTCTAAAGCATACATAAGCTTCCATGAACCTTCCGTCATCCCATTGTGAACAAGGCTTCCGTAGCGAAGCCGAAACGTCTTTTAGATTTTTTTCATTTTTTAGCACTTCTATGTTGGTCGGTGTCCTTCGTTTTATTTCTTCAATGCTTCATCCCGACCAGACGGGCTTCCGTCGAACCCTCGATTTCATTAATTGAGGTTTGTTTCCCTCCAGAGCCGAGGGCATTTTATCTCAATCACCTAGTAACACAGGCCTCGGCAGCGATGTTTTTGTTTATTGTAGCACTTCGTAAGTAGCAGACGGAAATGAAATGTCGCCTTAAAATAACCGCGGCGTTTTGTCTACAGTGTTGGTGCACACAATAGAAATTAATGCACGTTGAGCGAGTGTAGCGGAACCCATGACCGGACCAAAGTCACTAATGGGGGTCCCATAGATGAGCTGAAAATTTCAAGTATTCGCACTACAACTGGCCACTCATTTCTGTGCAGCATGGTAGGGTTCTCTTCGGTCAACACTTGCACAGCCCTCCGAGTAAGACAGTCATGACTTGATCAATTACTTGCACGTCACTCTTGGCTGGACTACCGGCTGCGCAGGGTCATGTGAATCATTTGCTGATAATAAATTGCCTTTTGCGTTGCAGCAGCGTATTTTATCATCTCTTTTGCGCTGCACTAGCTGTCTATGGAGTAGAGCGAGAATTTGTTGGTGTCGAAGCTAGCTGATACGTAAACTGAAGCTTTTGCAAAACGTTGGTACCTTGGGGATTGCGAATTGACGCAATCACAGCGTTCGGCATCCTGTGTTCTGCATGGATTGAGATAGAGTGGCAGCCTAACAGGTAGAGTAGCCCGTTGCTCTTCTCTTTTGTTTTCCTCTGAGGTAACAGCTCACTTTCATTGTTGAAACTTTCAATACCATATTGAATCGAATCTCGGGATTTCAGTGCCAAAGCCACGATTTGATTATGAGGCATGCAGTAGTGCGGGACTCTGGAATAATAATGACCACTAGGCGATCGTTAATGATCCCCCAATGCACGGGACATGAGCATTTTTGCATTTCTCCCCCTATGAAATGTGGCCACCGCGGCTGGGAATTGATACCCCGACCTCGTGGCTAGAGTAGCCACGAGGTTGCGGTTGGCTAGAGTGCAACACCACAGCCGCTAAGCCACCGCGGCGGGCAGAATACTTGTTTCTGAAAAACAATGCTACCGCAACATAACTCTTCTTAACTGCATCTGTCACTTGTGTGCATACCTTATTTTACGTTCATTTCATTTTGCAGTCTTTTTACCGGACAAGTTGCATTCACATGTTGGAAATACAATTTAGCTGGTAAATATACCAACACAGTGATAGAGAGTTTCACTGACGGCAGTGAGGTAGCAATCGATGCGACGGCCTTCAAGCCCATCATATTTGATGTCAGCGCAGTATCTGACGAAGATGAAGAGAAGCACAAATAAGACAAGTTTTATTTCATTTGGCTTGATGCCTAGCATAGGGCTCCACCGTCTATACACCAGAACACCGTGAATTCAAAGCGCGCCGCCATATTGATGAGCGCCGGTCGCACCATCTATCCCAAGCGCCACGAAGTAGCAGGCCTGTGCTGCCACGCAGGGAGATGCGACCCGGCGAGAAAGCGAAACTTGGGCATTTTAGGTGGGCGGAGGGCCTGTTTCGCGTTTTCTCTAACCTTTCATTTTCGCTGTCCCGATTCAATCAAACTTCAAGACGTCATGCAAGTCAGCAATGGCCACACTGAGTGTTGTGCAGACTGCAGAAGCGAATACATCGGCTAAGTACGCTAATACGTTTGTACAAACCGCGCACTATATGCTAGAACACATGTGACCTTTTTGGCACGTAACCTGTGAACCATTTTACAGCACTGTGTTGGTGCCATATATTATTAAAGCACGCAGAACATTGTCCTCTGCACTTTCAGTTTGGTCTTGTTTGTCATGGTCACTACTGGGTTGGCCGCGTTTGGCAACCAACTGGCGAGGTCGTTTGACTGCCTGATTAGCAGACGCCTGCCCTTCACCACCTGCACATTGAAAACAAAATAGATGTTATAGTAAGAAGGGCTGTAGTTCTTTCCCGTGCCATCACTGTTGCGAATATATAAAGTCCTCTCGAAATGAAACACCAGGCCAATTGTATCGTGCAACCACTTAAGAGTACAACATTCAGAAGAGAAGCTTAAACCCCTCGAACAAGCAACATATGATGCTAAACCTGCACTCATTGGAAAATGAGGAACTACAGCAGTTATAATGTTCAACTACATGTGCAGTCAAAGCCCGTATAACAGGGCGAGCATGACAGATGCAAGTGTTGTACAGTTGCACAAACCATGAAAGGGCACATAAAATTACCATCCCTACTTAAAGCTGCATCATCAGGGACCCCTTTGGTACAAGACAACAACCGCACCTGCATTCCAAGAAATTAGCCCCACCAACTACAGCTAAGTGGTATCAGACCTGTTTCGCTCGTGCGAGGCCATATCGGATTGCTGTCGCTCCCTTTGAAAAGAAAACAGTAAAAAAAAAAAAAAAACTGGTGAGAACGAGCAAAAATACAACAATAATTAAGCACCTTATTTTCCTCGCCATTAGAATGGAAAAATTTTGCGCTTTACCCCGCATAACAGCCCGCACGCAGATTAGAGCTCAGGAGGCTCAAATGAATTCGTTACGAATGACACCTGCAACACCAGCTCGTAAAGACAGGCGCGCTGCAAGAACACCTTCGGCGAAGAGCAGTTGTCGTTTACGTTTTTGTGGACGCATGCTACGTGACGAGAAGACTTCGGTTTACTTTCATTAGCAATAACGCTCACCAGCAAGGCAACATACTATTGCCTACAACTTGTTCACGCTTAGTGGTCATGCCGTGCACAAGCTGCAAGTATCGCTAACCGCAAACTCAACTTTTCCGCTTAACCGTCGGGAGCTCCGCCTGAATGAAAACACGGAAAGATTTGCCTTTTTGCTATAGCCAACGCGAAGCACCGGCACGGGATTCTGCTCTGTAGGCTTGTTGTCCAGAAAGTGCTCCGAGCAAACCTGCGTGTTACACATATTACGTTCGCAGGGCGCAAAGTTGAACGTGGCACCAAAACATACACAGATCGAATACTCACTCTTGCATTTTCACTGGGTTGGTAGTTCTTCCTATTCACTGCAGCTATCCACCGGTGGCGCAGCTTGTCATTCTTCGTTGCGGATGGAAATCGGTGCAGGCTGAAAACACCGCACCGGCACGATTCCCTACATGTATTGCGCTCTTCGCAAACAGCGCTGAGCAACCTGCTCCTTTTCCGCTGGTTGTTTTGGCATCCAAACACGACGCAATGATGCCCAGATAACTTCTTGTACTTTGGATCCGCGTGAACGGGCACATTTCCGCACTTTGGAGTCCTAGAGCTGGCGCTTGCCATGTCTACTGGTCGCCGGCGAACACACTTTGGTAGCCCAGTACAAAATGGCGCTGGTCGACCGGGCAATCCGGGTGCGAGAGTATGCGTTCGGTTAGTCTGGGTGCGAGGCTAGCGTATTCTGGTCTATAGAGAATCAGCTATGAGTCGTGGCGCTGTTCTTTGTGCCTCTCTTTGTTTTACTCAGATCCTGTATTGTTCCCCTGTGCGATTCACCACTAACAAGCCTAACTTACGACACTGCTAAAGCTTGTGTGACCTTCATGTTAACATTTGATGTCATGTGAACAGCGGTAGGATGTACCTATGTTTTAAATTTGTGACAGCTAATTAATATTGCAACCTGGCTCCATAAGGTATTTCAATTTTCTCGCGTGTGAGGCCACCGCATTAAGCCATTACTGAATAATTTATATTACGCAAACTGGTTACGGAGTCATATGTTATGCACCATAATCTTGAAAACTAATATTGACGTTTGGTTCAGAGTCCTTGTGGGTACTGGTATTTTACGAACAGAACAGCCTTATAATGAAGAGCGATTTGGGACACAGTTCCGGTTCTGATTGAAACCAGAGAATGAGACAAACAGCAAATATATAAAAAATTTCAAGCATTCAAGACATGCAAGATCCCTGGGATGTTATAGATCGTGATCGTGCACCGGTCTTTCCATGTGGTTTGACAGAGATGAGAAAGCACGCCCAAATAACGTTATAAAATATGGTAAATTGTTGACATCCGCGCCATAAAGCGATCATTGTTATGGCGCTATTGGATGTCCTCTGCTGGACAAAAGCTTTATTTCTGAAAGCATCATCTTTGTTTGCTATGCATTGTTCTGCCGCAGCCAACTATATTATATGGGTGCGGATGGTGAAAAGTGCCGACGCCAGTTAACGCTGTCCTGTCTTCTCTTGATAACTACTTTCTGTGGGAATACACCTATGGTTTCTTGTTCAATCGCGCTACGCCCGACCATTGGCTTTTTCTCACGCTGCACTAAGGTAGGACCGTAATACTCTGCTTTCTGAATGTTTATGTGCTTCTAGAAAATGCTCCCATATCAAAGAAGCTTTTGTTTGCTAGCAATATTTATTCATCTAGTTAAATTATTACGCTTGGGACACAAGAAGGGTTAGTACGCGTAGCCTGAAACCAACAGACGTTAAGCTAGTCATGACAGCAAACGTTCTCTAAGCTAAAGCAGCCACGAAATGAACACAAGCTTTTACCAGGGTACATCTGTAGACTGAAGAGTTCGTTTTCATATTTGCGTAAGTACCACAAAACAGGAATTGGCCATCTTGTCCATGTTTCCATGAAAAAAAAGAAAGAAAAAACACACATGTGACTCTATATGCGTAGTTATACTCTGAATGGGCCATAAAGCAGCATGAACTTATGTAAGTTCGATGTATGTTAAATACCCATTGCTATTCACTTTGTTTTCTATACTTCGTAACTTTCTGCTATGATATCGCGCAGCTGCACAGTGGTGCAGTCGTTCTTGATAAAGTGACTGGGCAACACCGTTGGGTAAGATTATTGTGAAACTGGCGAATGCCCATTTACAAAACAGAATACAGTTTCATGCATACGCGCCGCACAAACATGTCGCACAGGGCAGTATATGCTAGAAATACGCGCACTATTCGTCTCACTGCTTATGATAGGAAAGAGTTTTCGCCGTTCCGGAAATCTTTGCCCGTTAAGGAAACATTGCTGTCGTCATTAGTTCCATGGTCCATCACAGCACATTAAAAAAAAACGAAGTCGTTAAAGCTACATCGGAAGTACATGCGAGCAATACAGTTTGTCGTCTTAAAATATGGCGAGTACATAAGGAGAAAGCTCTTCCGCAGCCACATCCCGCGAAGCTTCGCGCAATCTTTAAACTGCAGTTTTAAGCACGCTCAGGGCTGCTTATCATACCTGCGTACCTTCGTGTTCTCAAATGCGCTAGGTGGAATCGCACGCAAAAAAGCGGGGGAATCTACGATCAGTAGCGAACCTCGAGTGCCATCAGTACCAGTGCGGCGAAAGGCACAGTAACACCCGCCGTGGTTGCTCAGTGGCTATGGTGTTGGGCTGCTCAGCACGAGGTCGCGGGATCGAATCCCGGCCACGGCGGCCGCTTTCGATGGGGGCGAAATGCGAAAACACCCGTGTGCTTAGATTTAGGTGCACGTTAAAGAACCCCAGGTGGTCAAAATTTCCGGAGTCCTCCACTACGGCGTGCCTCATAATCAGAAAGTGGTTTTGTCACGTAAAACCCCAAATATTATTATTAAAGGCACAGTATTGTTACAAATGGGGCGCTGAGAAGATGCTCCAGGCATTAATTACGTTATAGCACAAAATGGCACAGCAGAATGCACGAAAAGCGCACAAGCATCGGCCTTCTGAATGCCGAAATCAACACAAATGATGCAGTGAAGGCTCGAGCAATATTGAGGAATTCATGTTGGTGTGTATATATATATATATATATATATATATATATATATATATATATATATATACTGGTATATGTGTGTGTTAGGTAAAGAATGTCGACTAATTAAACACGGATGTACATATTCGGCACAGCAATATTCCTTCCTATGTGATTAGATGTAGTGCGGTCCTGCCTAATCACAACATCCAGCTAACTCTTGGGGACAATTAGAACCAGTTTTATATACAGAATAACTAATTAACCATTAAATAAATACATGAATATTTCTCTGAACCTCCTTAGAGCCTAGATGCAAAAAAGCTTTCCAAGAATGCCAACGAAATGTTCGCCGAAAAAAGATCAGAAGTAGTAGAAAAAAGAAAAGAAGACGTGCCGAACAGTTGTGTGCGCAGACATATATGTAAAATGCCCTTTGAAAAAGAACACCAGTGTTTATAGTTAAAAGATAAAAGTGATCCATTATTAGACTGCTCAAAGCACTAAATAACAGGCTTAAAGTAAAGGAAGGTCTAACATTTTCACGTGGGCCGCCGCCGCGAAACTTAAAATAGAGCTTGCAATACGCATTTTGTTTCTGCGATGCTGCAAATACTTTTTTACTTTTTCATTTCAGATAATTTGGCATACCTTGTTTAGAGACGAAGAATGGTAACGAGATTTTCACAGTCGGTTGTCGCTTAATATTTGGTCGCCTGCAATATATTAATATGCCGACTAAGTCATTTCTGAACACGAGTGCGAATAGTTGTCGTGCAATGTTCGATTCGTTTTCAAAAATTGGAATATTCGCCCCATTGTCTTCATTTCGCATTTGAAGTTCAACAATTCATCCCCCCCAAGGCTTTCGCCTGCTCTTTTTCGTTTGTTTTTCATAATCTATGCATGGTATTCAGCGCCTTGGCTACTTATTTATTTTTATTTATTTAGTGTATCGTGTGATGGCTTAAAGTTCTTTTGCGATTGTATAGGAAATATACAGGAACAAGTTATAGAACAAAGAAAATTTCCACAAAGGCCTTTATAGCGCACGTTCTTATTTCCTTGTTCATTCTATATCTATTAAGTGCTGCTTTGCCCGGAGGCTAATTCAGCATGCTCCAGCGCAAGCCTCCAAAGAAGAAGCTTGAAGACTGCAGCACGCACAGGAAGCGACAACGCGCTGTCAGAGACACTTACACAGAGGCTTAAATGGGCCGTTGTTCTACTCGGGAGGCGCAAGAAATGGGCTCAACGACTCCACCACTTGTACGGCTCTTCGTGCCAGCGACAGCAAGTTCCTATTGTCGAGCAGAGCACGGATGTTATCCATTACGCACCAAGAAATAAAGCGAACCGCAGACCTGCAGTGGCTGCTATGTCTCTGAAATCAGAGCAAGTGACGGCGGCTGCACAGCAGACCACTGTTTGCGAAATGCTGGCCAAGCATAGAGGTTAAGAGTTCGTTTGGCAGTATGAATGTACATCAGTTGCTATGGCTTCCATGGTATGCCTCTTGCAAGGCTTTCCTCGAGTGTGTAATACGTTCATCATCCTTAGGAATATGGTACAGGAGACCTATTCGCACTCAAATAAACCGACCCATTTTTGGTTTGTTTTATGTCTTTAATTTTGATTAAAGCGACGAAAGCCATTGAAGAAAGCACCATTTGCACTGGTGTGACTGGTTCTATGCGAGATCGACACCTGCATCACAAGTCGTGCTTTAATGATATGGAAAGAAGAATTCGATATATATATATATACATATATGGTAAAGCTGAACGATTTTAAGATAAGTTATGATGAACCGAACTATATATAGCACGAGAAGTGACCTTCCGGCAGCAGTTGTCGCCGAAGCTTTTTTTATCTTTGCATGCAACCCACGGCTAAAGATGGAGGCCGCTCGTAGGGCTGTAAATTCTGCTCCATGGTCCCTCTGGCTATGCGACAAAAGAAAATAAAATTTCACTTGTAAAGCTATGATTCGCACACGATATGCCCTCCTGCTAATCTATATACTGACCGACAGTGAACTCGACGAACCTAAACGAAGCCACAGTCAGAAGCAAGGACACACGAAACAGCGCAAGAATTTTACGAAACAGCGCAATAATTACTGCGTGTAATACTGCGCCAGCTATACACCTCTCCTCAGGGACGTCACAACGCACCGCTGACGTCACAGCGTGACGTCACCGGCGCAAGTGCAGTGAATCCTGTTGGAAGAACACAGCCACCGCCGGCTTTCTGTGTGGGGCAGATTTTCTGTAGGTGTGTGCCACGTTGATGCGTGTTTCTTTTTCATTTTTCTATGTGTATCTCCACAAGTACGTCTCTTGTCAGTCAGAATAATAGTATTCAGTGTTGTAGAACAACCGCATGACGAAAATGTGGTGACGCTGTCCTTTTTTTCCTTGCGAACGTGTACCACTTGGTGGCCTATGATTGACCGTGTGATGCAGATTATCGGCTTTTACAGATAAGTCTGCGACGTTTGTTGTTATAGTTGTGGTGTGGTCCGTGTGCATGTGTGTTGACTACGCGATTTGCAATGCAGCTCGCGTGTGAGACTGCGGACTGGTGTTGCGTGTGATAAGGCCAGTCGTAGTGGCCACAAGTTTCAAGAACTTCAAGACCCGTAATTTTTGAACAGGTGAGAACGAATGAGGGGCAATGATTAGTGAGCGCAAGTATCTCGGTGCTATCTGGACTGTGTGCCCCCCCAAAAAACACAAAAAAAGAAACTTTCGTGCAAAGATTTCACCACGAGGGATGCGCAAAAGAAAAACGACTGAAATTACCGCACTTTAACACAGATATCATGGGTCTGAAGTAAACATGATCATCCTTTTATTTCTTTATTGTTATAGTTACATTTAAGACACGAACTATATGGTGTGATGCACACAAACATGCAAAAATTGGGTCTTACAAAATTTAGAGCAGCAAAGCAATGCAGCAGACACTTAGGAGGCATAAGCACAGTGAGGTTACCATGCAAGACATTATGTATTTACGTACGCTTTGCTTCTTGAATTCACAAGACCATGAGTAATAAATGAAATGAGATTATAGTGTTTAATATTCCTAAGCTGCAAAGCGGCGTATGAGGGACTCTTCAGGGGAAGGGTTCGGATCAGTTTTGACCACCTGGGGTTTCGAGCCATGCTCCTAAAGCACGGTGCCAATTGTTTTTGCATTCCTCCCTCATATGCATTCAGGCGCCGCCACTGGCTACGGCTCCCCTGAGCCTCCGGGACGGGTATGACTGATAGTTGTAGACGAAGTTCCTCTTGCATGCTCTTCAACACTACAGTGTAAATGGGGCTCAACTTCGTACCTTCCAAACAATGCAATGCAAATTGTTGTCCTATAACCAGTCATTTAAGCGAAGTTTCATTTCGGAAGCAGGAAATATGCTCCTTCTGTGGTGGAATATTCGCTTTCGAAGAGATATAGATTTTTATGGCAGTTTGATCGACGCAAGAGGCACTCTTACAACATGACTACATGCTGACTTGAGGGAACCATGCAGTCCGCAACAACGCTATACGTTGTGGCTGTAAAATGCGGTATACTTTCTAAGCACTGCTCGTAGATGCTGTCTCTTCAGCAACAGAAATGCACAGGAAATACGCTTTCAGTAGTTGATATACAAGCGGCGCTCTTATGCTGAGGGAACACCTCGTATGAACTTTTTTTTTTCCAACCAGAGAACAGTTCGGTTGCACGGCATTTTCGAGGGCCACTTGCACTTGGGTCACGCTGTTCGCAAACATGGAAATGTATATTGTTTCTATGCTTCATGGTGGAGCGAAAATTTAGAACTCATATTTTTTTTTTCTTTGCCGAAGATGCTGCCCGAGTCCAGGGGCTTCGAGCCGCCACCTGAGGCCGCCACAGCAAGACCTGCCGGACTATTCTTTAATAAAGCTTCTTCTTCTTCTTCTTGAAGGTGTCGGGTACATGAGCAAGTGAACAATAAAAAAAATGACGCTGGCATACATAAATAAAGGAAGAAATAAAGAGGCTTCAGTTCCGTGTTAACTATAACACATGAAATGCACTGATGGGCTGATCATTGAACGCGAAGTCAAGAAAATTTTATGTTTCCTTCAATTGTCAAACGGCCCTAAGAAAAATAATGTGAACAGAAGGTCACACCGCAAACAGTGGGCGACATCAAACATTTTTTTTTTCGGTTTAGAATACGGCTAACAAAATTTCGAGAGAGTTCTATGCAATTCTGATTTGAATCAGAATACTGGCGTTTTAGTGATTGGCTCCATTATTCTCTCTGAATGTGACGTCAACGCGTAGGCGCCAGCAGGAGCACGAAGGCGATGGAGTTTTATGTACGCGGCCCTAGACGTGGAAATGAAGCCAAAAGAAACACGGAAATTGGATTGCGTGTCGAGCAAGCCGTGCGAGCTTCCGAAACGGGAATAACGTATCTTTATCTGGACGTTTCTTGCGTAGAAAAGTAGATCGCCTGCCCCGTCATACGTGAATATTTTTGAGGAATTAATTATTTCGGTTGCGCGCAATTGCAACCGTAGCGCTGGACACTAGCATGAATCCTTTTGCTGGATCTGTTATCGTATGAATACTTTCCGTCAATAGATATGATTAGCAGTTTCAGCCCTGGGTCTCATTTCCTGTCACACAGGAGCTTAAACATTGACTCGCCGGAAGTTTTGTCACGACATAAAAGCAATTTTCTTAGAAATTACTGACAACTTCAGGCCTCAAGAAATAAAAATTGATCCAACCTTCCAGTCTTTCCCAGAAACCAGAAACGCAATTGCTTTTCAGATTTGCGCTTAATAAACATGACAGTGGTGTTTGTTGTCAATTCTAAGCGTGTTTGAAAGATCGCAATGTCTGCTTCACCTGAATTAATATTTCAGGGTAGATTTTTCGGAACTGTAGCGTCATACGAAACGTGACCTGTGAAACGTAAAACAGAACCCGAGATCACAGGTTCCGTTCCTGGCCAAGGATGCTGCGTTCCTATTAGGGCAGAATGCAATATTATATATATATATATATATATATATATATATATATATATATATATATATATATATATATATATATGTATATATATATGCCATGCTTTGGCACTCTGGACAAACCACAGTTAACAAACTTTAACAAATGGATCTCTGCTGCGGCGTGCTCCATATTCAACTGTGCAGCTTCAGGGACCGCATTCACGAAGCGTTTCGTTCATAAATTCTCTTTTCCATTGGCTGATTGAGTCCTCTAATAATATGTCTACATAACTATTGGCTTGAGATAGACAGGCCTGTGTGACCGCCTGTGATTGGAATGCCTTTTCTGTTATCTGATTCCCTTTCTTTTTCTTCTTTTTTCCATTCTTTGCATCTTTTTTTATCTCCTCTCACTGTTTGTCATCTTTACAACCCCTATATCCGCCACCGCAGTGCACGGTAGCAAACCGGAAACTCGCCTCTGGTTAACCTCCCTGCCTTTCTCTTGTCTCTGTCTCTAGCGTGAGAACATTTTGTGAATACGGTCCACATAGCAAACACGTTCCACATGGTAAATTTAGGTTCAGGCGTTCTACGGGCCAAGACCACGACATCAGTATAAGGCATGCCCTAGTAGAGGACTCCGGGTTAATTTCGGCCCCTTCAGGTACTGTCAATTGTGCCGAATGCACAGAACGTGGGTGTTTTTACGTTTCGTCTTCATGTAAATGCGAGCACCGCGGTCGGGATTTGATCGCGCACTCTCAGGCATAGCAGGGCAATGCTAGAACCATGACGTCCCTGCGGCGGTTATATTTGACATATATGGTATTCATTCACGACAACGGTAACAGGTAAAACAAGGTAGGCATTTTACGTACGGCTTGGCGTGCTTCTTTTAGATACGGCCTGTCGCCCAATACTGTATATGAGCTGGCGTGCTTTCAAGGTGCATCCCCGCTTTCTCTTGCTGCATAAAATGAATGGGCACAAGCCGGTGAGTTTACACGGCGCCGAGAAAATTACCCCACCGACAAACTACTTCACGCTGTTGGACAACTTATAGTGCCCCACCTCTTTTTTTGCAGAGAGGGAGCGTTAAAGCATTGCGCCATTGACCCTAGACAGCATCGAGGATCTAGCCTGCATAGCCAGCAGCAAGGAGCTTCGCCAGTTGTTTATGACAAGTGGTCTGCATCGCATGCGCATATTATTTGAGGAAGGCTAATTACAGCAAGAGGGTGACGATTCCTCTGTTGACAAGTTTTGAGGCTGCGCTATTGTATGGCAAATGGCGTACTTGTGTTTTGTACGCGTCTACTTAGTCTTGAGTTAACGCGAAAAACAGAAAGCTTGAGGCGGGAAAAAGCTCGCCAGGCATTATATGCGCAAGGTGGACGGTTTACCTGACACAGCTGTTGTGACGCAAGGCCTATGCCATTTTATTGAGGACAACGCCATACCACGATCACAGCGCCGTTTATCGTCCGGCGCCATACTGGTACGTGGGAGTGCGCAGAGAGAGAGAGAAGGAAGGAAGGAAAGGCAGGGAGGTTAACCAGACTGAGTTCAGTTTGCTATCGTACACGTGGATAGGCGGATGAGGGAGTGAAAGAAAGAGAAAACATGAGTCTATATCGCACTTTCACATACACTAAGTTAGGTGAGGATGTCCACAGTCGGGCACTCAGGTCTGTTGCTTTCAGGTCGTGAAAAAGCGCTCGAATGGCTTTTTGGGCTAATGAACTGTGAGGTCACGCTACCAAGATCTTTGACTCTTTGAATGACTTATCGTGTGCTCTATTCAAGACCCACTGGAGAGTCTGACGTTGGTTATCAAAGGGGGAACAGTGGACAGAAGATGGCTGGAGGTTTCTTCGCATTTGCACTTAGCACGCATAGGTGCGTCCGCATTCCAATACGATAGTTCTAGGAGTCAGTGAATGCTACTTCTACCCACAGCCAACACAGCAGTGTTGCGTCACGTCGTGAAAGGTTTGCCGGTAATTTCAGTTTCAGTTGTGGCTCGAGGCTGTATAAACGACAGAGTTCTATGGTGTGTGCCACTAACTAAATGCGATGGTACAAGCGGAACTGCAAAGCTCTCTTGTTGCGTCTACTCTAAATAAAGGTATATAGAGTGTCGCTGCTCCAGCCTGGCCACGTGGGGTAGCGTTCTCGGCGAGGTTATTACTAAGGATGGCACAATGTCCCGGCCGCCACTGAAAGATATCATGTTCTATTTCAGAAGCACACTGGCCAATTTCGTTCATATGGGTCCCCAGCTGTTCGTAATTAGCACGTCGTAAACCTCGCGAGCTTAGGAAGACTGCTTTCGAATCACAAAATATTGCGGAGAAGAATTCACAGGGAATGCACTGTTGACGACGAGTGGCAAGTTTTTGCGTATTCCTGAATAGTCTCGACAAGCGTTTGCGATTTGACAATTTCGTAGCATGCCGTTATTAGGATTTGATCTGTGATACACCACTAATATTGAACTGACAGACCTTGAGGCGGTATCAGAACTCTACACCCGTGATCCAGATAGGAGGCGAGTCGGGTTTTAACATTGTTGATGCTTAACATACAAGTGATATCCCTATTTCAAAACCTAGTGCCACTGGGACCTAATGGGCTGGATTATGGGCCCAGTGCAGCGCGCTGGACGCTGGAAAGGCGGGGCGCACTGGGAGGCACTGGCTACTCGTGCGAAAAACAGCTCTAGCGCCTTAAATATGCAGTGCCTGGAGACCGTATATATTTTTTTTATTACTGAAAGCTACAAAGAGCGTTTTAGTGCAATAAAAAAACAGCTCCCACCAGGATTCGAACGTCCGACCTACAAATCCTAAGCCCGGCACTTTACCGCTACGCCAATCCAACAGACGGAAATGCAGGGAAAATTTACCATGTCAAAGAGGAGAAGCAGTTTGTTTCGCAGAGCTACATCTCGTACAGACATCGTTGATGCGCTATTGCCCAGCAACTAAAACTCACGCCTGTACCAGAAAGAAAAATTTGCTGTCCGTATTCAGAAGTATGCTTGGAAGTGCCACAACATCGATTTTCACTTGAGATTGCTATTTTAACTTCGAAAAAAAGTTGTATATGACCCGCCGACCCGGTATGGTGTATGGGCTGTAACTGCCGATTTTGATAGTCGTTTCTTGTTCTTCACACAAAATATATGCAACGTTTGCTTAGTTCGGTGATGCCTTTCAGTCAACACGCCTGTCTAGTCATATTTCTTCGTCAGAGAAGCGCAGGCACTAGCTGGGAGCCTTCGGCGATAGCCCATATACGTGTGTTTATGACGCGTCACATCTGCGGTCACCGCTTCTTGTGCTGGCACTGTAGACATGAAAAAATTGTTTATTTAAGAACACCGATGTGAAGGTGAAATATAAAATGATTTATCCTTGTTAGGTTTCGTGATTCCTGAGCCTAGACGCGCCGATAGCGTGAGGACGGACTCGGCAGATACGCTAGGACTAAGCTTCGGTGGGGACCGATCTCGGCGCGGGTAGCTGGTGAAAGCTAAAATGTGTGTATTTGAGCCTCAGAACCTTCTTTTACTACAATAGGGAAAGTGGAAGCGCATGAATCACCTCAGCTTTGTTATCGGTGCGATAATATCAGTCAGCGATAGGCTTCGAACTCGGGGTCCCATCGCGCGCGTCTACGACTTCTGCATTTCATGTCCACTCCACAACACTGCGACAACGGCGACAACTCCCAGTCATACGTTACGTGCAAACTACTAAAAAACGCGGCGTCCTCTGCGTTTACGTGGTTTCGTTCAAGAACTTAGCTATCCGCCCAGTCAATAGGGAAAAGTAAAAAAAAAAACGAAAGTGATCTTCAGTTTCCAATGTCCATGAATAAACAGGGCAGCTCACGCACCTTTATTCCAAGCTGCGACACGAAATAGGGTTTTATAACCCCAACATATAGCGTTATTTAGGACAAGAGACTAGTATCAAGCGATGAAATTGTATAAAGCACTTAATATTCAACAGTGCTCGTCCTTGCGTACTGGAACCAGCGCGGCACAAACACAACCAGCGCAGTTTCCCGTGCGAAACAGCGCACTGCAGCGAAAAACCAGCGCCTGTACCGCACAACCAGTGCATCCCAGCGTCATGTCAGTGCGACCAGCGTCTCGTCCACTGTGACCTACCTCTTATCCAGCGTTCTCACTGGTGTCCCAGTGAGTCCCAGCGAGTGCCAGCGTGCCCAGTGCGACCCGGCGCTAAAGAGCGCGCTGGTTTCCACTGGAAGACGCTGGTTTTGGCAATAGGGATGCACGCAAATTGTTATTATGGTATTTCTAGTAATGAACTATATTAAGGTATCACTCAGGTGACAACAATAAGAGGTGTCTCCGTGTGCCATTTGGTGTGCCGCGCCGGCGTACATCACAAGTTAGGTAACTAGCGAAGCTCCGAGAAAACACATATTGCTATCTGACGTGCTCCTAAAGTTTTCGTGGTGCGATTTTCTAAGCATTGCTTACCTGACACCCGGGCACTAAGCCTACCAAAATAAAAAGAAACTAAAATAAATCGACCGGAAGGGCCGTAAGCACAAAGCACTTGATAAAACCACCAGGTTACAGTGGCCACGAATATTCGATGATTAACCAGACGCGCGCGACACGTTCAAAGACTGTGCTCAGTCCACATTCAAGGGCTCCTCGCAGGCTCGAGTGAGCTGAAAAACGAAAAACTACACTCTGCAACGGCTATGTTATATCCTGAAGTAATTCGACGCTTTATGAATGGTGCCGCCCAGAAAACTTGCCGTCGAGATTCAGAAGCAGGGGATACCCAATGTGAACTATAGGGGCTTCCGGGGCATGGCATTGGTTACAGAAAGGAACAGAACACGCCTTCATTTTCTTCGTTGGCAGGTACTGTTTTAATAATGCGTTGCCGGTCAACATCCGCCAGAATGTTGGTCGCCAAGCATAATAATCTTGAACACATTTGCAAAGAATAACTTTAATGTGCATGTGTGAAGGAAGTTGACTTCGTGCATTCACAGTAGTTGATCGACTCGAATACGCACCTCTCGTTCATAGGCCCTGTTTATTCATGGATGCCGAGTTTGTTGCCGTGCGCTCACTCGAAACAAAATCTTCAGAACATACACGCGACGAAGCTGATAGCGTCAAGTGCTCTCTGTTTATGCTGGCAATCAAACGCGGGCGCTCACCTGCAACCTCGGCGGTGGAGTCCACGGAGTCGCCGCGGGTGAAGATACACTTCACCTTCACTTCCGAAAGTTATTTTTGCAGACGAATGCATCACAGTGGCAGCCCGTTGACGTTGAACCATATGACATCGCATCAATCGCAGGAGAACGCGTTCAATCGCGCCTCTTGGCAAGGACACCGGTACCGTTCGGAACTGCCACTGCGTGAAGCCGCGACACGCACATACCAGTGCGAGCAGGAGAGTGCCGCGGTGCGCTGGTTCGAGGACAGGTTCCTCCTCGCGAATAGAATAGTCTATATGGGGGACCAGCGCTGGCCAGGAGGCGCTACGACAGTGTTCATGTGTAACTAAAATATGGAGACTCCTTCCGGTAGGGAGACTACGAAGATGGCGCGACATATTGTAACTGCGTCAAAAACAGTACGCAGGATCAGGATGTGAGAAACCAAACCAGCTCTGTATTTAGAGACCACAAGAGCTAACGCGCCCACTTCGTGTTCTTTCCAAAATGTAGCGTGGTCACAGCTCGCGTTCCTTTATTCGTTTTCTTCGGTTCCTTTGCAATTCTTTAGTAGTGAGATTAGCCTATCTTCCATGAAAGCATCGTCCCGATACTTTATTATCAAGGCAACAGAACCAGGACACGCTTGTGCTACAGTGAATTCACTCGGAAAAATAGGGCTTCACTCAGCCACGTACACAACCTGCTGTAGATGCCGTCGACTCCTTAAGCAATACGGACTATTGGGGTATATTATTGATATTGTAAATGTTCTTAACACCCAATTCAGATTCGTCTATTTGCTGATGATTGTGTTTTGTTTAGAGAAGTTACCTGCATTACTGACCAATGTGACGTTAACTCTAGCTTAGACAATGTGTTGAAATGGTGTGAGCAATGGGGAATGCTTCTTAATGCAACTAAGTGTCTCTATCTCCCCATAACGCGCAACAAAGTCCCCTTAGACTACACTTACAATTTAGCTGCAGCACCTTGACTTTAAGGAACTAGCTATAAATATTTAGGCTTAACATTAACGCGTGACATATCATGGAACTTGCACATAAATACCATCTGCTCTGCCGCTTTCCGGAAACTATGCCTTCTGCGCCACAAACTCAAGACTGCTTCGTCTAGTGTTAAACTACTCTCTTACTTTTCATTAATGAGGCTCACAGTTTGGGACCCTCAGACAAAAATTAACATTAAGAACCTAGAAAGAATTGAAAGAAAAGCAGTAAGATTTATTTACAGTAAATTTAAGGCTACTGACTCCCCCACTGCATCACTAACCGATAACGACATTGAACTATTACAAATTCGAAGAAAGAAAAGTTGGCGAGAGTTTCCCTCAAACTTAATTATTCATCGGATAGCCTTAGACCCCGCAAAATACGTATCCCCCTTGATAAGCAGATACGCTCGACCACCACTACCCTCATTCTCTAACATCTATTTTCGAAAGGAGTGACACTTTTCGGTACTATTTTTCCCAGAAACAATAGACGACTGGAATAGACTAACTGAAGCATACCCCCAGCGCCCGTGAGCTGTATATCATTTGTGTAAATAATATTCTTATTTCGCGCAATAATTATAGTTGTATTGTAATCAAGCTAAAAATTTTCTTAATCGTCTACCTTACAATCAAACAATTTCTGCAATAAACATGTTACCACTTGTTTCATCTTGTTCTTCTCTGTATATTATCTTTGTTTTTTGCTCACCCTGCTTGGACTTCTTGTCCGCAGTATTCTATAAATAAATAAATATTTGACGCGAGTGAGCCGCCGAAAAATTTTATAGGGGCCGGAGTACCATCCTAACAGTTTCTCAGAAAGATCGCGACGGCGAATGGGAGTCCAAACCCAAGCTCACTCTCCGGGCTCGTAGGAAACTGGTCGGCGACGAAAATTATAGCGTCTCGAGTAGTAATTCTGCTGCCTATGAATACGTCTGTGAGCAAGTTGTCGTGCTTCTGGAGCATGCTGAGTGAAGTGTTGAGCATCCGATTCGACTCCATCGTATTCATGTGGTAGCATCGCATCTAACGTAGTTGGGACTTCACGACCAGGTAGGACAGGGAACAGTGTCATTCGTGTTGTCTCTTTCTGAGCCGTATTGTATGCGAAGATGGCATACGGCAAGATTTCATCCCGGTTCTTGTGCTCGACATCCACGTACACGGAGAGCATATCCGCGAGCGTATTTCAGGCGTTCTGGGCGTCCGTTCCTTTGCTGATGGTACGTCGTTGTTCCCCGGTGAGCTGTTATATTCCACTAAGTCTTACTACAGTATGCAATAGTTAGACTGAAGATGCATTTCCCCTGTAGGTTAATAGTAATGCTGGAGCGCCGTGCCTCAGCAAAACCTTCTCAATAAAATATCAGGGAGCTTCACTTGCCGTGCTGCGCTCCAGAGCCTTGGTTTCGGCGTAGCGAGTAAGGAGTAAGTGGCTATGGTAATCCATCTGTGACCCGCAGCAGAAGTTGAGAATGAGCCAAGAAGATCCAGTCCGACTTGAGCAAATAGAGTTTTGGGCACTTCAACAGGATGAAAGAAGCCTGCTAGTTTGATTGCTGACATTTTTCGCCGCTGGCATTTAAGGCACATTCGGACGTATTGTTGAACGGTTGCCGCGAGTCTTGGCCAATAGTATTTTTGCCTCACCCTACACAGCGTTCGTGTAGCCCAAACGATAGCATGTTGCTTCATCATGGCGTGCCTGTAATACTTCACTCCTAAGAGGTGTTGGGACGACGTGTAACTAGGCGTTTCCGTTCTGAGACAAGTTTGCCTTATACAGGACGTCGTTACGCAAGGCAAATGATGGTAGTCCTCTTGCATAAAGCCCTGGGACAATGGAAGTTCGAACCTCGAAGAAAATAATAACGGGTTGCAATTCCCGGTCATCGTGTTGCTGCTGTGCGATTGTAGCTGTGTTGACAACTCCGCTAAAGGCTGCATCATCGTCACCTTTCGCATTGGCACAGTCGAATGGGGCGCGAGAATAGCAGTCGGCATCCGCATGCCGCTTTTACGATTAAAGGCTTAAGGCTCCAGCGCGCCAGTCGTCCTGATGAATCTTTGAAGGTCATCAGCCAACAAAGGCAGTGGTGGTCACTGACAATATTACGGGAGCGGCCGTACAAGTACGGGCGAAATTTCATAACGGCCCTCATCAATGCAAGGCGCTCTTTTTCCGTGGTTGAATTGGCTTCCATACGGCAAAAGGTACTGCTTGCATAAGCTATTGCTCATTCAGCGCCGTCTTGCCACTGCACGAGTACTGCTCCTAAGCCGACATTGCTGGCGTCGGTGTGAACCGCTATCAGGGCGTCTTCGTTAAAGTAACTGGAGGATTTTGGTGGTGTTGCTGCTGCTCGTTGAACGCTTCTTGCTGCTCTTCACCCCATACGAATGCGAAGTCTTCCCTGGTTAGGCGTGTCAACGGTGACACGCCTGAAAGTTCTGAATGAAGCGTATTAGGCGCACAGTCCTAAAAGTCGTCTAACTGCCTTTTTGTCAAACGGCGCTGGAAAATTTGCAACGGCAGCTATTTTGTCGAGATCAGCCTGTACACCTTCATAGCTGACCGCATGGCCGACGAAGAGTAGCTCTTCAAAACCAAATTGGCATTTTCCGGCTTCAGCGTGAGACCGGCAGATCGGATGCGTTCAAAAACATCATGTAGTCGCCTTAAGTGTTCGTCAAATTTGCAGAAAATACATTCACATCGCCGTTTTCCACTTCTGCGGCCATTAGCCAGTACTGCGGCCAGTACTGCGGCCATTAGCCGCTGAAATATTACCGGCGTGGAGCACAAGCTGAACGGAAGTACCTTAAGTTCATAGAGGCCATCAGGTGTCGCGAATGCAGTTTCTCTCAGTCTCTCTCGTCAACTTCTATTTGCCAGTACCCGCTGCTTAAATCCATCGACGAGAAATAACCTGCATGTCGCCGTCTATCGAGGGAGTCGTGTATACGAGGTAGCGGGTAGACGTCTTTCTTAGTGATCTGATTTACCTTGCGGTAATCAATGAATGAAAGTAAGCTGCCATCTTTTTTTTTGTTTTTTGACTAGCGGCACTGCCGACGCCCAAGAACTGCTCGACGGCTGAATAACGTCATCGAAAAATCATTCTTTTGATTTCAATTCCTATGGCTACGCATGCACCCGATACGGGTTCTGCCGCACTGGTCTGGCTGCATTATCAGTGATAATTCAATGTTTGGTCGACGGCGTTTGACCAACCCTTGACGTCGACCAGAAGCAGTCCTGAATTTCATGTACAAGCTCCTGGAGGCTTTGTTTCTACGCAGGCACCAAACATGGAGTAACATCGATGGATAGATCTCAAGGCACTGGAGACAGGCTGGTGGAACCATCTTGCTGAGAACAGACTGTGACTTGAACGAACTCTTCCATATACGCGACTGTCATACCTCTTGGAAGACTCCGGCACTCATGTCACGACTAAAGGATCACAAAGAAACAGAATGAAACGAATTAAGGGAGACGAGCAGGGACCACACTCTATTTTGGAAAGAAGATAAAGTTGGCCTGTTAGCTCTTGTGGTGTCTGAATACACAGTTGGTTTTGTTTCTCGCATCCTGTTCCTGCGTCCTGCGTTTTTGACATCGTGTCACTGGTGGAGGTGCTGGAGTTACACGGTTGTTATTAGACTTTTGCGCGCACAAAGACAGGACGTTAAACGAAGAAGGGACACACAACATGCGCATGCGTGCTTCTTCGTTCGACATCCTGTCTTTGTGCGCGAAAAACTCTAATAAGAACCATGTACAGCCAACACGCCCAAATTGCAACGCTTTTGGACTTATACACACGATGCTCGCGATTCCTCTGCGGAAAGGCACTTCCAGTCCACAGCCACAACCAGTTCCGGCCATGGATACTCCTGTACACCGCCGCAGTCGCCGACAGCTAGGTCTTAGCCCTGAGGTTATTCCCTTGGAAGTGCCCTAGCCAAGCAGTCCTCTGTCTCAAGAATGGCAACGTCAGGCGCTTCACAGGTGACTGTTGAGCACCCTCGGATTCTCAAGACCTTCCACGGTGATGTTTTTGAGGGCGTCGAGGATTGGCTCGAACAATATGAGAGAGTCGCCAAGATGAATCGTTGGACATCTCAACAGAAACTCCTACACGTGTACTTCGCCCTGGCGGACAGCGCTTGTACATGACACGGGAAGCGGGAAGCCTTATTCTTTTATGGCATGAATTTCGGCAGGAACTTTTGGTTACCGTTGTTAACAACGATCGTCGTGACTCGGCTCAACAACTCATCGAATTGCGTTTAGCAAAAACGAGTGAGAGCGTCGCTATGTTTGCGGAGGTCATGACCCGCCTCTTTCGCCGAGCTAACCCCGCGATGGCTGAAACAAAGAAAATCCGCCATTTCATGCGAGGCGTCAAGGAGCAACTATTCGCCATATTCTTCGCAACCCGCCGAAAACTTTTGCGGAGTTCATCAAGGAGGCTACTACGATCGAGCGAGCACTTCAGCAACGGTGTCTCTAGCACGACCGACCGAGCAACGCTTCGGTCTGCGCTTCTGCACTCACGGCCGGCAGTGAGCGTTCCTTGCGTGAGGTCATCCGCGAGGTCGTTGGGGAGGAGCTTCGCAACCTAGTCGTGACTCCGCAATGACCTGTGGTGGCTGCTGTCGCAGAGCTTCTGCGGCAGGAAATCATGCAAGCGTTTTCTTTGCCTGAATCGCCACTATCGGTCTATAAACTACGCCTCGGCCACCCGTTATCCAACCCTAGCACCGCACAGCTCGTCATCCCTGCCTCGTCCTTACATCGAGTTGTTACCACCCGCCGTCATTGACCCCGCAGTTTAGTGTGCCCGTGGAAACGCCGTCCTACTACCCTCCGTCGACTACCTCTATTTGGTCGCAAAGGCCACCCATCAATCGACCACTTGTTCGCAAGATGAACTTGTGGCGCTCCGTCGACCAACGTGCAGTTTGCTTCCGTTGCTGGGAATCCGGTCATATTTACCGTTTTTGCCCGTATCGTGACCACGGATACAAGACCTTTCTAACCACTTTCCATCGTGCTCGTTGGGAGAACCAACGCGACACCAACGTATCCGCGCCAACGTCGTCTTCTTTTTCAAACGGAGCGTGGTCGCTGCTCGTGTCCATTAAGTCATTTTCTTCTGTTCCTTTGCTATTCTTTAGTCGTGACAATGTTTAACGATAAAAGGCGCGTGCCTGTATCAACGTTTGCATAGCCCGATGCGGCCCGCCAAGTTCTGTCGATGGCCAAGCCTGCTGCGCACAGCACATGCGCTGCTGCGTCCTAGCGCGTCGGTTTCCTGTCATGGTAGGAGCCGTGAAAAGTGTGCCTCAACAAGATCGGTGAATTTGCTGACACTAAATCACTGCATGTGCTACTGGATACTATGTCTACCGCTCGCCAAGCTGTGCGTTACGGCGCTAGTGATGGTAAGCAAAGCTTCAACGCTGGTTGCCCATAAGCGAAATTGGACGCTGTCTTGACGACCAAGCGCGAAAGCTCGTACTGATAACGAATGATTATAGAAGTGCGCATTTACAAGCGCATTACTTAGCTTCCAAGTGCGAACCAGTGTTTCACGAGATAAGTATCTTGCGCAGAAGCAAAGAAGCTACTGCAGGTGAATTATTGGAGGCTTTTCATAGCACAAAAAAGGTGCAGACTGCGTCAGAGACCCCACGTCTATTTTCCTATTTGGAAAAGAAATAATTTTTTTGGTTCTTTATTTTTGCAACAGGATGAACCCGTACGCATGAGAACAATTCTCTATAATTTTACTACGCAGCTTGGGTAACAAAATAAATCTGATGTTTGTGCAGTCTCCATGACTTCTGGTTCTCTGATAATTGCGCTGCATTGGTTTCATCACATAAGGCTTTTGCTGGTCTGCCCGTGTCAATACGCGATTTTACGATCAATACATATAGCGTTATGCACGAAAAAAAGGACGGGTCAGTCAAGACGATAAAGTATGACGAAGCTTCCCTTGTCCATTTGTGTATTCCTCATGAATAGGGCACTCAGCCGCGCACAAGTCCGCGGAGCGGTGACTGCCTCGTGACGAAATTATCGTCTCCCTTGACTTCCAACTGAACCAATTTCAACGTCGCCTCTGGGTTTAGCCCAAAGGAATCTTGGATAATTACCTGTCATCTTCATACGTAGTCCACGCCACTACTCTGCTCCTGCCTTCTTCTTGCTGCGTGTCGGTTCACTATAACAACGAAACAAGCAAGAAGTTTTTAAAATTTTTTTCCATGTACCAAGTCGGAGGAACTGATTAGTGCATCATGCTGTGGGTAATTGATTTCTCGGCCACAGATATCAGCTGTACTTCACAGAAATGAGAACGAAACGAAATGCTATGACATATGAGAAGTCTCTATCAAAATAAAGGTTAGGAAAAGAAGACAAGCAAGAATAAGTTACACGACGCCTTAACATCTTCCAAGCAGCTCCATAACTTTCGCAGAGCGACATACAATCGCATTTCCGTGGCTAATACACGTAGTTTCCCTGATAACAGACACTAGTTCGGGTATTTCATCAGACTGACTCCACAATATTCTGATTCGTTGATCTGGGGCGACTTGCACGAACACTTAATAACGAAAATAATAACAAATATTCCATAGACAACACCTAATCCGCACGAAATCGCATTCTTAAATTGTTCACTATATTGGTTTCATGTTCGCGCAAGCCGTCCCCGAAGTAACGTTTAGAGGGCACATTACGAGATAATTGAATGCTAGAAGAAATATAGTATATTTATTGTCTGTTTCTTTCTGCTTTATTTATGCGTACACACTTATGTGTGCATAAATGTTTGCTTATTGTGCGTGACATATGAAGTAACTTGTACTACATTCTACCGCGTACTAAAAAGTACTATACCGGGTCTGCGCACATTTTTTGTAGATATAGAACAACAGTAGTGTCAGCTCTTAAATACGACGCTTTCCAAACGTAACCTTATCATGATCTTAATATCCATATAGAGATTAGTAAAGTCTGTAGAATAGCAAAAAAATTGTCAAAGCTATTGCCTAGCTGGCAATATACCCACTGGGTGTAAAAAGATTCATGCCAACGTTTCAGGCTACATGCAGGTGAAGAAAAAAATACAGAACACAATAAGGAAAGGCAATGCCAAAAGCAGTGTTTTACAGACTCATTACTTGAGTATGTGGTCTACCTACTTTTTCAAGTAGTTTCTCTTTCTTCGATTTGATCTGATGAGTTCTAAACACTCCGTGTAAAAACGTTACGAACAAGGACGCAATAAATAAAGTTCGTGAACCACTTCACCAATGCGCGTAAAGAGCGTAAGTCTTCTTTTAGTGCCAGAACGTTTTCTCTCTTTTTTTAGTGAGGTTGTACCTTTTCTGTAGAAAAATTTTATCCTACTGCTGCTCGACAGTGTTTACGTGTCACACGGTAGCTCGAAGAAAACTTTGGTTTCCTGTATTTGCTTATCTGTATAAGCTAACCTTAGGCAAGGCTGCGTGAATCAACTGCCTACTGGGTTTTGCAATAAACATTCCAAGTACTTTGCCACTAGATATAGAAGCCTGAGCTATACATGTTTGACGTCCCGATGCCCATGTCTTTCGGCTGCGTCTTTTTGTGCTGCACTGTATTTTCTTTTTTTGATCGTGTTCTCTGCTATTTATGCTACTCTTCGATGTTGATTGACGACTTTCGCGTGGAGCTGCTAAGCACAAATTTACGCGATCAAATCCAGGCCTCGGCGGCCGCAATTACGTAGGCACGAAATGCCAAAACGCCCATGTGCCGCGCATCGGGTGCACGTTAAGAAAGCCAATGTGGCAGAAGAAATCCGCCTTCCCTCACTACGACGCGCCTCATGATCAGGTCGTGTTTTTCCATGTAGTGTCGTTGAGTGGAGATACGGGCGGGAAGAAATGGAGTGGACGTATTTTCGCTCAACGACACTACATGATATATCAACTGGCCTAGCAGTCGACGCTTTTAGTATGCAAAATTTCAGAATAATGTATATAAATGACTGGCAGAATCTATATTTTTTACTAAGCCTCCCAATAAAAATTGGGTCAGAGCCAGCACATGCTTCGTGCGGCTTCCTAGTCATTTTTCTTGACAGTAAGTGCAGTGAGTACTGTAAGCGAGTTGACGAGAACACAAGGGGCTGTGATGAAACGGACTTTTCTTTCGTTAACACTCCCGCACTATCTTGACCGCGGCTGCCTTGCCAAATAGCCCGTACATTGAAACTAGAACTAGACAACTGAATTACGTACCCGATAGTGGCACTGAACCTCTGTCTCCGAGGATAACAGCCCGGTGCTTAAATCATTATATCATAGTCGCCCGTTAACATCTGTCGTTTGAGATGGTGATAGCGTGTGTGACATTGCCTAACATAGGTGGCGCGCGCGCATGCCCAATCGACCAGACGGAAAAGACCTGGGTTGGGCGCCTCGTAAATTAAATTATGTGGTATATTCTAGGGCTTTCGGTGTGACCTCGCTCTGACGTTGCAATAACACATAAACTAAGAAATGTTACAGTACACTTTAAGCGTTTACAAAGCTTTCCTGCTTGTAGATTGCAACAACGTGCATTGGGTCTGCCGGATTTTTTTAAGTTCAAGATATATACGTTGTTCGTAATGTCCCATATTGCTCGGCTCTAGATGTACCGGACCACCTAATTTTACTTCAAATTGCCTTAGCAGCTGGGTTACGTGTTTACAGCAGTTACAGCAATAAAATTAAATTTCAAGTTTTATATATTCGGCATTGTTAATTTTTCTTTCGCATCAGGATAGGCACAGCGATATATCTGCGGCCCATTGTCAGTGGTTCACGTTGGATTTTTCTCTACTAGCCCTGTGCTGATTTTGAATGATTGTACCTACTTGAGTCCATTACTAAGAGCGCATACGAGAAGTGGGATATTGAACAATAGTTAACGAATGTTTACGCGCCACGAAGCTGCCAAATGTTAAAGCTCATTTTGAAGTGAAGGCTCTAGGTCAGTCAAACTGAGAGGCAAATGTTATATGGCATTGTTTGATTAGCAGTTTAGCGTAGTGCCTAGGTTAAAGTTTCAAGGGCTTGAGAGACGCCATAACAAAATATAGATGCAATAGAACTTTTCCTTATTCTATCAAATAAAAGTTCTGCGGCACCTAAATCAAAGTGTATTCCAGGCAGAAACATGAGTAGAAATATTTGTATAATCAAGTTACACGATTATTAGATATTATTCCTGATGACTTCATTTGCAGAATGTTGCTCGGCTAAAGATATATATACAAATAGTGCAGCGACACGTGTAAACTGTAATTCTGGGGTCACGGTAATTGAAAACGGCGTGGTAATGATAGCATGGTCAAAGAGGTTAAATGAAAAAAGTAAAAAAATCTGCACAGATTCTTAAAGTAAACTATGTGGTTTGTATAAAAAAATGTACTTTGTGCAAGCCGGAGAAGCCGAGGTTTCCGCAAAAGGAGCCTCTCATTTAACCCTCACCAATTTATACAAAATTAACATGATATAATCAATGTCTACCCTATTATCCATATTTTCAGTGCATCACAACACACACACACACACATATATATATATATATATATATATATATATATATATATATATATATATATATATATATATATATATATATATATATATATATATATATATATATATATATATATATATATAGTCACTTCTGCTTAATAAATGAAATAAAGAAACGATAAATAAATGCAAATGAAAGTGGATGAAAAAATAAGTTGCTGCAGAAGGGGAACGGTCCCGCAACCTTGGCATATATATGTACATATCGTATATATCATAGGTGCATACAGCACAATCATTATTCAACGGAACGAGTCCCTGATTATAGCGTAATCCTATAGGCTATTGCTATATAAAGATGGGCATTTTACAGTAACACTCGTTTCATGTTAGGTGTCCTGTATTTACGATACCTGGATATATCAGTGAGGATGATGGTCTATAAATTGAACCTATGTGCAACTAAGCGCTCAGAAAGCACACAAAACACAACAGTTGTGGCTGCTAAACTTAGCCTTGTTATTCTTGGAGCCGAAGGCTACGGTCCGAAAACTAAAGAGCGGTATATTTATGACACGCACTCGATAACGATGCACTTGCTTGCTACAGCAGTGCGAATGAATATGTGTGTATTGACCCTAACCCTGACGCTGGAGTCAAAGCAGGAAGTTGCTCTACCCCTTTTGTTTGTCTTCTGCTCGTGGATGTCCAAACTTAAGGACTCTTGAAAGCGTAATACGCGAGGCAAACTTTAGCTTGTAAAAGTGAAGTTGCACGTACACATCATGCAAGCAACTGCACTCGTGGCCTGTTTCGTACATATTTATTCCTTTAAATGTCCAGCAATGAACATTTTGGCATTATGTTTAAAATGCGATGTGCCTACAAGTGTTATGCAGATGCAGGTGGAATAGCTGGTGCTTTCTACTGATTACTTGTGCGGGGCAGCAAAGGCTTTGAACAGAATCAAAGGACAAGAACTAATGTAAGCCTCCTTCATAATTCTAGCCGAATAAAATGAAAGAGGCGACACCAAGAAGGCGTATGCATTGTACACCTTCGCGCGTTGAGTTCGTTCTAAAACTGAAAGTACTATCATAGAATGGGCTCAGTTATAATAGTGAGGCCAGCGTTGAGTCATTCCGAAGATGTTTGTGCTTGACATAACATCTTCTTGCTTTATTGGTGTTTTCTTTCGCGCTAGAATTAGCCATAAGTACTCAGCTATATACGAATCAACGAATTCCTGAGAATGTTTAGCATCGGGAAGCTTTTGTAAAATTACTCTACCATTCTATAAAATTTGCTATGTAGGGGGCAAACACCTGGAAAAATTTTGTTTAGAGCTCTTATGTTACTTTACCTCACCGCCAGTATTTGCCAAGGAAAATTATTTTAACTTGTGCGATTAAGCTCCTGAAACTACACAGTGGTTCGTGGAGTGTGCGAAGAACCACAGCACTACACAGGGTTACCAAAATAAAGAAAGGGGTGGGCAGATTGAGTAGCACACTGTGGTTTAAAGGTTTTAGAGAGTAATAAGGTGCTTCAGAAACGCTGGCGAAGTTTCGATATCAGGACTATTCACGAAGATAGGTCCTCCTATCGAAACTTTGACAAGCCTTTCTGAGGCACCTTATCCCTTCTATCACCTTTATACCACACTGTACGTAGGGCTGTCATGATTACAAAGAGTAAAAGAAAATGACTTGTCATCCCAGCCCAGCGAAAGTAGATGTCTCAGGAAGCTGTTGAAAACTACCACTACCACTGCTGTGTTTGGAGGGGGAAGGGGGGTATGCAATGTTTTATTGCTTTACAGTAGTGACAGTAGTGGTAATTTAGATAAGTGGTAATAATGGGAGTAATGGTAACTGACAGCACGCCCCTGCTGATCGAACTGTCGTTTCTTTTCACCTTTGCCGCTCTTCGTATTCACGCTGCTCCTCGGTTAGTGCTAACTATGTGCTGCCTAGTCATGTCTGTTGCGCAAGCTTCCGTCACCGCGGCATCTTGCGAGAGGGTAATCTTTACCGGGAAACGTATGCGGAAACCACTACGTGTTCCGCATTGTTTCAGGAGCACCTAATAATAAATTATGTGGCTCGGATGCTTGTTTTGTGGTTGTTCATTGTAGAAACAAATGCTGTTTTGTATGCTGTATGCGTGATTACAAAGAAAGTATGTACCTTTTCGCTTCACTTTACTGAGTGATGCAAGCCTGCTTCACCTCCGCCTCGGTAGGCCCGGGTTTGCGCTACCTCCGGCATCGGTCCACATTTTCGCTCACGCACATGGGCTCGAATAATGCCGAACAACGAGTGGCTAACTGTTTCACTATAAAACGTCACAAAAACACGACAACTTTCCTTAACGTTGCAGATCTAGGGTGTTGCAAAATAGTACAAAAGATGCGACGCCCGAGGTAGGCGTTTAGCCCATGTCGCTAAGAGGACAATGGTGGCAACGTAGGTAGAAACACCAAAAGACTACCGTTATCCTGCACAATTCAGCAAGTACAGATGACACTGTGATTGAGAAGTCGGTCAGACGACCAAGTGCGCTATCTATCTTTCAGGAAACACTGACATTGTACTTAGATTGCTGCTTCAGTAGGTGCTGTGGCTCTGCGACAGACATTGTTGAAGAATGTTCCTATTGCATTTTTGTGGAGTAATGGTGAAGTTAAATGCCCGCACTGAGAAAGTGACAACTGCCTTTATTTAGGCCACGCATATCCAGGTGCGAATTTGATATGAGCAAGATACCTTAATGGTGGGCTTCAATCTAGAGCGGCGAGAAAACTACCTGATACGCAGCCAACCTGCTCTATTGTAGAGTTTTTTATCAGATTAGTTCATTGTATTAGATTCGTTTCCAAACACAAAACTTAGAACCAAAAAGTAGCAAAACGTTTTCCGCTTGAGACACCATTTAGTACCTGAAAGGACTTGGTGAGACGATATCTGGTGAATACATGATATGTCAGGTAAGCGAAAACGTAGTTCTCAAGAGAAAAGAAGTGGTCAGGGGACAAGCGTTTCTTCTCCATCTGACGCTTTGAAATATTTCTGTATTCGGTTTCTTGTGCCAGTTTATTATCTAAAGTATTCACAATATATGTGTCTGAAACACAATTTGTTATAAAGTGCGTATCTCCTCCTAGCTTTAAAGGGTTTTCAAGATTATTCTTACTCTGTGCTCATTTCAATAAAAATCATGGCTTCTGTAGGTATTGTTCCGCTAGCGTTATATTGGTTAAGTCGCACAACAAGTGTGTGTGGAATGAGAACAAAGAAAAGGGACAACTGTCTGGATTCACATGTTTGCAAATTTAATTTTAAGGTTTACTTGGAAACCGCATCCGCAGCAATAATATCCCCTTTCAATTCGAGGGAACATTTAAAAAATCGAGTTCTTACGAGCTGAAGCGAAAGTGACCACCGTCAAAACAACTACCGAGTGGTCAATCACATGCTTCGCAAGGTAACAATCTCAAAAAAAGGTTGTCACATTGGATAAGAAACAGAATAAAAGTCATAACACGTTTAGATCATTTTATAAATGTAAAATGCGCTACAAGCCCCGCAAAGGCCGCCCTTTCGTTGAGTCAAATGGTGACGCCCCATACCAACCTGCCCAACGTGGTCTATCTGATCTGATGTCGTTGCAAATACTGTGACAGCAGGTTTAGGAATTCTATCATGGCAATATGCGCTGAATCTGTGTCAAACACGACTGGCCGCTACGTTCATTTTCAATGTTCATTGTGCTTTTTGTCCCGGGTCGTTTCAGTCAAATGTGATAGGAAGACTACCTTTCTTTAGTTCCCGGCGTGCTCAGTTGCAATATTCCCTACATTTAGCCTTGAAAGCTGATGATTAACATCTTTAATGAGGTTTCAATATAAAACGCAGGACAATAAAATTTGGATGTGCGTTTACTAAGGAAAAACTGCCTCTAAATTTCTAATAAGTCAGTTGTTCAAAAATATTGTTTATTCTAATGAAACTGATGTTCGTAGCGCCAAAGTATGCCTGCCCCCCTACCAACCACTTGACAGGAACGTCACGTTGGCAACTATCACAGATTTATGTTTTTAAGAAGTTCCATAGTATAATATAATAACAGTAGAAAACAAGGGCTGAATTCACAAAGCTTTTGTTCGTAAGTACTGCTTTTCATTGGCTCATCGCCTTCGCTAATATGTCCTGCATGCCTATTGGGTTGCACGAACGATTTTAGCGTGAGAACTTTTTGTGAATACGGGCCCAGATCTCAGGCCAGAAAGCGTATGGGGGCGTAGCGCAATATCGAAATAAAGAAGGGAGGGCACAAGCTGGACACTAATCTGGAGCTAGTAGCTAGTATTCCATTTTTATTTATATGTCATGCGAATTGCCCATACATTTTACGGTCTAAATTGTTGAGTCTAATATGCATTTATGTAGGGCTCGGGACCGACAACTTATTTGAATGTGATAGGCGTGGTAGTGTTCCTGTGTGCGAAAAATTTTTATTGATCTGGCTGGCGTATTCCTTTAGGTTCAGTGAAAAAAAATGTTTCAACGAAATTTTCACGTTCTGTTTGAGCTTCATGTTGGTCAACTGTATGGGTATTTCTTTGTTTGATCATCCTTATCAACTCACTGAGTGCTTATCAGTGTTATGCGACACATAGCGCATGACCGCTCAAAGAATTGTGGCATTTTGGTGGTAAAGCAACGCCCCAAGGGAACATGCATCTCGTGACCACCGAAACGCATCATGAATGTGGCTTGTTTGGCATCAAATTTTCGAATGGTCTGAATTTTTCCTTATGTCTACAATCCTCCAAGTCGACTTGACGTGGGGTCCTAGAGATCGCTTTTATCCCGCCATCACCAAAACTTTCAACGCAGCTTCCATATACAAACAGCTCTCGATTGTTTCGTGCCACTGGTACTACACATCATTTGGTCCACGTATGCTGACCTTTTGTAATTGTGGTTGTTTGGCCCAGAGGGTCCGACACTCGACTTTTGAGCGCGGGGCCATAGCTTCAAACTCGCCACCGCCAGCGTTCTTTTCTTTTCGAATTTAGTTTCTTTTATACATTACATTATTTACAATGATTCGTCTTACATGACAGAGTGACGGCCGGAAGAACCGACTAATGGTTTTCCTCTTTGGGTAAGCTTATGAACGCTTACACAATTGAACTTCAAACAAAACAAGCCAATACAGGAACCATAAGCTACAGTATAGCCTCGCAAAATAAAAAGACAGAGTTCACTCGAGTGTGCCTGCGCCAGACATATTTGATGAGGAAGAGCTGAATCTAAAACGTGGGCCGATACTCGAAATATAAGATGGGCTTACATATAGCTTAGGCCGACGTTAGGAGACCGAAGACAATGTGCAATGACTGCATACAAGTAAGCGAAACAAGTAATCTCGCACGTCACTCGACAAGTAGAGAAGGGGCCCGAGCTAATGGTAACGGGGTCAAGGAACTTGGCTGTCGCTATTAATAGCCCGCACAAGGAGTCCTCGGTGTGTCTCAGTGCGTAAGTGCCGGCTGGATCGACATTTATGTAGCGCAAGCGGCGGAGAGTTTCGCTACTTCTGCGCGGCCAGGAACTTCTAATGCAGGTCGTACGACCAGCGTATTTACGAGGCTGCGATTGTTCCTGCTCTCACGGATGGCCTTAGCACCGTAAACAACCCGTTTATGGTCCATTAAACCTGCACGAAACAAGGCGTTCTCCTACCCGCCATGCTGTCGTTAAAAGCAGGCCCTTGGATTTTTAAGATCACTAAATAATGACACAGAGAACAGAGCGAGTTCTTGTTCATTGTTCTTGTAAACACTGATGCGCATTCCGAGCTGAAGTTTTAATGGAGGTAGATCATATTTCTTCATACAAAGACTCCGTAGTTTACAAACACGGCAAGATAACCACCCCGACACGGTAAACTCACATAAACGAAGTGCTGTTAGCTGGAAAGCGACAGTAATGCACATAAGTGGCTTTTACCATTGCGAAATGCCTCAGAAACGTTTCTACTCGACTGATCAGGCCAACTTATTCAGAAGTTATTTTCCTTGAGCACCGGAAAACAGTAGTGGTTACAACTATTCATCCAAAGCCTTCATTTTTGAGGGTCTCACTGACAGAACTAGTTCCACAGAATAGATAGTTTGCCGTATCTCTGTCATGTGGTAAAGTGTATAGGAGGAAAAGTGGTCATTGTTTAAATGTGTTCTTCCAGTAACAATTATTTTTTTATCTTTGAAGTGTTTTAGAACAGCGTAAGAAGTGCAGTCTGTAGAGACGAAATATATATTTAGATATAATAAGATGCTGCTTCGGAAACTGCACTGCATGAGAAAAGATGCACTTTCTAAAACCACCAGTAAGAGCTGTGAAAACTTGAGAATCTTTGTTCTAACCTTTGTTCTTTGATAGCGGCTCTTGGGGCTCAGGAGCAGTTTAACTCCTGGCCAATAAGTAGTTTTTCTTAATCGAAAAACAATATAATGTTTATACTTCCATTGTAAAGTGAACCCTGATATGGAAGACAAGACATGGTTGGTGTAGGTTTTCGTTCATGCAGAACGACAACAATAAGAAAGAATACATTGCAGTCGTCTGATCCGTATTTTATTCACGACATTATTAGGTTTGTTTGTTTTATTCGCTCTTATTACTACTTTGCATGTTATTTAGCACGTGGTATCTGTTTTCCTATATTTAGCTATCAGGTCTATTGGTTGAAGGCGCTTTAAAGCCCGCACAGCGTCATTTTCTTGTGCACTTGTCGTCGCTCCTTGTGTGCTCTAAGGCGATGACGCTTTGCGTGTTTTTAAGTGCGAAAGCTTTACTTTTTGCGTCACCGCTCGATAATATTTACCCGCAAAATAGTAACCTGTGCGGCTGGCTAGGATCCCAGGGAAGTAAATCGCGTCAATCAGAGACCCAAAAATCGGCCGGCAGTGAATGAAGGTTCGCGAAATGACGCTTTGTCAGTGGTAGGCAAGTTTCATTATTCCATTCACAAAAGTTTATCAGAGTCCTGAAGCCCGGTGTTTTCAGACCGAGGCGGGCCGCGTCCACGTCGGCATCGCCAGGCCGAGCTTAATGGCGTCATCGTGGACCCTCTGGACAGCCCGTAGTTGATCTTGATATCAAGCTCTTGATATCATCTTGTGCCAGTAAAGCCATTTTTCTTCGGGGTCGGCGAAAGTCGCGGGACAGCTCGCCAGCATCTGTCTGATGTCAATGATGCCATCGCATACGTTACATTTTTTCCTAATTTCTCTTTCAGGGTGAATTTTATTTATGAAATACGTAGTGGGGTACGTCCCGGTTTGCAGTAAACGTAGCGTGACTGCCTAAGCCCTGTGCAATTTTACATGTGGCAGTGGGAATTGCCTACGCCCCAAGAAGAAATATTTAGTGATGTCGTGGTAAGTTAGTGGGTGATCTTTGTGCTCCCCGGAATGGTATTGGGCGTCGGTTCGGTTCTGACGAGCCCGGCAAGCAAGTCCTCGTGCCAGGTCGTTCGTCACCTCGTTCAGGTTGGGCCGAGCCTCGTCCACTTGTGCCATGTGTGCAGGAAACCATCGGATTACAGTTTTGATTGTTTTAGCTAATTTTAGCCGCAGTCCCCGTGACATAGCCTTTGTCAAAGCTCTTAATTGCTGCTTTGGAATCGCCATAGACGAAAGCCCATTTGCCACCACGGCCTACACGGCCGTGGGGGTAGGCAAGTTTAAACTCGAGCAGATTTACGGGTGGCATCGGCACGAATGTGAGGATCATTTTTGCAATGGTGAATGCAGCTCAAGCGAAATGCCTTCAAAAGAATAGACATGCTGCTTGGTTGTTCTTGCCGTTTGACAAAAACAAAGTCCTAATTCTCGCGTGAGACATTTACTGACAATCACAGATTATTGCAATCGATGAAGGTTATGATATGACCGTGTACTGTGGCTAGCATTTCTAATTGTTACGAAGGATACAAGTCGTCAGATCTCGTAGCATCTAGCGCTTCTATAAAACGAGCTGGCTAGTATCTGAGAACCAACCACCGATTCAAATTACGATCAATGCGCAGCACTGGTTTTAGGACGCTATCATGATGAAAGGAGCGAAAGCATTGCGTGTATATATATATATATATATATATACACACACACACACACACACATATATATATATATATATATAAAGAACTTGAGTGCTGCTGCAAGATAAACAGAACCAGTATATAATTTCAACAGTTTCGATCGGGGGACCGATCTTCATCAGGGTTTACAAAAAAATTTTTTTGGAAAGGTAGCCTGAAGGTGAAAGGTAGCCTGCAGAATTCCTCTTTGCCTACTGTATATATATATATATATATATATATATATATATATATATATATATATATATATATATATAGTGTGCATTGTGCAGCTATCGTCAAATAGCGTTTCACATTAACAGAAACTACTTGTACCAAGTCCGTATTGCACAGGAAAATGCCTGTTTTTGTGTAGGTTGTCATCTTGTTCAAGATTGACCAAAGTTTAATTCTTAATTGAGGACTAAGAAACCCCTCGAACATCTTTCAAGTAGTTCAATGCCCTCAAGAATGTATTATAAAGATTGACGCCTGCGTAAAACGAATCATTCTTGAATTGTTGATTGAAGACCAAATGAACGACGTCAAGCAGTTTTCAAATTATACAGCATTCGTATGTAATGATAAAATTCAGAATTTTTGGTAATTCCTTCACTGCCGATTCTATGTCCTGCTTAACAGGCTCCTGCAGTTATGAAGTGTTATCGTATAAGGAATGCCCTAGGACAAATCCAGCGTCTTGACGAGGGGACATGTCTCCGTCAGCGAATGTCTTCACGAAAAGTGGGGTATGTATGAAAAAAGGTAGTTAGAATAACTCTTGACGCCACCGGTGGGCGAGCCTGCACTTGTGGAAGCGGAAACAGAGAAGATATATAAGAAATAAAAGGAGCGTGTGTGTGCGCACACCTTCACACAAGAAATGTTTTTTTTTAAACGATGCTTCCGTCATCAGACGTCCCTAGTTTTTCGAATGTTGATCATTTCAACTTTCCGACTCCTTGAGGTCTTTCTCATTTTGATCTCAGTGTCGCAAATTCATAGTTTACATGTGTGTGAGATCCGTTTGAGAGTTACAGTTTCCTTCGTTTATACGTGTACCACAATATAAGTATATTTTATTGTTGCGAATTTTGCAGACAAAAATAAACAGACTGCAGAATTCATTGATTTCCTTTGCTCCCCACTTGGTTACTCCAACAGCAGCAGGACCTCATAGAACGTATAGCCAACATCTCATAAATACCCTTTTTTGCGATGCGCTAAACACCGTCGTTGTTTTGCGCTGAAGCAGTGCCTCTTCAGGTCTTCGAAACAGATTCACAGACGCCATCACTCTCAGAAACTGTGCGCCACGCAAAACACATGTCAACATGACTTACAAAGCGCGACATTTGCGCGATAGTAAACACGCATTGCCGCGGCGTACTGAATAGGATAACGTGCAGTTGCGATTTTATGTTTCTTTTCCTGTGGTGCCCGAGCCCGAGACTAAGCATACGGTTTCGCTTGACTACGACGACTCGATTACAAAACGACGACAGCAACGCCTACATGACGATGGGGTAATGGGAAAAAGTGACGTTAAGAGCACATATGAATTTCTGAACTGAAATGCCGTCGTAGTAAAATTTCAGCAGTTTTTCCTAGATAGGCTCAATACAATTATTGAACGCGGAGTGGAGAAAGGGCGCAAAGTTGTTGGATAACTGGAGTGAGACTACATATTGGGTGGACTCTTAACTCGATAACTCGAGTGAAACTACATGCGAGAAAATGGGGAGTTAGAAACCCAGGATACGTTGCATGCTTTTTTACCCTATACTTTAGAAAGGCAGATTAGCTCACGAAAATAGCAGCGTTTAAAATGACGAATCGGGATGTGTGTTTCAATTAGTTTTCTGCCAGGATATGTACACCCTTGTTTTTCATGGCGAGGAAAAAGGAAGGTGCAGCGAGAAAAACGGCGGATATAGTTAGCATCGTGAGTGCTCGTGGAAATAAAGCGGCGGTGGCAACGACCATTCCAGCCTAGACTTCTGGATCGGTATCGGCGCCAAAAAACTCGAGAGCCGCGTATCGCGACTCAGGACAGGGAAGATCAGTCGGAGCAAATGACGCGAGAAACCGCAGAAGCCAACCTGTGAACCGTAACTCGCCTTTTTGCGGTCATTAATCTACCTTGCTCTCCTTTCTTTAACATTTTTTTTTATTCGGGAAGCACTCGGCCATACGTGCAGAAAGCCTAGCAAGGCAGACGAATTGGTATGCCCTAATGAAGGGGAAGTGTACAACGCAATAGTGGTGACCTCAATCAGCGTGCGCAATCGGAGCGGCACCAGCCCGTGCGAGCTCTTATTTACCGTAGACCATTAGCGGATTCTTTCGCAGGAGGAGTAGTACTTTTCTTTTTGTTCGTCTTTTCGTTTCCGCTCAATTTAGCTCGGCTGCTGTTCAATCTATAGCGCATCCAGATTGGACCCTGGGGCTTTTTGCCAAGTGGTGGCCCAAGATGAAGGTATCAGTTCGGCTACGGCCGGCAATAACTTTTCTTGCTTTTGGCACTTGTATCTATTCGAGAAATATAGTTGAATCTGGCAAGTACTGCCGTGCCTTATGTTTGTTTCTCTTTAAGCGGTTTGCAAGACAGTTGGTCCGAGGCGGGGTTTATTTCTTCCTTCAAGTTGGCTGTGGAACCTTTGAGCCGAGTCTGTACTGCTACAGAAGCTACCGCACGTATACGTGGTCTGCTTAAAGATCTTTACAATGCCATTAAAGACACGCTGAAGAGCTACATTAGGTCAGCTTATATTGCTAAAATACTATTACAACACTTCATTGGCGTTAATGGTGCTAGAATATGTTGAATAACATTAATAAAAATGAATAACAAACCCGTGCGCAGGAACCACGGCTCAGTGGCCCCTAATTTTGCATCATGAATTTCAAGTACGTTGTGATATCAGACCTCTTCGGCGTAGGAACAAACTTTGAAATGTCCATGTCAAGCCTGATATTCCGTTATAACTCGTAGGCCCTATTAATCGATGAACAGTTATTAAACCTGAACATGGGAAGGGTATATTTGCGCGGGCACCGCGAGCTTGAGTGGAAGCTTTAAGGAGCATTAGGGAATCGTCTCAAGTGACAGTTCGTTTTCACATCTTTTATAGCTTAGCAAGATTCTCGTCATTGTTTGATATTTATGTCAAGGTTATGGGGCCTTTAACAAAGCATACTATTTTGGAAGCACATGAAATATCAATCTTTCTTTCTTACGTTACGTTTACAGAATCTTGATTTGAAGCATTGAATATATGCCTACGGCATTTGCTAACTTTAGCCTGAACAAACGCGTGAAAAGGGATCGCCGTGTAGTCATACAGAATGAAAAAAGTGTGCTCTGTATCTCACCAGAAAACCTCGTGCTAAGTAGGGGAGATCAATACATGTACCAGATTCTGCTGTAATATGATCAGATGAGAGCTTACTCTACACAACTGGAAGTTATTCGAAGAGTTTCCCTCTTTTTTAATCTTGACCCGAACTCTACCACTGCTCCGAAAGCTTCATTCGAGAAACTGCTTTAAAATTTTATATACTGCAACTCAATTACGGCACCCATGTGCGCTCACAAAAGACCCTCGCTTCCTGAGGCAAGCGTAAATATTAAAACATCCGACCTTCGAAACCGACGGCACTTTTGACCTTGTGGCAGTTGGAAAATGTCTACGTCGGCAGAACACAGCTTCCAGAAGCCATAAATAAAGAGGTTTTGTAGACTATAACGTTAGTGAAACGTTTCGGCCGAACTAAACTTCGCGGGTTAAAAGTACGCAGCGGAAGAGGCATCGAAAACGACGGGTTAGATAAAAGCAAAAGAAAGAAAATATAACATTGGATTGAAAGAAAGCGCGACGGCCATTTCCGCAGCTGCTTCGAGCCTAGCATAGAAAGATAAGAAATTGGAAGATTTCACTATATTTTTTTAATCAAAGATTCCTCAATATTGAGCCAACCGAAATGTGAGGTCTCTACACCAAGTTACTTCTTTGATACGGCCATTAATGAAGGAGCTTTTTCCGAAGAAAAATAGGAAGTAAAAAACACAATTTATACGGCTGATTTTGTTATTACCTATCTGCTGCACCGTGTTCCTTTTCATTGAGATATCCAATGCATAGACGTCAATCCCGCGGAAGGCTCTCGCGGAAACGAGATAAGGTTAAAATGATCTGCGTAGAGCAGCATCTTTAGCTTCTAACGATAAGTTGGATAAACGGTGACATGAATGAAAATACATACGGATAATAAAGACACCAATTTCATGCTATTGAGTCGGATATGGTCGACTGCATCTACTGCCTAAGCACAGCCACATTCCCCTCTTTGTGGAATCTCCACTGAGAAAAATAAAAAATAAATAATAATAATAATTTGCATATACGCATAATGCTGACAAGAAGCAGATACAGTAAATATACACAAACAATTTCAATCGGACAGAAACACTTTTGGCGCCATTGAGTATGACATAATGGTGAATAAGGGACCATAACTGCTTTGTATTTGCTTTCTTGTCGTTTTTCTGCTACGAGCTCGACGTGGCAACGGCGACATCACCAGCTCTTAATTATTTTTTTTTTGAGAACGCAAAATGTAAAACCGGCAGCCCTGGGAGAGCCTGCTGCTCCGCTCAGACCAGCAAAACCCTATTTGGGCCATCCATCTAACCGTAGCAGCCGTTGACACCCAGGGAATCTTGGCCGTCTGGTAGGCGGAGGGAGGCTGCGTCCGCCGCCGTGATTGCTGGCAACAGTAAAAGTTGACTCTTTCTCTAATGTAGCAATCTTATGCCAATGCACAATTATAACTTCTGCGTGTGTTACCCTCTGTAAATTTTTTGTTGCGGTCTTGCCGCAGTGATGGTGACGCAACCACATTTTTATTGCTCTCCTTTTCTGTTTTAAACACTACGAATCAGTTACTACTGTATTATTATAGCGATTACATGTGTTCACTTTTTATATTTCTATTTAGAGTGAAGCTCTTAGGCCGCCGTTCCTGCGGCGAGCGTCGGCGCTAACGGTGGCGTAACCCAGCGAACCAGTATAGCGGAACATGATAGTGAACGCGGAGCGCAGCGACAGATGAAAGACGCCAGGAGTAAAACGGGGAGGAGGGTGCAGCGGAACCAGAAGGCGTGAAGCAGGGGGAGGGTGCGTGAGAAGAAAAGACTAGTGCGGCGACGATCGCTACGAGATGGCTCCAGAGAAGTGCGCGTCGTGTGGGACATCTGGTGGCGGCGGCTCCTGTGAATAGCGCCTTCGCGTCACCCACGTATTGGCTCTCGTGATCTCCACATTAGCGAGGCTGCCGCGCCGCACTTCGCTCCATTTGAATCCGCGCCAGCCAATACAGCGCGAAATGAAAACACGTATATTGCTGCACTCATATTTTGCATTAGGGAGTATCGTAATTGTCGGTGATTTTTTTTGTGCGCGACGTTGAGGCGGCGGCGAACCATTGTTTCTTTGTGTGTGTGTGTATGTGTGCGTGTGTGTGTGTGTGTGTGTGTGTGTGTGTGTGTGTGTGTGTGTGTGTGGCTCACACATACGTCTGCCTGCCAGGCTGTAGCCCATAGTTTCAATCCCGGTCGGAAGTATTCATTGTTTATTAAGGCGAAAGCCTTTCTAGGCTTATGGTGAAGTTTGTGTCAGGAGACCTGACCGCCGGAGTGTCGCCGAAGCGTCATGACGCCATATGAAGACAAATTAAAGACAAATTAAAGAATGAAACATAATTGATAGTGACAGTTAGTGAATGATAATGCTACACTAGAGATTGGTAGAGTTTAATAATGAGAAGTAATGACCAGTAATGACTATAATGACTTGTAATGACTGAAATGACTTGCAATGACTAGTAATGTCTAACACTTTGTAATGACTACAGTTGATTAGAAATGACTAAAAATGCTTAGGGATGACCAGTAATGACTAATAATGACTTAAATGACTTGTAATTACTACTAATGACTACCAAATGACCGATATGTCTAACGACGGATCGTGACAACTACAATTGGTTAGAAATGACTAGAATGCTTAGTGATGACTAATAATGATTACTAATGACTGAAATGACTTGTAATGACTACTGGTGACTATGATACGACAAACATATATAACGACGGCTTGTAATGACCTCAAATGATTATAAATGACAAAATATGCTTAATCATGAGGTGAGTGATAAAAAGAAGAAGTGTAGGCTCTTCTTCTTTTCTCTATTGTTTCTCTATTTAAAAGCCACGGATGGAATTCACTACGCTGCTCGGTTCGCACGTAATTTCTTCGCCAAAAAGTTCTTACGCTAAGATGCAGGCGCAACCGAAGTGGCAGCGTATTTAACTTAGGACATCCTGTGAGAGCGAGGACAAAGGAAAGCTGCAATTAAACGACGAGAAACGAAAGACGCGCGGTCAACTGATAGCAACATCGCACGTCATGCATGTGTATTTGAGGCCATATTCTTATGCCTAATCACTCCACACCCATATTCGACGGCTTCCGTTTCCAGGTGTCTGGTACAGCACCGACAAGTGCAACGACGCTCTCGCGTTCACCGCACTGCCATAAAAACGATATCAATGGAAGGGTTACCCATTCTTATAACATTTCTCCGAGACACACAGATGATGGAGGAATGGTGAAGTAGTTGTATTGGGCGCTGAAAGAGACGCTCAGGCGGAACAGTTTGCCGGCCAGGTGTGCCAAGCTACACCGCCTGCAGAAACATCACCACCACCACTATATTAAAATTGGCTCAATCTCTTTATTTCGATACTAATTACTAGAAGGAAGAAAGAAAGCTGTATAGCGTATAGTTTATATTGCCTCAAGGGAAGGCGACAAGCACCCGCATGTTCATCGGCATGATATGTGATAGCGCTGCACACGGTTGCAAGTGCGATTCTAATGTGAGTGTGCTCAATATCAGCTCCCTCGGTAGTCGGTACCGTCTAAGGGGCTGTGTAGACGACATAGGAAAACTACAACCGACGACGAAACGCGCACTCCCTTCGCACAGGATCCCTGTCCAAGCCTAGGAGAGGTATGAAATATGCCCTAAAATAGAAATGTTGAAAAAAGTCGTGTCTACCGGCCCTCGCAAATTGTGACAAAACTTCGCTACGGAATATCAGCATGTGCAAATTCCTCTGCCCATCACACTTTTGCATCGTATCAGCGATCACCGCTACGTCTTGACTTCTCCTCAGCTGATAAAAGACAATGATTCCTCGCACTAGGCGAAGTATTAATTTTGCAGGTTCAGACGGCCGAATTTTGATAGTGTCGAAATGCACAAAGGCGCGTACAATCCAATTTTTTAGAGACCGTTAATTAACCTTAGATGGGGAACGTCGAGGGCCTGCAGCCCCTAACTACGCTGTGTGGCATAACCGAGGTGGAAACCAATAGAAGTCAAGGCTAGTCAGAGAACATCACACAATGTTCAGCGCCAACATTTCCGTAAGTTTATCCGCACCATACGAACACACGTTCAAGTGCACTTCAGAATACGGCACAGCACCGTACATGAAGTACGTATCGGTTCCACATTCTACCTGGTGTCGGATCAAATCAGTTTAAGTCGTTGCTCTTGCGACCCTGACGCACTTTCTTCGGAGCAGTCACTGCACATATAGTACGAAGACAAAGGGTGGCGGTGGGGGGGGGGGGGGGTTGTTTTCAACCTGCGACAGACACCGTTCTGCAAACATAAGAATGTGGCCTCGCATTACCAAGCGAACTGTGGCTCAAAAGCAAAAGTTCGTTAAAATTGCAGCTGAATTTTGGATGCTGTAAAACATCATCAGCCTATTTTTACATCCACTGCAAGACGAAGGCCTCTTAAAGCTAACCCTATTTTCCTTGACCTGCACTGGCTCACTCCAAGTTGTGGCTGCGAATTTCCTTACTATATTGCTCGCCTAATTTTCCGCTGTCCTCGACAGCGCTTCCTTTCTCCTTGCACCCGCTTCGTATTTCTAACAAAGAGCCCATTATGCACCATACGAATTACGTGGACTGTCCAGCTCCTAGTTTTCCTCTTGATTTCCATGGCCCTTGTTTGAGCTTTGATCCACACCACTCTCTTGCTGCCTCTTAGCGTAAGGCCTACCATTTCTAGTCCTTTCGCTTGTTTCTGCTGTGCTTTTCTCAAGCGTCTTGTTAACTTCCAAGATTGTGTCCCAATGATAGTAACGGAAGAATGGAAGAATCATACACTTTTCTTTTCAACGATGGCGGTGAGCTCCTGGTCATGATTTGGTAATGCCGGATGCATGTACGTCGACCCGATTCAATCTCCTGTAAATTTCCTTCTCATAGTCTGGTTTCCATATGAGCTCCCTAGGAGGCACACTGAACAGCTAAATACATGTATCCCTCGTTTAAGCGTTTATTTTCTTTTAAAACTTCTTGTGCGCAAACAAACAGGGACGAGGAATAGGAGGAACATAAGGACGAGCGCTTTCTAACAACTGGTCTTATTTTTGAAGAACCACCTGCTTAAATACCCAGAGACACTCGCGATCCAGTGAACAGAGCATGCCTATAGCGCATATAATACCCACAGATCGGCGCGACCTAGTTAACCGAGCACGTCTATAGCACATAAAACAAAACTTGTGATAAAAAGACGTGGACCATAGCCACCCGGTGAACATAAAAATAGTAAGTAGCACCAAACAACCACTTACAATAAAATGAGTTGAAGATGTGATGACATAAGCGAATTTTATTTATCCAACAATGAAACAGAAGGATGGCTGATGCATTTTTCTTTTTGTTTTTCAATCCAATGTACTTCCCCAATTTCTCTCGCGGTTTGATTCCTATGCCTATACAAGATGTTGGTGCTACTAAGACAAGGTGAGAAATCATGTTCTTGGCAATGCACTGCGAAATGCGTACTAGGGCGACCTTTCAGACTAGTGTTCCCTTAACCTAGTGTTAATGCATCTCCCAGTCTGCCCTACGTACACATGACCACACGTCATAGGAATCGGATAAACAACGTTCTTCGCGCAATGAACAAATTGGTTGTTGCGCGGATGTTTAACACTACATTCTCTGTTTGCATCAGGCTTACTTTCGAACTTAATTTTAACCTTAGAACACGCACTAACTATTTTGTTTTTCGCCGAAAACACCACTTTTACTTCGTAACTACCAGCCACCTTTTAGGGTCTGTGTGAAAGGCCGTGCACATACGGAATCACTGAAACCTTGGAAGCTATATCCTACTGCCTTCGATTCTTTGTGCATTGTTGTTTAGCCTGCTTAAGTTTTTTCATTAGCCTAGCGCATGACGCCAGCATCACAGCGAGCGGGTAGGCAGCCTTTCTCAACCTATCAACTTGCTAAAAAAATGCAGTGTTTACAGTGTGGTGACATGACTTCAACAACGCTGTCCCGAAACACGAAATGACTATCCCATTCTTCACAGGCCTGGACTGGTTTGAGGCATAGCTCATTAGTGGTTTTTCAGCTCGGGGCGAGAATGACCAACACACATGTTACGGTAGGAATTGTAACTTGACATCAAGAAACTGTAGCTTATTATCTACCGGTACTTCCGAAGTAAATGTTAAACCCTTGCCCAGAGAAGTGAAGGCTGGTACAACCCTATTCCTGAAAGCACCCTTGTCTACATCAGAGTCTAAAATCAAGTTGTCATCGACATATTTGTATAACTTATTTACTACATCTTCTAAATCTTTGGAGAACTCTGCCTACGTTTCCCCCCAAAAAATGCTACTAAAGAAGGGAGCTACCTTTGACCCGATGCAAACACCCCTTGCCCGTATATACGTATCACCATAGAATCTCACATGTGTATTCGTTAAATATTTTCACTATAGCCTTCTTATTCGTATTTGTGTTTGAGAACCCAATTTTAGGCTAGGGTGTAAAATTAAACGTACTTTCCCCAGAAACAAAATATAGTATAATCATGCATTTCTGACAAATGATCCACGTGCTAGTGGCTTTATTTTGAACATAGAAAAAGGTTGGGTTCCTACAATCAACTTGCTAGAAAAAAAGTATCCCCCTCACTTCTCACGTACTTTGAGAGACTTTCCAATTTATTTCTTTCAGGCTACTTTAAAGAAATTTAAGCATAATCCAAGGAAATTTCCGCGTAATCGGTCGGATAGTTGTTCAGGAAAGGTACACCCAGTTCGAAACATAAAAAAAAGTTATTATGATGAAAACGGCATTTTATGCTTATGAAACACTATTAGGCACCGTTTTTGGGGCCATTTTTAAAAAGCATTGAGCGCTCCTGTGCGCCCTAAAAAGCACAATTTGCCTTCACTCCAGAGTGCGTTATTTTTCATTAATGAAATCCAAAAATCATATTTTTGGTAGATTGACCATAGCAACCCCCCCCCCCCTTCTAAGAAAGCAAACAACCGCCACTATTCCCCGTACAGTTCGCTCAGATGATCGCTCTTCAAGTCGCGTCCAATTCTTGTTGGCGAATAGGCGCGAGTGACCATCACTGTATAACGTTTGTTTTCTCGCTCAAAGCAATCATTTTTTACGCTTCTTCGGCAGGCTGCTGTAATCATATCCCTAGGCTAACGATTTGTAAAACAAAATAACGAAAATTGGTAGCGAGAGTTCCAGTGTTCTATAAGACGTTGTCGTTATCCGTGCTTTTAAATGCATTTTCAGCCGAGTGTGTCAGGAGAATGTGCACATTTCTACTCTTACGCTGCTTCATCTACTCAACTCATAGGGAATGCTGTATAGATGAGATTCTGCCTTAACCTGACAAAGCATACACGTCCAATAGCTCCCTTCCATTGTAATCAGTACCAACACAACAAGCAGTGGCAGCTGATGTTCAATAGGTTAATGAATAAACGCCATAGTAGAACGTACGTTCCGTGAGCAAGGATTGGCTTTTTAGAAACCTCGATATCAACAAAAACCATACTCGCGAAAGCAGAACATTTTGTAGTCAGTGGTTATTATTTCCAGCACCGATCGAAACTATCGCAAGACGGCCGTTCGTTAGCATTACGGTAAAATATGCGATTGTGGCACTGGAAACCTACCAATTGGCAACTTTTGTTTGTTTGTTTGCGTCAGTTTACCTGAATTGGAGAAAGTCTCTTTCGCGACATACGCGTCTCAAGGCTAGGCGACACAAAGCAGCGCGCGCTGAGCGCGGTCGGCCTACCACCAGCAACGAACCGTTGAGGCGCGCCTTCAGTTAAGTTTCTTCAGCCGTTGTACATAAGCTGCCGAACACATGCAGAAAAGAGCAGACTAAACGTATTCTGCAAATAGAGAAATAAATGCGCTTACTCTCATGATGCGATGGTGGATTAGATCTGGGTGTTGATCGGCCCTGAGGAGGCTTTATTTCCTGTCATATGCCATTACTAAATCTAAGTTGGGAAAATGTTCTCGGCACTTGCAAGGCACGGCGAAAAGCTTAGAAAAAATAGATGGAGAGAAGAAAGAAATTGCCAGCAAAAGCATGCATTTTTAACTAGCAACTGAACCCAGAACTGCACCGTAGCAAGCAGAGAGGTTACACCAGCGCCAACGCGGAGAGCGGCTTAACTATCTTTTTTTCATATTTGTCGCATAATGCACTTCCTGAAGAATGGTAAGGTTTTTGTCCCATTATTCTCGTTGATTTTCCCGTTTCGAAGGCCTATTATGGCGTGATATACGAACGTTTACCTCTATCGCCTTGTCCTATTACGTATTTAACGTTGAGAGCCATTTCTAAGAGAGCCTCTTTTTTTAGAATAGCGTGCCCTCCGCCAAAGCTAGCTCTTAATGCTGTCGAAGTGTGCCGTTCGTAGCTCGCTGATATGACGACGTAAATGTATGCGTGTATGATAAGCAGCTGTCGACGCACTCCAGCCACTGTACTCTGAAGATCGTGCGATGCTTCGCCGAATGCGTTTGGCGAAAAGCGTCTTCATATACGGATCCGCCACTCAGCTGCAGCTTTAATGCGAAAAATTATATCGTTCTCGCCTATGTCCGAGTACCTTTAGGCACTTCTCTTGTTAAATAAGAATGACCCCTTTTTAATAAGGCGCTTTCAGCCATATAGCGCGTGGTATGGTACTTCGCCCTCTCCGGCTCACGCAGTACTTCAAGATATTTATTGTGGAAGTGTTCCCCGCACCAACAAAAATGATGCATTATCGGTGATCGAAGATTTGCGCTTTCGATTAGTTCGGTAGAGGAGGCGACGCGCTAACCATTCCAAATTTATGGGTTCAGGAAACCTGCCCACAGAAAGTGCTGGACGGTGTTTAGCAAAATTGGACAATGCCTGAACCAAGTGGTTACTAGAAAATTTCTCATCACTTTAGACATACTGAAGATTAGTTGTGGTTCATACCAGGCATTAAAAGATCGAAGGCAGATATCTCTATTTGAGCAACGCATATCTATAAACTGCCCATTGAAGAGAAAATCCAACTCAGACGAGCATGGTCCATGTATCGAGGGCGCCTCGTTTTCGATGATGGAGAAGAATAATAACACACCATGCACTGGGCCGCCGTATAAAAAAAATTAACGATGCTAATCCATGGAGTGAAAAGAAACATGGAAAAGGAAGAAAATTATTCGCGATCAGCCGAGGCAGAAGACGCACCTATAGGAAAGAGTCCGCGATTCGCAGCTATCGTTAAAATTAATTATAGCATTCACCGAACTGTGTTGATAAGGAACATAACACAGTGCCAAGTACAGTGCGCCGTAGTTACAGTACTCTCGACCATAGGAATCTGTCCAATGACAAGAATGCTGTGTTTCTGACACAATCTGTTGTATCCTATGCGTTTATTAATACTCCGTGCATCTGGAAGACAGAGGCAACGAATACACCAGGTATGTAAGAATAGTGCAGTCTCTACAAAAAAAATATATCTACGGCCGGCCTTCCTGTAATGCCTAATATGTATCGCATATCCTGCGCTCTGTTTAGTGATGCAAATGATGATTGAAGCGCGGGAGACGTATTCGTTTATTTATTTATTTATTTATTTATTTGTTTATTTATTTATACATACTGCAGCCCCTGGTGTGGCTATAGCAGAGTGGATAATATACTATAATACAAGAAAGAAATACAATAGGCAACAAAAAAGAAACTTCAAGTGCAATGTTGAAGGAGCATACACATGAATTCATTTAATGGGAGAGAACGGTTGGTTGCTGGTAGCGAATTCCATTTTTCAAGTGTTCTAGGGAAAAAGCTATGCTTAAAAGTATTAGTGCGTGCAAATATGATGTAATGTTAAGCGCGTGATATCTCCTACTAGAAGAGATTTTTGCAAAGGTGATATATTCATTACTGGAGAGGCGAAAAAAAGAATGAATAATGCCATGAAAAAATTTTAAAGAATTAACATGTCGCTGTTCGGCGAGAGATGTTAGGTGTAGTGAGGACATGACTGACGATGGTGAGAACTGGTGGTCATAACGTCGATAGACAAATCAAATGGCTTTCCTTTGGATGGCCTCAACTCTGTCTATTTCGTACTCCTTGTAGGGATTCCAAATGATACTACCATACTCAAGTATAGGGCGAACAATAATTTTGTATAGCAGTAATTTAGTATAGCGCGGCGGGGCTTGATAGCGACCTGCCATAAAAATTAATTGTTCAGTGCCTTCCCACAATTTTACTTCATTGATTTCTCCCGATTGTTCTTTGTTGGCCTGTATCATCAGTCTAGACAATGCATCTGCATCAGTCAAGAGGGGTCCAGGTCTGTGGGAGATGGTGAAATCAAACTGCTGCAAGTAGTTCACCCATCTCGCGATACGTCCCTTAGGTTGGGTCATATTCAAGAGATGAGTGAGTGCCTGGTCATCCGTGAACAAAGTAAACTTCGCACCTTCTAGGTACGTACGGAAGTACTGAATTGCTTTAAGGACACCAAGAGCTTCCTTTTCAGTAGTGGTGTAGTTGACTTCAGGTGGCTTGAGGGTGTAGCTGTAGTAGCCTACTACATGTCGCTTTTCTCGGCCGGAGGCTTCTGGACATTTCTGGTACAAGACTGCACCTGTTCCATAATGTGAGGCGTCGGTATTCAGTTCAAAGGGTAAAGTGAAATCTGGTATCTGTAGACTAGGGTCAGCAGAGATTCTGTGCACCAGATCACGGTAGACTCTCTCACATTCCTCATCCCACTCAAATGGAACTTCTTTCTGCGTTAGGCGCGTGAGGCATCTTGTTTTTATAGCAAAGTCTTTTATGAAAGGTCTGAAATGTCCTGCTAATCCTAAAAACACACGCAATGAGTGGACGTCATATGGCTTCACCAGTTGGCATATTCTCTCGACGGACTCTTATTTCGTGCTTTTGGTAGTCCCATCAAATACTCTTCCAAGAAACACAACTTTTCTTTGAAAGAATGCACTTTTCTTAAAATTAACCTTAAGTTGTGCCAAGCTCAAGGCATTCAATACCTGAGAAAGGTGTTCCTGATGTTCAGCCTCTATTTTGGAGAAGACGATAATATCGTCTATGTACACGCTACAAAAGACACCTAGGAAAGGCTTCAGGACTTCGTTCATAATTTTATGGAACCATGCTGGCGAGTGTTTCCAGCCGAAAGGAAGCTGGTTATAATCGTACAGATTTAAGGGCGTGATAAAAGCAGTGTACATTTTTGTTTCTTCGGTTAGCGAGATCTGCCAGAAACCTTTGCACAAGTCAATGCGTGAAAAACTCCGGCAACCACCTGTCTCATCTATAATCGTGTGTATCTTCGGCATGGGAAATGGTATAAGTTCTGTCTGGCGATTGAGAACCCTGTAATCTGTGCACAGTCTGAAAGTTCCATCTTCCTTCGGCGCAATAGTTATGGAGAAGCGAAGGGTGACACCGAAGGCCGGATTATATCGGCGTCTAGCATCTCCTGCAATTCTTTCCTCAACCATATCTTGCGTTCTCTTCACATGCTATAAGGTGATTTTCGGATGACGGTCTTGTCAGTTAGTTCGAAAGGCACCATGTGCGACTTCATCGCTTGTGGATAGCTTCCTATGCATACCAGTTCAGGGTAGGTCGTTGCAATATCCTCCGCGCACTTGACAATTCGTAGGTTATCTTTTCTATCTTGCTGTGTCTCTTCCCTTGATAGTCCTTCCACTAAAACTGCATCGTCCCAGTATACGTTGATATTTAGTTTCTTTATATCTGGTCTGGATAGCGGAAAGTCGTACGTCACCCCCGTTATCACCAGTATTTCACTCTCTATTTCATGACCTTGGAACTCGATGTTTACTGAGGCCCAGTGATTATGCATTGTCACTTTTCCATCGTACCCTTGCACCCGTAGTACTCTTCCACTATGCAGGTGACTTGAATCTACCAGCTTGGCATTTATTATAGGCACAGAAGCACCGCTGTCAACCGAAGCCATCATATGTCTATTGCCCACTTTGACAGGAATGTGAAGTAGGCTAGAGCAAGTTAAATAAACAGTGTCAGTTGCGATCATCGGGTCGGACGAATAACCCTTGTTTATTAGTTTTTTTGTCGTCGGAGACTCTTGAAAGTCTGAAAGTAGGGGGACAGGGTCGTTGTCGACGATATTCACTCGACCTCTGGGAGCACGCCAACCCAAGTTCTCTGTACTGCCTGCAAGGCGGCTCGGTTCTCGCGGATTACGGCTTGACCAATCCGCGCCGGTCCGTCTGAAGCTACTGCTTGAGCCAACGGTTATATTTTCTTCTGAAATAGATGGTATGTCGTGAAGGCACTCCAGGAGCCCGTCTATAGTTTTAGGTGATCGTGCTTGCACTAGCTTCGGGACTTCCGCGGGCAATCCGTGCATTATTAGTGCTACTGTGGCAGAAGGAGGAAGCATAGGCTCGGCCAGCTTTAAAAAGCGGCGTTTTTCAAAGAAATACTCGACGGGGGAGCCCTGCTTGAATTTGAAATTAGGCGCGGCGTCCCATCGTTGCACTGGGTTGCTTCGGAACGTCGTCAAGAATTTTTCCTTCCACTGGTTCCAAGAGTTGCCAACAGCTTCAATAATGTGCAGATCATACCGTTTCCGTGCAACACCTCTTAAATAACTACGCATGTTGGTAATCTTGTCCTCATTAGAGTGCCATTTGTTCTTCCCAGAGGCATATTCATAGAATTCAAGCCAACTTTCCGGGCTCGAAGACATGCCGTCGAACGCATCGGGTTCTACAAAATTAGTCGCCGGCTTCTCAGCGTTTAGAGAGCTTATAAGTGACGTCACCAGTTGGTTTTGTTGCGCCATCTGTTCTTGTTGTAGCTGAAGAGCTTTCAAAACGGGGCTCACCTCTTCTGTCGAAGACCGTGATCCAGAGTCCTTTGGACGCATCGGTTGAAGAACTAATTCGTCGAAGATCGCCAGACGCAAGTTCACTTTCACCGCGCCCTTCCGACGTAGTTCAGCAATGTCTATGGAAGCCTTCTCTAAAACCAGGTTCACGAGCTCTGCCGAGTTGAGTTTGCGAGGTAGTTCCACCGCTGGTTCCTCTTGAGCTTGGTATCTCGAAAAGATGATCTTCTCTGCGGAGGTCTCCTCGAGGAAAAATTTCACCCACATGTTGGAGTCAGTTGTCGGCTGCGCCAAAATATTGTAGCGTTCCTAGTTAAAGGACACAGTACACGTAAAGCATTGCTGTGGAACTGGCGTCCATCTCGTCTACATTTATTTCTCACTTCTCTCTTCTCTTCCTCTGTCCCCCCGGTTCCCGCGCTTCTTCATCTTCTATTCGAAGGCTCACACCGCTTCATCAATATTGTGAAAGCCCATACGTAATTGGTTACTGCTGATCTTTAGTGGAAAAATATTATACAATGGTACATACATACCATTAGGAGTGTAATTGTTTATTATTAAAGAGCCTTTCTTTGTGGTGTTAATTTTGAAACTATCATAGCCCCAATTATCTACTCTGCCACAGGTACACAGGATATAATTTTTCACTTTCGTACCCTGATCGTGGCGTGCATGACCAGACTCCAAAACCATAGCCCTTCGAAGAGGATAGTTAAAGAATAAAGGCATCAGTGCAGTCATGATAACTGAAATTACCTCAAAGGTAACTGTAGTCCGCTGCTAGTGCTTTATATTTCATCCGATAGAAAAAAGAGTAACGTTGCACAAAAGTTTTGCAGAAGCTGACCCTTCGTCACCTTTGGTAGCAATCATTTCAGGGTTTCTCATTTTTGCCATTTCCTAGCCGAAAGCCACGGTTCAGCATTCGCTAGGATCAGTCACTGGGTGAGGATGATGAAAAAAGAAGATTGGTTTCAAAGTAGAAGAATCGTTATAAAACATGGCTCCTATGTTCGTTCGAGTTCGTTACTATGAGTGCGCGGGTCCAGAAATTTACACAATAGTATTTACTCGGCTTGTAATGTTATAGATATTTCACAAGCACAGGCAGACAGCTTAGGCATAGGTACGTACTGGTAAAGAAATGATACAGAAATAGAATAACAGCACAATATCCCCTAAAGAAAGGGCACAATAATGATGATGATGAAAACGTTTTGTTGAGAGGGAAAGGGTAGGGAAGTTAGGAGAAGCGTGGCGGGATCCTTATTCCGGAATTGCGTTGTCTGAGGCTACCGCCCTGGCTCTCTCCACGAGGGCTTGCTGGTCCTTGAGGGCTGAGCTTGACAGGGCTGCCACCCACCCTTCTCTCGTTGGCTGTTGTATAGTGTGTAATCCACTATTACGATGGCAGGCCCATATTGTATGGTACAAATCTGCTTTCTGCCCGTAAAATTGGCACTCAGCTGAAAAGGGTTGCCTCTCGATAGCATGTAGCTTGACTGGGTTAATAAATGACATGGTTTAAAAACAGGCTCGTATAGAGGAGAATAAGGCACCTGGCGCCATGCTCTATCGATAAAGCTATTCTTTGCCTAAAGCTGGAGCGCTCTTGCACTTGGCGCAGCCTCCCACTCTAGAAATGAGCCGCTGCAGGCCACTGTTGCACGATGGCGCACTAGTGCTCTGGGAGATGCCGCCTAAGATATCCCACAACCACCTCTGATTCTGCTCAAGCCTTACCCAAAGGACAGGAATCTATGATCGAATCACAAGGGCAGCAGTTGAACATTGCGGTGGCAATTAGGGTTTGGTGCAATCCACATCATTGTTTTCTCAAGGTCACGCTGCACGGAGATTGTCATTTCCTCATGAATATGTGACCCCTGCGCTGTGCTTTATTTTGGCCCGCGCTGATTTTATACTACACACTTCAGGCCATTCTGTATGACAATAAAGATCATATATAAAATGTTCGTGGTAACATTGCCATATGTAGGATATGCCAGCTATCATGCACCAAGAATAATAAATATGCAAATGCTATGTTTTGGGCGTTTCGATATGACATGATGAGGCTCATAGCGCACGAAAGGACGCGGACACAGAAATATGTGGTACACACAGATGCTGACTTACAAGAATGTTTACTTCGAGTAAGAGAACCACATATATAGACAACGTCAGGAATCGTCACAACTGTGCGGTTCGCAAGACAAAGCTATCTTTACGCCGATTCATAGCAAATGCCAAGTAGCTCGAAAGACCAGAGGTAATGCTGTTTGCTACCCGCCGTGGTTGCCTTGTGGCTATGATGTTGGGCTGCTAAGCTTGAATCGCGGGATCAAATCAGAAAGTTTCTGTAAACGGATGCATTTTAACCGGAGATAATTTAGTTAACGCATTTAATGATTACTTTACAGACACTGATTCCCATTTATCACTAAGCCCACCATGTACATTTCAATTCCCTGCAACTATGGACACTATTTTTTTCCAACCGACAACACCTACCGAGGTTTGTTCAGTTTTTCTCAAACTGAAAAATTCATGTAGCTACGATGCTGATGGCCTCCAAATAAGACCTATCAAACACGTCATTTGTGACATTGCACCTGTGTTAGCTTATATTTATAACTTATGCATAACATCAGGTACTTTTCCTGAAAAAATGAAAATTGCAAAAGTAATTGTGTTATACAAGAAAGGTGACAAGCTTCATTTAAAAAATTACCGTCCGACATCCATTCTCCCGCAGTTTTCTAAAGGTCTTGAAAAAATCATTCTTAATCAATTAACATCTTTCAGCAATAAACATAAACTAATAACAGACGCTCAATACGGTTTTCAACAAGGTATACCAACAGAATTAGGACTTGTAGCACAAAAAGAATATATACTGCAGAACCTCGAAAATAAGTCACTTGTAATTGGTCTATTAATAGATTTCACAAAAGCGTTCGACTGCATAAACCATGACCTCCTAATACTTAAACTTGAAAGATATGGCATCAGGGGCCTTCCTCTTCAGTTACTGACATCCTACCTTAGAAATCGACAGCAATATGTGGCTATAAACACTAACATATCATCTACACGAAAAATACAAACAGGTGTCCCTCAGGGAAGTATCCTTAGCCCATTTTTGTTTAACATCTACATAAACGACATAGTTCTTATCCACCGAGAAGCAAAATTCATAAACTACGCAGACGATACGAGTGTTTTTTTATCAAACAACTCTCTTACAGGCCTCATTAGTGCAACGAACAACCTATTAACCCATCTCTCAAAATGGAGCCAGGACAACTTTTTAAAAGTAAACTCGAATAAAACACAAGCAGTCATCTTTAAAACAAGAGGTACATGTACTCCATTGACCCACAACATATTTTATAACTCTGACAAAATACAGGTTGTTGACACGGTAAAAGTACTTGGCGTATATTTTACCGACACATTGCAATGGGACGCTCATGTGGATTTTGTACTGCAGAAACTGAGCCGCGTAACAGGTATACTACATCGAAATCGCTACCTTTTACCAATGTCAGCTAAATTGATCATTTATAATGCACTGTTTGCCTCGCATGTAAATTACTGCCATCTTGTATGGGGCACGACATCAGCTTACAATCACTCTAAAATACTATTGATGCAAAAAAAGATAATACGCGCTATCGCAAATGTGCCCTACAACTCACACACTGAGAATCTTTTTACCAAGTACAACATAACAAAAAGTCATCATCTCTACAAACAAACCCTCCTACGCACCTACTACTTTCAGGTAAAAAATAGAAGCAACCTAATTACAGATATAGCAAACTTAAACGAGAATACACCCACATATGAGACGCGCAGCCATGAAAAATGGCTAATACCCTTCTCGAGGACAAATTACGGCCATCAAATGGTCGCAAATACCTTGCCACGGCTACTAAATTCTTACCTAGAAGCCGGTATTGACATCCATGCCCTGACACCATCGGAGCTCATCTGTCTGGTGAAAACTACCATTTGAATCGCCATGATTCCGTAAAACCAGATGCATTCATTGAAAGAAATGTAATTTATTTGATGTAACCCACTGTTTTTTACTTTTTTCATTTCTGAAAGTGTTCTTTGCCACCGCTCTGCCAATATGTAAAGGGGGCCAGGGACCACTCAAGATGCCAAAAAGCAGCTTTTACCTTGGCCCCCTCCATTTGCTTGTAAATGGGCACAAATAAAATGAAATGAAATGAAATGAAAATCCCGGCCACGGCGTCCGCATTTTAATGGGGGTGAAATGCGAAAACGCCCGTGTACTTAGATTTAGGTGCACGGTAAAACAACCCAGGTGGTCCAAATTTCCGGAGTCCCCCACTAGAGCTAGCCTCATGATCAGATCGTGGTTTTGGCACGTAAACTATAATAATTAAATTTTGGTGTTGTTTGCAGTCGCTTGGAGATATTTAGATTGTTTTTTGCATTGCGACCAATATATAACTAGGTAGAATGCAAAAAGAAATAGTATGAGTATCTCCGAGCGACGGCAAACTGCAATATTTTGGTTCTTTTCAGTTACGCGACATTCTCGTATTTTTAAATCTAGGTGCATGAAAATTGGGACGTACTGTACATTTTTATGACATATATTTTAATCCGAAAGTTAGTCCTCTGGAAATGATTGCTTCAAATTATACGTGATATGTACTGCATCAAATATAGGGTCAGTGTGTGGCGGGCTCCACCTGTGGCCTTTGGGGAATGCTTTTGTCTCAGGTGAAAAAAACTTACCTTACAAAATATTTTGAAAGAAAACTTTGCTAGATGTATGCGAGTTCTTATAATAATGACGATACTTGGACGAGGATGAGAAGTTTCGCAAGTCACATACGTCTTAGATTCTTCTTCAAGAAACCTAGCATGAAATGCACAGTGCATTAAAGCGAAATACTCGTATACCACCGTCATGCGAAATGCAATTCCCCCACTCATGTATTACTTGTGACTAGCTTCAGCGACTTCTATGATAATCTCGTCAAATACCTTCATTCAGCAGCAGAAATAAATTGAAGGCTTTTAACGGAAAGCTCGAACTCAACTTCACATGTTTCATCACTATGGAGCTAATGTAGGCTGCGTGACACATCGAGTCTGTCAGCGCAAAGGACGCTGATTCGCTCCAGAGAAGTGGAGCTGAAATAAGGCCCCAATTGATGGTCGCCATTTGGCTTAACGACCTGTGGAGAGACAGAAGCCCCGTTTTCTTTTTTTTTTTGTCCATCCCCTGGGAAGTGGTGCGGATAAGCTTGCGAAAGGGCGGCGACAATTGCCGATCCTGCCGAGTGATTGGAGCCGAAATGTTCCGCTGCTCTCGATTCCATTACAGACTTCTCTTTCCGAATGATCCTAACTGTGCTCACGACGACAGGAGCTGCTGGCACTTGGCGCTGTCTGTCAGGACGGCGCATATTGTTAGTTTCACTGTTATTCCACTGTGAAGTTACCATCAGTCGTTATAATGTGCATTTGAAATATACAGTGTTTTTGCTTACTTTCACGTAGACAAGATTACGAATACTAGTACAATCGTCGTGTTGATGGTGAGCTTCTAGTGTAACTTGAAGCAACTGGCGAATAGTTAGCCCTCAAAGTGTCGAGGCTGAGGCATTTGTCAGGCTCCCTCCCCCACCCCCCCCAACCCCATACAAACAGCATGACTTGCGGGTTCGGCGCTCCCGCACCCCACGCGCACGCGGACGCAACACAGAGGGAAAGCCACAAATAACTTTGAATACAGCGCAAGGAGATATGGAGAAGCATAAAATAGTTCAAATGAAATAATATAATGTACATTATTTGTACATGCGCCGTCGTGGACCAGACATTGCCAACGTCGACCGCCTAAAGACCGACTATGGCCCACTCATAGTGACACACTGTTAGGTCACCGGTTAGCTCCCTTTTCGTTCCCGGGGAATAACTGTAGCTCGAGAAGGATTGGAACGATATAGTGCATCGTCGTCTTCAGCGTTGCTGCTCGTTGCTGAATGCCGCTCTTGCTGAGAGTCCGTCGGTCCTAAAGGCCGGTGACTGATAAACGCCTGTACAATATATATATATATATATATATATATATATATCATCATCATCATCATCATCATCATCAGCCTAGTTACGCCCACTGCAGGGCAAAGGCCTCTCCCATACTTCTCCAACTACCCCGGTCATGTACTAATTGTGGCCATGTTGTCCCTGCAAACATCTTAATTTCATCCGCCCACCTAACTTTCTGCCGCCCCCTGCTACGCTTCCCTTCCCTTGGAATCCAGTCCGTAACCCTTAATGACCATCGGTTATCTTCCCTCCTCATTACATGTCCTGCCCATGCCCATTTCTTTTTCTTGATTTCAACTAAGATGTCGTTTACCCGCGTTTGTTGCCTCACCTAATCTCCTCTTTTCTTATCCCTTAACGTTACACCCATCATTCTTCTTTCCATAGCTCGTTGCGTCGTCCTCAATTTCAGCAGAACCCTATTCGTAAGCCTCCAGGTTTCTGCCCCATATGTGAGTACTGGTAACACACAGCTGTTATACACTTTCCTTTTGTAGGGATAGCGGCAACCTGCTGTTCATATATATATATATATATATATATATATGTTTGTGTGTGTGTCACACGCTTTTCGAAATCAATCAGGGCACATGGGATCGGCTGTCTAGAGCCGTTAATGGTGTGGCATGGCCTAACAAGGCTCGTGAACAACAGGTGAGAAGGAGCTGGAGTTTTGCGTGTCAAAACCAACTATAGTTATGCGGCGCGCGACAGTGGTGGACTCCGCGTTACACTGACCACCTGAGTTTTTTTTTTTTTACCTAGTACCCAATGCACAGCACATGGGCGTTTTTACTTATAGCCCCCACCGAAATCCAGACGCCGCGCCCGAGATTTGACCGTGCCCTCAGACATAGAAGAGCAATGCCATAGCCAATAGGCCACCAGCACGGGTCTGTCTGCGTGCTCACGGTACGCGTTGACACCAAGGCAGAATACCGAATAACCAAAGACCACTATATTTTTGGTGCACACTGACGATATAATTTAGCGAAGAAGAAAGCTTACGGATATGACATGATAATGAAAGGCGCCTCTCTGCAAACCCTCTAACTTTCCGCAAGCGAGCTATACACGCGCCGTCGATAGAGGGACAGCATGATGACAGCGCGAGCACGCCTTGAAAGAGAGAAAACAGGGATAGGAAAGGCAGAGAGGTCAACCAGAACAGCATCCGGTTTGCTACCCTACACTGGGGGTGGCCAGCCTTGAATTTAAATAAAACCGAGGACGCGTGTCCCGAGCTTATATCTTGTTTTCAGTGTTTAGTTGATTAACAGGGTGTAGGTATTTTCTGCGTAAAGAAATATTCGTTTGTAAAGTTAGCCTCGCTTTTTGTAATCTGCGGCATGACTAGTTGAAGTAGTTCGCCCATGCATTGATATCCTTTTCTGCAGTATCTGTATTTCAGTCATCTGTTGCGCATACTGTCTGTTTTTTTCAATAATATCATTTTGAGAACATACAATAAAGAAGCACTAGAGTTCCTTTATGCCAGGCTTGCTATGTATGACTATAGGTGTCGTACTGAATTGAATGGTGATTTCTAAGACGTTGACATTTTCATATTTCAATCCACAGGCAAATATTTGTTTCAAATATTTCTATACCACCAATTTTGACTACCACTTGGACGTCTTGAACTTTCTGTGAAGAGAAATTTACTAATGTATAACGCAGAAAACAAGCCGCTTCTGGAATTTATAGCTCGTCTAGGTGGCTTTACGTCTTGACTTGGAGTATGCCTGAAGACAACCTTAGGCGATGAAGAACGTCAGGCTGTATAAGTTATGTTTTGTTTTCAGTTGTTGCTGCGTGGTCGCTGCCATTGAGGACGAGCACACGACAGACAGTGAAGCAAAGAAACGCGCCGGCTTTTCAACGACTGCACTTCCATTTCTGCTAGCACCATAAAAGTAGAAGCTAGGATGCGGGGAACTTCTGATGGCGTTTGCTCTGGCCCCATTCATCAAACTGCAACCTTCCTGACGCTTTCACTTGGCGAGTCAGCTCGACATCTACAAGCGAACATCAAAAGGCAAGCGAAAACGTTCTCCTAGAGTACACCTTTCCGAGGAAGTTTTCATAGCTAGCAAGCTTCACCATGGGCATCGATCAGGAAGAGCCACAAAGACACTAAAGATGAAAGCACCTCAGACACGGCTGTCGCAGTACAAAACATTGGAGTTTCTCTACAAAAGTTAGATCTAAACTTTTTGAGTTTTATTGGTGTTATTTTATTGCATAAATCAGAATGTATGCAAGGAAGCGGTAAACACACACATTCATCATTTTGGTTGCTGACAATGGAAGCCCAAGCTAATAGCCTAATATAGCACTGAATTTCGACCCTCAGAGTAGAGGCAGTGAGTTCACGTCCGTCCGATTTACGCAAACAGGGATGTCCCATAACTCTCTATAATGCATACCGTGTAGTCCGCTCGTAGTTGTCTGTAACGCACCAAGACTTGTCCATGTAAAGCCACTTCATATTCTAGCATTTATTTAGAGATATGTATCAGATAAGCTCTTGTACCAGCTTAAATATGTACAACCGGTTTGTACTTACCGGCTGGCACGCCTGAGGCACTCACCCTGAATGGCAGTAAGTCAATTCCTGCAACTGGCCTGAGTCAATGAACACTGAATTCAAGGCCATGCTGGAAAGCCAGATAACAATGGTGTTTATTAACAGACGCATAGCCCTCCTAATTGAGATCTTCTCTCAATTTCCCAACTCTTCTACCCCTTACCTCACTCCTCTCCTGTAAATAATTTCATACGGCAGGCCCATGCACTCTTATCCTACCATGCGTCTTCTCTTTCCCGCATCACTTTACTCGTGCAGCTGAAGGTGTGCTTGGGAGGTTTCGAGCCAGGGTTGCTTTAAACCAGCTGCTGCCTCCGCTTGTAACTGGCCGAACTTTCCAATGGGAGGAATGTGTCCCTACTTTCTCTTTACAATGACGGAAGCAGATGCCTACCACTTGGTATAACATGTCCAGGCGTGCAAGCGGACTGCTTCTCTCGGCTACTGCAAGCTGCCCTCCCCTACATTGTCATATCCAGATATGATCGCAGGTTACACATCACTTGCAATGAAAAACTGCTTCAATTCATTCATAAGCCCCACAGCCATCATATAATACACACAGAATACAAATACACACAACTTGCCTTAAGGCACTTCTTCATCACTAAGAAAGCAGTGGTCTTGAAAAGAGGTTCCCAAAATATCTGGCCTTGTGGTACTCCACGTTCCTTTTTATGGTGCCGCGGCACGTCCGCCCCCCCCCCCCTCCCCCCGTGTTGCCACCGATTTTCTTATCCACGACCTCACAATAATGGCTGGCATAAATTAACCTGTCTGACAATGACTACCGAAGTGCGGAAGTAGCGATTTTATTCCTTAAATTCAAACTGATTTATAAATCCACCCAAAAGAGATGAAGTTCCATTCATTTTCGCCAGTCGCAGAACCCTAAAATATTGCCCACGGAAATCATCGGTCCCAGGGAGAACACAGTTTGGGAATCACTGGCCCAGACTATTTGTCATTATTTGCCGAGCCGTGATGTCACTGGACGTGGTGTCCTTTCGTGCTGTTTCTGGTGCTGACCTGCCAGAATTTGGTGCTGCCTTCCGGACAGGAATTGGCCTGCATGAACAGGAGAGGCCGGTTCCGTCGCTTACCACCTTGCTTTCTGGTGAAACCACCATACCGGTGGCAGGCAAGGATGCATTTTGCACAAAGTTGTCCTGCATACACGTTTCCTCGTCATTCTTCCAACGAGAAAGATCTAAAATTGCTTCGTCATGGCAACATCATCGCGCCAACGCCTGACGGGGTCCATTGCTCTTATCTCCTATCTAGATTTCTGCACAACTTGCGAGCAGTTTATTGCATAAACATTCGATGAGGTTGAAGCTGTGACTTGAACAATGCGCAGTATGAAGATAAAGTCAGGGTTATACAACAGATAGTGTTTTATACCATATAATTTCTCTATTAGCTGGTTTACAAAGCCTCATTTTACATAAATTTGACCATATACGCTGGACCTTCACAAATTTACTATCAAAGCGAAGCTTGCTTTTCCTATTCTTCCCACTTTGCAAGGGCCGGATGCGGTGTTCGGATTGCTGTCTCGCAACATATATCTCTGCCAACGAATACCGGATATAGTGCAAAATCAGCTAACCCTAATGATACACGCCCATGTGGAAGCGAGATCTAGCCCCAACTCGCGATTGTTGTCCTACTGCCTCTGTCATTTCCTTGACTGTTCTGTGGCTATTTCTGCCTTGTCATGTCGTGATCATAGTTTTGGACTCTTCACTTTATCACCGTCACTATGACGTCATATTATCATTACGCCACCATCATCGAGTCGTCGTCTTCATATGTCGTCGGGACTCTGTCGTCGTCATGTTCTCCGTACCATGACATGGTGCTCACTTCGTCGCCATTCTCTAGTACTGAATTTAGTGTGATAATGGGGAGACCATCATAGTTTCGTCACAGCATCATCATCATTGCAGCGTCGTTAGGCAATCGTAATTAAGCCGTCGTTATGACCGCTCTATTGTCGTCCTACCTTCGTCCTTATGTCAGAGTCATCATCCCATTCTTATCATGCCGTCGTCGTCATACCATCGTCATCATTCCAGTGCCATCGTCCCAGCCTCCTTATCCCCGTCGTCGTCGCGCCCTCGACTTTATAACAACGCCCTGTTGTCGTGATACAATCATTGTCGTGCCCGTCGCTATGATGCAGCGGCTTCGTGCCATTGGGGTCCTTTTGTCGTCGTCATGCTGCCGTAGTGATTTAAATGTTCCAAAGCCATCATCCTACAGCAATGGTCATTCTTTCATAATGACTAAAGGGTCTATATGTAACTGTCATTATGCCAGCATCGTCATACAGCCGTCGTGATGCATGGTGGCTGTTCCATCGTCGTCATTCATATGTGCATGATCATACGTAGGATGTGCGTAATGAAGCTTCTCAAGTTCAGGTTGGCGGAAGCGTTTCCTGGTAACCGTGTGTCAAACCAAACTAGATCATATCGTGAATCAAATTAAAAAGCCTACTTTTCCAATTATCGCCTTGCTGCTTGGCTTCAGGTTGCTGTGTGCTATTGGGTCAGTCGTTATATCGCTAGATATATTCTTGGATATATACAAAATTGTTGTATTGTACTATTCCGCGGTTTATGAGCCCTTCTTTCTCCTGTATGTCAGTGATCCGTTCCTACCTTTCGAGTTATTGCTTCCAGCTTATGCATCATCGTCCCGCAGATACGCTCGCGACGCTATTGACTGCGCCGACGCAGCATGCACAATTGACAATGATTGCCTTCTGGCATCTAAAACTATTCAAACAACTCCCTATAATTGCTACAATCGTGTTTTCATTTCAACCCTGGATCTCTGGTCCTCCTCTAGAGTTCAGACTTGTACACATTGCCTTAAGCAGCACCGGAACGGCACTTTTGCGACTGGGGATTTACGTAATTTTTGAGCGTCTTCGCATTACGGTGTCTGCTGCTGTGTTTAAAAATAGGTCAGCGCAGCTCATATGGGCTGTAATATTATGAAAGTACTAGCAAAGTGACTAACCTAACCCTTCATGCCTACCTACTAGACACACCTCGGTTTTGGTTCAGGAAAAAAAAAACTTTATACACAAAAGCTGATCATATAATGTCAACCCAAACGCATCTTTAAAAGACACAAATATTTTAATGGTATGCCGGAAAATATTTACGGAACAACTGTCTTCATTTCATTTGATTTAGCCACTCAATATGTGCCTATGGGTTCATGGAAGTTCTCGGCTAATCCTCCGAAATCGATATGAACAAGTACGATTCCTGCATAAAACCTAAATATACAAGGTCGCCTCACACATCTACAACGCTCGTTGAGCTTGTACTAGAATAGGGAAATATCTTCACGGATATTTATTTACTTTATTTTCTTTGGTTTCGCCATTCGGATTGAGCTTTTGGGGCGTGCCCATTTATGGTCAATGCTCAAGAATTGTTAGGCCGCACTGTGGCACAAGAAGCACAGACTAAATCAATGTCGCTTGAGACGGGTCGTATACTTTGTGCACATGTACTTGTAATCATCATATTTCCCTCAGGCGAAATGCAACGTGGTCATCCTTGTGACATTGCTCTGTGTACGTTGTACACTGTGCATGCGCATGATTTAGAACTTGTGTTTTGGCATAGCTTTTTAACAATGCTGTGCATACAGCTAATAATGCATGACCATAAAGTTGACATTTGTGGTAGGGAAACCTACTAAATCTGGGAGATCGCTGGCTAAATAGGATGGAACAAAAAATGCAGGCATCGCCAGTAGTTTTAAAGAATTTAGTTAGTGCTTTACTGAACCTTCACTTTATACAGATTCCGGCGTGTGCTATAAATGTACAAATTTTTTATAACATTATAAAAATGTGCTTGAGTGCGACATTCTTTTAGATAGAGACAGAAGGCAAAACCTCCTTGATTATGGTGTTAACATGCCTAGCAAAATATCTGTGCATTGTCGATTATTGGGTATCTGCTACATCTTAATATTTTGTAGCTTCCTGAGCGACAAAAGTGTAATTTCGTCTCTAAGGGCTCAAACCTCACGAAGCATCAATCCTCACACTCTGCCCAGAGCTGAGCAATTGGCAAAGCTAATTTCTCAGCTGCGGGCAGGCTTGAATGCGAGTAAACAACAGAGAAGGCTGTGTAGAGGTGCAAGCTCGTAACCTTCCTTTGTCATAAAACAATCGAAATGGAAAATCTCGTGTAATGATAGTACAAATCTTGTCCTAAACTGGCCGTTACGTTTAGGGGACAAAGAGCAGAAGCCTTACATAAGCATTTGCTAGGAATAAACTCGCATCCGCTAATGTTTTATTAAACAACTAACTGAAGCAAATCACATCTTGCCTGCTTAGAAAACAGAAGCACAATAAAAAAATACGTTGCCGTGTCAACCACAGCCGACGCGAAAGAAAGACAAGCTCGACGTACATGATACATGTATTAGGCTGTATTGGTGTTAGGGATCATTAACCTTTTGTTGACTACTATTACTTCCAGGGAGCGTATTAGGAAAACATTTCTTGCAGTGGTTCGATCCAGGACAACATTATTGACTAAATGCCTTAGGTCAGCACTGAATTACAGGCAGCAAGGATCACTTGTGGGTTTGAGCAGGAACACAGGGCGATAAGAAATTAAGCATGTGCCTCGCTTTGTTTGGGAAGCTCGTCCAGAGCAAAAGGAAAGATGCAAAATATCTGGCAACTATTGCGTTATATGCATGACGTAAAATAATTGAAATATATACCTAAAGATCACATGTGGTGAGAGCTGTTTGTACAAAATTCATACGAAGCCGTAAGGGATTAGGTGCAAAGCCAGCTTCCAGTTTTGCACCTGGAGTGTTCGCACTATGGCAAAAAAAAAAACATTCTGCATTTTTTATTTCTTTTGTTTGATTAAGATCATTCTCCATGTGTTTTGCTCATTTATATAAAGATATGCACTTTTCCAGGTATTGATATGAGCAGCACTGAAAGGGTAACGACTAAGCAATGTTTCAGAACTGCAGGACATTTTTTTTAAATATTTGTGGCATATATATTGCCCCCCTGTCGAACATTACTTTTTTCCAGAAGTCTATAATACTTTATTTACGTCAGCTAGTTTTATGTTTTTACGTGCCTGTACATCGGCGTTGCCTTCTTTCGCATTTACTTTGGTTGACACGGTTTTGTTTTCCCTTTTTGACCAAGAGGTGGGCCAACCATGGAGAGAGTGCACTTTATGGCGCGATGTCATTTATTTGTTACTATCTTGGCGCTAATTGGGGCTGCAATAATATTTTTCCTGCAGTGCGGCGAATTCTTAGTTTTGCCTTGTTAATACCTACATTTTCTTGCTTTTTGAGGCTAAAATCAAATTCCAAAGTGTTGAAATCACCTGTTTTCTAAAGAAGTTACACAAATAGACAGGCGGATTCCATGTACGACAGTCCCTTATGAAATCGGCGAAGAAGACTCCGATTCCAAAAAGATCCTGGTTTTGTCACGAGTATAGCAGTTTGGTACTTTTGTCGCCAGGTATGACAAGTGATTCTGTCTAGTCAATATTTCTTGCACCTCCGACTTTGGAAAGGTTGAGTAAGCGTTATGTGTACAGCCTTCATATACCTACAGTACACGGACTGATTTACAAACTGATTGCAAGTTTATAATTTACTAGTGCTGTAAGCAATCAGTTCCATCATTTTATTGTCATAACATCGCAGATAAGTATGGACAGTCTAAGGCATCTGTCGATATTAAGAGTCTATGAAAAGAGATGTAGGAAATCATTTATCTTATGTGACCTTTACACTGGGCTATACAACACGCAGTTCTATGTCTCTATAGACAAGCTTGCACCAGCCTCCGGTGCAGGCTTTTAACAGGTGGAGTTTTTACTATGCTCGCAGAGTGTAAACAATAGATATCTGTAGAATGATGCATAATGAAATTGTCGGAACTGATGCGAGGAAGAATCGGCCCCAGCAGCGTTGGGTTTTGAACTGATCTTTTTACTTTTTATATCGCACTGCCCACGCTGCGCGGCCGGGAGCTAACTTCCTCCTCCTTCATGGGGGCTGGCTGCGGAGCGAGTTGGGGCATGCGGCCGGGGCTTGAGGCAATAAGCGCCACTGCCCCCCCCCCCCCTGGGACGGAAGCCAGATGAGCTGCCTAGTGAACTTGCATAGATGTGACCGCCCGGAGTGATGAAGTAATCGAGTCCAGGTTGAGTGGATAGATCGCGGGTGAAAGAGTGGCGACATAGGCAGGTTTGAGTCGGTCAGCAGCCAGGATATCTTCGGTCGCATGCATCAAAGGAGCTGTGAAGGGCGACTGTCACCGAGTTCTCTAGCTGCGAGGAGCTGCTGGAGTCTGCTGTGCTCGGACTCTAGCATGCGGGAAATTATAGCCGATGTCATCGTGTCGAAGTCATGGGTCGGGTCCGGCGAGATGATAACATTCGCTAAGTCCTCGGCGACGTCCGTAGGTAAGGAGGGCACGAGGTGCACGAGCTTAGTCTGTTCACTGGTGAAAGCCGGAGACGGAAGTGCGCCTCAACCTGCAGGAGGCAGATGCCGGGGCTGTTGGGCCAAAATGGGGGCAGATTGATGTGTTCGAACACAGCGACAGCAGCACTACCAGGTCGGGCGACCTCCTGGGCGTCGTCACCGGCAGGAAGAGCAGCGGAGCTGGCAAGATCCATACCGAAGGGTAGGAGCTGTGTGTTGTTTACCTGGTAAACAACACACAGCTAATGCGAGAAAGACCAAGCTCCAGCAACGTCGGGTTTTGAACTGCTCTTTTTATTTTTTGATACCGCACTGCGCACGCTGCGTGGCGTGGAGCTTAACTTCCTGCTCCGTGACCGGCGCGGCACGCGGAGCGAGTTGTGGCCTTAGGCACGGGTCTGAGGCAAATGGCGCTGCAAAATTATAAAGGGCCTACAGAAATGTGAGTTACATACGCATCCGTGTCAAGACCTTTGGTATAGACCATTAAACATAATTTTAGAAATGTAACAATAACTCTTTATAATCCACTTTTCATACTGCCATTGTAATGTGAGCCGGCACGAAGTCTTGCACATTTTTACTAGCTGTCCGCGTCAGGATTTTCTCCTGCTTTTAATACCGGAAACTGAGCTTGTTGCCATGAGATACTTGGCTGTATGAACCAGGAAAGGCCCATCACTCCCGTTGCATATGGTTTTGCGATCTTAAAGTTAAGTAAACCTGCATCAATAATATCCTGGGTATAATGACCAATAATTGCACCGCTTCGATGATTCATACCAAGTGAAAAGAGCTGGTGATTCTGAGTTATTTGTGTGGGTCACTTTTTCTGCGTGTTTTCTAAAAGGACTGGTATTCCAGAATAAGAGGCTTACTTCAAGAATGAACAAAACGCACTGCTTAATGCCAAGGCCTCATAACTTCCCTTCTTGCTATTAGACAGTTCTTGAAATGCGTGATGCACAATTTATTACGCTTTGGGAGGAAGCCATGTCTTCATGTACCGTTGTTTTATGCGCCTCCGACTATATTGATACTGCGAACTATCATACATTGCGTCGTAAACTGTATGACACGTTTGTAGACTGTCTATTGCATGGTTCTTTGAGCAAATTGTTTTTACCGTTTCTGAATAATTGAACAGATAAATTTAGTCAGCTTGAGGATCAATCGGACAAATTTTTAGACAAAAAAAGTAAACTGGAGCTTTGTTGCTTACATCCTACGTCCCATTGTTCTATCCTGCTTTTTGTACCACCAAGCAGGTACGAAGCCGGTACAAAGCTGGTACGAACCCCCTATCAGGAACTACAAAAGAACAAAAGCATCATCAGAAAATAGCAAAGCATAATTGAATGGAAACCATTAGGTATTTCAGTAGTCATTGGTAAAAGGGTGAGCTGTAGGCCGACTGATTTTTAATTTTGCACATAGGAAGATTTTATTGTCAGCGAAGAGTAGAGAACTTGTTATGCACCGCTGGCTCTGACAATGACATTATTTCGAAAACAAAGCCATTCCTTCAAGTGTATTGTCGTCATGAGCTTTAAACAGCGATGATAAGTATTTGAATATTATAGTCAAATTTAGCCGGCCACATGTGAACCTGGTGACTTGATTTAGTAATTCCTTTCTTAGCGGATAAATTACAACACCGCGTACACAATATTTCCTTCTTCCAAAAATGCCACTGCATGTAATTCGTCCTGTTATTCTAATTATGTTCAATCTGAAATATCTGCAGTATGATACTGGAGATATACAGAGCGCGGTGTAGACCCTGTGAGGTCGGCGGAACGTAAGTCGCTTGCAGACCTCCATATATTGTTTGAAAGTGCGCTTCAGAAAAAAAAAAAACTTGTAGCCACGAAACATGCTCTGTCATTGCACCATATTATGTCAATAAACTATCGGCAAAGGAGCACCAGCCCTAAGCAAGCAAACTACCGTCGGAGTTTGATCGCCTTGCGGCGGAAAAGGACATCCAACGGAAAAGTTTACATAGGGAAGATAGAACTGCTGCGGGAGAGCGTGCTTATCAATTGCACAATTTTTGCATCGATGTTGCCGCTGTTTACACATCTTCCGTGCTTCGTTGTTATTGATGCCGCTTGTGTGTACGGCGATTGCTGTTTCGCTATGTGTCCTAGAATGATGAAATAAAACAGGCGAAGGCACATACGAACCCCTATTTCATCAAAATCCCTCTCGCTGTCCTCAACAAAAATATTTTGCCAGTTACGCCTGCACGTTTTCTGGGCACGATCGACAGCAGGTTCAGCCGGCACCCAGAGAGGTAGAAGTGAACAGACGCAATAGCGGGACCGTCACAGCTGAAGCAACGGCGCGTCGATAGTCATCAACTGCTAGAGAAGGCGGGGGGTGAGAGGGTAAAACCTGAGGGCATAGAGTATTGATGAAATGACCCGAGGCTGGAATAACTAGGCACCTGCGAGCTCCTCTCAGCAGTCATATTGGTTTTATTTTTAGGAAACAAAACTCAGCGTATAGAATGATTCCTTTGGCAATAGAGAAATCTAGAGCATTGTTGTTGCTTAATGATGGTTATGAGCCGGTGGCCTCATACAATGGCTCCAGTTTAGATGTACATCGAAGAGGATGTAATGTAAGCTTGCAGGTGTGCGGTACAAAAAAAGAGGGTCAAAGTAACGTATCTAGATGCAATCTTACACGCGAAAAGCGTATTTGCACACACGTTGGGTCAAAAATGATGTCTGGCGAATGCAGGATTCACTTCTTTCTTTAACCTTGGTATGCACTTCCCACAGCACACTGTAGTATTTTTACTCTACCTAAGCATACCAGCGGTCTTCGAAAAGTGCTGCTTGCATATGCATTACCAACAGGACTATGCACGCATGCCATATATCACAGCCATCCGCCAAGTCGCTAAGGGGCTTTGGCGTTCTTCTACTCAGCACCACCTTGCAGGCCTGATTATCCGCCGGGTTAGCCAGATTACGATCTGCGCAAAACAATAAAACGCTCTTTTTCTTAGATTTAGGAGCACGTTAAAAAATTAGAAACACTTCGAGTTACTTCAGAGCCCCCCACTGCAGCGTATTTCATGTCCCCTATGTTGGTTTAGAACGCTAAAACTTGGGGATCTATGTCGACCATGCCGAGCACATTTGCAATATGACATAACATCAAATAGGCTATTTCAATATCTCTGGCGCGAGATAGTCAAAATAACCGTCAACCTACGAACTTCCATCCATTGACAAAGTTTTCGGCAATGTATTCTAGAGATTGTTTCGCGTTGATATTTGATTTGTAACAAAAAGCCTCTGCCACAAAGGGGTACTTGTTTGGGATCATTTAAGCAATGTTCGCGGGTATCAAACAATGGTCTTCGTTCTAAATTTTAAAAAATGCCATAGAAAACTTTATACACATGTATCAGGTCATATGGAACGCTCGCCTGGCCTGAAAATACGGGTAACGTAAGCTAATCATTAAGCTATCACGTAAAAATCCGCCTAATTGTGTGGGTGATAGTTAAAATATGGTACCCCACACATGAAGTGAAGTACGCATGATTATTATATTGTACATCGCGTTACATTTTCTCGAATCTCACCGATGGAGAAAAACAGTCACTGCTGAAGGCCCCTTACCATCACACCATGCATACAAAGTCAAATTTTGAGATAAAGCCCAAGTTTACTGTAAAACGTAACAGCACTCTAAGTGCCATGTTTTTTAAAATGAGCGGCAGTGCCGGAAAACATTTGCGCGGGAGCAAACATATTGACGACCAGACTCGCCTTGATTCTCTATCAGGACTTTCGATCCAGTGCCTTTCCTTGTTCGACCAGCCTTGATTGCCTGTTGCCTTCATTTTCCGGTGAACTTTCACTTTACTTTGATTTCTTCAAATGGTGTTGCCCCACTTTGGTGCAAGCATACCCGCTACTCCAGTTTATCTCTTTGCAGCCTTTGAGGGGCAATATCTGATATCCATGAGTAATGTTTAAATATTTCCTAATTAATAGCCTTTAAAACTTACAGGTAACTCCGCAATTTTACTAGATTCCTTAATTTATCATAGTATAAAAATGCTTCTAAGGAATATTAGTAAAAATTCTTGCCACCTACTAAGATGTAGTCTACAGGATGCCTATAAAGTGTGGATCACGTGTATATTTCTTAAATTTCCAGTAGTTATGTAGACGTTACCTACCGAAATTTTAGTTTTGTTATATGTTTTGCGCTCTTCTGAAATTGTCTATGAGCCGTAGAGTTGTCCGGGAGGTATCTGCTGTCGCTCAGCTAGTGTATTACCCATTTATGCAAACACTCTCGCGGAACGACGTGGCAGATGTCTCGCATTCATTCATCAACTTCTAGAGTACTACAACTGGTGGTTCCTACATTTCTTACTTCGTCCATCTGTCAAAACGTGGTGGCTATATTATTGCACTGCACTTAACGGAAGTGTTGGGGCGAGAAACAGGCCCACCGCGTGCATGTTTAAGGACGGTTTGACTTCTGAGCTGCGATAAGGCCCTTGCCTGACCAACCGTGCACTAGAGACATGACGTGGAAGACGGCATAAAAAATGCTTTCTAGTTTGCTGAAGCGAAAATTACGCGCGGAGGGTTAGAAACAGGGTAAACAAAATGCATAAACTAGCGCAAAGCTTCGTTGAAAGCTTCCTGAATAACCAAAAAATTGAGGAAACACTCACACGACGCCCACGAAAGAAGGTTTGGAAAAACGAAAAAAAAAACCCAAGGGAATGAAAATCTAGACGCGTCAACAAACATGAGACACTATAGACCTATAATATGTAAAACATACGCGATCATTACAACGACGGTTCGCCCACGCAGGGACGCGCGTGCACGAACTTTGTGACACCATCTCCTCAAGAAAAAAATAGTGCGCGCGTCAAGCAGGGAAAGTGTGGCAGCCACGCTTCCAGGCGAATGCGGCCATACAAATGTCTTCGAAAGTGGCTCATAGAATGGCTACGAAAAAAGTGCGAGGTCCTACATAAAATTAGTTTATTAGATGTGAGCAACGAAGCAATGTATAAGCGATCTGCATTTGCTGTATATCGACGGGGTCCTGATACACAAAAGTGTCCCGCTTGGTACGTGTCGCGCCGACTACGAAGTGGCTCGTGGATGTCTTTTCCCAAGTGTTGGCCGCTGTGAAGTTTTGCCAAGTCGACGCAGCCACTCGCATCCAAGGCAGGGCTGTGGCTACAGAAAATGATCTCGAACAGTATTGGACAACGGTGGGAAAGGAGTCATTAATTTCTGGTGGCAGCCACGCACAGAATTGCCGGGTGCTTCCGACAAAACTTTCTTCAGAATTCCATAGATCGAACTGGAAAGATACAACTTCGGCCAGAGTGATCTCAACAGGCTCTGTTCGCCATATGAACAGGTTTACGAATTGAAAAGTAGAAAAGCTTTGCAAATGCAGGCATGAACACTTCCATCGATCAGACAGCATTCACCAGCCATTAATTCGTGACCTCTAGGGCTCATAACGACATAATTAAATCAGGTGCAGCAACTAGCTTTTTCGTTCTCATCCTTCAGAGCTGAGTTCTGGCGCCTCTGTGTCTACGGTCGCAGCGCGATGATGAGCGCACAATGATTGAAAGAGAATAAGCGCATCAAATGTAAAATAGCAGTGTCGCGTACAAGGTCGCTACTTTACTATAATGAGAAAAAGGTCTCCGAAAATAAAATTCGCATATTTATAAGCGTAGAGTACTTTGAGTGCTAGCTCCAGTGTCTCCGAATTTCGGTATATACAAATGGAGTGTACGTTTTATTGCTCCCGGTGAATACACATCGGAGGTATGGTGCCCTTTCTGTCTGCTGTAGGAGTGGCGTAGGATTGATGCGGTTACCCCGCATGGCTGCCTTCAATTTCGCCCTTTGCCCACGTTGGTAAAGTAGTGGTAAAGTAGCGCGAAGCGCTGAGCGATCGCAATTCCTCTCGCCGAGACCCAGCTATGCGTTATTACGTTTGTCCTCAACACAAACCCATTCAATATCGAGGAATATATTATGGGACATTCAAATAGAATATTTGAAGGTATGCTTATACTTCTACAAAACACATAATTAGACTGTTGCACCCGGCGTCGAAGCGTTTTTATTATGTCAGTGCTTTGTTGCCGAGTGCTGCGTTGATTTAGTGTGCTGCTGAACGGGATTTCGCTAGCAGTGTTCCAGTGCAAAAGACGAGCATTCCGGAACGTTGAATAGCGCTGGAGAAACCAGCAATCCTTGAGAGCCATTATCAAAGCCATTACATCGTCATTAAGGCGTTGGAACGCACCAATATAACGCTGCTGGAGCTCGCTAAGCTACGCAAGGTGCGTAATTCTTTTGATGAAGATTTTGAGCGTATGGTGGAATATTTGATCCATGCACAAGCTCTCCTAAGCGGTACTACAGACCGCAGTTTCTGTGTTGCACAGGCCGACGTATCTTCTTTTTTATGCCTTATGTAATGAATTGTCAAATCGTAACGAAACGCGGGGTACGCAGGTAACATAGTAATTGACAAATGTCGCAAATGTTGCTGCGCTCGCCCAACAAACGCTGTTTTTCGCGCATGATAATGTATTTATTCACTTACAGAGAAAAAGTTATAACGAATGAGCTGATTCACGTTGGCATACTGTAACGGGAGTCGGGCGCCGTGAAGAAGTTCCAAGCGGTACACTACACATCGAAATTTCAGCTGTCCGAAAACAACCAACAATTCCCCTGACACACTGCTACTATATCATCCTGCTTGCCATTCTCTTCCTCTTTTTGCACTGCGGCGTTCTTCGGTAGCGTCGACTGGCTGCACCCTCTACCCTCGAGTTCGCACAGGACTAAGGCAGGAGTTCAGTGGAAATATCACGAGGGACGTAATGCTTCATCTGGCTTGCATGAGCAGGAAACGTGACTTTGCGATGGTTGTCATCAAGTTCGGGAATCGCGGCTATATGAAACGTCACAGGACCCAGCGCTTGTACAACACGCAAAGTCAGAAAACCGCGGTAAAAATTTCTCGCATTTCGGAGATAAACGCCGTGCCAGTAGAAAAATGACTGAACCACCTGGTTGGAGAGAGCGAGATCATTGCTGAGAAGACGTATTGAACGGCGCTTGATGGTGCAGTATTGCTAGCCGAGCCTGGAGGCGAGCCTGGAGAAGGATCTCGCTGGAATCCACATGTGCTGTGCGTTCTTCCAGCGACGTGTCCAACCCACGAAGGTATTCTTGCGGTAGCCTTGGCGTTCGTCCGTGGAGCAGCTGAAACGTGCTGTCAGTGATTTCCTTCTGGGGCGTGTTTTCAGCGAAAACCGCAGCAGTGACACACTGACCCAAGACGTAGTGTGTGGGACAGATGTAGGAAGAAATGATGTCTCTTATGGTGCGGGTGGTGCGCTCGACCTGTCCATTTGTTTTTGGATGTTGAGTGGACGCTCCGGTGCGTTGTATTCCATCTTCAGAGAAGAAACTTTTGAAGGCATGTGACATAAATGCTGCGCCATGGTCGGAAATCAGCAACTTCGGCGTGTCATGCAGGGATATGAGGTACTCGTTGATAACGGTCATATGAGCGGCCGCAAAAATAGGGATCGCCAATTGAGCTACAGAGGCACTGTTTTCCCATTGACTTTCTGGATTATTTATGTTCGCCTATTAAAACTAAACCTAGTAATAGCTAACCCTGGCAATAGTATTGAACAATGCGAACACGTGGGTTCGTATCCAAACTGCGAGCAGTTGTTTTTTGATTCACTTTCATTTCTATTCATTTATTATTTCTTTATTTCAATTAGCAACTACTATCCTTTCTTTCTTATGCTGATTGGGGTGACATTGCTTGTTGGCTTCTTATTATATGACTAATAAATTTGGCCCCTCGGTTTCCTTTGTTCTCGCAGGTAGATATGTTTCTACAATATTTTTTTTGTCCTTTTAAATATGGAACATCATTTGGTGGACACTTGTCTCAAGTCCAAGAGCAGGAGCAGTTGCAAAGAGTGGCGAGTGACACTAGGGTAAACCCTCCTCCCCTGCTGTGGTCCAATTGTTGCCCCAATGAGCGCATACTTCGGTGTCAGAAGCACGCCACCTGTGCCGTAGGGGCGGGTGTAGAGTGCCTTAGAGCGGCGGAGCTCCAGACTTTTTCGTTAGTGATGTGGCATTCGCGCTTAGAAGATCCGACCCTCGAATAATTGTATAGTGACATGGCTCACGTCTAATGAACCCTTAAACACAGATAATAGAAAGTGCTTATTTTATTACTGGTAAGCTAATTGATGGATTCGCAGTTCTCACAAAAGCAAGATTGGGTCTCGCATCTTAGTTTATGTTAAATATCGTTGTTTACCTACTATATATTGCCTCATGATTTTTGATAATTTAAACATAATTAGGTTCTGTTTAGGATAGTGGAATTATTTTACCGGATTTGCAAGCGGGAGAACACGCTTTCTTTTAGGGTTGACAAAAATTTTGAAAAATGACTGCGTGACCCTGCCGAGGGCATCCTATATGACGCTTCGCATTCCAAATTGACAGTGCATCTTCCCTTTGGACATGGCTGGCAACTTTACTGCGGCTAGCGATTTATGGCATAAGAAGATTATATTAATTATTGAAGAGCGCCACATACTCATTGACGCATACCCAGTGACTCAAGCTGGCATCAATAGGTCTGTTGAAGAGCGATACATACCAAGTGGCGCCTATCCAGTGACTGAGGTTCGTTGAAACATATTTAATGAAAACCGTAATCTAGCCTGTGACTCATAACCACTGATGCAACCTGGCATGAAAGGTGTTCACTAAAAAGCTGGCGATACCCAGTGTCCCATATTCGCTGCCACATGTTGGCGCGAATCGGTTTGATTAAAGAGCAGCACATACAGAATGTGACAACCCCGTGACCAAAGTTGGTCTTACGATCACTTTCGAACCCGGTTCCCGCGCCCAACAGCCCGATGGGGGGGGGGGGGGGGACCTGGCTTCTGAGGGCTCCAGTGTAGGAAAGAGCTCAAGACCATGCAATAACCAATTGCTCAAGGTGGCATGAAAGTGGTTACATAGGCAGGGAGAAATATATTGGAAAGCGTGTGAAGTCTCTTTAGAATGATGATCCCACTAAGAAACCTTATGTCTGGTCCACTATCATCTATTAAGAGACACAGAAGCCCACAATTCAATGTGAACTTGTTCAGGCTCACAAACGGAACGCTCTCCTCTCTTATGCAAGCAGACCTCTGTTGGGATGTCTCGCAGAGATATTATCGCTAGATACATGACAGATACGACTAAGAATTCTGCGATTTCATACACAACACAGGTCTTACAGTATTAATATAGGAGACAGCCTTCTGACAAAAGCGTTAATTCGAAAGTAAAAAACAACGCGAGCAATAATTGACAGGTTTGGATCGTGCAGCGCAGCGTACGCGTCCACGCACAAAAAACATCTCTTGATGTACTTTGGCGTTACTTGAGCGTACGTTTATGCACGTGGAAAAATGCCATTTCAAGACCTCCACAACACACGAAGCGGGCATTAGAGTTTGCTCAAATCGGAGAGGAGATGACGGAAATTCCAGCTGCTACGCGCAACCCCCTATACACTCACTGCATCCGAAAATTTGTGGCGGCCGTTTGATTCATTATGTATCGGGGCAGAGCAGCAGCTCCACCTGTAGGCCAGCGCGCAAGCACCTGATTTTAGCGGTCAGACACGGACAAATTTAAACAGATTTGATACAGCAGCAGCGCTATTCTTGATGTCGTTTCTCATATTTGACGCCCTCACACGCATGAAGCATGCTGGCGTCAATCCGTTTGTCAGAAATTTTGATTCGTTTTCATTCCTAAAAAAAGCGAAAGTTTGTTTCTGCATTGACCAAGTGCGGCATGCCAACTAGAGACGAGAGCGTTAGGTGGATTTCAACTTGAAAAAGAAGTGGTAGAGCAACAGTGTATAAGAATATGACCCACACGTCCTACGCTCTCTTTGTTTGGGGAGACTCTTTTCAACGGGTCAGGAGATTGATCAGCGTATAGCTGAAGTTTTAGTGAGAGCCGCTCTTGTTGCGAAGCGAAGAAATACGGGCACTGAAAGCCTGTCGCAGCGCCTGGTAGCGCGGGATAAAAAGAGCTCGAGTAGATCCATTGCATTCGCGAGCTTTCCTGTTTGCACTAGTTTCCGCAGCTCACAAAGGTGTGCAAGAGCTAACGGCTCATTGATCGGTGAGGCATGTTTGCTCAACGCTAAACCCTCCTTCGTGCCTGCCTCAGCGCTGGGCATGCGCTGGCATGCTTCTGCCCAGCGCCAACGCCTATCGGCATTTCTCAGAGGCACGCGGATCACTTGGAGGCTCTTTCTTACTGCTTTTGACGCGAGAAAATGAACTCCATTTGTTTTGCCGTGATGTTTTTTTTTCTTTCTCAGCGGTAATGTGTGGCATACAAGTCTGCGTGAGGAGAAAAAAAAAGTGGTTTGAAATGCTGTGGCATGCCGTCAGAAAAGAATGCCGAACTCATATCCCAAAGTATGAACTCAGTTGATGATACCGGAATCGGTGCACTTATTTCACAGCACATTCCAAAGTACAGAGAAAAAACAGAAATAAAAGTTCTCAACGTAAGCCCTGCGCTTTATGTGAGCAGGGCGCCTTGGAATTTCTAAGCTAATTCTTATTTTTCTTTGCAGTTTTTATAAGTAGCCGACAGGTTCCTGATATTTTTCGTACCTTTCCACTTTCCCTCTTGTTTTCTTTTTCTCTTTCTGTCTTCGTATTTTCTCACACACTGATCTCATTTTTTGCACTTATACAAGGACACGGACCGGCTATTATTATTTTCTTTCTTTCTTTATTTCATACTCGTATCATACTCATATCAGTTCGCCGAATGGTCCGCGAAATACCTGTTCATAATATTTAACGTAAGTTTAAACGAAGGGGATCTGCCTAACGATTGAAAAGTCGCCAAGGTAGTCCCAGTCCACAAAAAGAGAGACATGCTTAATGTAGAAAATTACATACATATTTCCCTACTCTGCACCTCTTCTAAGGTAATGGAACACTTTATTTCTAAGCATTTAAGTTCCTTTTTAGAAAACAATGACTTCTTTAGTGAGAGTCAGCACGGATTCAGGCGTGGCTTTTCAACCACTAGTTACTTCATATGACCAACGAAATACTGGCAATCTTGGACCAAGGTGGGCCGGTAGACATTCTTTTTTTAGATTTCGAGAAAGCCTTCGATCGGTTTTCACACCAAAAAATGATGATGCGGCTAAACAGCATCATACGCAGCAAATAAATTTTGCGTTGGCTTGATTCGTACTTGACGCATCGAAAACAATTTGTCAGCATTGGTGCTTCGAATTCATCGCTCGCCTCTGTACTTTCCGGCGTTTCACAGGGCTCGGTTTTAGGGCCACTTCTTTTTCTTATCTACCTAAATGACCTGGCTTGCAAATTTTCTGTGCGGTGACGCTTTTTTGCGGACGTCTGTATTGTTTATTCGAGCATTCAATCTGTGGATGACCAATCTAGCTTGACTGTCTAATAGCAATACACGACTGGTGTATGCAGTGGCATATGACTCGAAACGCGCGCACATGGTTATTACACGTGAAAAAAACCGCTAATATGCACCTACATGACAAATAATATGGACATTAAACAGGTAGAGGAATTCATATATCTTGGAATTACAATTGATTTCAAGATGAGCTATACCGCTCATGTTCGGTATGTTTCCGCGGCAGCAACGAAAAAGTTACGGTTATTAAAGCACCATTTAAAAAACTGCACTAGCGCTACCAAATTAACCGCATATAAGACAGTTATTAGGCCAATACTCGAGTATGCCAATATAGTCTAGGAACCTCACACAAAGGATGGCACAGACATTATCGAAAGAGTACAAAAAAAGCTCTTGGATTATCTGCAATGCTTATGATTGGCGCATTTCAGTCATCTCTTTAAGATTGCTTTCTGGGCTCCAGACACTAGAAATTCGTCGCAAAATGCACCGTCTACAAACAGTCTATAACCACACTAAAATGTGTTTGACAACTACATGCAATTTAATAAATCGCGACTGACCAAAGGTGACCACAATCAAACAATATTATTGCCGCGTGCTGGAACAAACGCATATCTTTCTTCCTTCCTGCCCAAGACAATTCGCGAATGGAAAGCTCTTCCGCAAAGCGTGGTCAACTCAGCCACTCCAGATTCCTTCTTATCTACAGTACAGACGTGCTTGTAATGTCATGCATTCATTGTATCTTTTGCTTGTCACATATTCTGATGTCTCTTTTATTACGCCTTTCCTATTGGCAGCAATGTGACGGCATCATCGTATTTCTTTTCTGTATTTGCATATGTTTGCCTTGCCTATTAGGCTGACTTTTTACTTAGTTTTTCTATCCCCATGAGGAAAAAGTTTGAAATCACGTGATGTTTGTACCACTCCTGCCTGGGCTTCCAAATGGACGCCGGCAGTACTGTGAAATAAAAAAAAAATAAATACTGCAGAGCTAGATCAGATCCAAGGAGGCTGGTTAATGACAACAATAATACAATGCATTATTCAGTCAAGTAGGGTGGTAAGACACAACAATAGTACAATGAATCAATCAATTGAAACAGGCAACAACGAGTTATTCCATTCTGTTATAGTTTGGGCAAAGAAAGAGCCCTTGAATACATCCGTCCGTGGAAAATACGGCGCTAGTGAATTCGGATGATTGTGTCGAGTAAGCCTAGACGTTGTACTGGACAGCTAAGATGCAGGATTAATTGATAAGTCTCCATTAAAAAGCATGGAAAGAAATCGAATTCTTAAGAGTTGCCTTCGCTGCTCAAGGACTTCGATGGAATTATCACGCATCATTTGCGAGGGCGAATCATACAGAGACAACTTTGAATATATAGATCGCACGGCTTCTTTATGTACACTTTTAGACATTTTTTTAGACATTTAGTATTTTGTTTAGTAGACGGGTCCCAAACAGCACGTGCATATTGAAGTTTCGGTCTAATTAATGAATAATAAGCAAGCAGTTTTACGTTAGATGGGGAATTTCTAAGTTTATGTCGCAGAAAAATATAATTTACGCAAGGCTGAGGAACAGATATTATCAATGTGTAAATTCTATGGTAAATTGATAGTAATTGTTACTCCCAAATACTAATATCTTGTTTCTTCCTGCAAAGGCAACGAACCTAACGTGTAACTAACGGTTAGCGGAGCTTTCTGAGGGGTGAACGAAGAAAGACCGTCTTTTCAGGGTTATGTCGCCTTCCCTACGTTTTGCACCAATCAATAATGCCAGCTAGGGAAGCATTTAAATCAGTTTGATCATTGGTTGAAGTGATTTCTCTAAACAGCACACAGTCGTCCGCAAAGAAACTAATTTGCATGCTGGGATGGATTGAAGTAGTAATATCATTTATATAGACTAAAAAGAGCAATGGCCCTAAAACACTTCCTTGAGGAACTCCCGAGGTGACTGGAAGACAGCCAGACTGTTGCTTAATAATTTCCACAAAGTTGCGGCGATTTGTTAGATAGTTTGTTATCCATGTGATTAATATTTCAGGGAGCTCAAGATGTCTAAGTTTTAGCATTAATTTGTCATGTGGAACTGTATCAAAGGCTTTGCTAAAATCAAGAAATACAGCATCAATTTGACCATTTTTATCGAGGCATGAGGCAAGTGAATGAATTACGGTGACAAGCTGTGTAACTGTTTAATAGCCTATTCTAAATCCGTGTTGAAAATTAGATAGTATTGAATGTTTTTCTAGAAATTCGTTAATCTGATTGACAACAATATGTTTAATTAGTTTACAACCTGAGGATGTCAATGATATTGGACGGTAATTTTCTAACACTGAACAGTCACCCTTCTTGAATACGGGTGCAACTCTGGCTACCCTCCAGTCATCCGGTAATTTTCCCGCAAGCAACGAAGCATGCATTTTAATAAGAAGGAACCTTGTAATAGTTTCAGCATAACGTTTCAAAAAAAAATGTTCGGAAGGTTGGCAGGACCGCAAGAATACTTAGTTTTTAAGTTAACCAGCATCGAAACTAAGCCACGGTATGAAATGAAATTAGCCTCGGATGGGTGAATTGTTTTGTCCTTAGCTGAACTAATGCCTGAATTAGAAAATGCACTATGGAAATAATAATTAAAGCGACTCGCAATTTTCCTGTGATCGGTAATGATCGATCCATCGCTGCAGATTTGTGCTACTGGCTTCTTCTTTTCGTCAAATAATTCCAGAACTTTTAGGGCTGTTCAACAATAAAGTTTTGTAGTACTGTATTGAAATAGTGCTCCTTCGTGGTGCGTACTGAACGCGCAAGGTTTTCTTTCATTTCTTTAACTCGATCAGGTTGTAATCGTGTTTTCTTTAACCTTTTTATCTTGCGGGTCATGTGGTTAATATCGCGTGTCATCGACGGTGTTTGTTTGTGGACTAGTTTGTATTTATAAGGCACAAATGTATCAATAGAGAATTTACACATGTTTTTAAAACGGTGTCACAGTGCTATCACATCACTGTCGTTAAAGTCAGCGAGAAATGTTTCCATATGTTTCATTACGGCTGCATCATTTGCGCGTGAGTAGCCCTTGAAGGAACGCTTTACAGGTTTTTCAGATGAGGTGGAAGAGACTATGGATATATCGATACAGACATGTAGATGATCAGATATACCTTCTACAACTGCAATGGTATATTCCGTTAACATTCTGGGCAAAAATACCAGATCAAGCACAGATTGGCAAGGTCCTTGCACGCGTGTTCGCTCCTGAACGACTTGAATTAGGTCATGCGTTAGCATTATGTTAAGCATGCTGTTTAAATGTTTATTGTTGCATGAAAGTGCTTGCAAACGCTCCCGAATGACGGGAGGTAAGTTCAGGTCACCTACAAGTAACAATTTGACTGGAATTGGGACATGCTTTCTTGTAGCTTCACGAGATATTCAGGTGGTGCATCGGAGGTCTGTAAATTGCGTACAAAAGGAATTTGTGACCCCAACACATGATTTTGATGCATAAGCATTCGAAACTTTTATCGTCTTCCAGGAGAACAGCTTCTATATGGTATTTAATAAGGACTGCAACACCGCCTCCTCAAGAATTCCTATCCTTGCGGAATACTTGATAGCAGGGTGGGAACACATCCTCGTCACCTATTTCGGACCACAGCCGCGTATTCCCGTATTCTTTTTCTTCCTATTTCGTAGAGCGGCTGCCCCGGAAAGGCGGTGATCCCGGGTTAGAGTCCCGGACCAGGACAAATTTATTTTCAACTGCAATGCATTTCTTTCGAGAAAGCGTTACAAGTTTCTTTTATAGCAATTCCTACGATTGGGCGGGTGTCTCAATTTTCCCTATTTAAAGCTTTAGATACAGCAGTCAAGCGAATGTTAACACGGCACAGAGGTAAAAAATACCGTTTTCTGCACTGCGCAAGTTGCGAACGGTGTTCGATTTCTGCTACCGCTTTCAAAAACACACTGGCACAATTCATTGACGCCCTTAAAAAAATTGAGGACGCTTAAGCTTCGCCTTTGAGAGAGGAATGCCATAGCGTTATCAGTCCCCGTTCACGCCGACATCGACATGGGATATGCTGCGGGACGCGCCCCATAGAAAATAATGGTGGACCGATCTCAGCGGCAGGGCAGGGCAGAGCGATTGCTCGTACTCTCGTAAAGCAGTGGTCACAATATGTGGCTCATCAATGGCTCTTACCACAAGCTCATGCCCCCGGCATTAGCTCCGGTATGCCAATATACCTAGCCGCATAACCGATGTACCTATACCCTCGGTATTAGCTCATAGCCGCTAGCGCAAACGTGAAAAAACAGCATTACTAGAAGATGGCGCACATCCTGTTTCATATGTTGAATCGAGCATTTTTTTTTCTTTTGCTCCATTGGTTTCCTAAACTAGTTGGTGTAGCATTACTATGTGCCTTTTAGTTTATGAAAGGTCACCGCTTCAGTCTCTGCAGGCTGAAGCGGTACTCTCGCCTCAGTGGGATTTCATATGTTCCTGAATACTGAGACGTCTCCGGGCTATCGAAATCCTTCGGATCGTTTTTAATAGTGGCTGTTGAAGTGCCGCAAGTTTTCCTTATGCATGCCCAATTTGGATTCCGTTTTCATTATCACTGGCGCAATCTAAATTATTCAGATTTACATGTTTCCTGTTCTTGCTACTACTATCGAAGTCTGTTACATATAGACATGTCTTCGTACGCATGAAAGATTTCATCCGAATCAGACTGTTACGTTTCTCGGCAGAGCCCCCGATGCTCTATCGGCTAGCTTTATTTGCAAGGGTTTCCTTCGTTTGCTTTTCTGCACCCGACTACAATTACTCGCAATGCTTAGCTCTAAAAAACATCACCTGTTGGTACTAAACCCCTTCCGTTAATAATTACAGGCACCGAGGTAAAGTCCACTACAACACTGTGCGAGTCAGCGTGCAGAAGACGTGAGAAGCTTTAGGACAGATGGAAGCAGGAGAAGCATTTTTTAATTCTTGTTTCCTTTTTTCTAACCAGCGCGAGTTATACTTAAAGGAAATGGCAAATGTATTAGCGAGAACAGCTTTAAGTTGACTTTTCATTCCTGTTTTTTCGAATAAAGCTTACATCACAGCATCGAGACACAGAACATTTTGTTTGCAAGAGGTTTTAAGTAAGTTTCCGCTTACACCATCTTCACACTTTCAGCATCTCCGAATTTGCTGGACTAAACAGTGGTGCCCTTCTTACCAAATAAAAGTTACTTACACCAGACTACGCTGTCGCATCCCGTACTTTATTTTTGCTTACATAAAGCTGGTCTAACGATGCCCCCTCTATGCCACAAATGTAAGGAAATTGAATCATTAGAGCGCTACTTTTTACCACGTATACCATATTCACACCAGTAAAAAATGCTACTCAAAGGTTCACTCTACAAAATAGGATTAGGGTTAATGATACCAGTACTATTATTATTTGGTTCCTCGACACTAGAGTATAATCACATCGACGTTTGTTCGGAAGTATTTGATTATTTAACTGAAACAAAGAAATTGCTCTGCTACATATTGTATCTTTATTCTAAATATCAAATCTGCAATAATATCCCCTGAATTAATTTCTCTGAATTCTTTATTATCGTTAATTTCTCCTTGATTGTATACCCTCTTTTCAGAATCACGTTTCAGTTAGTCTGACTGCTCACTCGCAATAGCCTAATTATCCCTTCATCTCCTTTACTGCATTTCTTTTATGTTGCGTTTATCGTCTTCAAATAAGAATTTCCTTTAGCTTCTTCCTGCCACCGGATCCTTGGCGTAACCTCCTTAGTGGGTGCGAGTCATAACAGAGGTTCATCATGATCATCATTATCATCATGAGGAGAGCAGCGTTGCAGCTGCGCCCCCCAAAAAAACTCTGATGCCGGGCGAGCGGGCAAATGCATCATTTTAGTTGTTGTCATTGAGAGCGAATAAGGACAGAATAGTTCTGCGGAAACACGCAAGGAGGAGATAACTAATAAATAAAAGAAAAATCAGATATCCACCCGTTCGGAGCAGTTGCTACAAAGGATGCTTTGCAGCAACTGCTACGAACACGTGGATGTCTGATTTTTCTTTTTTAGAGCGGATAATGATGGCGAAGTCGCTAGGTAGGCTTGGTTGATCCTGTCCATCGCTGCGAGTTCTTCACGTCCGTTGAGGTGAAAGGTAACATTTCTTTCTGTTCGGTTGAGCACCTTGAAAGGGCCGCAAAAGGAAGGCGGAAGGTATGGTTGATGCCTTCACGCCACACGAAAACATAGCTCGCGGTAGGCAAGTCTTTGCTGAGCAAAATTTTACCTGAGGATGCAACCCTACGGCGGCAAGGACGCAACCGTCCATACAGAAAGCACAGCTGCTCAACATAGCTGGCTTTATCCGACGGCGCTGATGTCAACATCATCATCATCATCATCAACAACAACAACAACAACAACAACAACAACAACAACAGCAACAACATCATCCTGGTTACGCCCACTCCAGGGCATAGGCCTCTTCCATACATTTCCAACTACCCCGGTCATGTACTAATTGTGGCCATGTCGTCCCCGCAAACTTCATAATTTCATCCGCCCACCTAACTTTCTGCCACCCCCTGCTTCACTTCCTTTCCTTTAGAATCCAGTCCGTAACGCTTAATGACCATCGGTTATCTTCCCTCCTCATTACAAGTCCTGTCCATGGATGGATGGATGAAAAACTTTATTAGGGTCCTTTAGGGCGCGCCCTAGCACGCAGCGGGCCGCTCCCACATCGGGACAGAGAGGCCGAGCCTCTCCGCTGCGTCGCGAGCCCGTTGGACAACCCATAACTGTTCTTCGAGGTTGGGGCTGCGTAGAACAGCATCCCAGCGTGAAGAAGTGTTACTTTCATTGCCGCGTAACACGGGGCATCGCCAGATCATGTGAGGTAAGTTCGCAAAGTCATTGCACAATGCACATGCATTTTTCCTCTGAATTTCGGGGTACATGCTGTGAAGAAGAAGGGGGTTTGGGTATGCCCTCGTCTGTAGAAGCCTTAGTGTCAAAGCCTGAGTTCTATTGAGTTTGCAATGTGGGAGGGGGTAGATCCTCCGAGCCAAGTAAAAGTGCTTAGTAATTTCGGTGTACGAGGAAGGAGAGTCCCGATTGTCAGTACCGCCGGCGTCACACAGCCCGGTAGCTACGCGGTTGATGATCCCTCGCGCAGCTCCGTGTGCCGACTCATTGAGGTTGGGTGGGGCACCCTCGATCTGTCCCATGTGGGCTGGAAACCAGATTGATGTGTGTGGCTTGATCTCTTTGCTTCCTAATATCCCTAGGGCCAGCTCGGATATGGTTCCTTTTGGCAATTGCCCTAACAGCTGCTATCGAGTCACTGTAGATTGATGTCCTCTTGTCGTCCAATAAGGCCATCGCTATTGCAGCCTGCTCTGCGATTTCCGAGGACGTCGTCTGAATCGAGATTGCGTTCGTTATTTGGCTTTCATGATTTACGCTAACTACAGCGAAGGCCTGTCCGTCGGCGTAGCGCGCTGCGTCTGCGAAACCGTTCTGCGAAGCCCGTTCACGAGCCTTTTCCAGGAGAGCCTTCGCGCGCGCCCGACGTCTTCCCATGTTGTGTTCTGGATGGACGTTTCGTGGGATCGGTGCGACAGTGATGCGGTCCCGCTGCTCTCGAGGGATGCTGCAGAACTTTGTTTTGATTACTCTGGAAGGAACGCCCAGCTCCTGTAAGGTGTGTCTTCTAGCTTGTGTGGTAGATAGCCTGATGAACTGGGCCCTCTCCTGTGCTTCCGCTATTTCCTCTAGCGTGTTATGCATGCCAAGTTGAAGTAAGCGTTCTGTGGGAGTGTATATGGGGAGGCCGAGAGCTCTCTTGATTGCCTTCCTGATTAATGCATTTAGCTTATCCCTCTCCGATCTTTGCCAGTTGTGCATGGCCGCGACGTAAGTGAAATGACACATTACAAACGCATGTACCAATCTCACGAGGTTATCTTCTCCGAGGCCTTGCTGGCGGTTGGCCACTCTTCTGATTAGTCTGATGGCATTGTCCGTCTTCTTAGTGAGTCGCAGCACTGTCTGGTTGTTCGAACCACTCGACTCTACCATCATGCCAAGAATCCGGATAGCATCCACCCTCGGAATATAGCCTCCGTCTTTTGTGCGCAGTTTTATGTCGCATTCAGCTGGGCGTGCTGGCCACCAGAATGTTTTGTTGTATGTCAGGACAAATGATGTCCGAGCTTATCTGCGTAGGGGGAACACCCGCCGCTTGCACGATCGCCTTACCGATCACGGTGGGTCCTGTCTTGGCAATATTCAGCCCTCCGCGGGGTCGTATGATAATTTTGGCATGTTCCTTGGGCATGGGAGGCATCCGTGATGCCCTGGTGATTTTGCTCTTGAGCTTATTTCCATTTTCCTGAGTGCTGAATGAGGCACCGGCGTTAGGCTTATTCCCCCATATGTCGCCGCTAGGGCGCTTGGCAGAGTCCGCCTTGGCGGACATACGCTTCGAAACTGCCGGCTGCCATCCAAATTCTGCTGAAAATTCTTCAGGAGGAAGATCCTCCCCTTCAACCGTCATCTGCATAGTCACTGCAATCTCAGAATTGTTGGCCCAGCTAAACTTGATTGCGCCGATCGGCGCTACGCCGGGCTAGGCTTGTCGTTAGGGCCAGAAAGGCGGCGGCGTGGTCCGAGCATAAAAACGTTCATAAAATGGAAAAGAGGCCACCCACCGAAAAAAGTCCGATATCGATGTGATCCTCTTCCTTTTAGACGTCTGTTGGTAACAACATGATGCAGATTAGAGGCGAAAATCTTGCCGAAATCATTCAAGAGAGCAGGAGGCCAGATGGAACCCTAGCGCTTGCGTCCGTCTTCCATGCCCATTCTTTTTCTTGATTTCAACTAAGATGTAGTTAACTCGCATTTGCACCCTTTCGCAATCTGCTTTTTTCTTATCCCTTAACGCTACGCCTATCATTCTTCTTTCCGTAGCTTGTTGCGTCGACCTCAATTTAAGTAGAACCCTTCTCGTAAGCCTCCAGGTTTCTATCACGTAAGTGAGTAGTGGTAAGACACATCTGTGATACACTTTTCTCTTGAGGGATAATGGCAACCTGATGTTCATGATCTGAGAATGCCTGGCAAATGCACCCCAGCCCATTCTTATTCTACGGATTCTTTCAGTCTCACGATCCGGATCCAAAGTCACTACCTGTCCTAAGTAGATGTATTCCTTCACCACTTCCAGTGCCTCGCTACTTATTGTAAACTGCTGTTATCTTCCGAGACTGTTAAACATTACTTTAGTTTTCTGCAGATTAATTTTTAGACCCACCCAAATGCTTTACCTCTCCAGGTAATAATAATAATAATAATAGTGGGGTTTTACGTGCCAAAACCACTTTCTGATTATGAGGCACGTCGTAGTGGAGGACTCCGGAAATTTGGACTACCTGGGGTTCTTTAACGTGCACATAAATCTAAGTCCACGGGTGTTTTCGCATTTCGCCCCCATCGAAATGCGGCCGCCGTACCTCTCCAGGTCAGTGAGCATGCATTGCTGTTGGTCCCCTGAGTTACTAAGAAAGGTAATATCTTCAGCGAATCGCAAGTTACTAAGGTATTCTCCACTAAATCTTATCCCCAATTCTTCCCAATCCAAGTCTCTGAATACCGCCTGTAAACACGCTGTGAATAGCATTGGAGAGATCGTATCTCCCTGCTCGACGTCTTTCTTCATTGGGATTTTGTTGCTTTCTTTGTGGAGAACTACGGTGGCTGTGGAGCTGCTATACATATCTTTCAATATTTTTACATACGGCTCGTCTACACCCTGATTCCGTAATGCCTCCATGAATGCTGAGGCTTCGACTGAATGAAACGCTTTCTCGTAATCAATGAAAGCTATATATAAGGGTCGGTTATATTCCGCACATTTCTCTATCACCTGATTGATAGTGAAAATATGGTGTATTGTTGAGTAGCCTTTACAGAATTCTCTCTGGTCCTTTGGTTGACGGAAGTCTAAGGTGTTCCTGATTCTATTTGCAATTACCTTATTGAATACATTGTAGGCAACGGACAGTAAGCTCATCGGTCTATAATTTTTGAAGTCTTTGGCGTCCCGTTTCTTATGGATTAGGATTGTGTTAGCATTCTTCCAAGATTCCTGTTCACTCGAAGTGATAAGGAATTGCGTATACAGGGTGGCCAGTTTTTCTAGAACAATCTGCCCACCATCCTTCATATCTGCTGTTACCTGATGCTCCCCAGCTGCCTTCCCCCTTTTCATAGCTCCCAAGGCTTTCTTTACTTCGTCCGGCGTTACTCGTGGGATTTCAAATTCCTCTAGACTATTCTCTCTTCCATTATCGTCGTGTTTGCCACTGGTGCTGTATAAATATCTATAGAAGTCCTCAGCCACTTCAACGATCTCTTCCATATTAGTAATGATATTGACGGCTTTGTCTCTTAACGCATACATCTGATTCTTGCCTATTCCTAGTTTCTTCTTCACTGCTTTTAGGATTTCTCCGTTCCTGAGAGCTTGTTCAATTCTATCCATATTATACTTCCTTATGTCAGCTGTCTTACGCTTGTTGATTAACTTCGAAAGTTCTGCCAGTTCTATTCTAGCTGTAGGGTTAGAGGCTTTCGTACATTGGTGTTTCTTGATCAGATCATTCGTCTCCTGCGATAGCTTACTGGCATCCTGTCTAACGGAGTTACCACCGACTTCTATTGCACATTTCTTAACGATGCCCATAAGATTGTCCTTCATAACTTCAACACTAAGGTCCTCTTCCTGAGTTACGGCCGAATACCTGTTCTGTAGCTTGATTCGGAATTCCTCTATTTTCCCTCTTACCGCTAACTCATTGATAGGCTTCTTATGTACCACTTGCTCCCGTTCCTTCTTCAAGTCTAAGCTAATTCAAGTTCCTACTGTCCTATGCTCACTGCAGCGCACCTTGCCGATTACGTGCACATCTTGTATGATGCCAGGGTTATCGCAGAGTATAAAGTCTATTTCATCTCTAGTCTTGACATTCTGGCTCCTCCACGTCCACTTACGGCTTTCCCGCTTGCGGAAGAAGGTATTCATTATCCGCATATTATTCTGTTTTGCAAACTCTACTAATAACTCTCCCCTGCTATTCCTAGAGCCTATGCCATATTCCCCCTCTGACTTGTCTCCAGCCTGCTTCTTGCCTACCCTGGAATTGAAGTCGCCCATCAGTATTGTGTATTTTGTTTTGACTTTACCCTTCACCGATTCAGCAGGGAAGAAGTCTGGGCGTGTAACTAACCAAGCGGATTGCAACCCTAACGAGCGGGCCAACTGCCTGGCGCGTGAATTCACGAACCGCGCACGAGCTAACGGTCCGGCTATCCCGCAGGATTGCCCCTTCAAAGATAATCTGACGACCTTTCATGAAATTACGTCACATTACAGACACAGCAGGAGAAAATTCCCTCCACCCAGCCCGAAACTGAACAGGGCTCAGGCTGTTACTTTCAGGCTTTTACAGACGTGATCCTACCTCACCCCGAGAGCGCTTAGTTGGATAGACCCGAACTTCCCGCAATCGCGCTCCAAATGCGGTCACGCGTGCTGCTCCTTCGGCCACATGCTTTGGCTGTGCCCGTACAACGCGGGCCCCGACTTTCATAACAAGTCCAAGTGGGACGCCTTGCTGAAGAGCTCGGATTTCACAAACCAACTACAGGCCGTCCAGAGGGCCCGCGACGTCGCGGAGAGTCACCACCTCCCTGTCCCGTCGTGGGCGGAGCCACCAACTTGATCGGGGAGCCTTCGGTCCCCCCAATCGAGTTCCTCAGGACACTCTAATAAAGTTCTTGTCACTGTCACTGTTGGTGGGATATATACGAACTGGGATACATAGTGCAAGAAAGACACAGGGACAAGCAGCAACACGGGACGGGTGCTATTCCACGTCTTCATAGAAGCTTTCGACTTCCTGGTCATCATGGCTGGATGTAAGGGCGTAGGCCTGTACGACCTTCAATTTGTACCTCTTACTAAGTTTCACAAGAAGACCTGCCATCCTCTCGTTAATAAGGATGTGGCTGGTAACATACAGGCGCTAGTGCATGTGCTGCGAAAAACTTACCCGGAAATCGCAAAGTAGTGCCATAGACCAGCTACGCAGCCGTGCTGCCGAAGTTTTCCTTGAAAGATGAGTGCATGCCAAGCAGGTCGAGAGGAGGTTCTTTAGCCGAAGAAGAACGACTCTGGCGGCCCATAAAGGCGGCTTTATTTGAAGTTGAAAACGTTCAAGTGTTCTATTTGCCGATGGGTGATACACAGTAGTATGGATATGGCGGATGCCAAACAGGCACTGGAGTGCGCGGAAAATATCACATTCGTTGCGTCGGCCGCCATTGGTCGTTATAACGCTGAGGTATCTTAAGCTCGAGATCCAGCGACTTACAAACGCGGAGGGCACTGTACGTCCACTTATGTCTGTGAGAGGAAATGCTGCAGGCCAGCGGGTATAACGGTCTACACAGGTGAGTGCGTGGCGAGAACCTTGGCATGGTGGCCGCGGACCAGCGATGTCAATGTATATGTGATCGAAACTGGCACCATATTGACGAAAGGAGTTTATTAGAGACGTCGTGTGTCTTCGTGGTGACCTGTTATTGTCCGTCCTTCGTCGAGAAATTGGTCTTCAGCTCTCCAGATGGTACCAAAGCTTGATCGGGGGGTTGTCGCACTTGCGGCGACTACACAGCGCTCAACGCACGTACCAGCTCTGATGGCTATCCACTCCCCCCATTCATCACTTTGCAGCAAAGCTAGCTGAAACGGCAATATTCAGCAAGATAGATTTAGTGAAGGCCTACCATCAAATCCCTTTCGAGCAAGCGGTCATCCCCAAGACAGCAACTGCGACACCATTCAGGCTTCTTGAGTACGTCCGCATGTCATTCGGGATGGGAAACGCTGCTCACGCGTTCCAAAGGGTTATGAACGAGTCCACCCGGAGACTCTCCTTCGTCTGCCGCGCAGCAAAGTAACCATTTGTACCTGCTATCGTCTCGGCTCCAAGAACATGGCCTTCTCGTCAACCCCACAAAGTGTGTCATTGATGTACATGAGACTGGGTTCCTAGGACACCGCGTGACCCTCGAAGTGATTAGAGCATTGGAAAAGAAAGTTCTAGGCTTGCTCAAGTTCCCTCACCCACTGTCACTATAAAAGCTCCGCGAGTTCCTTGGGCTGCTCAACTTCCACAGCCGTTGTTTTCCCAACATCACCAGAATTGTTATACCACTGACCGAGCTTCTGAAGCCCACTAAAACTCCGTTAGCTCCACTATCCTGGACAACCGACGCGGAAGAGTCCTTCCAAGCTGCCAAAAACGCATTGGTAGATGCCACCCCGCTGGTGCGTCTCCTACATGCTGCACCAATGCGTCTTATCACCGATGAGTCTAGTGCGGCTGCCGGAGCCGCTTTGCAACAGTTCCAGCACTACTCCTGATGCCCACTCAGGTTTTTCTCCCAAAAGCATATCCGGTCGTGAGCTACTTGCTGTATACTTGGACAGTCAACACTTCCGACACCTGCTGGAACGAGCAAGCTTTCACATCCTCACGGATCGCAAGCATTTGACGGTCGCTTTTCAGGGTAATCACAACACTGATACTGCACGAGAGATGCCGCACCTGAATTTCATCTCCGTGTTCACCGCGGACGTACAATACATTGAAGGCCCAGTTAATACAGCCCAGATGCCTTCTCCCGTATCGAAGGAATGTCCACCGCCGTACTTTATTCGAAGAAATTGCCACGGCGCAGCAGTCAAACGTCGAGTTTCGGGACCTTCGGTCCTCTTCTACGTCATTAGCACTCTCCAACGCGCCCCTTCTATTTTCTTCAGGCCGTATCACTTCCAACGTGTAAAGGGTTGAACACGCTCACTCGTTTCATACCGACTCCGCCATCAATTATTTGACAAGGTACAATGCGCCAGTCATCTCGGAGGTCATGCCACCCAACGTCTTATTATTTCCCAGTTTGTGGGCCTCAGTGTGAACTCTGACGTGCGCCGCTGGGCTCACGAACGCCTTCCATGCCAACGCTTCAAGACGACGCGACCATAGCATGCGCACGAATAATAGCACCCGCCATGGGTGACTCAGTGACTAAGGTGTTGCACTGCTGAACAAGATGCAGCTGGTTGGACGCCTGGCAGCGGTGGCCATGAAATCAGAATGCGAAAAACTCGTGCATTGTGCTCGGGGGGCACGTTAAAACTCTGGGCGGTAAATCTAAACCGGAGCATTCCAGTGCGGCGTTAGCCATTAGCCAGCAATGCACTTTGGGGATTGCGCTTAAGAGGAAGCTTTAGCTCGGGCCCAACTCCGACGCAGCCTGTTCAAATACATGTAAAACGCAAAAAGGTTTTTGTGAGATAACCCCTGGACCGATGGTAATGAAATTTGTTGCATTTGAAAGAAAAGGTTGAATTCTAGTGACTGTTGCAAGTAGAATTTCTATTTAGGGCTTGAATTTTCTTAAAACAATTTTCAAATATTTGACCGTTCGAAAAAAATAGAAGCACGAAGTTTACAAATTCATAGCTCCGCATCAAGAACCGATATCGCGGTTCTGTAAAGGGCATCCATTAGATCATTCAAAGCGGACAAATTCAATATGTCATTTTACATCTTACGTGAATTTGTTACGTTGGTTACAAGGGTTTTGCAAAAGTATTATTTCCTTATTACTAAATTTTTTTTTATATTCATGTGTAACATATCAATTTTGTCCGCTTTAGATGTACTATTAGATGCAATTCACATAATTGTATTATCATTTTTAGTTGTTTAGTTACAGAGTTGTAAACTTGATATTTCCGCTTTTTGAAAATTTTCCATTTTTGCCAATTTTTAATAAAAAATTGATGTCCTAACTGAAAAATTCGAGATTAACAGTCACTAGATTTTAAGTTTTTCTTTTAAATTCAACAAACCTCGTGAAATTTGGTGCAGTGGTTGCCAAGAAAAACGAATTTTCCTTTTACATGTATTTGGATAGGAGCACCCGAGCTAAAGCTTCCTCTTAAGTTCATTTATGTGCACTTAAGGAAACAGCGAGTCTTCTTTAGAAATGTTCAATATAGTAGTTAGCCGTTGCCGATTCACTTTAATTAGGCACTCACGAAGTGCAAGTTGTGTACCTATTTGAAATTACCCTATTTTCTCCCATTCAAACAAATTAAATTTTCTTAGAAGTGTTTCACTTTGCGGACATTAAGCAATCTGCTGCCGCAGAAACAGCCTCTCGTGAAAAATGGGTGGCTGGTGTATTTTGCTTTGATTTAAAAACGAAGACATCGCCTCACTGCTTCCAATTACTACGTGGAATATCTTTATTCAAGTGAGAAGAAAATAAAAAAGGAAAGAAGGCTGTGAGTCTGCCGTTCTTGATTCGCGAGTAAAATGCGGCGTGTGCAAAACTCTGACAAGTGCGTGCGCAAACAGGAGCTTCGCTGAACTCCTAGAAGGTTTGCAAAGAAAATTTAAGTCCCTGTAATCCTCTTGAAGTTCCCGTGTGAGCTTTGATGATCAGCGAAATTTTCTTTTCCTTTCCGAAGCAGAACGTCGCCGACTAACGACGTCTCTGCTGAGGTGAAACGTTGAATCGTTCGAGTTACGGAATGTCGACACAGAGACAGTTAGGAGAACTTACTGTCAAGAAAGTGACAGCGAAGTGGCGCAGTTCTGCAAATGTGAGCGCGTGCTCTTTCTGACGGCAGTTTTTGCCTATCCTTTAGTTTTTTTTTAGATGTGGAGACTAAGGAATAAAAAAAAGAAGGGCAAGAAAGGCAAACATGCAAGTGTCGGATTTGATACCGTTCATCCTGCGTTTAAAAAACGTGAAGCGCAGAGGAAAACGGAATGAATAAAGAACACTGCATGCAGTCACCATCATGCATTGCACGACTACATGTGATCATTGAAAATTGCATATGTATCGAGTCTGAGAATTTCACTCTTGAAAAGTCTGCTGTGCAGTTTATTTCACTGCTGAACCCGTTTTACTCATGAAACTTCCATGCCAACTGAAGTGAAACTTCACAACCAATATTTGTAGCGAAGCAAGCACGTTATTTCAGTTCAATAATGAATTAGGCATTCGCCATTCCCCTATAATAGGCGAAGGGAAAGGTATAAAATCAAGCACTAATAATTTTATTTTGTAGTTGCCGCTCATTTGGGTAACAGAAGAGGTTTCAAGTACGAATCATTTGCAGCCTCGCGGAGGAACAGTGGCTGGCGGTTATGAGGGCGTGGGCGAGGGTTCATTGCAGACTTGAGAGGAAGCTTTAGCTCGGGCCCCGCTACGACGGGGCTATTCAAATACATGTAAAACGAAAAACGTTTTTCTGATATAACCGCAAGACCGTTTTTAATGAAATTTGTTGCATTTGAGAGAGAAAGTTTAATTCTAGTGACTGTTGGAAGCGGAATTTCGATTTACGCCCTGAGTTCCTGTTTTAAAGATTTTTAAAAATTCGATACTATCAAAAAGAATAGAAGCACGAAGTTTACAAATTCATAGCTCTGCATCAAGAACAGATATCGCGGTTCTAGGAACGGTATCCATTAGATAATTGAAACAGGACAAATTTGATATGTCATTTCTCATCTTACGTGAATTTGTTACGCTGTTTACAAGGGTTCTGCAAAAGCTGTATTTCCATGATACAAAACTTTTTGAGATTCATGTGTAACATATCAAGTTTGTCCCCTTTACATGTACTATTAAATACAAGTCGCATAATTGTATAATCATGTTCCGTTGCTGAGTAATGGAGTTGTAAACATCATAGTTTTGTTTTTTCAAAATTTTCAATATTTGCTGATTTTTTGTAAGAGATTCATGGCCTAAATCGAAAATTTGAAACCAACAGTCACTAGAGTTTAAGCTTTTCTTTTAAATGTAGCAAACTTCGTCAACTTTGGTGCAGTGGTTGCCGAGAAAAACGAATTCTCCTTTGACACGTATTGATATAGGAACACCGGAGCTAAATCTTAAGAGGAAGATTTAGCTTGGGTGCTCCTATCTAAATACATGCAAAATGAGAATTTGTCTTTCTCGGCAACAACTGCAACAAATTTGACGAGGTTTGCTGCATTTAAAAGAAAAGCTTAAACTCTAGTGACTGTTGGTTTCGAATTTTTGCTTTATGTCGTTAATTTTTTGTTAAAGATTATCAAATATTGAAAATATTGAAAAAAAAACGAAACTATCAAGTTTCTAATACACTATCTAATACACGTAAAACATTCTTGCGCTTTGCGTGTGTTAGAATAGATCGCCTCGGAATGGGGCCCGAGCTAAAGCTTCCTCTTAAATTGTATCCGACCATAGTAGCGTTTTTTGAATTATCTCTGGAGGAAGTATACAGAAATATATATTTGCAGAAAAATCACAGTTCTTTTGGATCCCTCGTTTACTGCTCTAAGAAGTTAAGTGCCACAACCGAATCTTATTGTTATTTGGAAAGTTACGTAACGATGCGTGGCGGCCAGTCGCGTACAACCGCGTATGGCGCAGGAAGCTGCGACTCTGCACGGATTCCGCCCACCGCGGAAAGAAAAACATTTACACAAGTGGCAACGTTAAGCGGCTCGAATGATAACTGTAGAAGCGTCATTCAGAACACACGGAATTGTCCTCCACCTTCCGGCGGCGTTTTCTCTACTTCGTTTTTTAATAAAAAGGCGTTGGTCCACGAATATTTTCATAAACAGCGGTTACATTTGTTAATTTTCGCATTTCCTTCCTGTTTCGCTGTTGCATTGGCTCTCTCCCTTAGCAGATCGCTTAATTTCTCAAATCTTTGCGACTCTTGTTTCCAGTTGGCAATTTTGCACGAGAAGTGCTGTACAATTAGGGAAAAACCAGACGAGTTAATAGGTGACAGTCGTATTGCCTTTGAGTTTCAAGGTTATTGCAGGGATTGATGATGGAAGCTGTCTCGCATTATCTTATTTTCCACGTTATCTAACCCATATCACCGGTATAAGGTTCCGAGGATCTGTCAGCGTCGCGATGAGCCGTCACTCGAGGAAATAATGAAACAAAAAAAAGTTAAACGCAATTGGCATTTTCTCTGGCCGCAACTCGTTCCACGTGCATACAGACCAGCTGACCACGAACTGAATCCCTTTCCTGGTCCCTGCATCAGTCTAAACAAAGAAGGTTGAACTAACGAAGCAACAACGATGCGCGTGACCGTTGAATAGACGGTAACAACTGAATGCATCTCGAGTTAATCGCGTGGGCACCGAATTGGTGAGGAAACTGGCCATCACATCCCAGGAGACGCCGATAACTACCGCTATCCAAAAGGAGTGAAAAATGCAGGAAAATGTTGACCACCGAATAACTGTCAAATGTCAACATTGATTTGGCGGCGCTTCAGGAATGTGTGTGAGAAATGGTGGCTTGGGCGGGGAGTGGAGGGGGGGGGGTATGCGTCTTAATTTCGGAGGGGGGGGGCGCCGGGCCCCCCCGGTTCTCCCCTTGGGTACGTGCCTGGCTCGAGGTACGTGGTACGTGCCTGGCTGTGTCATAAGAGATGCATTGAGCTCACAACAAGGCTCTATCGTTACAACCTAAATTGTATTTTGTAAGCCTTCCATTTGTGGTTCCTTATTTTGAATCGGTGCTGCAGAACTAGCAAGAAAAAAAAGGAGAAACGAATACTACAGGAGTTACAACAGAGTCCGACGAATTTGTGCTGGTTTCTGACGAAGGTCTGTACACCTCTACTCTATTTACGCTGGACGAGACTCAGACACTGCGAACTGTGCAGCGACTTACTGAATATATGATGAGTGGCTAGGTTACCTTGGTACACCTGAAAGATGGGTGCTCCAGAGGTACTACCTGTGCTGTGAACATTTCATAGATAGTGATGATATCGATCCACTACGCAAGAAACTATTGTGAACAGCAGTGCAGTTTTGCGGGGGTCCGAGATTGTTTCCCGGCACACACAGACAATTTTAGTAGAATACTTTAGGACGAAGCGCAAGATCTCTTGATTTAATTTCCGGTGAATGCGTTCGCACGCGCGCGCGTATGTGATACTTAGGTGAATCGCCACGATCACATGTTTGCTATTTTTGCTGCTCTTTGTTTAGCGTTGATACGTTTCTAAGTAGAGCAAAATAAAAGGCTACTCTTCCCATATACGGCCGAGCGAATGAAACCGTAAGGCACAAAATAGGCGCGTTGGAAAGCCTGCCAATTTACAAGTGCAGCAGAACACGCAGTGCCTTAAAAACTACTCCGCCAAACTGTCGCATGACTATATGATATTATCTAAATTATTCAGAATGTACGAGTCAGCGGCTACAAATGCGTGCCGTGAAGCTGTGTAATTGATGAGCCCTTTCACTAGGCTCCGTTTAACATAAATAAAACTACACTTTTCAAGGAGCATTTTGTTTATTATTGTATATATTACCACCTGGTGTTTTGAGCCAGCGAACATTCAGCATTGCATGCCAAGTAAAACGGCGAAGAAGACGACGAAGTCGAAGATCCCGCGCCAGCTGGAGAACCGTCGCTCAGTGCTTGGCATTTTTTCGTCTCTGGCTGATCGTACTGTCACTCACTCTTGTGTTAGCGCGTGACAAACTGGTGGAGATGCTGGGTACTCTAATCTATGCACCACACCCCTCCGAGCAGCAGGAGCTCCAGCCCCGTACCGGTGGTTACGCCTGTACACCGCGCAAGCAGAAGGATCCGTTGACAAGCCCTTGAGTTTGGACTCCTCCCAGAGAAAATGGCAGCTCCGACCACTCCAACAGGTATGGAAGGGTCCAACGCCGATTCATTGTACGCTACTGAATCCGCGAACGCCAAATTCCTTCCACGGCGCCATACATGATGATGTTGAACATTGATTGGTCCACTATGAACGTGTTGCCGCGTTCAACAAGTGGGATGACGCAGAGAAACTGAAAAACGTATATTTCAGCCTTAACGATGGTGCACGTGTTTAGTACGAGAACCGTGCAGATGCCCTAAATTAATGAGCAGAATTCAAACGCCGGATTCTTGAGACGTATGCGAGCCCTGATCGCCGGGAGCCAGCTGAGCGTGACCTCCAGTCCCGTATACAAATGCCGAACGAAGGTGTCACAATGTATGTCGAGGACATGACGCGTCTCTTTCGACGAGCCTACCTCAGCATGTCGGAAGAAAAGAAGGTGTGGTACCTGATGCGCGGAGTGAAAGAGCAGCTGTTCGGCGGTCTCGTGCGCAGTCCTCCCAAGACTGTGTCAGAATTTCTTTCCGAGGCCGTCACCATGGAACAGACGCTGCGGCAGCGGGCACCATCATACGAACGCCAAGTGAACGCTGCCTCACCTACGGACTTCTTCGGAGCTCTCCGGGGCCACGTCGATTTCTTTCGAGTGCTCATTCGTTCCGTAATCCGCGAAGAACTCCAGAAGCTGTCGGTACCCTCACCGCACGCGCTCAACTCCTTGTCTAGCGTTCTCCATGACGAAGTCCAGCAAGCGCTACGAGAACCACCCTTCAACACAGAAGCTCGACCGCTGAGAACTGACAGCTCCCGTATGTCGTATGCGCAAGCTTTGAGGTAACCAGTCCCACCTCCCTCCCCGCCTCGCGCCGCGTGCCCGGCCATGCTACAGCCCGTCCAAGCGGCCTCGTATTACCAGGACCACCGACAGGCCCCAAGGAAATCAGACGCGTGGCGGGCACCTGATCGCCGTCCCCTTTGCTTTCACTGTGGCGAAGCTGGGCACATCTACCGACAGTGCTCCTATCGAGAGCTCGAACTACGCGGATTTTCAGCAAAGTCGCCGCGACCTAGGTTCGGCCAGCGTCCTCCTGAAATTGAACAATACGTTGCCCAGCAGTGCGGACCCCATCAACTCGACACCAATCACGCTCACCTTCGCCGCGGCGGTTTCCTCCGACTCGCCGTACGTGTTCGAGCATGGTGCGGGGTCGGGCGCCCTGCCCGCGCCGGGAAAACTAACCATAGCAGCCTTCGGGGGCGAGGCCGCTCAGTCTGGACGTGCTCAAGGACCCCCACTGGCGCGTACGTGGACCGACGATACATCGACGACGACAGTACCTGCTGATTGCAGAAAAAGAATTTCCTTGGACATTCCTGTACAGCTCGTCGGTCGTGAATTGACTGCTTTAGTGGACACTGGAGCGGATTATTCTATAATGAGCGAAAAACTGGCCACCCTTCGGAAGAAAGTGACGACGCCTTGGAATCAAACGCCAGTTCGTACAGCTGGCGCGCACAATGTCACCCCACTCGGCATGTGCACGGCAAGGATGCAGATTCGCGGCTCTACGTTTGTTGCCAGCTTGAGCATTCTCCCTTAGTGTTCTCGAGACCTAATCATCGACATGGACCTTCTCAGGGAGCACGGAGCTATCGTCGACATTCGACAACGCCTCGCCACTTTCTCGACAAAGAGCGCCGCAGCGACGACCAACACCATCCACCCTCGAGCACCTCTTCGTGTCATCGACGACGCTGTCACGTTACCACCACGTGGAAGTGTCGTGGTTCAGGTGGCATGTGACAGACTCTTACACGGTGAAGCGGTCGCAGAAAGCAATCGCTCTCTCCTGCTTTCATGAAACATGAAGATGCTGACACGCTATCAAGAGCACCTGTTGAATCTCAGAATCCTGACGAGGAAGACGACAGCGCCTTCCTGGGAGCCCTCCGCAGACCGGACCTGCTCGCTAAACAACGATCGGACGCTGAGTTAAGGCCCATCATTGATCACTTAGAAGGCGGCATCGCGCCCATTCCTCGCCCACTTTCGCGACGGTTGTCGTCATTTTGCCTTCGAGAGGGCATCTTATACAAAAGAAACACAGGTGCCGGCGACAAACCACATCTTCTAGTAGTGCCTCAAGCCCTTCGCGACGACATCCTATTAGCTTGCCACGACGAGCCGACATATGGTTACTTCGGTTACTCAAGGACGGTGGACAGGGTACGGCAACTGTACTACTGGCCTAGACTGACTGCTTGCGTCCAACGCTACGTGAAAGTATGCCGTGAATGCGAGCGCCGAAAGTCACCACCTTTCAAGCCTGCAGGCCTTCTACGACCCATCGACCCTCAGCGTACGCCGTTTGATCGAGTTGGAATGGACCTTCTTGGACCATTTCCCTTGTCTTCCTCCGGCAATAAGTGGATCATTGTCGCAACTGATTACTTGACGCGTTACGCTGAGACGAAGGCACTACCACGCGGGACAGCATCTAAAGTTACCCAGTTTTTTATGCATCACATTGTGCTTCGGCATGGCGCACCATCATTCATCATCACTGACCGAGGGACGGCATTTACGGCGAAGCTTCTTGACGACATCTTGAAGTTGAGTTACATGAGTCATCGAAAGGCCACTGCATACCACCCTCAGACAAACGGCTTGACAGAAAGACTAAACAAAACACTGGCAGACATGCTCTCTATGTACGTCGATGTGCAGCACAAAACGTGGGATGAAATCCTGCCGTACGTAACGTTTGCATGTACGCAAACGTTACGTTACACAGCCACACAGGAAACTACACGATTTACGCCGTTTCACCTCGTTTATGGTCGAGATGTTCAAACTATGCTAGACGCCATGATTCCATATGAAGACATCGATCAGCTCGACCACTTAGCTCCTGACGTCGAGGAGTACATTCAGCGTGCCGAGGAAGCACGTCAACTGGCCCGTCTCCACATAAGACAGCAGCAGTGTGCAGATGCCATAAGGTACAATCTTCACCATCGACAAGTTACCTATGAGCCTGGTGACCAAGTTTGGGTTTGGACTCCCATTAGACGGCGAGGCCTCAGCGACAAACTCCTGAGCAAGTACTTCGGACCATACACAGTACTAAGGCGTGTAAGCGATGATGAACTATGAAGCGGTTCCAGACGGAGACCTACCATCGCCCAAGCGCCGTTTACCACGCGCAGAGACTGTACATGTCGTCCGCCTCAAGCCGTATTTTGCACGGTGATGTTAAGTCTACTGGTGAAACAAACTTTTGTTGTTTGCTGTCGTCGCGTCGTCCTCCAAAGAGCTGCGAAGTGTTTTTTTTTCTTTTTTTGTTCCCGACGACAGAACCCATTTTCTTGCCTCGTGTGCATGCCCGTATGTGTGCAAGCGCGCTTCCTCCCCTTTTTTTATGTCTTACCTAATGTGCGTACTTTCCGTGTACGTCTTGTGTTTGATCATCGAGTCGATGCTTCATAGGGAGGGGGAATAATGCCACCTGGTGTTTTGAGCCAGCGAACATTCAGCATTGCGTGCCCAGCAAAACGGCGAAGAAGACGACGAAGTCGAAGATCCCGCGCCAGCTGGAGAACCTTCCCTCAGTGCTTGGCGTTTTTTCGTCTCTGGCTGATCGTACTGTCACTCACTCTTGTGTTAGCGCGTGACAATATATATATATATATATATATATATATATATATATATATATATATATATATATATATATATATATAGATTGTATATTATTATACGTTTATAATTACTTATTATAGTATATTATATCTAATGTTGTATATTTATATATTTATTACTATTTATAAAGCTATTAAAAACCTCTATTTAAAATAGAGGAGGTTCGCGCAGACCGAAGAAAGCCCAGTCAGACTGTGTCGACTTTTCGTTCTCTTAAGGACCATACTCGTTCTCCCTTTCGCCTCACCGCTGCACGACCCCAGTGGAAAAGGCACCGTCGTGGTGCGTCAAATGCGATCGCCAGGAAGAGAGTGGTAAGGTTATAGCCACGCGACGTGAACAACGTCAGGTGAGGATATGCCAGATGACATGGTGGGTGACATTGGTCACTAGACGCAGGATGGGATAATGTCCCTTGCAGCATGGAAGGAACTTTTCCGAGAGCCCAACTCAACGGGAAGGGAACCAAGTCATCACAAGGGAACCCAGTGTACAGTGTACTAATGGTCCTGCTGATTTTAAGCGCACTTTTGATTTTCTAGGGATGCCAACAGACGAGTACGCGTGAGCTGCCTGGAGTGGCCAGCCTGTGCAATGGCGTCGCGGGCATGCTCGATGCTCAAGGAACTAGCAGAGGGAAGTGAATCGTCCAATGGCATTACATGGTGGTGACCGAACAACAGGTAAAATGTGTTGTGGCGTGAAGACGTATAGGCGAACGTGACCTGGAGTAATGCAATGGCCCAATCACGGTGGTCTGGCGAAACGATATAGGCAACATGTCGGTGATGATCTGCTTCAATCGCTCAGTCAAGCCATTGGTGTGAGGATGGTACGAGGTAATGAGCTTGTGCCTGGTACCACGGTGCATCAGTAGCTGTCGTGGGGCACCGTCCACTAAAATGATGTCGCGGTGCAAATTGGAGGCGTCTAATTACACAGCTGTGCGGAAGCGCTCGGGCAATTGCGGTGCAGTCGGGTAATGTGTTGCCACAGCGATCCGCCTGTTGCCAGACGTGGGCTCAGGAAAAGGTCCGAGATGATCGAAAACCGCTCGAAAGAATGGCTCAGTTGGGATTTCCAGGGGATGAAGATACCCCGCAGGAAACCTCCCTTGTTTTTTGTGATGCTGGCAGGGCTCGCACGCTGAAACGTGTTGCTGCACAGGACGACCAAGGCCGGGTCAGTAGGAGCGAAGGCAGACACAGCCGTAGGAGCGAGTGAAACCAAGATGGCCTGCAATTGGGGCGTCATGAAGCTCATGGAGATCGTCTGAGTGAAGGAGCGCGTATTATTCCTTGCCGATTTGGAACGGGAAAGCGAAACTGAAACGCCAAAGAGCCCAACTGTCACGCCTTTACTAGACTCCGGTCCACGAGTGGCATGGCTGCTTGCCATCACCGCCGGCGGAGCATGGAGTTAGCGCAATGGCGACTTGATTACGGTGGGGTTCTATTGCTCGCCCGATGGCAAAGCGCTAGCAGTGACGTCGAGCACTCATGCATGGTGGTCCACTCAGGACGTGACAACTGCGAGCTTCGTCTTTTGAGTTTTACTTTATTTACAGAAAGTGGTAGAAATGATTTAGGCGGTGAAAACTAGGAGGGCGAGGTTTATTATTTCTGAAAATGCTTATAAGCTCCTTCGATGGCGTGCATGAAGTCTGGCAGTGGGACCAACTGCACGAATTTTTTTTTTACTCAGACAATATTCTAATTTACATAAACGGTTGTCGAATCACTGCATAAAAATATTTTGAAATGTGTTCCTTTGTCGTGAAAGTAGCGCAGTACTAATCATTCATTTAGGTCAGGTACAATAATTGTAGGCAATATTTACGCATGTTTTGAAAAACAAGGTATAGCACTTTATAATAGAATGAGTCAGCCATGTTTGCTTAATAGCAAGACGGAAGCTGCAGTACTGAAACAAATATTTGCTTTCGCGAAACAGGGACGCTTTTAGTTAAAACTAGATTGTTCTTGTTGCAATATTTTTTGCATAAATTGCTACTGTCTAAATACCTTAATGTGAACTCTCAGAGAAGCACGTTTTGTTTTGCAAAGAGCATGTTTAAACGTTGAGAAAACTTATTCGCTGGATTTAATTGCTATGCACATTAAAATAATGCGATAACATTATAGCGTTTCGCACACAGTAAAGCATGGCGTTAAGCATTTGTCAAAAACATCCTTGGTGCTCTATTGTAGCCTGCCTAAAAAATTAACTGCATTGTTGAGAAGAAGAATTTGCGGATCTACAGCACACTTCATGCCAGAAATCAAAAACAAACGGTCAGCGTAGCTAAAAAAATAATTCGTGCCAAAAACAGCCAGGAAGGTGAAAAAATTTCTGGTTGGAAATAAAACAAAACAACAAATAGGCATAATTTTGGAGAAATAAACAGCGACGATGCTGAGCGCGGTACTTTGGTTAGGGTAGTAGATAGTCGCCGGCAAGTCACAAACTTTCTTTTCATTTTTATGGCGCTTTCATTGGAGAAAAATTACAAACTTTGAAAGCCCTCACGAAGATGCCCAGAATATGCATTCTGGATATGTACAATATAGCGCTATGGCTTGCTTGAAATACAAACGCGCTAACTGCGTCCATCTCAACATCATGTCCAGTCATACAAGAATACCATGCCCAATGAAGCCTCATTAAGGAGAGTCAGGACAAAAGAAACTTCATTGCTATTATCAATGAATTGGTATGTATAACCTACGCATTTACCTAAAACTTGTTTTTAAGTGCTCTCAATAGAAAATCTAGAATAGCATCCCTCGCAAGAAGACCAACAAGACGAGACGAATTCTGTTTTCCAGCCAGTAAGACCATGGGAACGTTTTGCAAAAATGAACATGACCAGTTAAAATGTTTTATCGGTAAAGTTTCTGTCGGCCACATGAAAAAATCTTTCTCTCCACTGAAACATGCAATTTTAAATTGTTAGCGCAGGTTTTCGCCGGTGCCTTATAGGCAAATAGCTGAGTACAGTGGCACCTGTTGTGCAATGCTACATGCATAAACATCCAATGCCCTCTTTTTAATTTAAAAGTGATACCAATAAAAACAAGCTCATGAAAACTGTGTACTCGCCCTTTTCTCCGTCACATCCCTCTGAAAAACACTTTCATTTCTTCGGAAGTCTCTGTACGCGTAAAATCATTTCACCTATTGCTGTACTGTTACAACGTGAACAAAAGAGGATTGCTTCTGTCACGAAAACAGCGTTAACGTGTCCACTTGTTGAAGTCGAAAAAGGTGTACGACACTCCTGCTCCAGGGATCGCCGACCCGAGTGCTACCCAACCTGGGTCGACCGAGTTCGAGGAACGCCGGAAAAGGTAACGCGGGGCTCACCGCCAGAGCATGATAGAGGTAACAACAGACTAGCACAACTTGAGCGCGAAAACGAGATGATGAAGAACACCATAGCTCGATTGATGACAGAAATTGCCGAAATTAAGAAGGGTAGTCAACCCGTCATGGCTGACAAGCAGCCAGCCACTCCCCAGCCAATGGAAGTCCCCATGGTTAAGAAGAGCGATTCGGATAAGCAACCGGCAGCTCCTCAGCCAATGGAAGTCCCCATGGTTGAGATGATCGATACAGAGAGGCCCGCTAAGAAGAGGGCAATCGCTAACGAGCAAGAAAGAGCACCAGGCAGGGCCAAATCGGAGATTCGCGAGTTGCTCTCCGCTCTAAGTGACAGCATAAAGCAGATAAATGAAAAGTTCTCGCTCTTCCACAGCAACATGGCGTCCATGGAGGAGCGCACTAATCAGCGGATCAGCAAAATTGAATCCTTCTTAGAAAACGTTGTAACACCTGTGCTGGTACCTAAAGCTCCTACACTCCCAGCAACAGCATCGGCTAGTAACAGCTCGGGGGCGATCGGCCCTCCAAAGGTTAGCACAGCACCTCAAGAGCAATACGATGGCCACTCAAACTAGCTCATTCAGAATGTGGCAATGGAATTGCAGGGGTTTCCTTCCCAAGAGGGCTCCCCTGCAACAATATATTCGCTCACACGCAGAGAAGCCAAATGTTATCGTTTTACAAGAAACATTAACATCTAACGTCACGCTGTCTGGCTACAAGTCCGTAGCAAAACATGAAGAAGGACGGGGGATCGCCGTACTGATTAGCAACAAGCTGACCCACATCACTCACGACCTTAATATGACCGCAAGTACAGTCGCATACATGATGATAGAGATAATTCCTAGCCCAACTAACCGCGAAAGTATATTCATCCTGAATGTCTACAGTAGTCCCAAAGCTCCACGACAACGCTTCAAAGCCCTAATCACCAAGGCCACGCAACTAGCACGCGACTCCCCTTTGATCATAGCTGGTGATTTCAACGCGCCGTACCACACCTGGGGCTACCCATATAACACTAACAAGGGGGAGGAACTCTGGCGTGAGGCCACAAACCTAAACTTGATGCTAGTCACGGACCCAGCGTTCCCCACCAGATGTGGAACATCGTCGAGCCGTGACACGACACCGGATCTCACCTTTGTCAGGAGCAATGCAGCCGTCAAGTGGACGAACCTCGGGGTAGACTTTGGTAGCGACCATTACATCTTGGCCACGCACCTCCAAGTCGAGCAGAAGAGACAGCGTATGTTCCAGTACACAGATTGGGACAAATTTCGCAAAATTAGGGAAGAGCGAACGGAGTGTGTGGAGAAGCCTAGCCTCGAACAATGGGTTGTACAGTTTAAACAAGACATCAAAGCTACTACCAAAGAGGTTTGTACCGATCTTCCAGTGGAAAAGATGGACAGCCGTCTGGCTCACCTGTTGGAGGCGAAGCAGTCGCTCCTCGCCAGGTGGAAAGGACAACGGCTCAACCGTAGGCTAAGAAAAAAGATATCGGAAATCAATAGAACTATAGAGGAACACTGCAGAGCCCTTTCTAAGCAACAATGGGATGAGGTGTGTAACTCGATCGACGGGCAGCTGCGCAACGGGGGCACCTGGAACCTCCTAAAGCATCTCCTCGACGAGACAAACACTAAAACCAACCAACGCAACACACTGGCGCGCACCCTACACACAGCAAAGCGAAAATATTCGAACAATGAAATTTTATCCAAACTAGTGAAGAAGTACCTATCAGTCGCATCGGGCCCTACACCACCTTCCCCTGACTACGAAGGCTCCGACAACCCTGAGCTCGACGCAGAATTCGGGATTGAGGAGATCAGGCAGGCGCTCCATGCCCTCAACGGCAGATCGGCTCCGGGTCCGGACAAGATCACAAACAAAGCTCTACGGAACCTGGACGAAAAGTCCATCGAATACCTAACGGACATCATTAACCAAACATGGAGCAGCGGTAAAGTCCCGGAAATGTGGAAATCGGCCAACACCATTCTTATCCCCAAGCCAGGCAAGCCGCCCAGTCTCGATAACCTCCGCCCAATTTCGCTCACATCGTGCGTAGGGAAGGTTGCTGAGCACGCAATCCTAAACAGGCTTTCACGCTACCTGGAGGACCACGACATTTACCCGCACAACATGATCGGCTTCAGGGTCGGACTGTCGACGCAGGACGCGATGAAGCTCATCAAGCATCACATTATTGACTGTACTACGCGGGACACGAGAGCCATAGTAGGTCTAGATCTGGAAAAGGCCTTCGATAACGTTCTTCACTCGTTCGTTTTGAACACAATCTCGAGTCTTAACCTGGGGAAGCACTTTCATTCCTACACGAGATCTTTCCTGTCAAACAGAGAAGCCACCCTTAAGATCGGGGACCTGACTTCAGACATGATCAAGCTGGGGTCTAAGGGGACGCCACAAGGGGCAGTCATATCCCCAACTCTCTTTAACCTCGTCATGATTGGGCTATCCAGGACACTCTCTGCTATCGACGGTATCAGTCATACCATATACGCAGACGACGTTACCATCTGGTGTACGGGAGGTAGTGACGGACAGGTAGAGACGGCCCTGCAAGAGGCGATTGATGCTACCCAGAGATACCTTGAGTCCACGGGCCTTCGGTGCTCACCGCACAAGTCGGAACTGCTACTTTATCGACCCAAGCGAAGAGGCCCGAAACCAAAGGGGTGGAAACCACTCGCCGATTGCGACATAAACCTGCGCACAAACGACGGAGGATATATTCCGAGGGTGGATGCTATCCGGATTCTCGGCATGATGGTAGAGTCGAATGGTTCAAACAACCAGACAGTGCTGCGACTCACTAAGAAGACGGACAATGCCATCAGACTAATCAGAAGAGTGGCCAACCGGCAGCAAGGCCTCGGAGAAGATAACCTCGTGAGATTGGTACATGCGTTCGTAATGTGTCATTTCACTTACGTCGCGGCTATGCACAACTGGCAAAGATCGGAGCGGGATAAGCTCAACGCATTAATCAGAAAAGGAATAAAGAGAGCTCTTGGCCTCCCCATATACACTCACACGGAACGCTTACTTCAACTTGGCATGCATAACACGCTAGAGGAAATAGCGGAAGCACAGGAGAGGGCCCAGTTCGTCAGGCTATCTACCACACAAGCTGGAAGACACATCTTACAGGAGCTGGGCGTTTCCCCCACAGTAATCAAAACAAAATTCTGTAGCATCCCTCGAGAGCAGCGGGACCGCATCATTGTCGCCCCGATCCCACGAAACGTCCATCCAGAGCACAACGTGGGAAGACGTCGGGCGCGCGCGAAGGCTCTCCTGGAAAAGGCTCGTGAACGGGCTTCGGAGAACAGTTTCGTAGACGCAGCGCGCTACGTCGACGGACAGGCCTTCGCTGTAGTTAGCGTAGATCATGAAAGGCAAATAACAAACGCAATCTCGATTCGGACGACGTCCTCTGAGATCGCAGAGCAGGCTGCAATAGCGATGGCCTTATTGGACGACAAGAGGACATCAATCTACAGTGACTCCATATCAGCTGTTAGGGCGTTTGCCAAAGGAACCATATCCGAGCTGGCCCTAAGGATACTAGGAAGCAAGGAGATCAAGCCACACACATTGATATGGTTTCCAGCCCACATGGGACAGATCGAGGGTGCCCCGCCCAACCTCAACGAGTCGGCACACGGAGCTGCGCGAGGGATCATCAACCGCGTAGCTACCGGGCAGCGTGACGCTGGGGCTACTGACAATCGGGACTCTCCTTCCTCCTACACGGAAATTACTAAGCACTTTTATTTGGCTCGGAGGATCTACCCCCTCCCACATTGCAAACTCAATAGACCTCAAGCTTTGACACTAAGGCTTCTACAGACGGGGGCTTACCCAAACCCCCTACTTCTTCACAAGGTGTACCCCGAAATTCAGACAACAAATGCATGTGCACTATGCAAGGATTTAGCGAATTTACCTCACATGCTCTTTCGATGTCCCGCGTTACACAGCGATAAAACCAACACTTCTTCACGTTGGGATGCGGTCCTACACAGCCCCAACCTCGAAGAACAGTTATGGGCTGTCCAACGGGCCCGCGACGCGGCGGAGAGACTCGGCCTCTCTGTCCCGACGTGGGAGCGGCCCGCTGCGCGCTAGTGCGCGCCCTAGAGGACCCTAATAAAGTTTTTCATCCATCCATCCATCCACTCACACCACCTCCCTTAAACATTGTGAAGAAGCTGATGTGGCTGCATCTTTCTGAAAACGACGCCCACGCAGAATCGACAAAGCTTCTCCGCAGTTTCCGCAAAACCAGCCGCGAACAGCGTAGAACTTGCACATTGTACCACAGATTGCTAACGAAAGAAAGTTGTCATTGAAAATTGTCACCCTGCATGAACGAAGTCAATTATACTTTCCATCTATCCGCCCTGCCACTTGTTTTATATGTTTTTAACTCACGTGCGTATTTCTCTTGTGCAATAGCTATAGAGCTTCTCCAGACGACTGACTTGTTGCTCGCGTCATGTAAAACTTATGCCCGAGGAAGACCATGCTTGCGCGAAACAAGTGCGATAAAAAGCGGATTCGCGCGCCTCACTTTCTATCTTTCCACAGACGTCCCAATGCAACGTGGAAATAACGTGCTGCTGTGTGCCATGCACCTCTCTACACCCCTTGACCAGTATCTAAATTTGGATATTGTGACGTCACTTCATCAATGCCCAGAGGATGCATCAGCATCTATTGCGTTTTCATTTCTACGCATAGCTTATGAACAATGGGGCCCATCAACATACACACCTGAGGCCAGTGACGTTGCGACCTGTGCGCGCACGAACCAATGTTGCTTGAGAAAAGGTGCTGGATAAAATATCGATAAACATCTTGCCAGAGATGCACTTAAATTTACAGCATTTTAATTGCAGCATTTTAATTAGTGCTCTGCGTATGTCTAACATTATGCACTGTAACTCGTAGAGAGGGAATTATCATTAGGTTAGTATGAACGTTTTAAACAAAATTAGGTCCTGTGCTTAACCGACATGTAAGTCAGGCAACCGTAATTCAGCCGACTGATGCTCCTTCACGATCGATGTCTCTGTAACGTGTCCGTTGTTTTACGAAATTGCACTCGGACAAGCCTACAATTAGAGAGTGGAATTGTCAATAAAACCAAAGGCTCAGATTAGCAAAATGCTACTTCATTAGGACACACATGCCACTGAATCGCGTGCACAGAAAATTAGCATAGCCTTCTGGATGGTGAGTCGCATTCCTTATTTTTTTTTTACTAACGGCAGGTGCTTACGTGCCAGAATAAATGTGTTCCGAGAAAAACTTTTTTTTTGTCGCGTAGGCAACCGCGTCAGTTGCAGTTGACGTTTGCCCTATTGAACCATCGGTGTGCACAGGTACCTTTTAATTTATTTCATAATTTCTTGTTTTCGTATGACAAGCAGGCGAGTTACCAAGGAAATCAGTTAAGAAAATTTAAAAAAAGCTCTCGTACATGAAAATGTAATACCATTACTGTCGCAAAAGATTAAACGACACCCAGGTGAATTATCATTCACTTAATCAAGGCAAACTTACTTTTTCCGTTAGTATAATATATTATTATATTATTGTTATATTAAGAACTCTGGAGTGTCCTTGTCAGTATGATTTACTGGAAACCCGTAGTCGTTCTGCGTCATTGCGGAAATAGAGTAAAACATGGTCGGTCCCATATAATCCAATTTTCCTAGTTCTGTACGAAAGGCGTGCCCAGTTATTGTTTCGTTGTTCTTTTTGTGCGCTTATCCTGTACGATAAGCAATTGCCTTTTATTTTTTGCCTTCACAAGGCTTAGGTATAGCTTTAAGAATACCAGAACACAAGTGGTTCCAAGGTCCTAGGTTTCTTACATGAAGCTTTTCCGCCTCGTCCTAAAGCTGTTTTCAGTAACGCTGCTTTCCACGACTCTACGTACTCGAACACTCTGGGAGGGTCTGGTAAGCTTGTCAGACATCATTAGGAAAACGGCTCCAGCATATTTTAGAATAACTGAGTGGTTCCGATGGTGCAGATAATATGTTTGCATGCTTCTCTCTGGCGGAAGCGACAGCACTTTCGTCGACATTGAATAAGCGTGGCAAGCTCTCTGGCAAACATTAGGCTCTTTTGCAGATGCCATACAACGTTTGGGCAGATTCACTGGTGCAGCCGATAAATGTGGGGGCCCTTGAAAGGGTATTGGACAAGTCTTTTCCGCGGGTACATAAAGATTACCTATTTGCAATGCCTTTCTTCTATGTAAACCATGTAACGAGACCTAATAATTACCAGGGTTTTGCGATTCACTGGGGTTAATTTTTATTCTTTCTTTAGGCCACAAATAATCATGGTCTATTGCAATGATGATGATGATGTGTAGTGTTTTATGGCGCAATGGCCAGTTTGGCCAAAGAGCGCCATGATAAGTGGTAGTGTTAACGATGTATTATGGAAGATGTGACTTGGCTGTAAAGTGGCCTAAAAACAGTCGCTGTAGAGGGCGTAAAATCTGCGTGCTATAACATTATGGCGATTACTAATGACGAATACTATGAACATTAAAATCCATGGTAGAAGAATGATGAAAATAGAAAATATATAAGATTCTAAAATTCACTAGAGCACCACTGCCTCGTTAGAGCCCTTGAGACACAAGGGCCTAGAGGCATGTGCTACATAAAAAATTTATCACAGCGGCATCCTCTGGAAAGAAGATGCGCTACGAGTTTAATGGTCTTATTACATGCAGGACAACATCATTTAAAAGCTGAGGATTGCCTTCGTGTCAAAAAGCGGTTCCTTACCAAGAAACATAGCCGGGTGTAGAGGGATGTAATGTTGGTAAGCAAGCGGAAAATGTTTCTTTCTCTCCGTTTCGGCTTCCCGACACATCAGGAGCACGTGGAGGATGGCAAGCCTCTCGCCGCATCTACCACAGATTGGGGGTTCACTTCCGGTAAGCAGATAATTATGGGTGCCAAATCTGTGTCCTATTCTGAGGCGACAGAATAGGACATCTGTTCGCCGAGATTTTGTTGGGGAGGGCCAATAACCTAACTGTGGCTTTATAACGTGCAATTTATTATTTATTTCTGCGTCCCACATGCGCTGCCAGTGGTTTCCCAGTTTCTTTCGTATGTAAGGTTTCAGATCTGTGAGAGGCACGAAAGCAGTATTATTAACATAAGGGAGTGCAATTGACGTAGCCATCTGGTCTGCCAAAACGTTACCTTCGATTCCCCTGTGGCCAGGTACCCAGCATATGATGATTTGCTGGTTAGATAGATAAGCTTTGCACATGTCGGAATAGACCTCAGTAAGTACAGGATTTTTATATTTGTAGGGTGACATTAAGGAGGCCTTCACCACAATTAGGGAGTCAGTATAAACAACGGCTTTTTGGAGTTTTGATTTCTTTATATGCCTTACAGCCGACCATACAGCGTAGGCTTCTGCCGTAAAGATACTTGTTTCTGGATGAAGTACATCGGATTCCGAAAAAGAAGGACCGATGGCTGCATAGGATACTGCGGCATGTGACTTGGAAGCGTCTGTGTAGAACTCTGTGCATGAGTGCTTGTACTGAAGTTCTAGGAAATGCATTCGAATTTCTACCTCTGGAGCATGCTTTGAAACTTTAGAAAGGATACGTCACATTCTGTGACCTGCCAGTCCCAAGGAGGTAATAGCTTGGTTGGGAGCATTAAGCGGTGCTCCAGGAGAGGGACATGCATATCATCGCTAAGCTCCTTCACACTCAGCGTGAAAGGCTGTCTTATAGACGGACTGTTTCGGAAAATTGTGGCACACGTCATATCAGTGACAGTATTGAAACATGGATGTTCAGGATTAGAGTGCACTTTAAGGAAATACGTAAAGCTGATGTATGATCTGTGCAAGTGAAGCGGCTACTCATTCGATTCGGCATAAGAGCTTTCGATCGGGCTTGTTCTGAAAGCGCCAGTTGCTAAGCGGATGCCCAGATGGTGGACAGGATCCAGCATCCTTAGCGCGCTCGGGGCGGCAGCGTTGTACAATACGGCCCCATAATCCAATCGTGACCGAATTAGGCTCTAGTAGATTTTCGTTAGACACTTTCTGTCACTACCCCACGTAGTCTTAGATAGAAGTTTCATTAGGTTCATTGTTTTAGACATTTTTCTTTCAGATATTTAATGTGTAGAATGAAAGTGAGTCTATCGTCAAGTATAATACCTAGGAATTTGTGCTCTTTGTTTACAGGTATTTGGTGTCCACACAGTTCTAAGCAAGGATCCGTGATCAGGCCTCTCTTTCGTGTAAAAATAACAACAGAACTTTTGTTAGGATTGATTTTAAATCCATTTTCTCTGCCCATTTTGATACTTTGTTCAAGCCATGCTGTACCTGTCACTCGCACACTGCGAGGTTACAGGACTTAAAAGCTATTTGAATGTCGTCCACATAGACAGAACAGAAAATGGCCGGCGGTAATGAAGCACGAAGCGTGTTCATCTTCACGATAAAGAGCGTGCAGCTAAGCACGCCTCCCTGGGGCACACCAGTTTCTTGTATGAAAGGACCTGACAGTACATTGCCGACTTTTACCCGGAATGTACGATTGGACAAGTAGCGTTTTATTATGTTTAGCATATTGCCATGAATGCCCATTTCTGACAAGTCTCTCAAGATGCCGTAGCGCCACGTTGTGTCATAGGCCTTCTCCATGTCGAGGAATATGGATAAGTAAAACTGCTTGTGTACAAATGCGTCCCGGATATTTGCTTCTACACGTACAAGATGGACAGTTGTGGAGCGCCCTTCTCGGAAGCCGCACTGATAAGGATCAAACATTTTGCTCTGTTCAAGGAAATGAATGAGTCGGCGATTTATCATTTTTTCAAACACCTTACAAATGCAACTTGTGAGTGCTATCGGGCAGTAGCTTGCCACTGAGGAAGGGTCTTTGCCTTGTTTCAAAACAGGGACCACAATGGCTTCCTTCTATGCGGTTGGAAGGTACCCTGCATCCCAGATGGTGTTGAAAAGTGTGAGTAGTGTAACTTGCGTGTCATTGTGTAAGTTTTTGAGCATTTCATACATGATTCTATCAGATCCCGGCGCAGAGCTCTTGCTTGCGCTCAAAGCAGCTCTCAACTCGACAGCACTAAAAGGACAGTTGTACGGTTCAATCTGGCGACATTTTCTGATGAGTGGCTTGCATTCTTCTATTTGTTTGTATTTGAGAAAGGATTGTGAATAATTTGTTGAACTTGACACGCTCTCAAAATACTCCCCAAGTGAGTCTGCCTGGTCTTGCAGTGTATCACCCTGTGTGTTTACCAGAGGGAGTGGATATATTTGCCGCCCTCTAATCCTAATAACCCTGTTTCAGGCTTTGGCCTCATCTCTGAACGAGTTAATACTCGATAAAAGCCTGTGCCAACTTTCTCTTTTGGCTTGTCGGCGGATTCGCCTGCCTTGGGACTTCACTTTTTTAAAGTTCATAAGATTCTCTGCAGTGGGAGAAGCGCGTAGCAACCCCCACGCCTTGTTCTGATCCTTACGTGCGATCCTACATTCGCTATTCCACCACGGTACACGTCGTTTGCATGCCAGACCACTCACTTCGGATATGCATTTTGATGCGGCATCTATTATGAATGATGTAAGATACTCCACAGCAGCATCAATTTCTAAAGAAGACATGTCGGCCCATGAGATGTTAGTGAGAGTTCGAAATTTCTCCCAGTCGGCTGTGTCTATCTTCCACCTAGGAGCTTGTGGAGGATATTCGTTTTCTTTAGATGTTCTTATCAGTATAGGGAAGTGGTCGCTCCCGTAAGGATTGTTCGTAACTTCCCATTCAAGTTCGAGAAGTATGGACGGGGAAACTATGCTAAGATCTATTGAAGAAAAGGTTCTGTTTGCTAGGGAGTAGTACGTGGGTTCCTTCCTATTCAGCAAGCACGCACCTGAAGAAAAAAGGAACTGGTCAACAAGACGACCTCGCGCGTCTGTACGAGTGTCGTCCCACAGGGTGCTGTGCGCATTGAAATCGCCAAGAACAACATAAGGTTCTGGCAATTCGTCTATAAATGACTGAACTTCATGTTTGTTTAATTTGTAGTCTGGGGATACGTAAAGCAAGCAAATGGTGAGGAGTTTATTTAGAAGAACAGCTCGAACCGCCACTGCTTCAAGGGGCGTTTGTAGCTGTAAAACCTGACAGGAAATGCTTTTATGAATCAAAATGGCAACACCGCCTGATGATACGACAGCATCATCGCGATCTTTGCGAAACTTGACATACGGTCGGAGAAAGTTTGTATGTTGTGGTTTTAGGTGTGTTTCCTGTAGACACAGCACTGTTGGATTGTGTTTTTGGATAAGCTCTTGCACATCATCAAGGTTCCTAAGAAGAGCTCTGATGTTCCATTGAATTATTTGTGTATACATATTGGAGGTCAATAGGTGCTGTGTGTACAGAAACAGAAGTAGTGATTATGAAAATTACAGAGATTAAATTACAGAGCCCTTTCGAGGCCCTGTAACGGGAGTTTTGCCCTTTCTCGAGCGTTCGAGGGAGCCTCGCCGCTCCTTAGGCGCTTGATGTGCCTTGAGGATAGGTGTTGTGTCCATTGCCTCTAGTGAGGCTCCGGACACGTGCTCTTGCGAGCGAGAAGTTTTCAGAGGGAGTCCCGCCTTGGAGGGCAAGACCCCTGCGCCCACCAGCCCGGAGGTCGATGGGGCTCCCTGAGGGATTTGGCTCCGCCGGCTGTTACCAGCGCTGTAAGGGGCCGGGGAGGGTGGGGCAGCCTCGGCTGCGCCCACCTTCGGGTCGATGGTCCCTTCTGCTCGGTTGGCGGAGCAGCGCTAGCTGCAACCACCGTGGGGGCAGATAGCGTAACTGCCGACTCACTGCGTGTGGGTCGGACAGCCGCCGGAGGCCGTTGTGACGCTGCCCCCTGACGCGCCATTTCGGCAAAGCTTTTCTTTGGCAGCTATGCTACCCGCCTGCGTGCCTCTTTGAACGATATATTTTCCTTAACTTTGATTGTGACTATTTCTGTTTCTTTTTTCCATGATGGACAGGACCGCGAGTACGCGGCGTGTTCCCCATCACAGTTCACGCAGTGTGGAGCATTCTCGCAATTGTCAGATGGGTGTTCTTGGGCACTACATTTTGCGCAAGTCTGGCGGCCTCGGCAGTTCTGTGAACTGTGGCCAAATCTATGACACTTAAAGCATCGTAGAGGATTGGGGATGTACGGTCTGACTCGGATCTTTATGTAGCCAGCCTCAATAGTCTCAGGTAGCATACTTGATGCAAAAGTTAGAATTAAGTGCTTTGTCTCAATCTCCTTGCCATCGCGCCTGATCTTTATTCTCTTGACATTGGTCACATTCTGATCGCTCCAGCCCTCCAGTAGTTCGGCTTGTGCGGTGTGGTGTGACCGTCACTGGAAGATTCCCAAAGGATACTAGATTAGAGAGTTTCTCGTACTGTGTCTTATCACACAGTTCTAAGAGGAGGTCGCCACTTGCCAACTTAGAGACTTTATAACCTGGGCCAAAAGCTTCACTAAGTGTCTTTGCAACAAGAAAAGGTGAGATCATTCTCGCTGCCTTTTCTTTTTTCTCCGAATGTACAACATGAAATCTTGGAAAATTGTCATTATTTCGGCCAAAAAACTTGAAAACTTCTTCGGTGCGCTCTCGTTTTTGAGGGCAATCAGGAAGTGTTGGAAAAGAACTTGCCATAGATATGTGTGAAAATTCGGCAGCGCCGCCAGGCGCCCACCATGGAGCCCAACAATGGGCCGCTGCAGGACCGTCAAAAGACGGCCTGCATGCGCCAGCTGTACGACACTACTATAACCAAATCTGTTATAACCAAGGTTGGATATCCCACACAAGGTTAACCCTTGCCGCCGAGGAGAATGAAGTAAATGGGAGAGGAGAAGACAGGAAAGGTCAAAAAGTAGGAGATAAAGACGAAGATTCGAGAGGAAGAGACAGTAAGAGGTGACTGCCGATTTCCCCCGGGTGGGTCAGTCCGGGGGTGCCGTCCACGTGAAGCCGAGGCCAAAGGGGTGTGTTGCCGCCACCTAGGGGCCGTAAAGGTCCAATCACCCGGCATTGGCTCAACCCCCAGGATCCCCTTTTCCCCGGACACGGCTAAGCCGCGCACGGCTGCACGCGGGTGGGTCCAACCCTCGTGTGCTCGGGTACGTGGTGTGCAACACACCAAACGCCTGCTGACGCAGACGCCCCTGCGGGGATAGTATATTGCAAAAGCAAGTAGTATAGAGTAAACAGACTCGACAAAACTGCATGAGCTTAGAATCGGCCCCTCTATACTTGCGAAGGTACACGCACCAGAACACTCAGAACTGCTTTGGCGTGCACTGAAGAAAGGAGGAAGCGTAATTACCGTGCGATTTTTTTTATTACGCGCAATACTCAGCTCCACAATGCGGATAATATCCTGGCAGCTGATTTCCGTAGAATTCACAAGCACCGCAACAAAGACAGCCATTCAGGAATGTTGCCTGTATCGTTATTTCTTTCATTCTCTGCGCTCAATAAATTTTATCAATATAGTACCATATCCTAGTCGTGAACTCAACTCGTGCTTCACCGGAAGAGAAGTGAGAATTTATTCTCCCAGAAATTGTGGATGAGCCCTCACATTTACCGACGCTGCATCCGTCGCCGTCTTGACCGTAATCATTTAATGGCTATTAACGAAATTTTTCTAGGCAGAGCCGTTATTCTAGTGAAATTGGTGCCGGGCTTCAGCCAAGGCGAAATGTCACCTTCCATTGCTTCCATACTTTGTGTCTCGGTGAAAATGGTGAAATAGGTCGCAGTTGCTTAACCTGCTCTGCCTGTTTCCCGTTTTTAATAAACGTGAACTCACGAAGGACGTGGAACTGATTTTTTTATGCGCGATATATTTGTGCGGCCTCACAAAAAACAAAACAAAAAAAGACTTGCATTCTTTCTTTGCTGAGCGTATAGAGCTTCGATGAAAATGACACTTCACAAAGTTCAGGTTAGTAACCAGAATAACACCAAGTATATTGCTAGATAAAGGTTGTTTGTGAGAAATAATATCGAAAGTATTAGATACAGAAGTCTGCAGAAATACCTAGCTGGTTACCTGAAGTAGCATTCTCCATCCTAATTCGGATGTTCAAGAAAGGAGGTTATTTCTTGATACGAAGAGACGAAACCCCAGTTACGTTCACAAATATATTTAGGTGTCGAATATTTCACCACTGGTAGGTTCTTACCCGAACAATGTGTCGTTGACAATGAAACTGCTAGTCAAAATATTGCTCAAGAAAAGCCTAAAATGTTTGGCCTAAAGTTTATTTTTCGCAATTGGCGAAGGCACAGGTCTGACTCAAGGAAACGAAAGGCCCGTATAGAACCTATACTCTCGTGCTATGTCGCAATCTCGCCACCAGAGAAACAAGCCAACCCATGGGAAAACAGTGTTGTTCAAAAACAGTCAGAAGTGAGGGCTTTCGTTTTAGTTAAAAAAAACTATTCCTTCAGGGCCACCATTGCTCGCAGCCCTCACCAGTTTGTCGTTTACTGAGAAGACCCTTGTTCATGTAGCACGTAAACAAAAAATCATCGTGATCAAAGAAATAAGTACGCAACTCCCCGTTCATGAGAGTGTAGCCGGTCTTTAAATCTGTAGGTGAAAGCGCAGTCGCCGCTTCCGCCAAACTTAATGATAAATGTGCTGCAGAGGAGAGACTCCAAGTACAGCTCAAAAGGGCATGGACAATACTTTTCGTACTTCAGCCTTATGAACGAGAGAAACTGCATTATCCACCACGGGAAAGTAAGATTCATCTACCAGCTGCTGGAAAAAAAATTGCCGGATGTTTCATTTGCTATCCTCTTCTTTCGTACCAAACACCTCCACAGAATTGGACATTATTTTTGAAGTGTGGTACGTGCAGGTTGCTGCGATCCTTTTTTATAATATAACCCTGCATTAGTCTTTATAAAGATGTCCAGCAAGATTTATATTTGCCGCCTTTTGACGACACTTACGAGAACCTGTTGACTGTCAGCTGAAACTCTTCCAACTATACTTAGGCTTCCTAACGACGTCCTAGTAAAATGTTTTCGCCATTTCGTCACCAACATGCAATTGGCACATGTTCCAAGGATTTCAATCAATTTCATATAAAGTGTTCAGAAACACTATTCCTTAAACCCCTTAGCAAAACTTTTTAATTTGCAACGTGTTTCCACATTTTCTGGAAACGACCTAGAACAATTGACTATATTTTCTTTTTGTCACCGTAGTAACATTAAGGCAGAATGGGCCACCCACTTGGAAAAGAAATGTGTTTGCGGTCATTTTGGTCATCTCAATTTGTACAAACTGGTGCTTAAGCCCTCCTGTCACGACTTCGCAATAATTTTAAACCTCCTGCTCACATCTTCCCGTTAGACATTCTTCAAACATTGTCCGCAGCCTGTCACAATAGTCCACGATTGCCGCCAATATATATATATATATATATATATATATATATATATATATATATATATATATATATATATATATATATATATATATATATATATATATATATATATGAAGCTTATCTTTGGTAAAATCTGAACTATAACACATATCCATACATCCTCTTTAATGGCAACAGGATACGCGCGCTTGAAGATGTCACTCCCAACTACAAGGACAAATCCATGTCGCTTTTCTGTTGAATAGAAGAACGTTTCTAATCAATAAGTGAACGAAAATTTAGTCCTTTTTTACAAACACATAATTAGCTTCCACACTTAATGTTTGCAATCTTCATGACCTATAACAAGGTCGTCATCTTCTGTAACTCCCTAAAGAGGCAGAAAATGAGCTATTAACCATTTTTGTTTAGCCCCTGATTACATCGCACACCAAAATAATTCACCGATCATCACCTCTAATATTCGCCCAACCCCAATCTTTCAAAACTAAGACTCTCTGTATATTTTAGTTCTCCTACGTTACCGGGCGAATATTTATATATTTGTTAAACCGCCTTTTTGCATTAACACTTTTCTGTAAAAAGGAGAAAAAAACAAAAAAAATGCGATATGACATGTATTAGGTATTTGTAAGCAAGTTTAGGAAATGCAGCTCATTTGCGTACTGTCAGTGATTTCGGGATTTCTTAGTCGTTTCTGTACATCGGCACTGAACAACAATGGATAAAAATCGACAAGTCAGAGGGGTCTCTTGTTTCCAAGCGTAATTTGAATTGCAACGTGCGTTGCATTCACTAAGCGTATATGAAAAGAAAGCATGCGTATGGTAAAAGAAGGCTACGGAAGAGCCTGAGAAAACTCATTTTCGAGGAGCGTATGTTCGCGTCCTCCGAGACATGAGAATCATCTTTGAAAGATGGTTGGACATGAGCACCGGAATGTTCTCACGGACCGAAAGCTTGTAGAGTTAACAGAAGCGAGAAAAAAAGTGCGACCACGGTGGTGCCGGTTACACCAGACAATTTTCAAGAATATGCTAATACACAGGATGGCAACGCTTGTGGGCTGACGGTGTTAGCTGAGGAGACATTGTGTTAGCTGATGCTTCGCGGTTATGTGCAAGAAAAATGACAGAGCGCAAAGTCTTGTCGGATCTCCTCAAGCATATTAAACGAAGTAGCTGAAAGCATCTGAGGCTTCCCGCTTCATTGCTGGCTTTATTTTATTTGACTGACAATAGCAATACCAGACAAAAGCATGCGTTGTAAAGGGCAAAACGATTCCATGCTAGAGATAGGCGGCTGATCTGGTCCCAAAGTCGCAGCCATACCAATCCGCCATTCCAAACTCAGCCCCGGTGAACAGTGCCGACAGGATACCACTTGAATGTGCCGCGCACATAATAAGACATGATGCCTGTACCGACGAAGCCGAACTCCTCATCGTAGCATTAAAGCAGCCATATCTGGTAAATTGCATTAATTTTATGTCTTTGTGGCAGTTACTTGTACCGTACTTCCTTGACGCTGTTCCTATGCGTATGACAATAGGCGGCATCAGCCTGAAGACTCCGTCAGCTAAGTTTTTCTTTCCTACGGAAATGTTAAATGCAAGTAACACAAATAAGTACAACAGAATAAACAGGAAGCCAGGGAGGTTACCCAGATTTTTCACGGCTTGCGGCACTCCAAAAGGGAAAGCGAAATAGAGAAATGAAAAAGAATAAAACTCAAAGTGTCAAACGTAAAACGAACGCAGACAACTCGGGGTTCTATGCGCGTTTAATGAAAGTCACGTAATACAAATTTCTGTGTATATCTACGGGGTCGAGTCATTTAGACATGTGCATGTTGTGTAGGTATCCTCACAATTGGGTATTCTCACAAGGCATTTGGCTATATTGCTGTGTTCTTAAAGGCCTTGTATTGCATGGCCTCCAAAAGCATAAACGAGGGTGAGAGAGTTTGAATCTAAATTTATTGCGGACCGTGGCTTTCCAGCTACGCCTGAGAGCGGTGCTATTATGTTGAAGACAGGACTCTCGGCAATCACGCCTGATGCCTTCGTCGAGCCAACAGTTGAGCATGGTGGAGCCTCCGAATACGAGAATTAGACATCACCGCGATACAGAAGTCCAGGCCGAAACACTGTGATGTCGACTGTGTCTCCCGCGATCCTTAATGACTCACCGTTGCAAGGCGACCAAAACAACAGTTGTTTCCTACAGCAACAATAAGTACCCATGACTTCGCAAATAGCAGTGAGCAGACCCGGAACTAAAATCCTTAGCAAGTTATACGAAGGGAAGATACAAGGGTATTTAAGCGCGAATTGTCATTGTTAATCGACGTCCTCGTAAAGAAAAACTTCACGCCAATGCACGCCAAATAACTTCTTGATTTGCCTTCAGCCCTGCGAGCAGAGGTTCTCAACGCTCATTATAATGACCCAATAGCAGGAGCATCTCTGGTTTTTCGGTGCACTCGGGAGGATTCAGGAGCGGTATTACTGGCCACGCTTGAACACCAAAGTCGCCCATTACGTCAACACGTGCCGAGACTTCCAGTGACACAAGACGCCGGCGAGAAGGCCTGTGGGTTTGGTACAGCCAGTTAAGCCTCCTTGCTCACCGTTTCAGTAGATCGGCATGGACTTGTGGCCATTTCCGGCGTCAACATCTCGAAACAAATGATTCGTCCTGGACAGACTACCTTATCCGCTACCCGGAAGCTAAAGCACTGCCTGAAAGTGGCACGGAAATTTCGTCCATAGCAGAACATCCTGCTACAACACGGTGCGCCAGAAGTCCTCAGTGCTGATGGAGGGACGGCTTTTACAGATAAGTTTACTCAAACGACCTGCAGAAGAGCCGGAAAAGTCACCGGAAGACAACCGTCTGCCATCCTCAGACGAATGGTCTAACAAAACACCCGAACAACACCCTCGCCGACATGTTGGCAATGTGCGTCGACATCGACTGCAAGACGTGGGATACTGTCCTTTCGTGCGTAACTTTAGCCTAGAACACGATGGTGCATGAAGCAACGCCCATGGCCCCGTTTAATCTGATGTATGGAAGGAACCCCGTGATGACGCTGAACGTCATGCTACATTGCGTCACCGACGATGACCAAGTCTATCTCACGGCCTATCGGCAGCGCGCGGCAGAAGCCCGACAGCGCACCAGCGTGCACATCAAGAACCAGCAGTGGAGCGACAGCCGACAATACAGCCTTCGACGACGCTATAGTAGACATGAACCCTGAAACGCCGACGAGGGCTTTTGCGAACTTTCACGAGCTATTTCGGACCCTTCGATATGATTCAAGTACTGGCGCACTGGACTGCGAGATCGTGCCACACTACATTTCGAGATCACAGCGGCGGCGCGCACGACCGCAGGTCATCCACGTGCTGCGTCTTAAGCGTTTCTATGCCCGTTGACGAACTTTGGGACTTCTTTCTTTGTTTTTTTTATAGCTACAGGTGCTTTTCTTTTTCGCTTTTGTGGTTCAGTTCGCACTATCTGGACGATGCTTTAAGAAAGGGGGTGATGTCACATGTACATCCTTATGTTGCTCCGTTGACCGCTTTTCACCGGCTAACAAACTTTAAAGGTGATCTCTCGATGCAGGACATGTATCGGCACAGGCATGGCACCGGCGCTCGGCAAAGGCATACGTCGGAATTCTCTCGAGGGGGCGCTGCAAGCGTTCGTCAAGAGCGGACGTTCGATGCGTGGGCTCCGTTGACAATCTTCGATTGCGGCGGATTACAATATTGGATCACCGTATATTTACCATCCACGGGGTCCCTTCAACGCCTGGCATCGCCTGGTACCACCAGTGAACCTGTGAGTGCCATATTTTCGGCGGTAAAGACAGTCTGGCTTCTCAGCACTACGAGAAGAGCACTAACCCTCACGGCCGAGTGGTTTGGGTGCATCACCGCAGCGGAGACGCAGGTGCGCCCGCGGATGCGCGGCATGGCGTTCGCGCAACGCTGGGTCTAACGACGTTCGCCGGTGAGTGCTCCCGCTTCACTCATGACTACCGCGACTACTATGAATTCCCTAAGAGGCTACGACCCGACGGAGATGGACTTCAGTCATGTACCAACATCCCAGCAGCAGCTGATGCCCCCGCAGGATCTCCCGAAGGAAGACAACAGCCATGGCTGGAACATATGGTCCCGGCGCAACAACGAAAGAGCGGCGCAAGCTAAATCGACAGCTCCCAAGCAAGAGCCGGAGCAGAAAGAACGCCGAGAGCCTCTCGCACCGAGACTTCCGCGTCTACCGAGTTTAAAGAATTTTCCATACAAGGTCATCATCCGACCTAAAACCACGGTGGATCTGCAATCTGTGGCTCCACGCTCCTTCGATCTCGAATTAGGGATCCAAGCGGCCCTCGACACACCGCTACAAGAAAAGCCAACTCTGCGCGTTGTTAGCCAGCAGAACATTATAATGATATGTACTCACTGTGAGGAAGATGCGTTCCGCCTCGCCAAGCTTAATAGTCTGCACCTCGACGGCAAGAGTATAACAGTCACCGCCTACGTTGCCTTGCCAGAGGATGTTTGCAGGGGTGTAATACATAATATCAAGCCTGAAGTGGGTGATGACTCTATCTTCCAAGACGTCTCCTCACCCAGCCATACAATCCTGGGAGCGCGCCGTCTGGGCAAGACTACGTCGGCAGTCATCGTCTTCGCCGGCCAGAAAGTTCCATTCACGGTCAACTACGGGTGGTCAGAGCGCCGCTGCTACATCTACCGGAAAACGAGGGCGGCTTGCATCAACTGTGGAATGCGAGGTCACCGAGCAGACGTCTGCCCGAAACCCAAGGGGGCTGCTTGCCAGAACTGTGGAACGCCGAGTCCAGATGAGACGCACGAGTGCGCACCCGTTTGCGCGCTGTGCAAGGGTCCGCACAAGACTTATTCAAGGGACTGCAAGGAGAAATTCCACAGACCGCTGAACAAGAACGCTAGTGCCACGTCATCAAACGCGGCATCAACAACGGAACTTGAAGAAGGTAGGAGCAGGCCGAGGCAGAAGAAGCATCCTGAACAGCGATAGCGAGGGGCGTCGTCATCAGTCTCTCACTCTCGTTCCACCTCTCGCGGCCGTTCGAGCTCGAGACGCCGGGCAACCGGCTCCAACCAGAACGCCAGTCACGTGGAGGCGGGTAAAGAACAAGGGAAGGAGAACGTCACGAAGACCACCGGGGCGCTGAAGAAGACGTCCTCGAGTCAGCTCTCAGATTCGAAGGTGAGCTTTGCAGAGTGGCCTCCCCTCCCCTCGACCTCCCCGCAGAATAACACGCAGTTGGCAGCACTCAAAAAAGAGATAGAAAGTCTTAAAAAACAAGTCAGCGCTTTAACAATCCAAAACCAAGAGCTTAAGCGATCCACTACTAATGCAATAACGCCGGTAACTCAGCCTACTCCTCAAAGCCAAACAAAGCAGGTGCCTAGCTCCCAACCTGCCTTAGGCGAGGTCTACCAACAAATTATCCAAGAACTCCGATCCTTCAAGGAGGAGTTTCGAGCCTTTCCAATTTACGTGAACGCCCAATTCCAAGAAATTCGAGAGCAGATTGCAAATAACAGACGATACACGGAGACGGCAATTTCTGCACTTCGGAAGGAACATGCGGATAAAAGACATAAGTCCAAATTCGCTCGTACAATGCAAGTGGACGAGCCCTCTGATACGGACTCACCATGCCAGCCAAGCCTAGAATAAAGATCTGGCAGTGGAACTGCCGGGGCTACAGGAGAAAGCAGGCGGCTCTTAATCTCCTACTATCTCAGGAATCTGACCCACCGGCAGCTATCCTAATTCAAGAACCCCACCTAATACCTATCAAACTCCAAGACTATGTGACTTATCAGCAAGACCAGTTAACTGCCACGTTAGTGCACAAACTCTACACTGCCATACTGCACGACCCTTTCGAGCCGGATATTGCGCACTGCTATATTACTATTCTTCCTCTCCAAAGAGGAGCAACAAGCACGCATGTATTGAATGTTTACAGCCCTCCCAAAGACAGGCACGCAAGATTGGGATCCCTCATAAAGAATTTTCTGAGCTTAGCGGGCCATGCCCCCTGCGTGATTGGGGGCGACTTCAACGCACCGCACCCTTCATGGGGCTACCCGGCGGCGACACAAAAAGGCAGAAAACTGGAAGAAGTAGTGACGCAAGAAGGGCTATCGATCCTCACCGATCCCACTTACCCTACGAGGCTGGGAAACAGTGTTAGTAGAGATACGTGTCCGGACCTGACGTTCACCAAGAACATAAACAGCGCGATTTGGAAGAATACCGAACAGCACCTGGGAAGCGATCACTTCATCCTCTCTCTGGAGATAAGCACAAACGCGTGCAAACGCAAAATAGGTATCGCAAGAATTACGAACTGGGACAGGTGGAGACAGGCCCGAGCATCTACTGCAAACCCTATTACAAACCTAGAGGAATGGGTTAAGGGTGAGGTGCAAGCTTTGAAAGCCTTTACGAAAGAGGTCTGCACGACAGAAGATTGCCCAGCGGTCGATCCGCACCTTCTACATTTATGGGAAGCAAGACACTCATTGACAAAGAGATGGCGAAGACAGCGGCTTAACCGCAAACTAAGGAAAAAAATAGATGAGATAAACAAAAAGGCAGAATCCTACGCCATATCCTTGGCCAGACAGAACTGGAATACGCTCTGCGATGGTATTCAGGGGAAGCTAGGTGTGTCAAAGACTTGGAAGCTCCTGCGTGTCCTCATCGACCCCAGCAGCAGCAAGTCGGCCACTAAAGACAGGCTCACGAAGATTGTACACACCATCCCGGGTACGGACACAGAGTTGATGGAAAAGCTCAAGACCAGGTATCTGTGCACGGACCCAGTCGTGGAACAACCGGAGTATTCTGGGCTGCCGAATGCTAAGCTGGACATCCCACTCACGAAAGAAGAGATCAAAGCAGAAATTGCGGCCATGAGAAAAAATGCAGCTCCAGGTCCAGATCAAATAACAGCAAAGCTCTTATTTAACCTCAGCGATGACACCATCACCTCGCTGGTGGAATGCTTCAACGAGCAGCATTGGGCTACAGGAACGCTACCAATATCCTGGAAGACGGCCGAGGTTCGCTTCATTCCGAAGCCGAACAAACCCCTTAAACTGGATAATCTTAGACCGATATCGCTGACCTCGTGTTTGGGCAAGCTCATAGAGAGAGTCATCAACACGAGACTCAGTAGATACTTAGAAGAGAACAACCTCCTACCTAACACTCAATTCGGCTTTCGCCCTCACCTATCGACCCAGGACGCCCTCTTGTACCTGTACAAGGATCTCCTTGAGACACCACCCAAGTCACAGACAAGGGCCATCCTGGCACTTGATTTGAAAGGAGCGTTTGACAACGTTCTGCATAAAAATATTCTTCAAAGCCTCGCCGACACCAACTGTGGCGCCAGAACCTACAACTATGTCAAAAACTTCTTATCAGCAAGGCAAGCCACTATAAACTTCGGTGGAATAAAATCAGATCCCATCACTCTAGGCCCTAGAGGAACTCCGCAAGGGGCGGTACTGTCACCCCTTTTGTTCAACTTGGCTATGAAAGATCTACCAGGCCTTCTCTCCGAAATCCCGGGTATCAAACACACATTGTATGCGGATGATATAACTGTCTGGTGCAACTCTGGGAGTGACGCCGAGATCGAGGAGCGTCTTCAAGCAGCAGCGGACACGGTGGACCAGTACGCCAGGGAAAGAGGCCTCCAGTGTGCGCCGGAAAAGTCCGAGTTGCTCATCCTGAAGAACCCGAGGACACCCCTGGCACAGAACATCACGGTGTATATAGACAACCACTCAGTACCGAAACCCACGGAGATCAAGATCCTAGGGCTGTATATCCCGCAGGGGCGACAGAATACCAGCACTATGAAGAAGCTTACAACATCCACCGAGCAAATCCTCCGGATGATGCATCGTATCAGAAATAAGCACCATGGCATGAAGGAAAGGGACGCCATCCGCTTGGTGCAGGCTTTCGTGATTTCTCGGATACTGTACGGGACGGCATTCCTTAACCTCTCCAAGTCGGAAATTGAAAAGTTGGAGGCACTGATCTGGAAGGCCTACAAGACGGCACTGGGGCTACCAAACTCCACGCCAACGGCAAAGCTCATGGCTCTAGGAGTACATAATACCCTCAAAGAGATGTGGGAAGCACAATACCTCTCACAACTCAATAGGCTCGCACTCACAAAACCAGGTAGAGATCTCCTCGAAAAGATCCATATTAATCTGCCCTATACGATAGACCAAAGGGAAGAGGTACCACGTGATGTGAGGAGACGCATCAACGTGTACCCCATTCCGCGGAACATGCATCCCGCATATAACATCGAAAGGAGAAAAGCAAGAGGGGAAGCCCTGCAGAAGAAATGGGACGAGCGACCTAACACTTTCTATGTGGACGCCGCAGGGCCAAAGAATGGAGTGATGACTATTGTGGTCTCAACGCCTTCAGGATTGATGGTGAATTGCGCCTCGATGAAAACATCCAACCCCACTCACGCAGAGGAAGCAGCTATTGCATTAGCTATAGCATCTAACCCCAACGCCGATGTGCTCACTGACTCCCAGAACGCCTGTCGCAACTTCAATAATGGATTAATTCACAGGTCAGGGTTGTCATTGCTGACTAAGCATCCACCCAGCCAAGCCTCAGTCATCTGGTTTCCCGGTCACCTGGAACTACCAGGAGGAAACGAAGCCGCTCACAGGCATGCCCGAGCTCTTCTATACCGGGCGTCTCCCCCTGATGACCGTGAAGAGTGCTGGGACCTAACTGCTTTAGCAGTGTATGCTGACCATCTCGCACCATACAGAACAGCCAGGAAGGAGTACCCAACACCACATAAATCCCTCGATAAGTTGGAAGAGAACACTCTTAGGAGACTCCAAACTAATACATACCCAACGCCAGCTAAGTTACACCAGTGGTACCCTACACTGTACTCCCCGCAATGCCCACACTGTGGAGAGGTAGCTAACCTCTACCACATGGTGTGGGCTTGCCAATTTAATCCCATAGTTGACCCCATTCCAAATCCCTCAAAAGAGCAGTGGGAGGCTATTCTGCTCAGCGATGATCCTGACCGTCAGCACTGGCTGGTGGGGAGGGCCAGCGCAGCAGTAGTAACCAGTGGGCTACCGGAATAGGCGGCCCACCCACGAGTTCTACGAATATCCTACAAATAAAGATGTTTTCAATCAATCAACAATCGGAATTCTCTCGAATGTTATTGATGGTATTATGCAGTGTATGTTGTCACCGAGCATGGTGTAATCTGATTGCATTCTAGCATTTTCTGGAAGGCACGCGGATCTTAACAATCGCTCTGGAACCTTCGAATAGTTATGTACAAAAGCTGATGCGACTGACCCACAGATCAAACTTTCGACGATCGCCGACTGTGCTCGCCGCTATTCTTGTGCTTGACTGCGGCTTGTTTTCTTTCTTGTTTTTGGGGAGGGGATATGTCCACCCAATAAAGAGGTGCTATAGTGATTCACAGTTTAAGCTACTGCATGTGTTCCTCACAGTATCTACAACTTGAAATTATTCGGAGGCTCGCAGCACAAGGAAACGAATGCATATGCGTCTTCGATCCCAGAGAAGAACAGAAAAAACGGATATTTTTATTTAAAGATCACCTGGTCAGTTAGCAGTCGTCACTCATGCACGTCTCTGATGGGTTTATATGGCACCGGCAGGAGAATATTAGTTGCGTGTTGTGGCGCAGTGGGTGAGGCCGTTCAAGTCCCTGGCTTGATGTGGAGATCTTAAAGAGTTGCTGAGTGGAGCTTGGGTTGCGTGTCGGATAATTGCCATAAGCTATGCTGCAGGGAAGGAAATTATGCGCAGTTCGCGCACCTGGGGCGCCCCGGAAGGCTCTGAATAAGTTGGAGGAAGAAGAGGACATTGAATTGAGTTTGTAATCGACGGAGGAAAAGCTCCGGCTTGTCGTGAGAGGTTAACAGGTGGAATCATACGGGTGGCGGCTTTGGCCCAAAGTTATTTTAGAAGGGTTGTGCCATGCTTGGGAAATTTATTTTTCGTTTCCTTGGATTAAATGAGGACGGCCATAGGTGTACTGGACTCGGGAACGAACTACAGGGGGAGTTCATGAGCTCGGGAAATTCCCTCCGCACCTCGATACCAAGGTATCCACTGCACGGTAACGCAAAGCGGAGGACTTCCATCCAAGCGAAATTCACGCAGACTCTAATATCTGCGGCTGGCAAGTTGGGAAAGAAGCAACATCCATGTTGGCTATCAGTGCGAATAAAGGTGCGTTGAGAAGAACGTGGAAGCCAGGTGACTGATTGTAGAATAGCAAGAGCTCCTTTGCCGCACAGGTTAGGTATTTCTATGTATATGCTTTCATGGTCATGGCGAGGACTAACTACTGCAGTCACAAGTGAAAAGCATCCGTATAGTAAAAGTTGTTAATTGCAAATGAGCTATTAGCTCGTTTGGCTAGCTGGTAGGGGTCAGCTGTATGTTTATGTGGCTCGTTGCCATTCGCGGCAAGAATGTGAATCGGGGTAGCGAGCGCCGTGGGGATGAATATGGCAGCAGGGAGGGCTACCATACGCGTCCGCCTTGTATACGCGATGCTCGAGCGTTTTAGTACCTCGTCTGGTAATTAACGAGGTAATAGACGGACACCGCCGGGTTTTTATTCGCAGGATGGTTCCAGTCCTGGCTGATTTGAATGACGGTAGTACGAATAGACTTAAAGCAATGTGGGCACACGCTGTATTACCCCCGCAAACATACGTCATGCATGCAATGGACACGGTACGCCATCTAGCCGCGCTGTCGCAAAGGCCGTGCGTGGCGCATTCCTGGATATCTACGACGCAGGTTCAATTTTGTCCAACACGCGATAAATTTTAAAGGATTCCTTTTTTTAGCTTGTAGAGGCTCCAAATACCTAGTGACGCATAGTCACACTATTAGGTTCATTAACGAGTGACCCATACGTCGTGGCATTTATTCAGTGATACAAGTTGGGCGTCAAAGGTCTTCAATGAAGAACAACACATACCCAGCGGCACCTACACTGTGACATCAGTTAGTGACAATTAGGTTCATAAAAGCGGCAGATATGCAGCGGCACATACCGAGGGAATCAAGTTGGCGTCAAAAAGGTTCATTGATAGTTGGTGCATACCCTGTGGCACATACCTAGCACCGAAAGTTTGAGTCAAAGATTTGTATTGATAAAAGAAACATACCAAGTGACACACACCAGGTCATCCAAGTGGACGTCAAAAAGGTGCATTCAGGAGCGGCATGTTCCCAGCGTCTTATATGCAGTGACACAACCTAGCGTGAAAGAAGTTCATTGAGCAGTGGAACGTACTCACCGACACACACCCAGTGAATCAAGTGCTTGAACGTTTGGCTACCGATCCTCAGCAGGTTCCCTCAGCACAACTCAATGCTCCAGAAATTCGAGGAGGTGCTATTTAATGACTTAAATTTGTGGGAAAGGGCTTGGATGCTGCCAAATATGCGGATACATCACAAAATGGGTAAAGTTCTTTAGGAATTCTAACTGCATTATTAAGACTAAACTCCATTTGCGCGCTTAGAGTTCCCTTCAAAACGAAGTCATGATGAAGAGATTGGCGAAGTTTGCGGGAGCACCGTCATGCAACTAAGTTGCGCTGTCTCTGCCTCAATGGGGCTTTATGTATGTATTTCGATGGACGCTTTGCAACTATGTATACGTATACATTGTTTGTCCTCGCCACTCCACGCGTTCCCTTTTACATACTGATTTCCATACTTCCAATTCACAAAGAATGTTCTGCTTTATACAATGGCTCTTAGTGATAGAAGCAGACTTTATTCTTGGAAAAGTCGACATGGCAGCCCAAGATATGCTTCTCACTGGCTGCTGGACGCTGAGCGAAAAGGCAAAAGGGGATGATAAGGATAGAAGAGGTAGATGATGGTGAACCGCGAATATGATGTCCATGATGCCACGCCAAGCCCTCCCCCCCCCCCCCCGCCGCCAGCTTGAATGCAATACACATTGATTAGAGTACAGTCCATCCACCGAAAATATCAAAACCTTCTGAGAAAGGCAAGTTTTGGGTATACTTTAGACACCGCTACCATGTACTTTCCATTTTTAACTCCGTCCATTACATTACTCCTTAGAATAATTTAAAAAATAGCTAGCTGTTTTAGTAATTTCATTGCTATAGCACACTGAAATGGGCCCCCTAAATAGGAAATTCTCTGTCGATGTACAAAATACTGCTAGTTTGTTCTATATTCCGAATATATATTCACTTTTAGAAAAACGACATTTCATCCTAGGCGAGTACGATGTAGTGTATTGAAAGCTCCTATTCTTACAGGTCCGTAACGGCCACGTATTCACACGCCATGAGTGTAATGGTAAACAAAATATTGTAGTGCACACTCGCTAGTACCTTGCCAGAGCTAAAGACACTGATCGCCTTAAGAGTAACGCCTGTTCTTGCATCCTGTAATTCGTCGTAATATCATCATAAAGGCCGAGCTGCACAAGGAGTCGTGAGTATGACAGCGAGTGGCTAAGTCCTGTCTACCTAGCTCACGCAAGTGGGCGGCATTATCCTACGGCGATGTGCAGAGCTGCCCTGCTCTACACAGCCCTGATGACCACTATACATATCGTTTTCTCATTGTAGTTCGAGCTAGCTCGGCTTCTCCCTGCGTATTTCTGGGCCACCAAATATCTTCCCTCGTGGGAAGAGAGATGCCAAGCCCCATGGCACACATGTCGTTTGCGTAGGTTTCAAGACTCCGCTTACGTGACCATCACAGGCCATTGCATCAACACGTCGAAGCACAAAATTGCATAATCTTGCATTTTATGAAACGCTGCAACGCGTAGGTGGTGTCTGGAAGTTATTCTATATTTATTTTAATAACGATTGATTATAAGTCAAAACGAATATTCTTTGTGTGTGTGGCTTCAGATACTATTACACCGCAGTCCTGTAGAATCCCGACTTGAATACTGTTTACCTTGAGGCTATTGTGTGCCTAACGACGACGAAGTGTCCTGTGTGGAACGCTGCCTTTTTGTCTCTGAGAATTTAAAGCTGCTTTGTGGGAGACGCCACTCCCTCAACTACGGCGATGGACGTGGAGTCGCCTGGAGAGGTTCCTGGTCCCTCGACGTCAACAGCGACCGCACCGAGAAAGCGGTCTAGTCGCCCGAGTGACACCTACAGCGAGGACACTGTGATCTACTCAGGGACCAGTGATGAAACCTCGGATGACAGCGACTTCGTGCCCGTAGCGAAGCACAAAGCAAAGAGAAGGCTCGTCAGGACGTCTGCTTCCACAAGTAAGGCAACTGTGATCCCGACGCGAAAGCCATCAGACCTCACCATTTTATGTGTGCCTGTGGCTGCTAGCGACAATCTGCACCGGATCAACCGCCAAGCCACATCTGTAACGCTCGAGGCACTTGTTCCGGGTCAGATCAAAGATATAAGGATCAACGGCCGTAAGAACATCCTCGCTATAGATGTCACAAACCGCAGCGCGCTAGACATTCTGAGCAACGTTAAGGTGCTGGATAGCATCAACGCACGCTGCTATAAACAAGACCATCATGACTCTACGGCCGGCGTTGTGTATGACGTAGATAATTCTATAAGCGATGCTGACCTGCATATACTCATCAAGCCGGCGACAGAGGGAATTGCCATATTGCAAGCCCGCCGCCTGGGAAACTCGCAGTGTGTCAAGTTAACTTTCAAAGGAGACAGCCTAACGTCCCACGTCAAGGTCGGTCACTTCCGACACATTGTACGGCCTTTTGTGCCAAAGCCGCTTCAGTGCAGGAAGTGTCAAAGGATAGGGCACGTCAGTGCGGTTTGCACAAACGCTGCCGTATGCTCACGGTGCTCTGGGTCGCACAGCTCCGACGCCTGTCGTGCAGAAAACCAAAAGTGCGCAAATTGTCAGGGCTCTCACGATGCAACTTCGAAGAATTGCCCACATGTGAAAAATGAGGCGAAAGTCTTGAGGCAAATGGTCAGGGATGGTTCCTCGCACAGGGAGGCTGCCGCTAAGGTGCGACGTCGACGTTCACGTCGCCGGAGATCTAGGAAACCCACTGCTATTGCTAAGGCTGCACCATGTCCGCTGACAGTCCAGAAACTTCTGCATACAACTAGCAATAGCAGCAATGAGATTCCTCAGCAGAAAGTCTCCCATTTCATTGCCTCAAGCGAGGAGTGGCCGCCATTGCCACGGCTAGATCCACCAGCGGAGCGACAAGATGTAGCACGCTCACCGAATCATGCTTCACCTTCTGGCAGCAACCAAGACAACGACAAACAAGTTCTCACCATGATAAGAGCCCTTATGAACACGCTACGAGCACTACTGACCGCCATACACACTCCGGCGGCTCGAGGCGCACTTCAAATACTGGATGCCCTGTATCCGGTACTGTCCGGTCTTGAGAAGCACCATGGCTGCTCCTCTACATTCGTTCCTTAAAGAGGTCAAGGAAGCGTCTATCTTCCAATGGAATGTCAGAGGCATTAAATCGCGCATTTCGGACTTACGTCCGTTTGTTTTTAAGAACAAATTTCCAATAATCGTCATTTGTGAACCAAACGTTGAGAGCGCCATCCGCCTATCAGGATATGAAGCTTTCATGTCTGCCACCTGTACCGACCACAGCAAAGTCATCGTTTATATCAGATGCGATTTCACATATGTTTTACACCCAGTGGCACCTGATGACGACAACCAGTATGTGTGCTTGACTATAAAATGCAAGAACGTCGCACTCACGCTCATAGGTGCCTACATTTCACCTAATAGTCGATTTGACAACGCACGACTGGGTGCAATTTTAACAGCGACACCTGAATTATGGGTTGTTACCGGCGACTTCAATGCGCATCATCCGCTATGGGGAAGCTTAAAGATGGACTGTCGAGGCAGACGTGTACTATCCTTCGCGTCGGACCATGAGCTCTGCTGCCTAAATGATGGCAGTCCCACTTTTCTGCGGGGATTGACATACAGCAGCTGCCTGGACTTGACATTTGTTTCAAGATGCCTCAGTGCCAGTGTGAAATGGTTCACGGACAACGAAACGCATGGTAGTGACCACGTTCCAACATTTGTTAAAATCGACGGCATACGCAAGTCACACTCTACTACTGTTCTTCATCACATCGACTGGCCTAAATACACATTGCTCATGGAGAAGAGTTGCCAAGACATCCAAGACTGTCTGCCTGGCAGCATCGAGAAGCTAATTAACGCTGCTGCTCAAGAAGCCACAAGATCTTTCAGGCCTATTCCTAAATTTTCTGAATTCGAAGCAGAATTGGAGCGGCTTCGAGCAATCCGCCGTCGCGCGGAAAGAAGGTACAGGCGCACCAAGTCCATCTACGACCTAAGGGAGGCGAGACGCATACAGAAGGAGATCCAGCACCGGATCAACTCCCTGCAGTCTCTAAGATAGAAGACCTTCTGTGATACCCTTGATCCGCATAAACCCCTGTCACATATATGGAGAACAGTGCGTGGTCTTCGAACATCACCGCAACAACGCCACCCCTTCAAATGCCTGGCTCTCTACCAAGGTCGCAGAGAGATCGACGTAGCGGAGGACTTCTGTTTCAAAGTTGCTGGTCTACCGCCATCGTTCGCTATACGTGATCCCCGTGATGTTCCAATCTCGCGGGATTCTCGTATGGACAATCTGTTTTCCATCGAGGAGTTGCAGGCAGCGTTGGCAGCGTGCAGACGTTCCTCATCGCCTGGGCCTGACGGGGTGACATACGCAGCTCTTGGAAACCTCGGTCACACAGCCCGGCATGCACTTCTAGGCGTGTACAATAATTCATGGCGTGAAGGAGAAGTTCCAGCTGCATGGAAGTCCAGCCGCCTTGTGCCTTTGCTCAAGCCAGGTAAATCACCCCTAGATGTGGCGTCTTATCGTCCCATTGCTCTGGCCAGTTGTCTAGGGAAGGTGATGGAGAGGATGGTGCTGACGCGTCTAGAGTGGTATCTAGAACACTACAGGTTATATCCTGACGCTATGGCAGGCTTTCGACGCGGACGCTCTTCTATAGACAACGTTATAGATCTTGTCTCGTCTGTTCAGCACGAAAAAAGCCTCAGGAGACTGTCAGCGGCGATGTTCCAATTGCCTACGAGAAGACGCACCGGTTTCTAGGAGTGATAATAGATCGAGACCTTTCCTGGAGTCCTCATATCTCCTACCTAAAAAGGAAATTAGTCATGATAAGCCACGTGCTCAGATTTCTTGCGGGAAAATCATGGGGGGCGTCTGTGAGTGCGATGCTCCAACTCTATAACGCACTGTTCCTCGGTCTCCTGCGCTATAGCTTACCTGTACTGGGTGGGACCGGCAAGACCAACCTCCGTGCCCTCCAATCTGTACAGGCGCAAGCTCTGCGAATTTGCCTTGGTCTTCCCAGATGTGCGTCCACGGCAGCAACAATAGCCATCGCGCATGACCACCCCATCAACACGTATCTTCATATCGACACTTTAAGGATGCATATCAGGCACTTCGCCCGCCTTCCATCGCATCATCTCGCCTCCCTTCCTGCCGCTCGACCTCGTTCAGCGTTTAGCAAGATTATTGCCGCCAACCATGGAACTTTACCGTCAAACTTCACGCCTGCAGCACGACCACCTCAACCGCTGTGGTGCCTCCATCCACTCCAGGCTCTTCTTGCTATTCCCGGTATCAAAAGGAAAACGGAGATGTCCACTTTCGCCCTCAAACAAACCGTGCTTTCAGTGCTACATGAACAGCACAGAGGACGCATCCATGTTTACACAGACGGTTCTGTATCCTCTAATAGTTCAGCTGGAGCAGTGGTGATTCCCGAAGAGTGTGTCACCCTCAAGTTCAAGACATCTCACATTACGTCATCGACGGCTGCAGAACTCGCAGCTATCCGTGCTGCTCTGGAGTTTATTGTACACAAATCATCACATTCATGGTCCATCTTATGTGACTCAAAGGCAGCTCTTCAGTGTCTGATGTCTCCTTTCAACCATGGACCAAATGAGCAACTGGTCGCAGACATCCGACTGCTCCACCATCACGCAATCAACAAGGGACACAACATCATGTACCAGTGGATACCGGGACACTGTGGAATTTCAGGAAATGACAGTGCGGATGACGCTGCCCGGTCGGCTCATGATGGTGCCCAGATTATACCCATACTGCTGTCAAGAACAGATGCAGCCACAAGTCTTCGCTCCCTCGCCCGCGAGCTTACGCAGAATCTGTGGAACACCAGTGATTTCACGAACGCACGTCTCCACAAATTGGATCCACGTCTGCAACTCCGCCTACCACCAGGGTTGCCACGAGCGGAAGCAACACTTCTGTGCCGCCTGTGGCTCGGCGTGGCATTCACGCACTCCTATTCATTCCGCATTGGCATGGCCGACAGCCCTACTTGCGACACCTGCGGCTGCGAGGAGACGATTCAACACCTCCTATGTGACTGTCCCCGTTACGCAGTGCGAAGAAAAGTGCTCGTGACTGCTCTCGCAAAACTGGACAATCGCCCCTTTACAGAGGAAAAAGCTCTAGGACATTGGTCAAGACGGGCTTCGGCACTCAAGGCCTTAAGGGCTTTGTTGAAGTTTTTAAGGAACTGCGAATTGTGCGACCGCCTTTGAACGTTGTAGCGCGTAGTTTCGCGTTACTGTGTGAATTTTCTCTTTTTTTTGCATTTTTCCCCTCTTCTTCTTTCTCCTTTTATTCCCTTTGCCGCTTTCCCCAGCACAGGGTAGCCAGCCGGTACTTACACTGGCTAACCTCCCTGTCTTTCCTCTCCTTTGTCTCCTCTCCTCTCCTCCTTGAAGCTTGCACATATTATACAGGGTGATCCTATTTATGTTTCTATACCGAAAATTGCGGGTGGCAGATAGCATGATTAGTCGTTGGGCTGGGTCATTACTAGCACAAGCAATCAAAACGCATATTTAGCTAGTAAACAAAAGTTCAGTGATTACATTCTTAATCAGGTCCTTCAGGGTAGATATGGCAATTTACATATTGTAAATGGTGAGTTTGCAAGACATATCCACTTGAATTCAATATTCACAATGAAACCAGTTCCAAGATTTTATTTCCCAAATTGTGGTACGAAATACATGAGCATTCCAGCTACCATTGTGTTTAAAGGTATAAACGAGCGTTTTTTAAAAGTAGACCAAACGTGGATTTCTACGGCGAGTTTAATGGCACATACCTTCAGACTAGTGTCATCCTGGAATTTTGTTCTAAATCCATACGCCTCGCAACCTCGCCTCTAATAACTCGGCAACTCCAATATATGCCTTAAAGTAAGTAATAAACAAGTTATTTAGTAAACGTTTGTTAAGTAGTTGAACATGTGTTTCAATTTTTCGTGCAGGTAATGTCCTGTTCTCTGAATTATCGAGCTCAAGGAGTAAAGTTACGTTATCTTCTGTAGTCGATTTATAAAGGTTTCATAAAACAAAAAATGATGACCAAGCATATTTGAAAATATTTATTGATTGTCGTTTTATGCATTCTGCAGTACAAATAGTTCAATATTGCCTTGCGTTTCAACTAACCGGGGGCTCAAAACTCAAGTACATAGCTCCTCTTTTCACAAAGCCCTAGCCTTCCGAAAATTTTTGAGCAAGAAATAAAGTTTCAATCATTTGATTTGATAAAAGCTGACGATTTACACAACACATTGCTTTCCCACACTCCGATACACGCAACCATACTTCATTAAAACTACGGTACCTTGTTTAGAAGAACTTACTTTATAAAAAAATATCTGCTTCATTATATGAACGACTTAGCTCTGCCCAGGATTTCCTTAACAACCTTGATAGGAACCATAGTGTGTACAACTTAGGACATTTGCAATTTTTTTTACTTGATCTAGAACATATTATGTACCAAAGCGCTAGCATATATTATTTTTGCGTAATATTTTTCACTAGATACATGCAGGTGCATGTGTTAAACAATTCTTTCGGTTATACTACCATGCATGTACGTATTCATGAGAACTCGTTTTTAAGAACATAGCTTCACGCATTTCATAATGGGGATACTATTAGTATTAAATAAAACATTGTAACGTACGTAGACATCATGTTTAGGGCCCTTTTCGTTTCTGTAAATTATCTGAATTGTTCTGTCTTCTGTTGGGCCATGCTGAGTTCGTCACAAGGGTCCGGACCTGATCAGGCATTTTTTAGTGATTTTACTCTTTGAACTCTTGGGAATTTCGGTTTTCAGATAAAACTGCTCTTAAAATTGAAGTCGACCAAGCACCGGAACATGAACTGCCTATCAAGAAAAATACAGTCTCATTTACAGGTACATAGTCGGGTACTGTGCCTGTGAGTCAATACTTCCTAGTATTGAGATTCTTTGTTAGAGGGCAAACGCAATTTAGCATGAGCCCATGTGAGCTTCTTATTCTTATATTCGAAAGAATGAGAGAGCTTGTATGAGTTATCATCTGTGCTGTTGTTTAAACAACCAACATTTCTTTTTTTAGAAAAAAAGTGCTGCAATTTGCTTTCTGGCATGCATTCCACAATGGCCGCAATATTTTTGGCCTTGTATGCGCAGTACAGTTTGCGCTGCTTCCTGGTTTCTGTATACCATGCATCCTATGTAACTTGTTCCGTAATTTAAAGATATGCAAATGTCCCGTGGCTGCACAGAACAAATGTTATGTTGTTTTCCTTCACATGGATTAAGCCAGAATATTTCTTGCATTTCAACAAATTACATAATTCCTTATTATACTGAACGTTTCAACAAACACTTTCTATTTTTTTTTAAATTGGCTGTTACAGCCAGCAAAATTTTGCTCCATGAGCTAGCCTACTCGAAGAGGCGGATATTATTTAACGAAAAGTTTGAAATCCATCATCGAATTATTCACAAAGTATTCACTAATTAGGTTTTCAACTAATGATCTTGGGGCACATATTTCAATTTACAAATTGTATGCTCGGAGTTCGCAAGGCGGGTTGAATCCACATGGAATGGAATTGAATGGAAAAACTTTATTTCTCTATATCTCAAAGAGATTGGCGGTGGGCCGGTGTCTTCATGTCTTGAGTCCTGGCCTCTTCACAAGGTCGGCGCCCTCTTCCAAGGCACCGCTGAGTCTTGCTGCCTCGCAGGCGTGTTGCACAATTGCCCGTTGGGTTAAGAGCTCGCTGCTGGTGAGCAGACCCTCCCATTGTTCCGCACTTGGGTTATCATAACGGAAAAAATTCCCAGGATAACGCCAGTTTCAAGATATTAATTGCCGAACTTTCCCGAGAAATGGATTTGCGTTGCGGTCACTTTTGTGCTTCAATGTAGAAAACGATGTCTTATTCAGAAAGTAGGCGGAATGACAGTGCATTCTTACGGCAGGTTTGGAGGCGCATATCTCGTAAATAGTGTGATCCACACACTTCCTTTCAAGTAGCTATGCATTGCACTCTCGCCGGCTAGAATTTGTAAATTGCAATATGTGTCATAAGTTTACTAGTTAAAAACTTAATCAGTCAATTTCTGTTAATGATTCGATTATGCATTTAAATTTTTTGTACATGTCTGCATCTTCGAGTAGACTTGAGCACACTAGAATTGTGCTTTCTGCCGCAGGCGATTTTAAAAATACTTTGAAAGCGCTCGCTTTAAGACCCTCTATAATCAAAGTCTCAAATAATATTGAAAATAAAAATGTATATATAATAAGCTGTATTCCATCTTGAAACTTTCCCGATGCAGCTTTCTGTTATTCAATACAGGCTACATAAATGCTGTTTTTTTTCTGAGCCTGAAAGAAAGCCCTTGAAACACGCTAAATTGTCCTGCGACTTGTCGCGCCGTAGCAGTTAGTACAAAGAGAAGTTTAGAGTGAAGAATGTGCAGCCGCATCGTTGTTATCTTTTTGTGTGCATAAACATTTACTCAGAGGCAGTCAAGATATTGTTCGAGAATGCGCACTGATGCTTCTTCCCTTCGCCAGATTAAGCAAACCTTTACGTAGACAGCCAAGAGCCGGGAAAGCGTAACTAGCATAGGAAAAACATGCCGTAATGAATTTGTCAGACATAAATTTCACCGAAAATATAGCAGCGCTTGCGACGTCGGCTCCACTCCTGGTTTCAAGAACGCGATGAAAAGCAAGGGTACTCGAGCAAGGAAAGTTAAGACTGATGACAAGGGTGAGCGGCCGGAAGAAATGACGCCGAAAACCGCGATATACGTCGCTTTTGAGCCGAGAACCGAGGGTTTTCGATATTTGCCTACACTTTTGTTGGTGCTGTTTCGATCGATATTTTATTTAAAGTTGCACAAGGAGAGAGGACGGACACGGAAAGAAATTCTGGTGAAAGGCTATTTGATTAAATGAGTTCAATCGGTTCAGCCGATTAGAGCGAAAAGTGTCCGCTCGAGTTGTGTCCTGCAATCATTGGAAGACCCTACCGGTTTCTAGCCGTGCCGAAATATTCTTCCGAATGTATTGTCTTCCGCTAAAAGGCTGCCCTTATCTCTTGAGGCATCTGGCCAACTAAGGGTTAGATCAGGTCGATTAACTCTGAGTATGATAAGCGTGAACTTTTCGGAACGCCCTTGGAACCATCCCCGTCTCTTGGAAGTGCGGATCCGACAACAGAGAGCGAAAAATAAATAATCGTGAGTTATTACACTGCATGAAGGTGCATGACCAACGAAGCTGCGTCGCACATGACACAGTGGTGACAGAAAAATTGGAACAAAGGAGGGAACTCATTTATTGCATTGTTCGGTGGTCATCGTAGCGAAAGGTACACACACACACTTACTTTTTTACTACATCATTCATTAGTGTATGCATTGATTATATACATTCGTATTTTCATTTCTCAATATACTTAGTCAAAGAAGTCGAGACCGAACTCCGACCGACAGCTTGAACTGGTGGACTGGGCAGAGAAGGCCAAGCAGGCCCAGGGCCTTACTTGAACCCGATCCCTCAGCCACCTCCCCCTCCCCCCTTTCAATAAGATGTATCGCCACCACCACCGCACAGACTGGCACTGGGCCAGTGCCGTCAGCGCTTTCGCGGAGGGAGGGGATGTACGTAAATGTTAGCATGATGTGCGGCAACGGAGCCAGCTGTAGAAGACTACGACGATGAACGCGCTAGCAGTGGCACGAGCCATCGCTGATGATGATAGTTTTTGCTCATACAGATTTGTTGACGGCCATGAAAAATGATGGGAACCAAAGCCATGCACAGTTTCGCTGTAGAATAAAAGCATAATATGTATTTGGTGCATTGTGCATATGAGGTATACGTGACACGTTCGAAAATTAGGCGATTGCATGAGGTAAACATGATTGGGCGTTTCTTGTTGCGCATTTTCAAAGCCCGCTCATGTGAGGCTCCCTTTGCGTGTGCCAAGATTCTGGGAAGAAGTAGGGATCGAACACGGTGACAAGTGACAGCAGCAGTTTACACTTAAAAAATAAAGAAAAGAAAGAATGAAAAGAAGGAAAGAACGAAAGAAAGAAGGAGAGAAACAAATAAACGAAAAAGAAGGACGAAAAGGAGGGCGTTGGGTTAGTACTGATCACAATCGGCCGCCTATAACGAGATATAAGGGGCCGAACGAAGTGCTACAATGCATTAGAAGCATCTGTCAGACCTTCGTGTTTTTTTAAACTAATACAGAGCGCGCATGCACGTGGGTGTGCGTGTGGGCTTTTTCATCATAGCTATGGTAAAAGGTCCAGCATGTGTTGTGTTTACATAATAGTTGTAGACAAAACTGAAGGATCGCTTTTGTTTTTTTATGCGGGTTCTGACGGATAACTTTCCTGCCCTACGAGGGCTGGCTATGTCATGCAACGTGCTATAATAAACGTTCGGTCAGACGCAAAAAATTATCATTGGTTTCCAGTGAGTTGTTCCACTTCACCTGGTTATTTTAATCCCCTCCGTGTCAATAAATATCGTTACGCAACTTCCTTTTGGTTGAAGGCGTGCGTCCTGCCTACAGTATAGTGACGTCGTAATTTTTTCCCGAACGCTGGACGGTAATTTCATTTAACGATCTAAAAAAGACGATCAGCGATGTTCCAACTCTATTATTTTCTCAATCGCTATTCTAAGCGCAAGTAATGCTGCGGCAGAGCAGCTGACAAATGTCGCCGCTCGAAAGGATTCAGCCGTAAAAGTGCGGGACTTAATTTCATTTCGCAGGCGCCTTGCCCGTCTGTCTTCACTGCGCACGCAATAAATGTCACCCGGCTCTAGACATCGCGCCTCGTGAAAATTGCTGGGGCGACAAATTGCCTTCAGTTCTTGTTTTAAACTTTTCACATGAATTTTTCGTGTGTGACAAAACACAAATCTACTAAGTGTGATGTTTTCATGTGTCTCGCAGCGGTCTTATGAAGGAGAAAAAACTTCATTTGCTGCATCCTGCGTACGTACAAAAATTAATGTTGCAATCCCATAGAATACAAACCATTGATATAACTGTAACAACCCATGACTGGGCTCATAGGGAGCCTTGAGTATTACTTGTTTTTCTAGGAACAAGTTCGTCCAATAAAGAGCCTTGTGCCACTTATACATGGTCTTACCTGCTTCGTAGGCATCATCAGAACTTAAAAAATATACAAGAGCAGGGTTAGAAGTTCTGAGGTCAGCGCATACATTTTCATAATGGTTCGTTGCGGCAGATCAGACTCTAGGCAAGATTAAAACAAAGTAAATGTCTGCACATGATTTATACACTTCTCAGAGGCTGCGTAGCAATTTTTTGAAGCAACGCAGTTGCATTATCTCTTTTTTTGGCAGCACGGGATAATCGTTTTTCTTGATATTCAGGAGTGATAGCTTAACGTTAAACGTAGGCGAGCTAGTTTGGTTCAAGTGTACCTTTGCTGTTGGCTCCAGTTATTTATTGCGTGAGAAAAAGATTTCTTTTGCACAAGGTTATGTTTAGCGTTAGATCCGTAATATGCCAGCAGGTCAGCTTTTGTTCAAGGAGCTGCTTAACAAGGCACAGCCATGTAATTCAAATGATAAATAAATCTGTCAATGTTTTTGCTAATATATTAAAATGCACCTTTCACTGCAAGAATCCATTGCACTGGCGTTACTCGGCTGAGCCATTGATATATTTTGGGCCAGAATCAGTTTTGTGAATAAGCACAGATAGCGCGAAAGAAACCGACTTGGCAAAGTATTTGCTTAACTTTGTTTCCGACAGCTAGGTTTATTTAGGTGCACGATGAATCTACAAGTGCAAGTCTTCTATGACTAAGATAAGGGAAATATGACACCGAAGTTAAGCTCAATATTGCAGCGAAAAAATAAAATTACTGTAGCCCAGATTTTGATAATTGAAATGATCCAATGATGGGCTCCTTACTAACGATCAAGATGGAGCCGTGGACTTAGCGAAAACGCCCGACAGTAAATGAAGCTCTGTAAGCAAATGAAGGAAAAGGTATTGAAGCCGACTACCTTCAAGAAACAAGAAACTGTTGTTTATATTAGGCTTTTTCCTTGACACCTAGCACTTAAATACACGGATGAAGAGGATGAGACAGCGTACCAAGTAAACATTGTAAAGCAAAGAAATATTTATGGTAAGTCCCCTACACAGCAAAGAACACGTGTACTCATCAACTTAGGAGCACAGGTACAGGTGAACAGAAACGTTGTACAAGTCGCACCGAGCAGAATGCTTTCCTAAGAATGCATTGCCACCTTATCTACACGCCCCTGTGAACGTCACGCTGTTCGAGGCGAAGAGTGAGCCATTGTAGCGCAAGTAGTCAAAATGACAATTGCGGTTCTTATTGCATAATATTCTTTCCGGCGTTTCAAGTAAAATAACGTATCAATGGCGCGTGTACTGACCATAAGGACAAGTTACAATTGAGGCACTAGCGGAAAGTGTGACCAGGAATATCTGACTATGAAACGTGCAATCTCAAAGGAGGATGCTTCCTTTACCTTATGGTGTTACCGTTTTCTACAAGAAACCATGCCTACACTGTTTTTACTGACAAGCTAGAGAACCCATTGCTGTTTAAGATAATGCCTTCCGAGTGGTAGAAGGTGAAAAGTACTGCAAATGGACTATTTTGCGATCGTTTTAGGAGGCAATGAGCAGCAGTAGAGGCGAAGTGTTCCACTGATGTGCTACCGTCTCCCTGCCAAATAAAAAAGAGGCTGTGCCCTCATTTTCGCTCGTCCTCGAGTACTGCCAGGCGGGAATCGATTTTAGCAGAGTCGTGAGGCTTCGCTTTTGCAAAGACGGAGAAATCCATACGTCGAACCATTTGGAAACACTTGCACGCTGCGTGAAAAGCGGCTTCACATTTCCATGCCACCCTGCAGCCATTCCCTCCCCTCCACGATGTCGTCAGTGCCGCCTCACACGAAGTGCATTGTAGCCTATGTGCCGAACTTGCTGTTCTAACTTCATTATACATATGCGCTAACAAAAAAAAGCTCTCTCTCTCTCTACATATATATATATATATATATATATATATATATATATATATATATATATATATATATATATATATATCCTTCTAGCGAGTCCGAGAGGTACGGGGTGTTGCCTTTCGTGGCCGCGAAACACTCAGGCGTCGATCGTGCCCTCCAGAGATATGTCTAGGTGGGCGCAGAAAAAGAAGCTATCGAAATCGCGTTCACTCTTCCCCCCCCCCCCTCTTTACGCGGGCTTGCGGGCGCTTGTGAAGCGGCAGGCCAGGACAACACGGGAAAAGCGGAAATTGCCGCAAGCACCAGAGGCAGCTGTTAGACAAACACGCGCGATCATGAATAGTGTTTCGATCGATGCGTGCAAGCTGCTAAGAAGAGCAGTCGCCGCGGCGTAGCCAAATTCTTGCAGCTATTTGCTGTACTGGTGCATGAATTTGCTCGCGGAAAGTCTGACACTTCTAAGCCATCTTGCCTTTCTTCGAGAAAAAAGAATCTAGGCCGGTGTGTACTCAAAAGCGCGTTTCAATGCAGTGTGTCGGAGTACGGTTTCTTCTCCGCTGCACCGTGGTCCAGTGTTGCGGCCAATACTATTAAGGCAGCCGTAGCCCGACCTTCTTTCAATGCGGTTCGTACGCAGTGAATCTTATTCTCGATTGACTCATTGAGCACGAATCGAATAGGAATGTTGAAGGGGTAAGCAATTTGAGGCCGGGCTTCATGACACTGATTATCGTTGAAGCTTCAAAATGTCTTCTGTTTCTTACGCTGCGAAAAACGTTTTGTAAAAATCGTAATTATTGCTCAAACGTTTTAGTTCCTAAAACGCCTCACGCGGCGTATGCTAGCACTATGGCGCATACAATATGCTACGGAATAAATAACTGTTGTGAACATCTCCTCTCGTCAGTTATGCATTATTCTTTCATCAGGGGTTTCCTCAAATTTGCAAAGAATAGACGAACAGCAATTTAGAGTGCCTTTCGAGGTCACTTTTGACTCGCATTACAAGACCTCTGACACACCTACCTAGGACTCTACACATTGCCGAGCATAAAAATATAAACAGCAATTTCAAATTAGGTCAGCGCAGAGCCAAAATTATATCTTCTTTTACAGGAACCTTATGTACCTTGCGTTTATTTATTTTCGCTTATTTGGCCTGTTCGGTTCAGATATTTTCATACTCACAAGGCCCGCAGGCATTACAGAGAGGAGTGGCGTTATTGAATTTCGCACTTCACCAATGTAATCAACTGACATTGACGATGAGCAAGTGCAGAGAGTTTGCTCCACGCTTTCAGTCGCCTTGACGCTGCCTTGTAATATAGTAAATAAATTGAATTCTGCTTTCCTCAAAGAAAAAGAAAGCACCCGGGAAATTCGAAGAGCCTAGACGCTCATCGTCCGTGGAAGAGTACACTTGCATAACGTTTGCAAAAATATTAGAAAGAAATAAAGAATAATGTCATATCTACAACCAGGGCAACCAATTTGGCAGGCTTCTCTCTATCTTTTGAAGTGCTCTATCTATTTTACTCAGAAAACACAAGTGTCTTAAAAAGAATTCAAAATGGAACTAGAGGAAACTCGATGGTATCCTTATGTTACACTGAAGGCAGATTTATCTAGGCAGCTTCCTGCTGTAATTATGGCTCATTTAGGTCGGCTTGCCAACGGCGATATTATTTTGACTAAGGATGCACGCTTACATGAAAAATATTCGTCAAAATTTGAAACAAAGCAAATTCTGCCCGTCACAGGTTGAATGCGTATTCCACGTAGGCATTCAGTGTATTTTAATCTCCAATTTTTTTTGTCACAATATCAGATTCACATCATTTACAGTGTCGCCCCGGTTTATGCGGAGCTTTTTGTGCCTACTCGAGTAATTCAGGGTGTTGCCGTCTTATCGAGTACACGAAGAATGCGGTCTCCTTACGTAAGTGGTCCCTTCAGAGAACAGTTGCATGTCACACAGTTGAATTTCAATGAAGGAACCCGGCACTAACAGCCCGATGTTCTAGCTGGTAGGCAACAGACGCTGTAATAGAAAAAATGAACGACAAGTTTACCACTTTCCTTCCCTCGTGCAAGGTGGTGTAGGATGGTGCAAGGTAGCGCAAGGAGACGTTTGTCGCGTGCGGCACACCGAATCCCAACAGTTTGATTATAACAGCTGCAGAGCGCCACTTTTCGCCGACGTTCCTTTTGCAGCTGGCACCTTGACACGCTGTATCGGACAAGCACAGGGCACAAAAGAATTGCTCTCACGGTGCGCCACCACTAGCGGTGTGGTATGTCCTGGTAGCCCGTCTCTTTGTTGACTTTGCTGGGGTTTTAATACGAAACGGAAAAGTTCGTGCGACAATAACGAGGTGCAAAATATACGCTACAAGCTTTCATCTTCAGAAGTGATTTTTGCGGGCTTCTATGGAACATGAGGTCACTAGTGTGCTATTTGTAGTTCGTTGCAACCATGGCCAGCAAAATGTTTTGCCATAGTAGGTCGTGTCATCTGTTCAAGAAGATAACGCGCAGACATGAAGCGCCGCTCATCGCGCCGCTAATTGTAGCTTCAAGCATACTGAAGTACTCTTTTCTAACATTGACCACATTCTAGGCATTGCTCATAGGTGCCCTGCGTGTTGGTCTGGTATGTGGCTCATATCTTTTGATAAAATATGCGAAAGTTTTGTTCTGATTTCCCCCTTGCACATCTGCGATGATTTGAACGAACTCGATGTGACTCCGTTCCTCATCAAGGATGGCCGTGCGAATAATTAAAGTATTGTTGTTACCTCATTGAGATAGCGGCAAAAGCGCCCCGGCGGTTACTTGCTCGCACGTCAAAATACATCTTTTCTGTTATGGCTTGTCAACAATAAGGAAAATATCTGCCCGAGTGACTCTGTGGTTACGCTTCTGAGATAAAAGCACAAATTTGCTGTTCCCTAAACAAATTCGCTGATATTTAGCTCTGTAAACCTAGTTATCACGAGCGAAAAGGCCTGTTTAGCTCGGTTTTGCTAAGACTATGCCCACAGTGTTTCATTTAAGCAAAGCAACAGTCTTTCACCTACGGTACACGCGCTGCCGAACGCGCTCTCGGTGAAGCCGCGGTGAAATCTGGCCGTCGACGCCGAACTTGCCGCCAGCCGAAGAATTCGTTTCGTCAAATGTTCGTTGTTGGTGCTGTTGCTTCTATCCACGGCTTCCTCTCCTACTTTTTGTTCTTTTAGTGTTGCTGAACGACGGCGACGGTTGCAGTACCTTTAATCTTGGCACACTTCCGTGCTTGGCAAGCTTCTCTATCATAGGCTAACCTAGCCGCCTTTTGCGCCTGTGTTTCAGCAGGCAACTTTGCCTTTGCTAGAGATTTCGCAGCCTTCCATCCAGCTATATCTATTGGATGATTCGATTCAGTCTATCGCTTGCACTCAAGCGTTCACACAGACGGCCCAGCCGGCGCGGCATCCATGGCAAGACTGAGCGACCAAGCGCCCGCGAAGCAGCCGTTAAGGGCGCGTTTATGGTCTGACTTTATCGGCGTGCAGGCGCGTCGGAGCGCTTTGGCCGCGTCCCGTTACGTTTGCTGCGCCAGTGCGTTGAACCATCGGCCGAACTATAGACGCTCTTCCTCACCCTAACGCGACATAACACGTAACTTGTGCGCGCGCTCACGCTACGCCGGACTGTATTTAGCCTTTTAACCCTCGCCTACTCACGTAGTGCCACAGCGGCGAGACTACGAGCGAAAGCAGCTGATACGCCCCTCCACAGAGTACCACATGGCGTGGCGTCACACCTGCTACACTTGCGATCCAATGACTCAAGGTCTTGCGACGTGATGTATCACCTTGAGAGACATGGCGCCGTAGAGCTTTCGCTCTGAAACTTAATGCAATTGTAGAAAGATGTCATACATCAACCAGCGAACTATGTCTGGGAAAATCATTTCTGTACTCATCTTGCGGACTGTTGAGCATGGTGGAGAAAGTTGTACTAACAAATCTATCGGGTAATATGTCTTGCAGAAGAAGCGTAGTTATGAGGATGTTTACTAACCGCACAAGTTGCCTTTTATAGCAGCCTGTGACAGGCTAACTAAAATACAGACCTTGTAAGCAGCCTAACTAAGCGAAGCCCCCGCGATCATCTCCTCCTTCGGTTAGATGCGTTACACACCCGCTGTGGTTGCTCAGTGGCTATGCGTTGGGCTCCTGAACACGAGGTCCCGGGATCCAATCCCGGCCACGGCGGCCGCATCTCGATGGGGGTGAAATGCGAAGACACTGTGTACTTAGATTTAGCTGCACGTTAAAGAACCCCAGGTGGTCGAACTTTCCGGAGTCCCCACTACGGTGCGCCTCATAATCTCGGCACGTAAAACTCCATAATTTAATTTTAGATGTGTTACACATGACAGCATACAAAAATTTACTTTCCTATTTCGAAAGCGTTATTCTCTCATGCATTCGCGTTCTTGCCCCTGTTAAAAAAAAAGGAATCTAGCTGAATCATTGATGAGGATAGATATTTTACATTTTTCACGACGTGGCACTATACTACAGTGCTCAAAGCAGTGTGGTGATCCCGCTGAAACTGCTGTGTTGAACGAAGTTAAAGAGGGACTTAAGCTAAACTGAAGTGATTCGAGCATAACTGAAAAAAACGTAATTGATGATGACAATTTTCGACAAGCCATTCTGTATGTTTTATGAGTGATTAGAAAGAATGTATGCACTGTTCGCTTCACTTTGCTGAGTGCATGTAGCCTCTGCCTTACGGCATGTCTCATCATCAAATCCTACTTCTCGCGTGTAAAACCCTTAAATTCCAATTCAATTCAGTATTTTTAGGGCGCAATTTCAGTCGCCACTCACCAAATGGCAGTCATACGGGTACAAGGTCCTTATATTGGTCCTGAAAATGACTTTTAGTGGGAAATCTTTCAATAAACGCAAGAACGATTCGCGAGAAGAAGGCGCTCCTGTTGGAGCCTCAGCAGGAACGGTGCAGTAAGCGGCCACCAAGACATGTGCGGCCCCTTGCGCTGGGCGTCGGTCTAACCGCGAATTTGTTCCAAGTGCAGCCCACCTTCGGCGTCCTGTCCCTCCTAGACCGTTTGGTCAAGTTTACTCGCTGCGCTACCTTGTCGATTAGTCCCGGACGCAGCATTTCTTTGGCTAAGTACAATAAGTAATTTTTCAAGCCATACCTGTCATCGTCAAGTCATTTTATTGCACGGCTGTGAGTATTGCTAGTATGAAATAGTAGGAAACCACGATTTTGCCTTAAGTATTTGTCAAGTGACAGCACACCGCACGTTCGCCACGGAGAGCGTTCAGCACCACAAGGCGTCATAGCATTTCATCCAGAAACGCGAAACCCAGTAGCGTCCATATGCTCTGCAAAGATTGTCCTAGGAACGCTGTATGCAACTGGCCCTAAATGAGAAGCGAAGCAGTATCGTTATGCATCGTTTAGCAATTAGAAGGTATCGAAGCCTACTTGACAGTGTCCTTTACAGGTGCTGACAAGTAGCTTGACAAACACTTCGCTTCAGTGTGTGCTCTGTGTTCAATTGACTCCGCTTTCTGAAGGACGTGTCTATGGTATTGATGCAATGGACGTCTACGTTGAGCAAGGCTTCTTCTGAGAAAATTATTGCAACCAATTTATCGTCTTTTATTGGATATTGTTTTGCAAACTCCGAAACCCGAAACATATGGGCAAAAAATAACCGAACTTTCAACTGGAAGCGAGAATAAAGAATTCTTAGGTAACGGCACACCAGATAATGGCGTAATAATGATACGAAATTAAAACATGCCAGCACGAACCTATCGAAGTACCAGGCGTCAAATTTGGCAAGTTCGCTTTAAGGCGTGTAGGTGACGCTATAAAATTATGTTCGACACTTGTAAACGTGCAATACGCGAATGTACAGGGTGTTTCAGCTAACTTTAGCCAGAGTTTAAAAACACATGCCGGTGCTCTATAAGACAACGCGACCGCATGTTGCTCACTTTTGCATGTAGTGTGTCACGCCATATTTTTCATTTTGCTTAATTAGATAATTATCCAAGATTAATTAACCTACTTCTGAAGCAACGAAGTTAGGCTAGAAAATCCATTTAGAAAATTGTAGAGCGCTTTGCAAAACCTCCGCATAAGCAGTTTCTAACTTTATATCTATTAAGTATTTGTCAGCTTACTGTGGATGTCCGCAAAATACGAAAAAATTCCACGCGACTTACCCGCATGTGCGTCGTGATTGCAGCGCTCCGAAACTGTCCTCGTACAGACGAACGTAGCAGCTAGCTGGGATCTCATGATAGCGATAAGCAGACGCAGCGGCAGCGCACCCGGCTAAAGGCTATGTTGGTTTGTGCGCGGAATGTTCGGGAGTAGTGCAATCGCGACGCGCAAACGGGCTTCTCACGTGGTCTTTCTTTTATGTCAGTAAGCTGGAAAACATTAATACCTAATAAATAGAAACCCAGAAAATGTTTATTAGGACACTTTGAAAACCGTTCTGCAACTTACTATTTGGATTTTTACCCCAGCTTTGTTGCTTCAGAAGTTAGTTAACTAGTCTTGACTAATTATCTAACTAAGCAAAATATAAAGACTAGCACGACACACTGTATACATACAAAAGTGAGCAACATTCATTTGGTCGTGTCGTCTTAGAATGCATTCGCATACTTTTAAACTCTGGCTAAAGTTAGCTGAAACACCCGGTATGCGTTGTATACGAATTCGCCTACCCAAACAAACTAAACATTTATTTGAACACTAACCAAAAAAGCGTCCGGGCTGCACATCTCTGATGAAGAAAGTCGCGCTACTCTCAATCTATAATTTCGAAACATCTTTAACCTTACGCCTACATAGTGTGACGGAATATTTAAACTTGCGCGATCTTGGAGGCAATGACGTGAAGTCATGCCAGTCTGTTTATATTTCATTTCTGCCACTTGCCTATTGTCATTGATCAAACATTTTACGCACCAGGCCCACTTCGTCTGTCTTTCACGTAACGTCAAAAAGATCTGCAAGAAGTCACCATCGGATATGATGTGTGTTCACTGATTATGCATAATTAGAGCGAACAAAAGAAGAGGAAGTCTTTAAGATTTTACGCATTTTTCGCCATTAGTCTTCCGCTATTGCTCAAAACTTTTCATACAGCGCCTACTTGGCATTCCTGTCACGCGACGCCCGAAAGTATCAAGAACTCGCCGCGTGACAACGACGTGGTGAGTTGCACCGAACAAAACTTACATTTCCTTACGAAATAGCTGGAGCCTGCACCATTCCGAAAGGAGCGGGAAGACGACGAAGTGTCTTCTTGGCAGAACACTTGTTTCTGTACTCTGTGAATTTTTGGTAAAATCTTCGCCTTTCGAGGTGCCTCGCCTCCCCGTCTTGCGGCCATGGACGCAGAGCATGCCAGAGGCCCGCCTGGCCAGATATCATCGCAGCCGTCAACCGCAAGGAAGCGAGTTCGCTCCCCAAGCGACACCGAGGACACCGAGCTGTACTCTATGTCGGAAGACGACTCATCCTACGACGGCTTCATACCCGTCCGGACGAAAAGAGTGAACAGAAAGATCGCAAACACAGCGCCGTCAACTCCTGCGAGTACTACAACTATGAAGTCAAGGCCTGCGCGCTGGCCACACGTCAACATCTTTATGCCGGAAGAACCGTCAAGCAACCTACGGTTGCTGAACAGGCAAGCCCTATACATTTTTCTAGAACGTGCGGTGCCGGATCAAATCAAAGACATCAGAATAAATCCACGCTGGAATATACTCGCCATAGACGTGTACAACGCGAGTGCGCTTGGAAAACTTCAAGAAATCACGGAGCTAGGCGGAATCAAAATGCGCCCATTTATCCCGATCGACGACACATCCATAGCCGGTGTGATTTACGACATTGACATTGCCATTCCCAATGACGACTTTCCTAGCCTCGTCAAGCCGGCATACGAAGCCACGATCATTACGCAAGTGCGCCGCCTTGGGAATACGCGCTGCGTAAAAGTAATATCCAAGGGGGATTGTATCCTATCCCACGTTAAAGTCGGACATTTCCGACATCCATTTCGAACATTCATCCAGAGGCCGCTTCAATGCCATCAGTGTTTCAGGCTAGGACACGTCAAGGGCGCGTGTCCCAACACGCTACTGTGTTCCCGTTGTGCTGAACGTCATGCAGAACAGACTTGCGCTGCCACGGTTCTGAAGTGCACCAACTGTAGCGGCCCTCACGCGGCCTCATCGAAAGACTGTCACTGCATCAAGGGGGGCGCGCGGTTCTCAAGCAAATGGCCAGAGACGATTCGGCCCACAGGGAGGCAGCGGAAGTAGTCCGGCGTCGGCGTCGATGTCGGCACCATCGTACGTCTTCAAAGAAGGCGCATGCGTGAAGTGACAGTACCCACTCCACTGTGGTGCCAGTTAGTCGCGCCCCGAAAAGGCCGACCACTTCCAAGAAGGAAGCAGAAAAGACTATCTTTAGAGGAATGGCCTACGCTACCGAGCCGCTCCCTTGCTAAGGAACCTCAGAAGGACGGGGCCCCACCTCATCCTTCTCCGGCCATGGATGAGTCACCTAAAACAGACCGTCAAGTCATCCCGGTGCTACGTTCTCTCATGGAGGCCATTCGGGCGCTTTTAGTGGACATGGGGACACCGACTGCTCGGATCGCTCTTAAAGTGCTGGACGCCTGAAGCCCAGTTTTTGCATCCCTCAGCTAGAAAGATGCCGACCCATACCCATCCTTCCGGAAAGAAGTCAAGGCAGCGTCCGTCATCCAGTGGAATGCCAGAGGGCTAAAATCACGAATTTCAGATTTTCGTCAGTTTGTGTACACCAATGTGTTTCCACTCATCGTCATTTGTGAGCCCAACTTGTCGAAACCAATAAGACTGTCAGGATACGAATTTATCATGTCATCAACAAATGGTGCACGCAGTAAAATTGTCGTTGTTGTTCGTCGTTAAATCACCTATGTTTTGCAACCAATTGCGCCCCACGGCGACAATCAATATATATGAATCCCAGTTAAAAAGAACAAACTCTTGTTTACTCTCATAGTCGTTTATATATCGCCTTCTAGCAATTTCGATACCAAAAGATTTGCGGATATCTTGAGTGTTTGTCCCGCCCCATGGGTCATCATAGGAGCTTTTCATGCACACCATCCAGCATGGGGAAGTACAAGGACAAATGAGAAAGGACGAAGATTAGCAAGCATCGCCCACAACTATGGTCTTACTCTCCTGAACGATGGTGGCCCCACCTTTCTTCAAGGCGTGACATACGGCAGCTGCCTCGACCTTGCTTTCGTCTCCAACTCTCTCGCCAGATGTGTGAAGTGGTTTCCACACATTGAGACACATGGGAGTGACCACATTCCCACCTATCTGAACATCAAAGGCTTGTCGTCTAGATTAGGCCCACGGAATATTATTCGGGCGATTCAATGGGCCAACTTCATATCTGAGATGGAAGATGCCTGCCTCGAGGGCCTACCCTCTGGGTTAGAGGAAACGATTAAAATTGCGATGCAAAACGCCACTCGCATGATGACGATCTCTTCCACGCGAAATGACTTCGACATAGAATTGGAGCGACTTCGAGCGCTTCGTCGCCGGGCGGAACGTCGATATCGGCGTACAAAATCAATCCATGACCTTAGGGCAGCCAGGAGGATGCAGAAGAAGATTCAGCGTCGTATGGATAGATCAGCGTTGGAACGCTGGGCAACATTTTGCCAGACACTCAACCCCCGCAAGGCACTGTCTCACATTTGGAAAACGGTGCGAGGTCTGCGTTTCCTTCCGGAACGGAGTTTTCATTCAAGACACTAGCGCTTTTCCAAAGGCGGCGAGACATCGATGTCGCAGAAGACTTTTGTGCGCGGATCGCAGACCAAGCGACTCGTCCAGATCCTCCAGCCCGAGCTGACGTCCTCCATTCCCGTGATTGCCGCATGGGCCTTCCTTTTACAATGGAGGAGCTCGAAGGGGCTCTAGCTCTCTGCAGGCCCTCATCATCTCCGGGTCCGGATGATATATCATACCGGGCCTTGTGCTATCTCGGAGAGTCCGTACGGATAGAATTGTTGAGCTTTTACAACTCCTCATGGCAGGAGGGAAATATTCCTGATGAATGGAAAGTCAGCCGCCTGGTGCCACTCTTAAAGCAGGGCAAATGCCCACTAGAACTCACCCCTTACCGACCAATAGCGCTGGCCAGTGTCTAGGAAAGATAATGGAACGGATGATCCTTGGCCGCCTGGAATTGTACCTTGAATACTACAAGATTTATCCGATTTCCATGGCTGGTTTCCGACGCGACCTCTCACATCGACACTGTAGTTGATCTCGTTTCATATGTCCAGCACACAAGGTCCCGTAAGCGTTTATCTGCAGCTTTATTCTTAGATGTGAAAGGGGCATACGATAACGTATTACATGAGGCCATTCTCGACGCTCTTGCGACGGTTGGCCTAGGTGATCGAGTTTTTTATGGATTGCAAGTTACCTATCTGCAAGATCATTCTATGTGTTAACTGACGATGGTCCAACTACGCGACGCTACACCAGCAGGAGCGTTCCTCAAGGCGGTGCTATCACGCTCTCTCTATGGTGCTCTCAGCCCGACGCTATTCAACCTCGCTCTTGTTGGACTTACTGAATACTTGCCAACTGCCATCAAAATTTTAATATACGCTGACGACATCTGTGTCTGGACTTCGGCAGTTACACGTCCTCAGATACGTGCGCGGCTTGAAAGAGTGGCCACTTTGACAGCGAAATACTTGTGTAAACAGGGTCTCAGCATATCACCAGAAAAATGCGCACTAGTAACATTTACTCGCAAACCGATGACGGCTTATTTAATCTCAATCAATGGGCGGACCATTTCCCATGTCCGAACCCACAGATTCCTTGGCGTAATTATTGACCGAGACTTCTGCTGGAGCACGCACGTGGCCTACATGAAACGGCGCCTGACAGCAACTTCCCACTTGTTTAAATGCTTGACAGGAAAGAAGTGGAGGATGTCAGTAGACGCAATGCTTAAACTCTACAGAGCTCTCTTTCTCGGTTTTTTTAAGATATAGTCTACCTATACTGACCAACACCTGCAAGACAAATATTCGTGTTCTGCAGGCAGCACAAGCTCTGGCACTCAGTCTGCCTTGATTTGCCCTGATGCACGTCAACAGAGGCAACTCTTGCGATTGCTCGGGACCATCCAATGCGAACTCACATTACGGTGGAAGCCCTGAGAATGTACATCAGACATTTTGCACGTGCCCCTTATCACCACCTTGCAACACTACCTTCAGACAGGCACCAGTCATCATTCTCTAAAACTATCATCAAGTGCATCGACAAACTTCCCTCGGGCTTCACCGCTGCATCTAAACCATCGATACGCCCTTGGTGTCTTATCAGCCCCACAGTTCATCTCAGCGTACCAGGAATCGGGAAAAAGTCTGAACTGTCGTCGCCTGTGCTGAAACAACTGTCTCTGCTTCTTCTGCACGAGAGGTACACGGACAGTGAACACAGTTATACTGATGGTTCCACAAACATCCAGTGTTCGTCCGGTGCTGTTGTTGTCCCACCAAAAGCTATCACCATCAGCTTTAGGACTGACCACCCTACAACATCGATATCTGCAGAACTAGCTGCTCTTCGCGCTGCACTTTGTTTCGTGAATCGGGAGCCACCTCGACAATTCAGCGACTCAAAAGCAGCCCTACAATCTGTACTATCAGCTCTGCGTCGCGGGCCATTCGAACAGATCGTATTCGATATTAGATGCCTACTCCATACATCACAGGAGAAAGGACACCACGTGATGTTTCAGTGGCTGCCAAGTCACTGCGGCGTCACTGGAAACGAAAACACCGATAATGCCGCTCGGGCAGCTCTGGAAGACGCACAAGAAGAGGCCATACCGCTTTCACTATCCGACGCAGCTAGCAGACTTCGAGTGCTTGCACAGGAGATCACGCTTTCTCTATGGTGCACACCAAACAGCCAGACCAACCAGAGCAACCGTCAATACCACCTGCCCTCTTCGATGCATCTCGATATGCCAACTGGACTACGCCGAAGAGAGGCGACTTTGCTTTATCGCTTATGGCTAGGGGTGGCTTTCAGGAAATCGTACTCATTTCGCATTGGAATGGCCGACAACGCTCTCTGCAATGCCTGTCTTTGCGAGGAGACGCTAGAACACATTGTGTACGACTGTCCTGAATATAATGTTCAGCGACAGTCCCTGGTATCCGTTCTAGCACACCTTGACACTAGACCATTGTCCCTCGACACGATTTTCACATGCCGCCGACAGAAGACATCGCAGGTGAAGGCGACGAAGGGACTACTTCGGTTTTTGAAAGAGACGGGATTGGACAAGCGGCTGTGACAGTGATATCACGTACCATGCCAGATTGATGGACTCTAATGGACGATGTGTGTGTGCTATGTGCTCTCTCTCTCTCTTCCCCTTCCCCATCTTTCATCGCCCCCATCCCTCTCCCATGTGTAGGGTAGCAAACCGGTTAAGCTTAACTGGTTAACCTCCCTGCCTTACCTTCTCTACTTTTCCCTTCCTCCTCCTCCTCCGAAAGGAATAAAGGATGGCCGCGCAAAATAATGTTGTTGCATAAGAGTATATTGTCGGGGAGCCATTTTCGGCAAGTATACAACAGCGCTCTGCGATATTCTTCTTGCCTACGTGTCCGCTTTAGCAGCATTTCTAACATTCCGCCTCACGCCGCCGTCCTTTGCGAATAGTCATTGCACACTAAGCAATCTTAGGAGGATCAATCGCAGACGCGCTCATCACCCGTTGTTAGGACCAACCAAAATATTCTCTCCTGCACGCCTCACCTATTGTCAGTCAAAACGATAAGAAACACTTGTGAAGGAGGCAATGCAATTTGCTTTCAAAGCAAAGTGACTTCCTATCAACGAGGAGGGCGTTTCATTGGGCTGTTCTAACGACATCGCGGTTTACCGCCTTTTGTTTTGTTTTTTCCATTCTTCATTTACAACATATTTTACAAAATACGAAAGCATTACTGGACACATAGCCATTGGCTAGTCCCAGGTCCATCGTCAACTTACGATATAAGATGCAGCACGCGGGCAAACAAACACAGCAGACATAATACATAGTAGTAATATTAACGTAGATAACTCAGGCACGAAGGTAAATATAACTCAGTGTTCTTTTATCCTTAACGCACGCGAGCAACAAAACAGACATGATACATAACAATGAAATTGACATGGGCAACTTGAGCAATTTACATGTACAACTTAGACAGGAATGTAAATATAAAGAAGTGTACTTTTATCGACAGTATTACTCAAAAAACTATTTTCTCACAGCAGACCTAAAGTTACGGGCTTCTTTTATATGTATTGGCACAGAATTCCAAATAAGTACGCCGGTAAATTCCACGAGCCTTTTCCCGTACAGATCATGACACGGGGGCAAATTAAGACACTGATTAGTTGCAGCTCTTATATTTCGTAACGGGATATTAAACAAGGTAATTGGAAGTGGATAATTGGTTTCGATAATACTATGAATTACCTCTGCAATTTTCAATTTATACAATGTAATGAGCTATACACATATATATAATAATACACATGTAATGAGCTATACAAGTACGTACTGGATTGTGTACACATAGAAGAGGTGATAATTCTTAATGCGCGTTTCGCAGGCGGAATACAGGCTCAAGGTAATTTGTAAAAGTGTTTCCGCATGAGTCAATACAATAAGATATGCTACTCTGGACATGTAATGAGGAGGGAAGATAACCGATGGTCCATTAAGGGTTACGGACTGGATTCCAAGGGAAGGGAAGCATAGCAGGGGGGCGGCAGCAAGTTAGGTGGGTAGATGAGAATAAGAAGTTTGGAAAGACGACATGGCCACAATTAGTACATGACCGGGGTTGTTGGAGAAATATGGGAGAGGTCTTTGCCCTGCAGTGGGCGTAACCAGGCTGATGATGATGATGCGACTCTGAATAAAGGAGAAGTACAGAATACGTAGGACAGGGTATCCGAAACGTTCACAAGCCTTAAGAAGAATATAACATCCGTAAGCAAGCTTGGAACAAAGGTGTTTAATGTGAGTTTTCCAGTGCATGTCTGAATCGAAGAAAATGCCTCAATATAATTAGGAGAAAACTTGTTGTAGTTTTGGACCTCGTAATGATATATCCAGTATTTCAGTATTGAGTTTTTTCTCCTGAAATGAAAAAAAACTATACTTGGTCTTATTAAGATTAAGGGTCAGTTCATTGGAGGTGAACTACTTAAAAACATTATCTAGCTCTGCATTTATTTTATTCTGTATATCGAGCAGACTGTCTCCAGTAAATAGAAGAACGGTGTCATCAGCATACATCAAAGCCTGTGAATGCCTAAGCGTCGCAGGGAAATAATTTATGTAAAGTGAGAAAAGCATGGGCCCAAGAACGGCACCCTGTGGCACACCAGTTAGTACGGTTTGTAAACTAGACGTATAATTTTTCAGTATTAGTTGCTACTTGCAGTTACTGAGGTAGCTTCGAAGCAGGTTCAGGATTTTGCCCCCAAACCCTAGATTGTTAATGTTGTTCTGTAATATCTGATGGTCAACAGTATTGAAGGCCTTTCTTATGTCTAGATAGACAACGACAGCAATTTTATTCTGCTGGGGAGCCGTATTCAGTAGGTGCGTCAGGGTGAAAACAGCGAAAGAAGTAGATTTTTTAGGTCTGAAACCGTGTTGTTGAGGCTCAGCATATTGTATTTGGATATGAATTTGTCTATGCGCGCAGAGAGTATCTTTTCGAAAACTGTGTTGATAAAGCTATTGACATCGGCCGATAACTTGATGGATTAAAGTTATCGAAAACTTGATGGATAAATCGAAATAACTTTTGCTATTTTTATTTCTGAAGGATATATTTCGGAATCAAGGGAGTGATTAAATAGGTGAAGGAGGGGACCCGCTAATATGTTAGTGTTGTCCTTGATTAGCTTAACAGGTATTTGTTCAAGCCCAGCTGCCTTAGTTCTTAGCCCACTAACAACTGCTATTATTTCATCCCCTGTGATATCGTCAATTACCATGGTATTCACCACTGATTGGATAGACTGCGTACATTCAGTGACTTGAGGTAGTTGGTTTGCTATTTGAAGTACTGGGTTTTCTTCAGGTTTGGCAATACACGAAGGCAGATATGTGCCGGAACCCTTGCAATATGCTGGCAGCTTATGCTGGCAGCGCGCTTGTCCTGCTCCTGCGAAAGGTAGATCAAGTTGGTTATCGACGGTTGCGTAAATTTGACGTCATGACATAACAATCAAATCACAATGACATGCGTATACGTTTTTAGGCCCCTTCATTGAGCAAGAGAGAGAGAGAGGGGGAGTCAACTTTTACTGAGCCCTTAGTAAAGGTTGGTGCGCGCTGGCGCCAGATGGGGTGGAACCTTCTTCTCAGGTCCCATATGCGTCCAGGAATTCCTGGCCCCTAGCCGCTAGCGCGAGCTCGGTTGGTAGGTCGGGGCTGGTCCACAAGGTCTCCCATCGCTCGGGGGTGGTACTTGAGCTTAGTGCACTCTGCAAGGATGTGTTCTAGAGGGCCTTCCGATCGTCCGCAAAACGGGCATGAAGTGTCATGCTCTGCTGGGAACACCTTGTGCAAGAGGATGGGATGCGCTAGCGGCTGCGCTTGAGCACGTCGCGCGATTGTTTGCTACCTTCGGCTGAGTTGCGGATGCGAACGGGGAAGCCTACATCTGCCGCCTCTGTACATTTGGGTGATGTCTTTGTAATTTGTCACAGGGTGCGGTAGCTCTGGCTCGTCCTCGGCCCGGATTGACAGTTCTCGGGCATAGTGGTCGGCGAGTGCGTTGCCTTCCACTTGCGAGTTAGCCGGGACCCACACGAGCTCAACGGCCCGTCCAGGTGATTTGCGTTTTGTGAGGATCGCTAGTGCCGCGGGAGAGGTGTTTCTCTTGCGGTAGCTTGGGTAGGCGATCTTGGAGTCTGTGAACACAGTCCTCAATCCCGGTTGTGCGAGTGCGAGTGCGACAGAAATGCCTATAGGCGTTTCACCTAAAGAGAAATGCAAAGTAATGGATGTAACTTACACTTCACGGCATCCAATTCGCAATCAGTTTTCGCTTATACTTATGTCGTTCTAAGGCCACCTTGATTCGCGCGCAGATCAACAACAAAGACGAGAAATAAATTGGAACAACATCGCAACAACTTCAAATATCAGGAGAAAGACTGCGTAATACTTCCCCTTTCCATAGGTGGTCGTTAAGGAAACTCCACTGCTGAGCTTAACGATTGTAACTGCAAGGCTGTTTCAAACGGCTCCAGCTACACACGTGGCGAACTGTTCCCGACGCTCTCCAGGGGTTTGCCAAAGGTTGTGGCAACTGGCTTTCTTGTGCAACGTGCCTAACTACATAAGGAAGAAAAACTCACGGTTTATTAGCATGCAGAGTCGCACGAGCGAACCCGCCGCCTTCTGGCCGTACTTATATTTACGACCGACGTGAATGCTGCCTAATGAATGCCTGAGGGAGCATGCTCCCTCTAATAAGTTGTTGGAGCGGGATGAAATCTATCATTCGCTAATTCCCTCACAGGGTACTCAACCCAACAATGGGATCGAACTCCGTAATTGTAGATGAATATTACTGTACACATTAAAACTTTATCATTTACGAAAAGCACACGACTGATGCACCTGTCCAAGCTTACGGTATAAATATTGCGCGCTTGTTGAAACCCGCCTAGCCTTCTCATACTCGTATATAGCTTCTGTGCCAGATTGATATTTGCATTTAGCGTCTCTGGTTTTATCGGTTCAATTTGCTTTTCACTTGTGGATTCTTTGGGTAGCCGTACTTTCGCGTAAGTAAGGCTCATCCGTATGTGCCAAGCTGAAAGATAAAAAGGGAGCGGCATCTAGAGAATAAAAGTTAAAGAATAAAAGTATATCGGCTCCTGCATGAAATCATTCTTAAAGAAAAGCATAACGTCAATGTAACTCTTGAAATTGATTAATAGTAAAATTTCTTTCACAGAATACTACAGGCCAATGTGGCCCAGGCAGGAGTGGAATTGTTTTCCAGTAGTGATACGAAATACAAACATTCAAAGGAGGAAAAATATTACTAAGCAAAAACAGTGTCACATTAAAAAAATATTGATATACAATGCGAGGGATAGTGTAACGTGCAAGCAAAAATTGAGAATTTTTTATGAAAAAAGAAATAAGAGTGAAGAAAGATTTGTAAGCGAAGCCCAATAGCCTCAACTGTCGATCAAAATAAAAGATTCTGCTCTTGTAGCACCAAGCATCACTAAGCGTTACCAAGCACCAGGAATGCAAAAACAGTGCCAGAAATGCAATGTTGCAGGTTTATCTAGCTTACCGCAGTTAGAAAAGAGAAAACATCTAGTTTTTACGCGAAGGTAAACACGCAACAAGGCAGGCATACGCACGGCGCATTTAGTGCAAATGTACCTTTTGTATTGCATATCGTAGGTTGTTGGATACAAATACGTCTGCAGGAATGGAGTTGCATTCATTGTTTGGTCTTGCGAAAAGGTTAAATTTGAAGCAGTTTCTGTGCGCGAAAATGGAGGTTATCTTGTCAGGTTAACGATTGCTAGTAGTTCTGGGAGATAGGGACTGGGAATAGGATGAATTATCATGTGGTAAATCACGTTTCCAGAGGCGGAAAAATCAATTTTGGGCGTGGTACCTTTCTTCTGAATTCCTGAGTGGCAATGTTTTTCTTAGTCATCAAATGAAATAAAAACCCGTAAGATCCATAGAAAATAAATATGAAGTAGTCGGGAAGTCTTTTTATGTGTTCCAGTTCGTTAATGCTTATTTTCGTGAAAGGTTACCAGACGACGCAAGTGTATTCTAATCGTGACCTAAATTTCACGGTTGGAGGTGAGTGTTTCAGCTTGTGCTTTCAGCTTCTTGAGCACGCGCATTAGGAATGCTGCGCAGACTCAGCAGCAATCGATCAGATGCATCGCCATGTTCTCATCACGATCTATTGCATGCATGTCCGCCCGATATTGGAGTTTGGCTGTGTTTTCTTTTCTTGCGGACCTGCCCACAAAATTCGGCCTCTGATTCTATTATAACGAGAGGCATTACTTTTGTGTCTTGGGCTTCCTAGATTTGTCGCTAACGATATCTTATATCAAGAAGCACGCCTGCCTTCCATTTTTATGTGATTTGATATCCGAACAGCACAAACTTTTCTAAATATATATGCATCACCACAGAGGAGATCACAAGATGTTTTCGTTAATGAACCGGCCTCATTTTTTAACTGTCAGTGGTATCGCTCACGTTGCCCTCAAGTTGTTTTCGTCCACAAACTATTGCACCTATTAAAAGTTCACCTATGCCCCCCCCCCCCGAAGTAGTATTACTGCATTCCTCGATTCCTTATGCTAAAATTGAATTTCATAATATATTTTCATATAATGCTAAATATCTTCCCTGAATCTGAATAGTATTTTGGAAGACCACCTAGCACACCTTGATACAAAGACCATTATAGGAACTGATGCTTCCGTCTGTGAAGAAAATGCAGGTGTGGGCATTGTATCACTACATATACATCAGTCTCTTCGATTCGGCTACCTGACTTTACGCCTATTTCTCAGGCGGAATTACTGGCGATTGTCTTAACTTTGCGCAAAATGCCACCATCTCTGTCATCAGCCATAGTCTTAACTTATTCCCTTTCTGTCTGTTATTCACTAACCACACTCGAATTGTCAGATTCATTTAAAACTTTCTATTCTCTTCTCCAAAGACACTCACGTCTCGTCCGTTTAGTGTGTGTGCCAGGTCGCAAAGGCCTAGCCTTCGACGAATATGCAGATATACTCGCAGCAGCGACCCATGATGGTCCTATAATCCCCATTTTACCTTCGTCAGCTTTCATCACTGCTGCGCGATTAAAAAAATATAGTATTACTAATAAGTTCGCGCAGTCACCATTGGCAACATCCAATTTCCCGCATCTCAATTTTTCTTGGAACACCAGATGGTGCTTCTCTAGAAAAACTGAAGTAACCATTTCAAGACTGCGGTACCGAGTACCCCGACCGAACATTTACCTCCACAGGTCTGGTCTGGCTGTGTCACCCTTGTCCACTCTATGCAATGAGAGTGAATCTTCAGAACACTTCTTTTTGACGTGCCGCCGTTTCATTACTCAACGAAACAGATTTTGAGAAGAACCCTTTCAAAAGCCTGGTTTGATGTTGACTCTTCCTATAATTCTTTCTTTGGGGCTACCGTACTGAGTTACATCCACAGGAACGTTTGTGAAACCCTCTGCATCTTTCCACCTGAGTCAAAACGAATTGCATGTTAAAATTCTTCAAAATTCTTATAATATTAACAGAATTAACAAAAATATCTAGATAAATGATTATTATCCCAATTGCAAGGTACTTATTTCATTTCACGCTAATTTAGTGAAAAAGGATCCTAACAGTTTCTCCACCGCCCGGTTCATGCCGATCCCGCAGAGTAGGTTGTGTGATTTCACTGGGGAACAAGAACAAGAAAATGTTCTCTCCGCGGGACAACCATTATTAAAGGAACACAGTTTTTGCAAGGCCTCGCTTGTTAACCTTGTGACATTTTTTTGGTTCTGGTGGAGGTGCGGGGTAAATGATACCATCGCTCGAGAAGCAGTGTACTCCTCCCTCGACGTCTGTGAGTAGTCCGACGGAGCTCCCCCCTGTGCACACGCGTACCAACCATCATGATTAGTGGCTCCAGCCACGCAAGGTATGCTGCCTGATCCTGCCAGGAGCATGCACCAACCGCCTACTGCTGTGATTGCAGCACCGACGCAGATCCTTTTGCATCGGCCGCAGGTGCCAGTATATCTCGCGTCATTATGAAACTTTGGAAAATAATTGCAATTGCACAGCAATATATATTCTTCCTTTGTGCGGTTCACAAGTAAAAATCACCCTCGAGGATGTATCCCAGACTAGGGCACCCCAAAGGTCACAAGTTGAAAATCAGCACAATCCTGGAATAACCTCTGTGAGCAGACCCTTAGACACCCTATGATTTCGTAAAATAATAATGAAGAACCTAATGATTGAATGACAGAGGTGAAATAGTGACCTTTCAAGCTTTTCTTTGTGGATATTCTATAAAGTGGAGATTGGCTAAAGAAATAGGCAACCGAAAACTGTCGGTATACATATATACTGTGTATAGACCGAAAATAGACAAAGTAAACTACTTTTCGCAAGCGCAAGTTTATAGACTAGACATAGACAAAAATAAATACGCACTTTATCAACTTTTGTCTATACATAATCTATAAACCGGGAGTAGACGAAAATAACAAACAGCTTACCGATTCATGTACAGACATTCTATAGACAAACAATGAACAATCGACGTTTGCCTATAGGTAGTATGTAGGGCGGAAGTACACCGGACGGTACAAGCGTCTTATCATCTTCTTTTTAGACCTACAACTGAAGGAGCCTTCGAAAAATAAGTAAAAGCCTTATAACATTTTGTCACAGACAGTCTGTAGATGTTGCAGCCACAAAAAGAAAGAATCTATAAAAAGGCGAAGAAGTCTACTGTAAGTCTAAAGACACTCTATAGACAATCTACACTCATTTTCGTAAGGGCGTCTTGCTGCGCCACCATGAAGCCTGCTCGTAGCCTTCCAGATCTATGGTGCACGGGTGCGTACGATTGCTGAAAAAAAGCATCACCTGGCGACCGGTCTCGTCTCTTGCGCTTCCATCCAGACGCGCTGCGCCAACTCGTGGCACTGCCGGAGAGGCCGCGCTTGTCCTCCGAGACGAGGGGATCGACGTGCCCGTGTCTACGAAAGCTGAAAATTGTCCGCTCGCTGGCCCAACATCAAGTGGCACATGCTCTGTGACCCAAATTGGAAGTAGCTCTTTGAAGAACGGCACGCATGCAATGTAATTATGGCGCAGCTCACGAAAGCTTTTATGTGAAAGATGTTCCTTGAAAAGCGGCTCATACGCGGTGCAGTTCTGCCGAAAGCTCCTAAAGTGTCAAGTTGCTCTCCTCGAGGAACCCCTGCGACTTGGGTTCAGTTCTACTCCGCGTCGAAATAATTTAACGAATTTATAGTGCGTAAGCAATTTTTAGGGTAGCACACGCAATGACCGGGGTTGTTGGAGAAGCATGGGAGAGGCCTTTGCCCTGCAGTGGGCGCAACCAGGCTGATGATGATGATGATGATGACACGCACTGTGAAGCAATCTGGAAACTATTTTTTTAACGTCAGACATCATTACAGAGTAAAATTAAATTGTCGCCACAGCAGTAGAATGAGCCTTTGTAAACTGAGATAAGAGGGAGAAAAAAAGATTTTATGTACACTAAAGACAGTGAGCCCAACATGAGCAAGTGCGCTATAGCCTGAAATGATTCTCTCACAACATTGTTCTACAAGCGTCCGTGGGAACTACAGATGAGGTACCGGGTGAAAAGATCAGCATGTTGAATGAGTACGTCGCTGTCACGATAAACGCAGCGATAAAAATTCTGCCGCCTAAGCTGTCCGGTATGCTATATGCTAGAGAACGGCGTCATCATGTTCGTAGCATCTAAGCAGACGATGCGTGCACCTAGTGGTAAGCGTTTATTACGTAAATCCCAACATTTCACCCCCCAGATTTCCGATACGCCCCGGGTAGGCGCGCATGCCGCGGGATCTCACGGGTCATGAGTGTAGCGGCATTAAATGTCACGCGTAACATCCGGCGAGCAGTAATGGTGGCGCTGTATTTCTCTTTAAGCCTAAAAAACAGCACAAATTCAACCATTTCGTGACGCATCTACACGTAGTTAAGCTTTCAATCACATGCTCTGGGCTTGCCCATTGCTCAACGGTCTACATGGGAACAATGAATCATGGGAATTCCTCCCTCCGTAGCCAGGAAGAACAAGCCCAAAAACAAGTCATCGGTCAAACCCAGGCCACCGCCGAAAGCCAACTGATTCCGGTCGACGTCTAGGGTGGAGGTAGATGGTGAAAGGGGGAGCTGCGTCTCACCCCGATCACCCATACTGTCAGACGGGTGCAAATAAAGTACTTTCTCTCTCTCTCTCTAAGCTTTAAAATATCACGTAGTTCCCGTATATCTACACTATCTGTATTGTTACATTTTACAGGGTGCGTTGTTTCGTGGCACTTGGTCTATAAGTACGCTACAAATTTAATTAAGATATATAATATGACGGGGAATGTGAGCGGGTTTCAGAATCCAAGAAAGTAATGTGAAAAGGGATAATAAATAACGCAAACTTCATGTCGAAGACACGAGTTAAACTACTGTTTTCTCCTTCCAACCATTTTTTTTTACCCAGAGGTAATAACGGATCGACACAGACAGACACGCTTCGCCGGCAGAGGTGTAAAAGTAAAATCTGGGCTGCTATTGGCTTTCGCTACAGGGTCTTTTCTCATAAAGGCGGTCCGATACGCCATTTCGCAAGCCCATTAGGTCCTGACTGCATCGGTCGTTTCCGACAATTGCGTCTGGACTGCATGCTCGAAACGAGGCTGAGAAACTCATAAGAAGTAACCACTACCAATGTATAGTGTGTGTAAAGATATATATAAAGTCTAACACATGCTGTTTTGTGCGGAATGTATTGCTTAGCATGTGCTGCAACTGTTGTTGAATGTCACACAGAGATTCATGGCCTCACTTTGTTACACTTTCATCGGTTAGTATTAACAACATCATAGTGTATTCTGTTGTGTGTGTGAAAAGTGGGAATCCGGTCACGTGGTAGATATAGAGAAAGGATGGGAAAGCTAGAAGAGCGTATATATACATATATAGCCCCTCACTTTCTTATTCATGAAAATACCCCCTAATTTGAACTATTTATGATTGAATTCTAAAATTCCATTGCGGCAACAACGAGACCGAGTGCGTGCCGCTACGCGTAACAATGCAACACGCCGCACAGTCTGGGGCGAAATTTTAAGCGTGTCGCAGAAAACTCCTGACACGGCAAACCGTCGCGCAAGCTTGCCAAGCAAAGTGTGTCGTATGAGTAGCTACGGCGACGAGCCGAGACTTTCAACTTCAATTTTCCTTGCGCGTGCTCTCAAGAAGCGTTTTTGTCTGATATGATTGTGGGGCCACCAATTCCGCGGAACTGGTGCGCATGAATTAGATATTGCCTGGCTTCAACGTTGAAATTCAAAGAAAATTATTTCGAATTAGGTGCAACTTTCAATAATAAAAAAAGTAAGGAAACATAAGACTGTGGCTGTTTTCGAATTCACATTCAAGTAACTGTGCCGGAGGCACTAATTAAAAGTTTGTTCATGAATATTTGGTGATTAGTCTTCTGGAGTTAACATTGTTAACGGCAGAGCCTGTCCCTAGGCGAGGCGCCTAGGAACTCCTCTCTAAAAACTCCACGTTCACTGCAGCTATAGTCTCTTCATTAAAAATATGTATAGCCTAAAAAAACACCCGGTTAGTGCCACTGACATTGGCTGGTATGGACCACCGTCAGTTGCACTTTGCTCCTTTAAGAGGTAGGACTTGTACCAAGTGAGTTCCTGCACAGAACTAGGCAATCTGGTGAACGCGGTCTAAACCAGGAATCTCGGACCTAAAGAAGGTATGACGTAATGCTAAGACTTTTTTATTTGGGCTTTCATGTTCCAGACACGCGATCTGATTATGATTCACGCCCTATTCGAGGACTCCGAAAATTTTAAACACTTGGGATTATTTAACGCACACCTAACTCTAAGTGCACGTGTCTTTTCACATTTCGCCCTCATCAAAACGCGACCGCCGTGGCCGGGATTCGATCTCGCGACCTAGTGCTTAGCAGCCCAATACCATAGCCACTGAGCAAGCGCGGCGGGTCTAACACACTTCACTCGCATTTACCGTTAAATCTCCACTAAGCGTTTTCTTTGTCACTTAGGCGTCGTTTAAGATTAGGTCAATTACAAGGTAGCAGTTTCTCTCCTACGTTATGTGTTTCGTCTTCCTAGACCATATTGTCTTTGTAGAACGCTCTCTACATTTCCATAAACCGCTGAAATCACTGCGCTTTTCCTTCTAGTCTGTAAAAAAACTGCCGTGGTTCTTTAGTGGCTATGGTGTTTGGCAGCTATGCACGATGTCGTGAGATTGAATCCCGGCAACGGCTGCAGCATCTGGATAGGGGCGAAATGTGAAAACACCCCTGTACTTAGATTGAGGTGCACGCTATAGAACCCCAGGTGGTCCGAATTTCCGGCGTCCCCAACTACGGCGTGCCTCATAATAAGGTCCTGGTTCTGGCACGTAAAACCTTATAATTTAGTTCTTTTTACATTTTAAGAACTGTAGTGGTTGTGCGCATATTGTTGTCGCTGAAGTCACGTACAAATGTACCGGACAGCCTTGCTTCTTTTCTGCAGTGTATTATTTCATTGCGATAGCAATAACATGGACACTTCTGGCGAACATCCACCATCGTCGTTGGTGCAGGCATCGCGCTGAGGTTCCGCATAAAGTCCAATTGCGATAAGAACGCGGCCGCGTGTTCTTATCGCAATGCAATGGGAAGTAGTCAAGGTCAAGTAGTCAAGTAGTCAGTGCAATGGGAAGCAGGCAAGGGTGGACCCAGAAGGACGGAAGTTTGGAGCGGCGTCGTATTGCGTGCGCAAGTGTGGTATTGTGCGCACGGAAAGGTGAAATTGAGGATGCTTGAATGTGCAAGGAAGACGGGGCCAGGGATACAAGTTAGCGAGCAGATTTACACTACTGTCACAATTGCGCATCACGTGGCTGAGCGCGACCACTCATTTTCTGTCTTATAGGTAATTTGCACTGTGTTCGGAGGCCAGCCGACCCGAGACAGCTGATGGCTTTCGCGCTTTGTTTTCCTATGCCCAGTTCGCGTCCTGGCGAGATTCAGCACGAAGGGGTATTTCTTCGCCGCTGCTGCCGCTCTTCACCACGCCAGGGTTCCTGCAGCGGGCGCCCACGGTCATCGAGTGAGATGTGCTCATGTTTGCGCGCCCTTGTTGATTGAGTTTGTAAGCGAGTAAGTGAGAGAATACCGCAGTGCGCTTCCAGTCGACTCGTGGCGGTACCCAGCGGCGGCCGCGGTATCTACGCCACGTAGTCGACCGTAGCTTGATGTCAGCTGTCAGTCAATAGCAGCCGATCAAGGAAATGACAGTATAAAGCATCCGATGATGAAATAGTGTCTCTAGAAGAGAATGAGGAGAGGGCCTTCTATTTAAACAGAGTGTTTGAGAGAAAGGTCATTTCGTGATCCACTGGCGAGCTGCGCGCACCGCCTACGACAGCAAAACATGGCTGGGATGTTCACAGCAGCCTATGCTATCCGCGCACAATGTCATTTCCCCGAGCCCGAGAGGTCCATTTCGGGCCTATTTAAGAATCCAGAAAGCCTAGTGCCAACTAGGTTACAGTCCTCGGGTAGTTTTGATAACAGCAACATGGCTGTATGACAATGCTGAAAATGCAGTTGTGTTTCCTCCGTTTTATGGATCGCACCGCCGAACCAGATACACAGATGGCGGTATAGCTGCCTCGTTAAAATAAACTGTATCCGTCAGTCTGTCAGGTCAAGTCGATAACGTGGACTCTCTTATAATAAAGCTTTCTTGGTGGTATAAATCAATTTTGCTATTTGCCGTTTTCATGGCACCTGACTCGCCTTCGGAATTCTTTGGTGATCTTTTTGATGACGCGGTGTTACTAACAAATAATACTGTACAACTTATAGGTGACTTTAGCCTATGAATATCATTATTGGGAGAACTGGTCTTTCGGCAGCAGCAATAGTTTTTTTAGGTTACTTACACGACATCATTCTGTCTCACCATCCACAAAATGCTTTTAATTTTAAACAGCTAACACATGGTACATCAGGAACCGTACTATACCTGATCCAAGTATGGTATATTTTTTTCATTTTATCGAAGCGCTGAAAACGAGAAAATGCCAAATAACCCCTGCTGAACAGTTCTTATCGCACCAGAGACGAAAGTGGCATGGATTATCTTGAACTGTGCCTTGACACTCTTAATGGTAACAATGCTACTCAACTATGGGATAAATGAAAGAAATTATCAGATGCTGCCTTAGCCACTATATTGCCAATAAAATTTAAAACTTTCCAAGGCTACTCCAACGATAGCGAGAGAGATCTAACACCTTAAAAGAAAAGTTAAGCAGTTAAGGCAAAGATGTGCCTCACGTTCTTCAATTGACTAAATCCAAAATAATTTAAACCAAGAAGTACGTCAATCTATGCGTGGATATTTTCACCACATAGTACCAGATTTCATTCAAACGGAACCCCAGTACTTTTGAGCGTTTTCGACTACAAACCAAAGTCATTTGACTAAATGGTTTAGGAGGGAAATGTCGCTATCGAAAAACAAGGTGTCGCGGAACATTTCAATCATAATTTTCACAGTGTTTTTCTGAACTTTCGACTGTGGCATAAACGTTAACCGCATGCTCGGTAACTCGATTTCTGATATTGTATCGAAACCTCGGTGCTGGGTTCATATAACTAAACATCAAAGATAAATCTTCTTCAAGACCAGACAAAATAACGAGCGCTTTACTTCGCAGGTATGCTGAAGCGGTAGCCCATTTTTTCTTGTTGTTGTCTTTCGTTCTTCGTTGTCTTCAGCTACTCTTCCTAGAGACTGCCCGATTTCACCTGTCTCTGCCATTTAGAACAAAAGGCGACACAACCTTAGTAACTAGTTATCGTCATTATTGTTAATTTCACCATGTTCGAAGGTAATGTGTCTTTTTACAGCTAATCAGATAAACAAAATTCTAGGAGACAGCAATGTACTTTATTTTCACCAGCATGATATCCGCAAAGATTCGTCTATTGTAACACAATTAACGACAACTATTTACAACTTTCCTAGTGCTCTTGACATGTCACACCGAATTTACGTAATATTTTCGTGCTTTAACAAAAAGTTTTACCTTGTTCCTGAGGGTCAACTTCTAGAAGAACCGTAGTCGAATGTCCTTTCAGTCTATCTAATTAATTTGATGGCGGCTTATCTATCTAAATGCAAGCAGTTTTTTTCAGTTAACAATTACTTTTCTAACGAACTTACAGTAACCTCCGGAGTTCTTCAAGGTAGTGTGTTAGGAAATTTGCTATTTCTAATATGCATAAACGACATCGTTAGCGAAACTTCTCCCCCTTTTCAAGTTATGCTACTCGTTGGCGATTGTGTGTCGTTATATAAGATCACTTGCCACGAAGATAAGTTATTTCTTAACTCTGACCTTCAAGACACTCTTTCCTGATGCACTCGGTGGGGTATTGAATTTAACGGTGAAAAAACTGCCTACATGTACATAACAATAAATTCAATAAAATGTCGTTTGTCTATAACCTAGACTCTGAACCAATCAGCAAGGTGAGCCAGTATAAATATCTTGGAATAACAGTAACCAGTGACCTCAGCTGGAAGAGCCACTTTTCTCATGTAAGTACTCGTCTTTCGGGAAACTCTGTCCTAAGCACAAACTAAAGCACACTCCCTCTGGTACCAGATTACAGAATCACACGTCATCATGCTTCCAACCAAAAGTTGAATATGCATTATCAAATTATCAATTTCTGGGATCCGTATAAGAAAACTAACAAATAACGCTCAAACGATAGTACAACTTAAAGCTGTCAAGTTTTGTTTTTCTAAATACAATTTAGGTGGCTCTCTTGGTAGCCTAATAAATGAATTCAATGCTCAGACGCTACAGCTACAGAGGAAAACACAAAGATGGAAATTTCCTTTTTCTTTTTGCTTAAAAACGACTTTCTGTCCATCCAACCACAGGCTTATGGTAAACCGCTCAGAGCGCGTCAAACAATACCTGGTGCTACTGATTATTAATACCTCATAACAACTGAACTAACCTCATTAGGTTTTCGTTCATCTCGCTCACTGTAACAGTTTGAAACAGCCTACCATTACCCCATTTGATGAGCACTAATTCTATCGAACGTATGGGTCCCTAATCTTAACGGTATTGCTATGTTGACAAACCTTGTTACTGTCGTTCTTTTTGTTTCTATTCGATTTCTTATGTGAATTCTGTTTCATACACTACACGTCTTCCTTATCTATTATTTTCAGTAATTTACAATGTTCGCTCCTTTATCAACTTACTTCTGGTGCGTGTTTTTTTTTTCTTGCGAGAATGGTTGCAAGTGGCTTGATTGTGCGTGTCGCCTTTATTCCTGTTGTCATGATCTCTTGATAATGTTTTCATGCATGTCAAGTTTTATTCCTTCAGTGGATAATTTCTTATACTTCTACTACTTCTACATATAAGCCCTAGGTTAGCTCAAACCACGATTTGTACCGAAAATTGGATATCGATTTCTTATATCCCCTAGTGAGCCTTTGGTCCTGTTCCGCTCACTTTCGCCCTCCCTACTAGATTATATAGAATTATTAATTTTAGTTCTTTCTCCTCGCCTAAGCAACAACCCTGGAAAGAAATATTATTAGTCGTAACGCTCCTTAGACTGCGGAAGTAAGTGCGGTCTATTAACTACGCTTTATTTCCATTCGCTCCATTTCAGGAAAGTATTATGCATTTTTTCCTCATGGTACCATATCTCGGTGTGAGATTTCCAGATACTTACTGTAGCAGCACAACAGCCGAGTCTAGCACAAGAAACAACGACCCATCCTACGTCTTTTTCCAAATAGCTCTCAAAACATGCTGCCGCAGGGAGCGTGAGTATCACAAGGCGCACAGTAAGAGCCGCGATAATGCCTTACAAAACTTTTATAGAAATTCTATAGAAAGTCTATAGACATTTGTCTATGAAGTCTATAGACTGTCTATAGACATTCCTTTAGACTAGTCTATAAACAGTCTATATATTTATGGCCATACACTTTTTATAGACTATTCTATAAAAAGTCTGAGTCTACATACTGTCTATAGACTGTCTATAGATTAATGAAAATTCGTTTGTAGAGAACTGTCTGCAGCATGTATATAGACAAGTGCGTAGGCGTATAGTTAGAACTTTTCTAGACTCACGCCTATATAATGTCTATATGCAAATGTCTATAGACTATCTATAGACTACTCCTATAGACCAGTCTATAGACAGTCGATAGACTTATGACCCCACACTTTTTATAGACTAGTCTATAAAAAGTCTGAGTTTATAGACTGTCTATAGATTAATGAAAAGTCACGTTTGTAGACAAATGTCCGCAGAACGTTTATAGACAGAAGTGTATAGAGTTATACAGTTCTATTTTTGTAGACTCAGTCTATAGAATATCTACAGACTATCTATAGATATTTATCTACAGACATTTTATACATTTCAGTCTACAAAAGTAGAAGTATATCTAGAGTTCTAATTTTGTATACTGAAGTCTATGGAATTTTCATAGATAGTCTATAAACATTCCATAGACTTCAGTCTGCAAAAACAAAACTTTATAATCAGATACACTTTTTTCTATGACATACTGCAGGCACTTGTCAACAAACATGAATTTTTATTATTCTATAGACAATCTATCGGCAGAGGCATTATATAGACAAGTCTACAAAGTGTGTATAAGGCCATAACTTCATAGCTATAGGCTATCTACAAGTTAGTTAACATTTCTGTTTACTTGTGGTAGGAAAAAAAATTGAATGTACTTATGCATGTGCACCTGTTGCTTTTCATCTGCACTTATGCATTAGTGTTAATACAATTATAATGCTCCTGAACCAGCTGTAGTTTCATATATGCTGCATAAGACGTCTGCGCACGCCCATACCGACTTCAGACCCCTTGCTGCCACGCGAGTCAGGAAGCATAAGCAGGGCAAGCACAACAGGCGCGTACTTTCTGGCCTCAAGAGCCACGACGTCGTTCGCATAAAAGGGACGGCATTGGCATGAAAAGCCAAAGTGCTTAGATCAGTCGGACCACGTTCCTTCTATGTGGAAACGCAGGACCGTAACACCTTACGCCGTAATCGGCAGCACCTCTTGGCAACGAGTGAACCTTTTGAGGACACTACAGACGAAGAGTATTGCCATGAAGGACAGGTCCCGGCCTCTCTAGAATCTCGCACATCCGGCTCAAGTGCGCCAGTGTCAAGTTGTCCGCAGCCACCTTCGCAACAAGTTAGTTGTCCGCAGCCGCTTTCGCAACAAGTTCTGCCACAACGCAGGTCGCTGCGTCACACCCGTCCTCCTGAACGTCTGGGATACGATCAAAACTTCCAGCAGACAAACCAACGGCGTTGAAGAGGAAGATGTATCGTATCAGTTCAACGAGCGCAAGCTATCTTTGCGTGCTGGAACGACACGTGCCTATCCCTGCCCTCTATTTCCACTACCCCCTTTCCCTCGCTCTGGTATAAAATGCCTAGCTCAATAAACATAAAAGTTCACTGTTGTCTTGACACGCATGCTGTTGGTTTCTTCGACCGCGACCCGGTCGATACACACTTGACAAGCATGGTCGCCTGGCTGGCCTTGACCTTTATTTCATTAGACCCAAAGGTGGTGCAGGTGTATGCTGCAAATAAGTAGATGCAGCAATTTGAGGCGAAAATAACAAGTGTGGATTCTTTGTATATTCATTAACCGCCCAATTTCTCTAACTAGCGTCTGTTCGAAATTGATGGAACATGTGCTTTATTCCCACATTGCTTCATTCCTAACATCTGTCAGTTTCTTCCACCCTAACCAGTATGGCTTCCGTAAAGGTTTATCTTGTGATAGCCAATTAGCACTCTTTATAAATGACATAAGCTCTAACCTTGATCAAAACATTCCAGTTGATGCCCTCTTTTTAGATTTCGAAAAGGCGTTTGACAAAGTTCCGCATTAACGACTACTCCTAAAACTTTCTCGCTTGCACCTTAATCCCCTTGTTTTGAACTGGATACGAAATTTCTTAACTAACAGACAACAGTTGGTGTATGCTAACAACCACTCCTCCTCTAAAAGCCCTGTTCTCTCCGGTGTACCCCAAGGCACAGTTCTCGGGCCCCTCCTATTCCTTATATATATTAATGATTTACCGGCTAATCTCACATCTAACATTCGCCTTTTTGCTGACGATTGTGTCATTTATCGCCCAATCCTAGCTGATACCGACAACCACGCATTGCAAGATGACCTAGACAAAGTTACCTTGTGGTGCAGCATGTGGCTAATGTCACTGAACACTACAAAGACCTTACTAATACCTTTTCATCGACGGAAGATTCACCATACTCCTAAGTACGTTCTCTGCAACTCGGAAATATCATCAGTGGAGTCATGCAAGTACCTAGGCCTTACACTCTCAAATAACCTTTCTTGGTCCCCTCATATTACGAACATCACTAACGAAGCCAATCGCACGCTTGGTTACTTCCGCCGCAACTTGCGCTTCGTACCACCATCCCTAAAGATACTAACTTATCTAACTTTTGTCAGACCTAAGCTAGAATACGCATGCTCTGTTTGGGACCCACACCAAACCACCCTTTCTAACACTCTAGAAGCAGTTCAGAATCGTACAGCTCGCTATATTTATTCTGATTATTCTTACCACACTAGTGTCTCTCAGCTAAAATTAAAAGCAGGAATTTCCAATCAAGATATAAGGCGTCATGTTTTCAGACTGTGCCTTTATCACAAATTTTATCATTCTGCTCCTAGTACTCCAGCCATCATTCCAGCACACCGCCAGTCTTGCCGATTATGTCATGAAAAATCTGTGTATCCTCCGCCTGCCCGGACCACTGCGCACCTACATTCTTGCTTTGTGAAGACTGCCCGGGACTGGAATGACCTTCCCGCCGACGCCGTGCACCACTCCAATCCACATCATTTCAAGGCTGCCATTGAGTCCATATTCCACTGAAGTGGTCACCCATCCCTCATGTAATACCCCACACTGGGGCCTTTGAGGTAATAATAAATAAATAAATAAATAATTAAGCAGCTTAATATATTTGCTCAAACCATCTAAGTGAATACTTATAGTGGTTTAACTATGGCTAAGGGCTGCTTGTCCAAACAAATCAGTACCTTTACTCAATGTTTTATTTTATGGTGTGGTAAACAAACAGTCACAGCTGCTGCTCGTGCAAGCAACAGTATGTTTCCTTTTATGGCAAGCTCATGTGTGATGCATTAATGTACTTATCCCACATGATCTCTACATGTATTGCTGAAACGTAACCCAGTTGGACTCTCTGTACATTTTTTGGCTGGTAGTTAAGTATGCTCGTGCAGAGGTATATGCTCAGAAGACATGACTGCAGTATTCACAGTATCATGCCAAAGGTTGTAGTTTACATTGCTTAATACACATTTAAATGTATTTCTCATTCTCCTAAATGAATGGGTCATTGGTCATAACTTCAACAGAAGGCAGATTGGTTGATTCTATTCATATGGTGAGTTAATTTCTTACAGGTAATGAGGCCTCTTGGGCATGCTAACAGGATTCCAAGTGAGGTATACCACATGAGCACCCGAAATACCACACGAGCACTTTGTGTCATGGCACGACAGATATGCACCTACTAGGAAACAGAATTGATAGTATAGTTCGAATGAATTCTCTTACAGTAAATTATCTAGGGTGCTTTCAAAGATAAAAACTTTTTCTAGGGTTTCGAGGTTCAGGACATTTAGTTAACGCGAAAAACAAAGAAATTGAGTAAGAAATGCTTTGTCAGTATGCTTGACTTTCTTTTTTTTTCAAGAAATGGCACCAATTTTCCTCAACCTTTTATGAGGTGAAACGTTTTAAAATAGATTTAACAAAGAGATTCTCTGGAAACTTTGTGTGACATAACAAGACAGCATACCTGTGTGGCCATGTTATAATTTCCCGATCTTTTTCGAAGCCTTTCCTGGCGGTTATGAAAATTTTCTGGCGACCTATGACGCCCGCAGCTTAAGTGCAATAAAAAAATGTGGTCTAATGCTTGCCAAGTTCTGCCAGTTCATAACATTTAGATAAAACTAATAATACGTCAGTCACATGACATGCAGTATTAGATTCAACTGACTTGAATCCCTTGTTTAATAAAGCTGAGAAGGGCTTGGATAAGTTCGTAATTCACGGCCACACGCGTACAACACGCAATACAAGGACACAGAGACACACATAAAGCAAATACAACAATGTGAAGGAAAACTATTCAATGAGTTATCTTTACAGTTCAGTAGTAGCTTTCTATATCATTTGCTCCCATCACTTACGCCTCTAGTTACCTTTGTTTACCTCTGACTCAAGATTTCAGGGCAATATGAATGAGTACCATTAGGATGTTTCCTTCTATTAGAGTATGATAAGCAGTTAGACAAACGTAATGGTTGCCGGTGCCAGCAACGGCACGTTTAGTTTCAAGACAGGTTCACGTGAGACACCAGTGTACTTATAAAAATAAAAGAAATGCGAGAATCCCCAACGTTTCATATAATAGCAATTGTTGAAACAAAGATACCCAGCTGGACTGTGCACATTTTCAGGTGTTAATGCAATATGCCCGTGCCGAACGAACATCCTCAGCATAGTGACTGCAGTTTTGAACAATCACGTTAAGAATTGCAATTTATTTCCTCTTCGAACAGTCTGCAATGTCTCTTTTCTGATACTACGAGATGAATACATTTGCCACACTTTCAGTAGAATGCACATAAATGGGGGCGTATTGATAAGGTTATTTATCAACTAAAACATGCTACGATCTTATAGGTGTGTTGATAAGGGTAGAACAAATGCAATGTCCACTAAATTATTTGAATAATCTGCGCGTTATCGACTGAGAAAAAACCACCAAATAGATAATCTGGCTCTTTTTTCGTTTGTACTGCTCATATAGTATACAGTCTGTCCAAGACGACGGCACTACATGCAACAGTAATGAAAACCGGAACACTTATTACGCACGACAAGGGCTTCATACCATGAACAACTGGCACAATGCGAATCTGCGCCAGCAGCTGCCTAGTGATTAACAGCACGTGAACTGCATAACGCCGAAACATCGAAAGGTGCTTAACGATTTTCATATAGCCCGAAAGATAACTTCTGCGGCTAAACTGTTTATAAATGAGACCAAAAAAAGATCTTGCAACTACTCTCAAACGCAAGGCCTTCAGTTTGAAACGTGTAAAGGTGCTTCCGGGAGCGACTAATTTATTGTTCTCTAATTTTTTGGGCTAAGTTGAGAAGTTGCGAGTGACTCAACTTATCGTAGGTTAAAGCGTTTGTGGTTGCATATAAATACATTGGGTGTCTAGATATTTCTGCTAGATATCTATTCAGGTGTCGTGTTTTGCTTGCGGTAACTTCCCTAAATTATTTAGATTGGTTGCCAGGAACCACAAAAATACAGCTACATTTAAACTTTACGAAAACGGTAGCGCACACACTGCTGATACATGCCCCGCAAACACGGCCTTTCATCCGAGTACGCTAGCAGTTATTCTACTATACGTGTCTGTTTGAAAATTCTTCATGCTAACAGAATTTAGAGATATATACGTAAGGCGTGTCACGAGAATTTCACTACAGATTCGGCGCAGCATTCATCGCGGCCGGACCGAGCGCCACGAAATGAGATCTACCACACTGGCTGCCCAACAGAGGCCATCCGCTTAGTGACAGCTCAGTATCAAGTTAAAACATGGCGTACTTCCTTGTTTTACGCACCTAAACTATAACGCTAAAATCAACAAGCCCGAGTGATCGCTCGCCGTAAAACATTCCGTATAGTAGAAGCGAGAACAAGAGTGCGTTATCAAATCATGTCAACGACAAACCGACACTATATACCTGAGTCGCCTGCGCTACATGCAGCCGGTTCGCGCTACGAAATGCGCTCACATAATCATGAGCTATTGACGCAGAACATCTTTGCTAAAACTTACCGTGCAGTGTAGTTGACGTGCGATGCCACAAAGAAGACACGCATACACAGACACCAACGTGCAGGCAGACACCGCACACCGCTACAAGCGTTTACGTGCCTGGTGCACTCGTTGAGAATTGAAATTGACGCGGACAGACGGCGCACCGCCGCGCATGCGCAAGAGCTCTGGGCATGCGCAGGAGCTCCGCGCGCCGAGCGTGCGCGCTCCAAGGAGTGTGAGCGCCTTTTTCTTTCTTTTTTTTTGTCTCTTTCTCTCTCTCTCTCTCTCTCTGCGCGCCATGCGCGCCAGAACGGGTTGCTTTTGTTTTCCATTTTTCATCTTTGTTCATGGACGAAGGAAACGCGCTGGCGGGTTGTATTACAAACGCTGTGGGCTATCGTGTGGATGGATGAATGCGCTGTTTGTAAAAGTGGTTACAGGGCCCTTTAGATGCTTCAGACGCATTATCGCCAGCGATGATGAGTAATACAGGGCATTTGATGCATATCTTCCCGCGTGCCGCCAAATCTAATTCCCACACGTATGGTAGTGCTAATTTTCCGTTCCGGTGATACGTCAAAGCAGTCAGTACAGCATTGAGGTACTTATAGGCGTGGCTGGGTGTGGTCAAAGAATTTGGCACATATCTTGAGTGAATGAGAAACTTTGATGAGTTTATAGTGCAGGATATCATTCAACAAAAAAGCGCCCGATGTTAGCGATGCAGCCGACATATGAAGACAATGTGAAAAGAGTCTGAGAGTCGGACAACAGCTAATACGCAAACCACATGCGCGACATTGGTTCATCGCACACTCACAAAGACCGCGTTGTCAGCCACAAACATTACGAGTCTCTGCGCTGTTAGCTTGATGCCTGTTTGAAATCGACTCGTAGCAGACGTTGGCCTTCATAACATCTATTATCATAACTGGATCGGCGTTTTGCATTCTTTATTCTACTGCAGCAAAAGTGATGCTTTGACAACTGTGAAGATTGTCTTGGGATTGCCCAGAGCGACTACGTAGATCATATCATGTGGTCAACAAATGCGGGGGTATACACTTAATGTATACTAAAGTCTATAAATAGGCTCTACAGCAATCTCAGCTGTATACAACTTCAGTGGCTTATATCAAAAGCTGCTCCGTATTATCCCCCGGTACCTGCAGGCGCTTGGTTACAGCGTACACGGGCTGGGCCCAGATTAACGATGTTTATCTGTTGTCAATCTATAGACGCCTTGTAAACCTGAAGCAATAAGAATTTTACAGTATCGGCTGTTTTATACTTCATCTCACGTCTTACCACAATTTTTATACGGGCTGTTTGCGCAAGTTAACATGACCCTTGGTGACGTCCCACCCTGTGGCCTTCGCCGGCGGTGATATAGGAAACCGTGGAAAATATGTCGAATTGCAAAGAAGTATACGGGTTTCACTTAATTTGAGCCAGGTTTTACGATATGCAAATGCTACGTAGCTAGAGAGAACCAAGGTAATGTTGTTTGCCATCGCTTGGAGAGACTCAGTTTACTTTTTGCATTCCCCTGATTAGGTAATTAGTGTTAATGAATTTCTCAATTACGTTTATCAGATGAAAATTCTCAATGCAAAAATTTTGAAGCAACTGCAGAAACTCCCGATACAGTTTTCTTTTCAACGTGTTCTCCATAGAAATGTTTTGCCGAGCGTGAAGAAGTCCGCGATTACACGCAATGTGAGTCGAGCGGCTGGTCGCGCAGCAATATATATATATATATATATATATATATATATGTGTGTGTGTGTGTGTGTGTGTTTGAAGAACTACGTAGAGTGGGAATAGACAAGAAGAAATATACACATTATCGACTCTCGTCTATAGACAGTCTAAAGACGAAGAATGAACAACACTAAATATAGACTGTATCGACTTTTGTCTATAGGTAATCTATAGAGGGGCAGTAGACAAAAAAGAAACTCACACTACATTTACTTTCTTCTATAGACCGTTTATAGACGGCGAATAGACAAAAACAAATAAGAGAAAAAGAAACAAACACTTTATCGACTTTTTTCTATAGACCGTCTATAGAATGCGAATATACAAAAAGAAATAGCATTCTTATCAACTTTAGTCTATAGAAAGTCTATAGACAAATAATAGAGAAAAATAAATAGAGGCTGTATAGACTTTCGTCTATATGTAGTGTATAGAGAGGAAGTAGACAAAAAAGAAACAAGCACCGTATCAACTTTTTCTATTGACCGTCTATAGACTGCAAATAGACAAAAATAAATAGAAATCTTATCGACTTTCGTCTATAGAAAACCTACAAACAATAGAGAAAAATAAATAGAGGCTGCATCGACTGTCGTCTATAGGTGTCTGTTGTGGGAAAGTAGACAAAAAAGAAACGAACACCATACTGACTTTTCTCTATAGACTGTCTATAGATTGCGAATAGACAAAAAGAAATAGAAACTTTATCAACTTTCGTCTATGCAGTCTATAGATTTTGTATCAACAAAGCTCCAAATCTATAGAAAGGCAAAGTCGTCTATAAAGATCTATAGACTTTCTATAGACAGTGTAAGGTCATTTTTGTAAGGGTTTGGCGCCCTAAGCATAGCGAATATATATACCTCTAGTTAACCTCTAGTTATGCGTGCCGGTAGAAACTGTGTCTTTTTTTTTGTCATACTCCAAATATTGACGCTCACGTGCTGCCTGGTCAATCTGAATAGTCCTAACATTTGACGTCTTTCCAGACGCAGGCGATGCAAGCTCTAAGTAGATCAGTACAATTGTGTAATGCCCTGCACATGTGTCCAATGAACGGCTCATGAGATTGAGTCATACCAAGCTCTTCGAAAATACTAAGAGCTATTCGCACTTTAAGTGAACTGTTTGGAGCCTAGGGAGTAATACGTACAATGACAATGGCAGCGGCATGTCAGCGATGGGGTTTGGCGAAGGACAGAGTTGACAAGCCAGGTTAGAGTCGCCTTCTTAACGGAAGCATTACGGTGCAGAGCGTCTCTCAAGCTTAGCATGGTCAAAGGGGTTGTTTCTGAGGATTTACTTTGAATATGGCCACGGTGGTCAAATGGACGACCTTCTGAGGCCTAAACCGGCATCCGGTAAAGCAAAGCAAGAACTTGACGACAACCCAGAGCGACTGCGACTGACTGCGCAGCTCGCCCAAGAGAAACGCGTTGGCGAAGCGCCTGCCATCGATTTCTTCCGGTCAAGACGAAGCAGCTACCCTGGCACAGCTATCTGCCCTTGTTCGTCTCTAACCATTTTTCTTTTTCTCCCTTCCGACAAGAGGGAGGGTAGAGGGCCCAAAATCGAACTCCGCAGACAGACGAACAGGCATGTCGCCCTGGTAATGCCTTCCGCGAATCGGCCGGAGCAGGTGTTTTGACCCGTGCGGGCTCGCTGTATCGCACTGAACATCTGTATAAGCTGCAGGGGACGCAAGTTACGAGGACTTAAACTTCAGCTCCGTGTTCGCATTGCAAGGTCTGGGTATTGTAGGACTTTAGTGTTACGATTCTATTGATCTGTATATTCTGTCCCATCAAGCATTCTATCCAGGCGACATCAGGAGTAGGGTATTCTGCGAGTGGAAAAGATAAAAAATGAAACAAATTCCTATAAAATATAGTTCCAGACATCGGTGCGTATTCTGCTATGATCCAAGCTTCAATTTTTGTTTAGTTTGCTTTCCATAGGTAGCTCGGATGCCGACACGAAGCCGTGATCGTTCGGACTAAATATTTCTCGGGGTGGATAATAATGAAACTAAAATATTTGTTATTCTGCTTAATGCGTGTTCCTCTTACAGGCTATATTAGCGAGAATAACTATATGGCACGCTATATTGTTGCATTATCGGTAGACGGAAGCGCTTGGTGCAGAGGAAATAGCTTCAATGTGCCAAGCAGAAATTTTCTGGCCAACGTATCGTTCATCAAGGTTGAAGCGTTGCGAATAGAATTCCAGAAGCGCGCCAATTTTTCTGTTTACCCGTACAGTATCAGATAGTGATGCAAGATTAAAAAGGAGGTTCTCACAGGGATGGGGTCAAAACAGGGTTTAGAAAACATGCATTTAGCTTATTGGTGAGGGGCAAGTAGAGGTCACTCGCGGCTACGGCTTTCTTTTAGCTACAAAGATCTGCAACAACACAGAGCAACGTGTCGCAAAGCTCAATAACGTAAACGCAGACGCTATATCTAGGTTGGTGAGCTCGAGGCTGAATCAACGTCCTGGGCATCATAATCTCTATTTGAACAGGTTTCAAAAGTTTGACTAAATATAAAAGCGCAGTGTTGTGATCTAACTGCTGCATAAAGAAATTTGATACAATATAAACAAGGCCAGCTTGAAATATAGGGTGGATAAAGGCTAGAAGTGGAAATATCTTCAGCGCAGAGGTGACGTATATGTCGAAATTAAATCTCAACTGCATCTGTCTGTCCAATTTCGATCAACAACTCCAAATAACAGCGTCGTACTCCAAAACACAAGCATATTCACACACGCACACACACACACACACACACACACACACACACACACACACACACATATATATATATATATATATATATATATATATATATATATATATGTAAAGCGTATGGTTAGTTTCTAGTGAACGAGCTGAAAAAGCACGCTCTATGAGTCAGTGAGCGTGAAGGAGCTATGGAGGTTAAGTACATATGCTTACAAGATGACGAATTCGCGTGAACTGACCTGTGAGGTACTTCACTCCAGGCAGAATGATGGACAGGACAGAATATATTAAGGCATATTAAAAATTTACGTGGCACAAGAGTTCAAGGGACACAAAGACAGTTTTGCGAAACTCATTGTTAACACGCCAATCTTCACACCGCACACCGAAGCTTCATAAAGTGCAGAACATTTTTCTCTCATAGGAGATAACAGGGTGATACCTCACGACTCATTAGCGCAGTGCAAGATGCTAATCCAAAGTATTCTTCACCTCAATGACCCACATTGTCGATAGTTTCTCGCGTACTAGCCTGCGTACTAATTTTGTATCTCAATTCTTCGCTCACGACTGTTACCATTTGGAGCAATGGGCTTTTGTAAGAGACTCAACTGGCAATTATGCATGTGCGGTATGATAACGACGGCATAATTGCATATTGTAGACAGGCATGGCGTGCGGGGCGACGGCGGAATGACAACCGTGATAACGAGGACAGCAACAAATAATGGGGACGACGAAGCAGCATGTAACATGCCCGTTACAACAGCACGACAAAGATTTGGTGTCGACTGGAAGACTTTAATGAACACGACTCACAAGTGACGATGACGACAACACGAGAGCGAAACGCACATGACTACGATAACAATTGCCGCGGCAGTTCGTGACGTGTACGATGGCGGGTCGAAGGCGATAAAATACGGAGGAAGAACATGACAACGACTACACGTACTTTCATCTTTCGCTGTACTGGTTCGCTCGGTTACGCTGCCGCAGCCGACGCTCGCGGCAGGAACATGTGCCTAAAAGCTGCACTCTAAAGAAAATTGAATTGGCTTAATTACGCATCATTTAGCAACACCGACGTTCACAACGGTCATGAATGGCTTGGCTGAATGGGAAAAAAAACGTATTGTGACCTATGACACACATAAGTGAGAATTGAATGTCCATTAGGGGACGTCTTTGAGATACAATATAATTCATGCCCAAAACCTAAAATATTTTCTGTCAACTGACCTCCAATAGTGTAATTTCCAATTAACCTTGATTTGAGCTAGCTAATTCTTACTTGTACCTACGAATTTCCAAATTTAATTACCCTACATAACTTGCTGCCGTCCTCCACCCCGCTTCCCTTGGCATCACACCTGTAACTCTCATGGTCCACCGGTCATGTACCCTATGGATTACATGTCCTGCATAGCTCCATTTTTTTCTCCTAATGTCAGCTAAATATCGCCTATTCTTATGTGTGTGTGCATGCGCATGCTTGTGTGTGTACGTGTGCGTGCTTGGGTGCGTGTGTGTGCCATTGTGTGTGTGCACGTGTTTGCGTGTCGACAAGCCCATGCCCGAGACATTTTCTTGGACATCACGTTGTGTCAGGTAGCTGGCATTGGCGCCTAAGCATTGTTTGTATATGCTTTCTATCCGACCTCCTGCAATTGTGACGTACTTACCAGCTAAGCTACACAGAAATCAACCAAGGGATGGCCCATTGAAATTTCGGACATGGCGTATGCCAAATGACCAATTATCGGTATAGGAGCAGCCATTCGCTTAAACTACCGTTTTGGTTGCTGCGACAGTGACTGCTTGCCGTGAATCAATTTACTTTCCATGATTTTGATCATATTCTGACCCTTTTAAGCGTAACGAGTGCCATGTCGTGCTGCTTTTGTGTACGAGGCAATAAGCCTGCCCGAAAAAGAGGGCCGCTGTGTGACCTGTCATCTTCGTCCTGTCTATCTTGCGCACACTAGCAAGCTCGCGGTAGTAAGCGCTCTAATTATTGAGCCACTTTTTTACATGTGCACCAAATATGATCTACATGGCATGGCCTAAGTTTCAGGTCCCATCATTGCAAAATTTCATGGTGTATCCTAAACATACAGGTGGGTTCACAATCATATTTATAATGAATAAAGATTATACAGATCCAATGCGCATATCGGAATGAATATGAAGCGAAGCTGTCCTGAAGCAATTAATAAAACTTGACGTTAAGGAAACTAATGCGCGCATCTGCTCTCGCGCTCTTGGGAAATCCCCCGCCAAATGTGCCACAGTATGCAAATAATTGTAATCATGAATGCGCGGTTATCATCGTAGCTATAGTTGGCGGTGGTACAGTATGAACCGCCCACTTTTGGCCAATCCCCCGTTGTGGGTGTGGACCAAAGTATGGAAATCATCACCATGAATAGGCGGTGTTCATCTCGAAAAGCTTGTCGTTGGTACGAGAAAAGCGTACTTGTTATTGGAGCCTAATGGATAGACCATAGAGCTGCTGTGCTGCTAGACTGTGGTTCGATCCCATCATTCGGTACGCAATTAAAATTTTGTTTAGGCGTGATCTATCCGCTAACAAGAAAACATCAAACACACGGCCAGCAGCTACGGTGAGGAAAGTTCAGGAGGGATCACAAGCAAACTTTCGATTTAGGAAAAAATTTCGCCAGAACCAATTTCACGATGACCGTCGACGATATCGCGATTTTCATTCGAGCAATGTAGCGACTCAGCAAGTTGCTGAAGACAACTTTATTTACAATTTACAGTGGCAACTGACGTTGCTATTTTTTCTACTATACAGAAATTCACTCTGTCCGACATCGGCCCGCTTGGCTACGACACTCGTCTGCCAGGATCAGCCATCATCATGATGGCTTGATAACGACCATGGCATGACCACAAAGTGATAAAGTTAAAGATAAAGGATGACGAGAGCATGAAGACAATAAGAGGACGACAACTGCATGGCAAGCATGGCGTGACGGCGGATGTATCACGACGATGGCGTCACGACAACGTTGTGCCGACACTCACATGAGGAATACGGAATGACGAAGATGGAATTACTTCGATGGCACGGCGACTATGGAGGGGGAATGAATGCATGAGGAAGTGTCTATGACGACCGATCAGTGGGGATGATAACCCGACTACGGTGGTGTAGTTAAAAAACGACAGCATGCTTACGATAGAATCAACACCATGGTGTTGGCGTTAGAATTGGCACTATGACTGCATGACTGTATTCTAGGTTAAAGTTTGGGGCGGAGCAGCAAGGGTTGTATTTCGCTGTTTCAAATGAAATGCTCAGATTGGTACTCAAATTGAGGACGACGCAACGAGCTAAGGAAAGAAGAATGATAGGTGTAACGTTAAGGGATAAGAAAAGAGCAGATTTGGTGAGGGAACAAACGCGTGTTAATGACATCTTAGTTGAAATCAAGAAAAAGAAATGGGCATGGGCAGGACATGTATTGAGGAGGGAAGATAACCGATGGTCATTAAGGGTTACGGACTGGATCCCAAGGGAAGGGAAGCGTAGCAGGGGGCGGCAGAAAGTTAGGTGGGCGGATGAGATTAAGAAGTTTGCAGGGACGGCATGGTCACAATTAGTACATGACCGGGGTTGTTGGAGAAGTATGGGAGAGGCCTTTGCCCTTCAATGGGCATAGCCAAGCTGATGATGATGATGATGACAGTCGCTGGATGAATATGGAACGACGACAATACAACAATAGCGACGGCTATCCTACGAGGTTGGCTTTGTGAGCCCACGTTAACACCACCAATGAGGCAATGCACGGCGACATCTCAGGAGTCTCAATGCACGGCGAAGTCTGAGGAGCACAGGGCAGAACTCGTTTTCAGACTCAGGAACATGGATGAAAATAAATGGCCAGCTAAAGTGCACAAGTATCTGTACCTGAAAAGTGTGGACACAGAATGGAGGAAGCGGACAATCAAGTACAGGGTAACTTAATCTGTAGATCGCCAACCGGGAGTCATCAGAAAGACACAGAAACAGTTGGATGCACGGAATGGTAAAAAAAGAACATCGATATGTGATATATATATATATATATATATATATGTATATATATATATATATATATATATATATATATATATATATGTTTATATATATATATATATATATATATATATATAGTCATATATGACTATATATATATATATATATATATGATATGACTAATAAAAATCGGGACCCTCGGTTAACCCCTCTCTCCTCGTTTATATATATATATATATATATATATATATATATATATATATATATATATATATATATATATATATATAAACTCTTATGCATTATAAATAAAGATAAGTAATGACTCGGCTACGTGTTCTAGGTTAAAGTTTCGGGCAGAGCAGCAAGGGTTGTATTTCGCTGTTTCAAATGAAATGCTCAGCCCCGCAAGCTGACCCAGAATTATTAGCTGAAAACGTTCAGTTGGATTCATTGTTCTCTATGTTATGCAATAAGGATTCAGCGCAACAGCAATGCTATACCACCTACTGGCCCAAGCTAGAAGAGAGTATGGGTGACTGCTTAGATAGATATTAAGAGGATAGATAGATAGATAGATAGATAGATAGATAGATAGATAGATAGATAGATAGATAGATAGATAGATAGATAGATAGATAGATAGATAGATTCAAAGTGCATAATGTAGACAAATTATGCTAATAACTCCAATAAATGCATATATACTTTTAAATTAATTCCGCGCACCTACGTTATGCTGCCAAAACTATGCATAATATTGAAACGCACAATGCTGTATATGGAATAGCAAAACAAAGAAAAGGAAGAAAACATCGGAGCCGCCGTGGCATCGCAGAAGTGTGCCCGCTCTCACCATGTAGGCCCGGGTTCGATTCCCACCGAGACCAATAGTTACCAACTTTTCTCTCCAACGCTATTCTTTACTCTGTGCACAAGCACCGTCCTCAGAAATGTGACGTCAAGCGAAGGACCTTCTGTCATGTTTTTGCCCTATCGGCCGTTTCACGCAATGGGCAGAAGTGCCGAGCTGTCGCGGCGTCGGGAAAGCGTGCTAGCAGTGTCTCACACACGTGAGGCCCGGGCTCAATCCCTACCCTTGCCGAAATTAGCCATCCATAAGTTGCCATACCTGATAATAAATTTGCATTTTTAAATGTTGGTTGAACCTTTTTAATCTCTTTATGTTTATAGTGACGACTCTTGTTGCACATGCCCAGAGCTGATTGCTGGGGTATTTATGTTCTGTATCTTTTCGAAAGTAAGCAGTTCTGAGTAAACGCTCATGTGTCCCCCTTCACTGTGTCCTTGTCGATAGTGCGCGCTGAATATTTCGCTATGAGCTCTATAGCTCTTTTTCTTTCGCAATATATTTGCTGTCGCGGACAATCTGCCACTTGCAAATGAAGCCAAGTGTGGTGCGCCTGGCTCGCTAATGGGCAGATCCTAATCCCCCTGAATATAACCTAAAGTAGCGACATTCCTCCTCACCCGGCCTCTCGTTCTCTTTGTGTTCTCGCCGCTCGCGCTTTCTCTCATACCTCGCCCTCGCATTTTGGTCGTTCGCTCCGGGATGCGCGGCTTCCCCCATAAAGCCACGAGAGGAAAGAGAATAAAAATTGTTCTTGGGTGTTTTAGCATACATTTTTCTCGCATTTAAGACTCATATTTTTGTGTGCTCTGCTATTAGTGGTGACAGAACGCTATGAAACTGGCAGAAGCAGTCGATTCTTGCGCTTTTCCGGCAAAGTAACGGCGCAATTGTTTTGCCGCTTCGGGTTGGCTGCCTGCTTCCAGACGGACGCCTTTGAAAAGTGGTTTTGTGGATCTATTTGCCTTAGTATAGAGTAGTAGCAGAAAAATCAGAGTTCTTTGTCTCGCCAATAACGTATACGTAATGTACAAGATGTGCATATACCTACTAGAGCTTTATTTGAGTGTTATGTCGCCCATGACCGGTGTACCTGTAGGCAAGAACACAGTCGCGGCTGTCACGGATCAAGCTGCTGTGCGTGGTGTTTATACGGCATTGATCAGCTTCTTTATTGGACCTTCTAAATACACTTGCCCGTCGTGAAAGGGCGGCCACGAAGTCAAGGTTTCGCCGATGCGCACGAAAGGCGATGCGTTTGCAACTGTGCATCACTATGTAGCTGTTGATTCAATCGCTCGGATGTGTTTGCGCTGCTCAAAGTGCGTATGTGTGGACCCAATCGACTGCCGTGTATAGTAAGATCTCGATGAGGGCTAGTTGGTTCATACTTAGAACTGAGGTGAAACAGCGCGAAAAAGACGAGGACACAAGGAAACAAATACCACAGACAAGCGCTGACTGCGAACTGGAAGTTTATTTGAAATTCACCGGATATTTATACCTTCTTCAGCATAGGCATGCGCCGTGTATAGAGTTTATGCAGCTTCATAGCTTAATCATCTTTGTACCATGATGACCGAACGTAACGGGGCCGACATATTTGCCTGTAGAAGCGTCATGTAAAAATGTGCGCGATCAACACGGAGTATATTATATATTCTAGTCGTTTCGTCATGACGCCGTCATCTCTGAATGCCGTGAAAGAGGTCGTACGCCTTTATGACAAATTGGTGCCATTGGCTCTTAAGCGCAAACATTTGTAAACAAAGCATTTGCTTTACACCTAGAAATGGTTTCCATCAGTGAGCACCTTACAATTGTTGACCCTTCGCGCTGAAACGCGAAGGTAATACGCTTTAATTGGTTCTCCTTCTTTAAAATGTGCTTTTCATTGCTACCTCCGGATGTTTAAGGCAGGAGTTGACCGATCTGTCTCAAAAGGGATCAACCCCACTTCGAGAATATTTGCATCCTATGGCTCGACTTCTTGGAACCTGCGTAAAAATAAAATCGGGAGACTAGACAAACACGAGCGCAGACTATGAACTGGTAATTTAATGAAATCTACTTGAATATGTACAAAGAGACGGCGTGTAAATGGGTAAGGTTGACTTCGCGTCGCAAAAGGAAACAAATCTTACAATGCTGACACGCGAATCGCACGGCTAACTATACAGCCTATCCTGCAAGTGCGGTTTTGAAATGTAAAATGCCATACATAGAGAACACTATTTATCTTTCGTTTACGCAACCTTATCCGCGCATCCAAATGTGGCGTCATGCAGACTGCCTTCCATACACGGGGGCAATATCGAAGACGAAAACAAAACGACTGTCCTTGACAAGATTCGTCTAGCATGCGCAGAGACCACGTTTTAATCGCGCAGAGTCGTGCGGAGAACGCCAAAATGCTTGCATGTTGTTCACCGGTGCAACACAGTTTCAGCGTGCTCAAACTTACGCGTTCCCGTCAAAGCAGGCACGACAATGGGTGAAGCTCTGTTCAAAGTTTCGCCGTATATCATTACGGCTATAAAGCATACTCACAATACTGAAAATAATTTACATTTGTCAAGAGCAGCTTCTCCTCGCAAAATATATTTGCAGCGCCTAAAAAGGCATGAACTGACAAGGCTACTCACTTCCAGTAGTGCAATAAAGCGCACAATGTATTTAGCACTATATGTGATAGCAGACAGCCTAAGCACATCACAGCTTCATACAGTTGTTGGCACAAAGGCGCTGGTTGACGGTAGCGCAGTCACGAGAAAAACATCTGAACGAGAAACGAGAAAGCAACCCTTGCACAAGTCTACCCATGCCTAAGCTTAACCAAAACGAAGTTCCATAGCCCGTAAAGAAAGAAAAAAAAATCGTTTGTTCGTACACTTTTCCACCTTCAGCCCACGCAACAGCAATCAGAAACATAAAATAAACGAAAGCGGAGTGCTTCAATGTTGGGGATAGACAGGAAACTTGCCCAAAACACATCAAAATTTCTGCAAATGCTTCGCCGCTGCAACTGACGTGGACAGCACATGACGTGGACACCACAGAGATGGGAAAAAAATAAAAAATAAAAGACAAAAGGGCGCCAAAAATACTATGTGATGGCGCTCTACCAACTGCGAGACGCAGGACTTCGCGCTTGCCTCCCCTCATGCTCCTCGCCGCAGTAGCGGCGCTAAGTTAAACGTATGTAGATAGTTTTAGATTTTTTGAAGGGGCTTAGGGGATCGCGAGAAGCAGCTGGTGGGTAACGCGTGGACACGATTCACAGAAACTGCCGCAGACGGACCTCTCAGACTGCCCACGTTATTCTGGCGACATCTCGTGGCCGTCGTCACCAGAGTGCGCGCCTCGCACGGCATCCCGCTTTTCTTCTCACGCTTTCGACATGCTCTCCTCCTACTCTTTCCTCCCCGCGCTCTCTCCGCTCTCGCCGTTTCTTTCACCCACTGCTGTGCTTCGCGTTCGCTCTTACAGCCGCTGCGCTCCTTCGCTGTGTTACGTCAGCAGCGCCGACACTCCACGCAAGAACGGTCGCCTAAAAACTGGGCTTTAATATTATGTCGATCCAACCAATATGTTAGAATCTAAGAATCGGAAGTTTCTTGAAGCTGTTATATAAACGTCATGTAATAGAATGAATTGTGGAGCGCTTGTGCCCCATAGCGATTGCGTGCTTACCAATTAAGACAAAAAGACGCATAGACTTTCACCACGTGATCCGAATGACGGCGAGTCATGCTGTCTCTGGCATTTGCTCCATTTTTATGGCACTGCCAGCATAAGCGGCGATCCGACAGGTTGCCCAGTCAGTGAAAGATCACATAACCATATTCACAACACCCCTGGAAAGTTGGAATAGAAAGCTTTCTTTTTTGATGAAATTATATCCTTCATGACGCATATTTGTTGCTAAAACGATACGTATGTATCGTTTGTTCTGTCACACACTGTGTAATATATGTTAGTTTAAATATCTTAGTGTCGTCCTGCGCATGAACTTTTAAAGCGGAGATTAGCGCCCAGCAGCACTCAAAAATAAGCTTACGCGGTGTGTGAGCGTAGCAGACACAGCAGCTTCATTACCACTTTAAAATGTGGCGGCTTGATCACTACAGCAGAACGCGGCAGCCAATTTTTGTCCAGCACAAGTCCATTGGCAGTGTACACGTATCATCAAGTCCACCTTATAGATGGCCACTTGATCCGCTGTCATTTACCTAGATCTACCCGGTTCAAGCAATGGACTGCGTATTATATGACTTTCCCAATAGCACTTCTGTTTTTAATTTTACCTAAGTTATCATCGATCCCTTATGCGCATCCTCAGGTAAAGAATATATTGCCATATCACCTAACAAATCGTATTCTATTGTTTACTGGCTGGTGCCTAACTGCCATTGAAGTTTCTGAAGTTTGGGGCATGCTAAGACTCTCTAGGTCAGGTGCAGCAGAATGCAATTTCTGCTGGTAACTTCAAGACTTTCCATGACTTTCCATGTCACGCCTGCAGATTTTGTTCCCATAACGCGGTTCGGATGTGAAGGTGTACATAAAGCTGAAGCACTCCCCCGCTTGTAGAAAATGACCAACCGCGAACTTCTTTTCCTCCGTCGAACCTTTCGAGCCTTTAATTTGGTTTATATACATTTTCAGCAGCTTCTTGGGACTCTTTCTTTGTTGTAAGTTTTAATAAAAGATAATAAATTAAAAATAATTGTTACTCAAACTCTTGCAGTATTGCGACTAAGTAAATATTTCTTCAGCAAAATTAGGGAGTCCTACGTTCTGAGCAGCGACTGCAATATTGTGCAAGACACAAGTCCCAGAAGCAAAGATAATGCTTCTAGCCTATTATACGTACAGTTTAAGTAAATAATACCCTCGGCCCATGGTCTGACACTGCAATTTCAATGCGTGCAACAAAAGTATTGTGAAGTTTCTGCAGGACACCAAGCTCGACGAGCGGCTCTAGCGAGACAGCTGTCTCATGTACATAAGCACTCACCACTTCTCTCATCATCATCCATCCCGATACTTTCACTCCCCTTCCCTCTTCCCCAGTGCAGAGTAGCAGACTAGAGCGCACTAGCTCAGGTCGACCTCTCTGTCTTTCCTATCAATAAATTCTATTCATTCAAGTAAATAATGCACACCGTCTATATGGCTTCTCATGAAAGTTAACTCGAATCAGACGTAAGCTCTGCGTTGTATGCATACTTGCTCATTCAACTTCTTCATAATGCTGTCTACGCTGTACGTGGTTATCAGACGAACCGGAGTATATTTCCTGAAGAATAGGGCATACCCTTTTATGAAGAGCCAATGTTTTTTTTTTATTTCTGCTTGCCGTAACTTAGGAAGTAATAAAAATTTTTTTCGCAAATGAAAAGTAATGAAAACTTAGACGTAAAAAGACGAACGTTGCTGAAAAACACACCGGGCTCAAAGAAACTCAGCAAATGTTGGCTCAGCAAAAGACAGATCACTTGAAAGGGTCTGCTCCTCTGACAGCACACCTTTTTTGCGGCATATCGATTGCCATCGGCACCGGAAATGCCGAGCCGAAGAAGCTCCATTACTCTGTCAGCAACCAGGGTGCATCACCGTTCTTTACTTCTCCGTTATGTGGCAAACCTTCGCGTTTCCACTCTTGAGGGCACAGGTGAATGCTGACATTTGGAAACCAAACTAAGCTCCGTGAACCAGGACGCCTGTCAGAGCAGGGGTGCTCTTGAAGGCAATGCTATTTACGGAACCTAATTATCTGCGAAGCTGTTTTTCTTTTTTTTTCATAGTATATATATTTAATAATCTCTTCAAGATCGGCGAAAGAAACAAGGAGAAAGAAAAAGCTGAAAAAAAGGGCAGAGGTATCAACCAAAACATCGAAATTGCAATTTTTGTTTAGTAGCAGAAAATGAATACATTTTGCCAGATAATAAAGGCTACCTTTTGTGGTTTAACAAACGCATTTTCATTGACTGGCGTGTTTGACATGACCTGCCTGGAGCCTATTGAAGAATTTTAGCTTCTCTTGCGGTTCTGTAATGATGTGTTTTATGTGACTGCTTATCATATTATTGTACAGTCGCAGACAGAATAAAATAGACCACGGGATCTCCGAAAACGTTCAATTCCCGAGCAGCCTGTAGCAGTAACCAGTAAAACTGCCCACGACAACGTTGTTAGCATATTTTAGTCGAGGTCCAAAATGCAAATACCAGATTTCATTGTGAGATTGCGGAGATATTCAGCTTTTTCTTAGATTTCATGGTCCATAATATTCTGTCCGCGACTGTACATATAATAGTGAAGCAAGGTAAGCCACATCAAGCAAAATAATAGAAGTAGAACACAAAATACCCACTTAAAATGACAGCGAGGCTAAGAACTTGTCGAATAGTGGCATGATCAAATACGACTTCTTTTGTATATGCATAATTCTCAGAAACTCCCGCTAATACTTACGCAACTCTCAGCCATGTTATTGCATCTAATTAAGGGAACAGGGTAGGCAAAGTGCCTGAAAAAATCGATTTTTTGTTTTTGTGTAATTTAAAATCTCTATTCTTTCCTTAACATGGCCCAGTGTTTCATTTGCGCGCACACCAAATATTTATCTCAAAATCAACATTTTTGGAAACCTAGGCAGCATCCAGCCACGCCCCCTTTGAGACATGCTCGGGATCTGTGCCTGTCCTAAACTGAAAAAAAAAATTCACCGCCTATTTTTTGTCACGTTTAGCGGAATGGCTGTCACTCATCTGGCAACAGTGAAAACCTAGCTAGCATATTTCACTTAGCCAAACGAATCCGAAGACGCAGCTGAATTACTCGCAACGCGCGGCGTTTTCCTCGTGCTTCGGTGTGTTTTCGCGGACAATCGATTTTGTTTACACTTTGGTGCAGGTTATTTAGCAGTAATGCAATGACGAAGCCAAAGAAGTGCTTTAAAAAACGTATCTTCCACGGAAACCCGCATAACTCGATCTCCAGTGACGCCAATTGTTTCCAACACAATCCAGGAGTGGGCGCCGCGGCCACCACGTGCGCGTCTGCATCGAAGCTTTCGCGCTCGGCGGAACGCTTGAAGCGGAACGCCGGTGTTTCAGCAGCTCTCAAAGCCTGAGCTTCACCAGAAATGTCTCCATAGAAAAACTCAGAACGTGATGAGGCGTTCAACAACGTTGTATGGGAGCGCGCTCCGAAGAATGTCTTTCTTGGCCTCAAGACGCTGAAAATGGCGACAATGGATGCTGTGCTAACTTTTAATGACCGCAGCATTGCTCAAGCTGACATTTTGAGGTCATTTGGAGTTTCTCCAGGACGGTTCACACTCCAGTGGTTGCGCGAAGCTGACCGGCGGCGACTGTACTTTGCAGAGAGGGCTACACGTGTGTTCACTAAGGAGGCCCGGAAAACAAGGCAGCTAGCACAGAAAAGAAGCGTTGGCGATGGAGGGGACTACCAGGCTGGTGGCTATTGAAAAAATGCGCCAGAATTTGTTTCTGTAGTCCTATATTGCAATAAAGCTCTTTCTTCCACTTCAAAGCCAATTATCTCAAAACACCAAATTTTGCTGCATTTGACCCTTTTTTCAGAAACTACAAGCGCTAGGGAGATAATATTTCGCAGATATCGAGCAAACATTACAAACAGTCTACTGAACCAGGATTAAAAATATTCTTGCAGGGGATTTTCGTTTACAGGCTATTTACTGAAGATTTTGTCTCTAAAATTTGGTAGGTCCAGTAAAAAAAGAAAACAAAAAAACTAATCTTTAAAAAAATGTAATCCTGGTTCAGTAGCACTACCTAACATTGCTGATTAGAATGCCACCAAAAACCCCAGCAGATCACGAGAAAAAGGGTCACGAACATAGCCTAAAATGCATAGCAAAAATAGGACCTACCCTGTCCCCTTTAATCGCGGCAAAAATGCGACGAGCACGTTAATGCTCGTCGCATCACTGTCCGACCAAGTGTGAGGACACTGTGGTCCTGTTAAAGCTAAAAAATAAATTATTGGATTTAACGAACCAAAATTTCTTTCTGAGGAATGCCGTAGTGGTGGACCCCGAAAATTTGAACCACCTCGGGATCTCAACGGGCACCTAAATCTAAGGACATTGGTGTTTTCGCATTTCGCCAGGAACGAAACGCGGCCGCCTTGGCCGGGACTCGATCCCGCGACCTCGTGCTTACCAGACCAACACCATAGCGACAAAGCAACCACGGTGGGTCCTGTTAAATTCAAGTTTCGTGTCCGTAACTCCAACGGTCCTTTCTTCTGTTCAATTATTTACACCTAAACTAAGGAATGAAATCTATCTGAGGCCCTGCTTGCCTGCTGAACCAGCTAGAGCTTTATATTGCGGAGATGCATACCCGGTGCGAGTCTCGAATATCCTATCTCAGTAAGCTATAACCGTAGCTCTACAATGTGTGCTCATGGTGGTACACGCCCCTTTTAGAATTGAACAACAATCTTGTAGTTCAAGTATAGTATGAGTACAGAAATCAATTACAAATGATATACAGGTTTGTTTCATACAAAGTAGTGCTGCATAAATTATGAAAGAATACAAGTACGTTGCTTTTTTGTTGACAGAGAGAGACAGAGACAAAATAAAGGGGAAAGGCAGGGAGGTTAACCAGATGGGTAGATCCGGTTTGCTACCCTACGCTGGGGAGAGAGAGGAGTGGCAGGTAAAGTGATAGCAAAGTAGATATAAAGAAAGAAAGGAGCATAGACATACAATCACAGTCAAATACTGTCACTGTATTCTGTCACCACACATCACAGTAGCACTTGCAGCACTGTAAACGTCTGTTCAGGCTACAGCCACATGTCCAATTCTGTTGCCCTTAAAGACCGATGCGATGGTTCGTGATTTCAGCATTATAAAATAACTTCCTCTGTTAGAGGTCTTTGGTCGAATCGCGCTATCGCGATTTCGAACGATGGTCTTTGTAAGTGGTATCGAGGACAGTCGCAGAGATTTTGAAGAGTCTCCTCACTCCCATAGTCACCACATGAGGCGTCGGTGCCCCATGCGATTTGAAATGCAAAGGTACTTAGTGAAGGCCACCCCTAGCCATATTCGACAAAGAAGGGTAGCTTCTCGACGGCAGAGGCCAGCTAGAATGCAAAGGCGTAGAGAGGAGTCTAGTTTGTGAAGCCGGTTGTTTTGCAAACATCCTACGTTCCACAAGGAGAACGTGATACCATGGGTGAGCATTCGAAGTTTTCCAACCGCATCTGTCCTTGATAACGATATCGGCTCCTCTTCGTCGCCTTGAAGAGCCAACCAAGAAGCGTTATTGGCGTGCTCGTTCCCTATGACACCGAAGTGACTTGGAAGCCGCTGAAATGTCCCGTTTTGTCCTTGGCCAGTCAAGGTATGGATTAGTTTTGTAACCTCGAATACAAGTTGTTCGTGGGGTCCACGCCGCAGGCCTGATAGCGAAGACTGCAGTGCTGCCTTCAAGTAACTGAATATTGACCATATTTGAGGATGTTCTTGGCAGGCGAGAGGAGGTATAGCGCGAAGAGCTGCAAGTTCCGTAGCAGTCGGTGTCGTTGGGTAACACGTCTTGAAACTGATGGTGGTTGCTTTGGCTGGGAAAACCACGGCTCGAGAGGAACACGGGAGAGTTGGCGATCCATCGGTATATATATGTACGTGGTCGGCGTACCTCTCGTGCAAAAGGAGCAGAGTAAGTTGTTTAAGATTTGGGGGTGAGTGATAGCTCAGATTTTTTCCTGATTCCCGGTACGGTGAGGTCCACCGCCGGTCGAGCGAAACACCAAGGTGAAATCGATGGCTTAGTTGTGTAGGTGAAGTCTGATGGAAGGCTGGTGTAATAATCCGAAATTGTAGCACAGAATCACGACTGCGGCCTTTCTGACGGCAGTGTTGCCAGATGAGGGGAACGTGCGCGAGAAAAGTGCCTAATGTGCACTTTCAACACTTCCACCGCAGTGTGTGTTTGTATATGTTGGTCCCGGGTGATTGCAATAGTCGCCACTGTCGATGTGCATTTTGGCCAACCAAGACAAACCCTGAGAGCACGAGCTTGTATAGCCTGTAGAGCACGATGATTTGTCTGGCAAGTGTTGGTCAGTACGGGCAAACTGTATCTCAAGAAGCCCAAAAAAAGAGCCCTGTACAATTCCAACATCGCATGAACTGACATGCCCCAAGTCTTTCCGCCCAGACACTTGAACAGCTGGGAGATTGCTGTCAGACGCGGTTTCAAGTAGGTCATTGTGGGCTCCATGAGAAATCACTATCAAAGATTATTCCAAAATATCTGTCAGCCTTCTCAAAAGAAATTATCTGGCCATTTATTGAGATGGTGTAGGGTGTCATTGGTTGCGAGTGAAAGCCATCAGTGCATATCTGTCTGACGAGATTTCAAGACCTCAGTTGTGGAGGAATATAGCTGTCAGATTAGCAACTTTTTGAAGTCTTGCACGTAAATGATAACGTGTCACACCTGAAGTCCATACACATGTGTCGCCTGCGTACATTGATATCTTGATCGCTGCTGGCCGAGGTTCAACGTTGTTGACAGAAATATTGCTGTTGCTGGGCGGCGTACCGTCAGAGCGGACACGAATTCCCACACTGCTTCTCATGTGAACACAAAGCTGGCGTGGAGCGAAATAGTGCCGCACCACAACACGGCATTGGCTCGACTCTCACTCGGGAATTCTTCCGGACGCTACACACTGCAAGCTCTTGCATTTCTACTGAAACACTAAACGAGCTTGCTCCACTGACTTTCCTCAACGCTCGAAACAAATTCAGCACCAAGTGCACAAACAATATCTCTTGTAGAAAAGCTAGGGCAGTCCTCATCATTCCTCCTAAGCATCCGTTTTATTTCCCAGAAACTTGCGGAAAGCGTGCAGCTGCCGTCACCGTACTTGGCCGAGAGATCGAACATCCACTAAGATATGCAGAGAAAAGCGGTCGTTAGGAAAGATGGTATAAACGTTTGGGGTCTTTCCTATTATTTGTTTTTTGCCACCAGACTTGGTTGTAGCAAACGACTTAGACCAGGCTGCTACGATATTAAGTTGGAGATGACAGGTAAGTGGATGATGCTCTAGCGGTGCCTGGTCGTTTAGAGCGCAGCATCTTTTTTTATTGTTTCGGGCATTCCCGGTATTCTGTGGAAGGTCATCGTAGAACCTTACATCCGCCCCAATATGCCTGAAAGCCCAATGTTCAACTTCCCTCGCACACATTTTCCATATTCAAGTTACACACCTATACCCGCCCGGATTGCTTTGTGGTAAAGCCGTTGGTCTGCATGGTTTGCAACAGGCCATGAGTTTCATTGCCGGCCGCGTGAAAAAACGATGGCTTGAGTATTGGCGCCAATTCGTACGTGCTGGATAAGGGGTTGCTTTCGAGACTTACACTCAGATGCAAATAATCTCAAAGTACCTGCGCACGCATATTTTATGCATTATACCGGCGGCCATTTTCGCACTAGACCTAAGAGTCATGGTTCTCTTCAACTGCCCTTCTCATTTTTTGCTTATTTTGCCCCCTTCGCGATAAATTTACGTTAATATTATATAATTTCCATAAGCTTGTTTAATTATTTTCAACACCTAAAATATTATCCCAAGACTCAATTATTCCTGGATTTATTGTGAATGTATCTTGTCTTCCTGCTTTCCGCCTATATTGATTGGACTGCGCTGAGATGCGTTTGCCTGCATTAAGACATCTTTTTTTCTTCGATGAGCCTTCCCCGAGAATCCTATTAGCGAAATTGAGGTACTATGAAGGACAATTCTGGCACACTGTGGCTCATGTGATTATCAGATTTCTTATGTTCTTTTTCATCATTTCTCGTGTCTATCATCTTGCTTTACAAGTTCAGAGGGTTCAAATTTTTAGCCTCTGGTTAGTCGGGATGATTCGTGGCCGCATGCACGGGGCTCTCGCAAAAATGTGGGTCGACGCCGGAGAGAGTGAAAAAGAGCGGCAAGAGTACTGTGTGCTGCTTCTGCAAGAGGCATAACATGGTGTCATCAGGTGATATCATCACTTGAAGAAGTCGTGATTGCGTGATGCCGTGTGATTGAATAACGCCTTGAGCTTACCTCGTCAGGAGATACCGTCGCGTGACGGTCCATTATTCCCGTATATTCTGATTACTGTCCTAAGCTATGATGTCCGCCGCTATTGTGTAACTTGTACTTTGGAGATTTTCAGACGGCGTTTATTTTGAGAAACGCAATTGCTCAATTAGACACTTGCGCTTGCCGGAGGGCCTGGAAAAATGATGATGTATGCTGCCCCTCAGCACAGGTGCGTGTGCGCGTGACGTAAGGGTGCACACAATGTATCTGTCCTTGATACGCGATCTCTGTGCCCGTTGCCTCCGTCGCACAGCGAGTGCTGCGACCGCAATCGACATTATGGCAAACGCTGACCAAAAGCTGTACCTCCACCTAGCGGCCGCGGCCACTCAGATACACATGAAACGTTAGATGAAAAACGGCTTTACTCTTGAGTTTACGCGTAACAGTAATATATTTTCTCGTATATTCGAATTATACTACGAAGCTATGTCTGCACATTCCGTGTGGGATCCGTATTTCACGAATTTTTGCGGTTATTTATTTGAAAAATTGGATTAGTTTCATAAGGCACTTGCGTTTTGCCGAGAGCCTTTATGAAGGACCACGTATGTTGAACTTTCGCATACGTGCTTGCGCGCGTGGTGTACTTCGTTTATGGCAGAGGTGCTTGTCTAATGTAAGCAGGTCTAATACTTCCAGTTTAGCAGGGCGGAACGGAGACAGATGTTAAAGCCCGTTAGGCTATCAGTCGCGATATTATTTCGATGCGAGAAGATCAAATGGCTCATTGAGTGAGAAAGCCGGCGCCTCTAGCAACGAAGCGGCGCCTAAATTTGTGTTGGCTGCGATGCCACGTCACGTGCACGACTTCAAGGGGCAAGGCGGCTGAAGCTGTTCGTTGCTAGCGCGCTGGCGCGCCAGATGTTGCGTGAGAAGATAGGCGCATCGACGCGACACCACGTCACCTTCGCTCTTGCTCTCGGAGACCTGTGTTAGTCGTGCAAACCTCGCGTGCGTTCTAACTTCACCTGCACCAAAGTGGAAAGGGAAAGCTTTTGCGGTAGCGAGTTTCGAACCTGTGACCTCACGCTCAGAGGCCCAGTGCCTTGCCCACTGGGCTAAACTAGCACCTCCTCGTTATCGGGCCTCTGCACTCTGCTTTATGACATCATGGAGCTTCCACCAAAATTGCCATTGCTAGGCCAGACGTGATGAAATGGGCGACGTGAAAATCAGCGCGGCTTACTCGCGAGCATCCCCATTACATCCTGGGGCAGTCGGGAAAGGCAGCATGATATCACGGATCGCAGTTCACCGCGGTTATGCTATCTAGGAGGCGTTGGCCAGATTCTCCAACTCGGTCGCTTGACACCGAGGAGTTTATAAACCGAAGAACTGCTCAGCGGCGGTCAAATAGACAATAATGTTTTCCCATTCTCAATTTCATAAGAGGTTCTTAATTGTCCTCATATGCTTTATCTATTGCGTAAGCAATCTTAGGGCACTTCATACACTTTGAGCGAAATATGTGCGCGTGCGTGTGCATGCACGCGCGCGCGCGTGTGTGTGTGTGTGCGTGTGTGTGTGTGTGTGTGTGTGTGTGTGTGTGTGTGTGTGTGTGTGTGTGTGTGTGTGTGTGTGTGTGCGTGTGTGTGTTTGTGCATATGTAGCCTATTTATCGCTTACGTGGGTCAATGGGTAGCGCATCGGGCTGCTGTACTAAGGCAACGTGGTTCGAAACCATCCGTCGAGCTAACTTGAGTCACTCAGTATAAAGCAATGTGTGCGCAGGTGTGTATTATGTATAAAGCAATGTGTGCGATGTGGGCGCATGTGTTTAACCTCTTTTACATCAGCATGGGTCACTGCAGATGTGACACTGAGAAATTTGACACATACACGATCACAGCCATGACAAGGGACACAACATATCGTTTCGATTGCTTCGTGGTAATTGTAACATCAGCGGAAGTGACCACACCGATGAAGCCGCCCGATCGCCATGTGAAAGTACTCAATGTGTCTTGATTCCTCTTGCGCAAACAGATGCTGCGGCTGTGCTGCGATTGATGCCATGAAAATGTACTTTGCCCCTGTGGGATTCGAATGTTTTTAGCATGTGTCGTCTGTGTCCGTTGTCACCGGATATACAGATGCATCTGCCGCCTGGTTTCCCACGATGCGAACAAATCCCGCTGTACCATGTGTAGACAGGCCTAACACTTGCAACCTCTTATGCATTTCTTATTGGAATAGCCAACCACCCCACGAGCGACACGTGCAGCTGTAATCAGACGCACGCGCATATTATCTGTGCATGCATGCCCGTACAGAGACGTAAGTGACGTGCAGATTGCTGGGCCAATTGTAGAAGCGTCCAATATCAGAACAGTATCAAGGCCAGCGAACAACCGCGCAAAAGGCATTATTCTCAATACCAAGATTCCTGCGTTCGACGGTCATTCAGGTAGACTCTAAGCAGGCTGCCCTTTAGTGCCCCATATTTCTTCCCCTCTTCCCCTCTTTCTTCCCCTCTTTTCGACGCTACTGCGTCACCTCAGTGCAGCGCAGCCAACCGGAAAATACCTCTGGTTAACTTCCCTACATTTTCATGCATCCTTTCCCTTGGTTAACGTGGACTTAGACCACTGGGTATGTGTCACAAGGTTTGTGCTAGTCGTCAATGAGCATTTTTGACGCCAACTTCTGTATGTGGGCATGGGCCGTGAAGTGTATGCCGCAATTCAATGAACGTCTTTAACATCAACTTGGGTAACTAAGTATGTGCCACTGGAATTGTGCCGCGGGAAAATGACGAAAATGATCCTCTAAAATTCTCCAATGCTTAGCGGATTTGAACGCACCGTATGAGGATACGTCAAGGGCCACGAACCGACGTTTTAGCAGGATGCGCCACAGTATGACTTGTTATAAGCCGCCTTCCAATGAGCGTATTTCACGTCAGCGCTTTAGCCAGCTGCGCCGTGAATGCAATTGCTATGTACCACTCTTTACTGAACCTCTCGAGAACTTCGGTGAATGAGTATGTGTGATTTGGTGCCCGGTAAGCTAGGGGACAATTTTGAGCCTTCGCAAGTACTACTGGGTCATGTTTCTCGTGTCAAAATCAACGCGCGGGCTTCTCGGCAGTGCCACTATATGGCGCAGCCTGTCCAGAAGGAACCGCGACCCAGGAGGCCGAATGACGCATGACGCGTTTCTCATCGATTGCCACGCATCGGCGCGCCATGCATTTCTGAGGCCACACACCGGCTTCGTGCTGATTGTACTATACTCGCGGACAGCTTTCTCTGGAGCTTCCGAAAAAAAAGACCACGTTGGGTTAGGCGGAGGACGAGAAAACATAAACACTTAATTAGCAACAGCTAAGTCAGACAGAACATACCATTGAGTTTAAAAGTTTGCTTACTTTGCGACTTTTTCCTTCCGCATTGGGGCAAGCACAGAACCATCGCACGTGGAAGCTTCGTCGATTAGTTGTCTGTTCCGAGCAACGAAAAGCACTGTCAAGGCTGCCGGACAAATTGCCACGTAAAAAACATGTGCGGCCGGCGCGACAGAATCCCGCTGCAGCAGCGCCTTAGACATAAATCGTTTGGATGGTGGCATTACGTTTGTCAATATATTGATTTATTGCTAATCGCATTACCATCCACAGTAATTGCGGGATGCGCACCGTCGTGACCGCCCACTTTCAAAAAGTCACTCACTTTCGTGACCCCCCACTCTCCGGCCTTCATATACAGTCGGCCATAAATATTTTCGGAGGACGGCATCTCACAAAAAGTTGAATATCCCAACAGCCTCACAACACAGCCTGGTATTCCCATTGCACGCCTCTTATATAGTACGCATATGGGAACAACATTTTGTGTTTTTTTACTGGTTACCGTTATAGGCTGCTCAGAAGTTCATCGCTTCCGGAGATACCACGGTTCGCAATCATTTGTGGTCGACTGCACGTGTGTCTTTTTTTAGGAATGTTTTTTTTTACCTGCAATAGCTGGTGTCCGTGATCTTCTGCATCTTTTGGTGCGAATAGCATTCTTTTGCTACTTAAACAGTTTTGAGTGTATCTCTCTCTTTCTCTCTCTCTCTCTCTATATATATATATATATATATATATATATATACATATATATATATATGTGTACGAAAGAGACGACGACCCTTGTGGAGGACGTACTTTCCTCTGTCGTTTTATCAACATCAATATTTCTTCGTCATTGCGTTGTGACCATAATTTCATCATTCAATCGTTATTATGGCACTCTTACTAAGCCGTCATTGTCAGACAGTCACTAACAGGACTGTATTGTAAGGCCATTATTGTAGTGCCGTCGTAGTCGTGCCAACATCGTCATTCCAGCTTCGTCATCCCGCTCTCGTCATGTAGTCGTCGCCATAGATGTTATATGATGCAGTCATCATCATGCCATTGTCGACATACAATCGTCGTCATCAAATTTTCCGCATGCCACTGTCATGCCGTGATCTTCACTATAGCCACAGTCATTCATTCGTTCTTGTACAGTCGTCGGGATACCCTCGCGGTAGTTTTATTCTCATCATTCTAACTTCAACATCCAACCATCGTCATACTGTCTGCGTCATACAGTTGTCGTCAAGCCGTTGTCATTACGCCGTGGTTCCGCCATCAGCGTCAGTTCAGTATCGTCATCTAATTGTTTCATGCCGTCGTCCTCATATCATTTTTCTGAATACAATGACGTATTTCTTTATTGGTTATTCGATTGAAATCAAGCTGTCGTCATTCAATGGTAATTATGCGGCCAGTTTTATGCCATCGTCGTCATTGCGCCACCTTCAGACAAACGCTATCAAGCGTCCATTGTCAAACCATCATTATAATGCTGTCTTAGTCGGGCCATCGTTGTCATTCCCGTTCCTTTATCCGGTTTTCGATATACCGTCGTCATCACGCGACCATCGTAATCCAGTGGTCGTCATCTAATGGTCCTCATGTCGTAGTCACCACGTTGTCGTTCTTACGGCATTCTAATAATTTCAGAATTGACATGTCATTTTCACGTAAGTGAGTGAGTGAGTGAGTGAGTAAACTTTATTGCAGGTCCGGCGAGGACGCGAACTCGTCGCGCACCCGGCTAGTCCCACGTCAGGACCTGCAGGTCTAGCCCACCGGCCCGGTCGCGTGCACGCCGGACGGCCAGGATTTGCTTTTTTAGAGCGGGGCTACGCAGAAGCGAGTCCCACTCCTCCTTGATGAACTTGGGGTATGTCGACCCGCACTCCCAGAGCATGTGAGGCAGAGTGGATGTCTGGCCGCAGGAGGGGCAGGCGTCGTCGCGATACACGTCGGGGTAAGCCTCGTGGAGAGCGGACAGACACGGATATGTGCTGGTCTGTAGAAGCCTAAGCGAAACGGCTTGCACCCTATTCAAGTAGGGGTGAGGGGGTGGAAAGACGCTTCTGGACATGTAGAAATATTTAGTAATCTCGTTGTGAGTAGCGAGAGCGTCCCTGTGACCGTAGAGAGGAGGGGAGTCAGTGCTCCTTATAGAGGAAGCGCGGTCGGTGAGGTCACGCGCAGCCTCGTGGGCAGACTCACTGAGGTTCGGGGGAGCACCCTCAACCGATCCTACGTCAGCGGGAAACCTGTGAATTGAACGGTTTGCGAGAGCATGTGGACTCGAGCGGCTAAGAAGACGAACAGCTTCCTTACCGATGTAACCCTTCTGAAAAGCCCTAACTGCTGTTTTGGAATCGCTATAGATTTCAGACCCACGACCGTCTTGCAGGGCGAGGGTGATAGCGACTTGCTCGGCGACTCCGGGGTCTCAAGTGCTAATCGAGGCGCTATTGGAAATCTTTCCCCTCGAATCGACCACAACTACGGCAAAGGTCTTCCCGTCACTGTACTCCTCGGCGTGGACGAAGCTTGCTCTAATGTCCTGTTGCTTGATCTATTTGAGGATGGCTACTGCTCTGGCCTTGCATCCGCCCTCGTTGTGGACGGGATGGTCGTTTCGGGGCACAGGGGCCACTACGAACTTGTCTCGAATGCACCTAGGGATCGGGGTACTGACCATCGGGAGTTCTGCAGGGTGGTAACCCAGCTCTTCGAGGATGCGTTTACCTGCCGCTGTGGTGGTCAGGCGACTGAGTTGCGCGCGTTCTTGGGCTTCGGCAATCTCCTCGGTCGTGTTATGTAGCCCCAGCTTCAACATATCCTCGGTATGGGTCCTGATCGGTAGCCCAAAAGTCCTCTTGACCATTTGCGTATAAGAACGTTGAGCTTGTCTCGCTCCGCTCTGAGCCAGTTGTGCGTATAAACCGTATACGTAAGGTGGCAGAGTACGAAGACATTGATCAGCCTGAGAAGATGCCGGTTTGCGATTCTGCGAACGACGCGGAAAGCGTTGTCCGTCTTTGTGATGACCTTGCGCAGAGCAGTTCCGTTCCCGCCGTTGAATTCGACAAACATGCCCAGGACCCGAATAACGTCGACCCTGCGTATCATCCCCCCATCACAAGTGCGAAGTCCGATGCTGCGTTCGGAGACTGGCTTCCAATCTTTGGGTCTACCTCCCTTCTCTTTTCTGTAAAGTAGGACCTCCGACTTGGCGGGGGAGCATCGAAGTCCGGTGGGGCGGAGATACTTCTCGATCACATCGATCGCCTCCTGCATGGCTTCTTCGACTCTGCCCTCGCAGCCACGGGAGCAACATATGGTGATGTCATTGGCGTAGATGGTGTGCTTGATGTCCTCGACGTGCGCAAACCTCTCGGAAAGACCAATCATACAGATGCTAAGCACTGTTGGGGAGACGACGGCGCCCTGAGGAGTGTCCCGTCCTCCGAGCGGCACACCTTCGGAGCGGAAGTCTCCAATGCGAAGCTTGGCCTTCCTGTCAGTTAGAAAAGAGTTGACGTAGCTGTGGAATCTGGAACCGAGACCCAGGTCTGAAATTGTCATGACGATGAAGGTGTGGAGCATGTTGTCGAAAGCCTTCTTGAGGTCCAGACCGAGCAGAGCCTTGACTTGATCGCTGTATAGGACCTTAACATTCAATCGATATCATTTCATGTCCGTCATTCCATCGCCAGTGCATCGGCATCAGGCCCCCATGCTCATGGCTGAATTTGGCAAGGGTGCCATAGCAATGGGGGAAGATATTGGAGTATGTGGCATATAGACAAAACAACGAACGTCTCAGAATTATCACTACGCGTGTTGAATAACTGACACTTCAGGATTATGGTTTGTCGCTACCTTGCTCGCTTGTTATTCGCATTACCATCGACAACCATCGCGAGATTAGTTGTGCCATAGTCGTTTTCTCTTGTCATGTCTGCGATGTGTATCTGAGGCTTCCGTACTACTTGTTTTGTACAATCAAATCCTCTCTGTTCAGTGTTTCCGTACTGTCACGAAGCGACTAATGTTAGGTTGCAGCAGCGGTTAGACATGTCAAGAAGAAGACAATTGGGTGCGAAGCTTGCATGGGTGTCTCTATGGCCAGCTTTGTGTTACGACCGAACTTCATATAAGCGGTTTCTACAGCATGAGTTGACTGCACGCTCAAGAGGGTTGGAGTGTCACGCTGTGGCGGTTTCTGTGCCCTAGGCCCTCTTTTTAAAAATGTGTTCCTTCCCAATGCTACGTCCACATATTTAATGCTCTTAGTAGTCTTGTCCCACATCAGCCATCTTCACCCTATCTATCTATCTATCTATCTATCTATCTATCTATCTATCTATCTATCTATCTATCTATCTATCTATCTATCTATCTATCTATCTATCTATCTATCTATCTATCTATCTATCTATCTATCTATCTATCTATCTATCTATCTATCTATCTAACCTCTTACGCCGACCCAAAGGCACAATTTATAGGTTGGGCCATGAGGTATAGGCTGATGACGCCGAGGACGTTCCATCACCGTCGTTTCAGCTTTGCCATCCGACTGTCGTCATTCGGTCGTTGGTCACGTCATCTTCTTCATACTGTCGTCATGTGTTCGTTGTTACGCCGCTGTCGTTGGCCCCGTCGTGGTCGTGCCATCGTCGTCAGGCACACTGTCGTCACGCATTTGTCGTCATTCCCTCGGCATGGTGCCGTCTTGAGAGTTCCATCTTCGTCATTCTAATTCCGTCATACCGCTCTCATCATGCAGTCGTCATGACAATGTCGTCTTCGCTCCATCGTCGTCATACCACTGTCTTCATGCCAGCGTCGTCACCCTGTCGTTTTACTACCGTCATAATTTAAGTAACGTCCTTCGATTGTCGTCAGATCGTCATTGTCATGTGGCCTTCGTTGTTCCATCAAAATCAATCCTTCTTCATCCTTCTGTCGTTATCATGGTGCCGTTATTCAATCGTTTGTGCTGCCATTGTCATCTTCAAGGGGAGTATGGTAGCGCGATTCAAAGACGGGACAAGAGAAGACACAAAGGTACACACACAGCGCTAACTTCCAACACTGTTTATTGTCGAGAACCAGGTCGTACTTATACACTCAGACAACATGAGTCACAGCCACGTGAACAGATTAACAATCAGAGCGATACATTTTGTGATATGTTAAGCCATGCGCAAAAATTTCAGATCTTTTTCAGAGAGAGCCAATGATGGTTTGCTGATACATGAATCCCCTAGGGCATCAATCTGCTCGGCTTCTATTATAAGTCTAGTGAGTTCGCACTTGTTTCTACCGGTAATGATTGTTGATTCGAAGAGATTGGAGCACTTACGTTGCTTACAATGAAGGGAGAGAAACCCATCTGATACAAGTTTGTCGACTTTATTTTTGTGTTCGCGCAGTCTATCGTTAATGCATCTACCCGACTGTCCGACGTAATACTACCCACACGATGTGTCATGCCATAGTCATCATTACGTTAGCGTCAGGCAGTCGCTGTCATGTATTCTTGTTCATATCCTCGTTGTCATGCCATCGAAGTCGTCCCATTGCTTCAACTCCGGCTTCATCATTTCACTCTCGTAATGCGTTCAGGCGTTATGATGCAGTGGTTGTCACGCCATTCGCATACACTTATTGCCATCTCATACCATTGTTACGCAATCGTTCTCAATGTATCGTCGTCATACCGTCGTCATCATGCATTTGTCTACATACCTTCGTGGTGATGCCGTCGCGGTCGTTCCATCGTCGTCATTTTGACTTCGTGATCTGACTCTCACCATGCCATGGTCGTAACGTCATTGTGATCACACGAGCGTAGTCATTCCTCTGTTTACCGTCGTCATCACTTCAGTAACGTCCTCGCCCTGTCGTTATACCGTCTTCGTCAATCGATACAGGTCATTCCTTCTTCGTAATTCTATCGAAGGTATACTGTCGCTAATCAATCGTAATTATGGCCCGGTTGTTATGCCATCAGTGAGATCGAGTCCTAGTCAGTCACAATCATCCATCCGTTGTTATACGTTGCTCGTCATCATGCTATCGTAGTCGCACCATTGCCGTCAGTCCAGCTTCCTAATCCGTGTTTAGTCACACCGTTGCCATCGCGTCGTCGTCATCGTCATGCCGCCTTTGTCGTTCGATCAACGTCATTTCTTTGTCGTTGTGACTGCGTCCACGTCATGCAGAAGTGATCATGCCACCGTGCTCATGGACGGCCTTGATAAGCGAGTGCCAGGGCCAAGTGGACAACACCGTAATATGCCAAGTTATTCCAAGCAATGAAAGCCTAAGAATCACCACTACACGTGTTGAGTTAACGTAACTTCAGGAATACGTTGTGCTGTTACATGGCTCGAATGCTAATCGCATTTCTATCGACTGTACACGTGAGGTGAATTCGCCTGGATGTGAAGGATGGAACTACTGAAAGCACAAATATTATGTCGCGATTTTTAGTTATTGTACAATCATACGCTGACATCCCACGCCATTAGCAGAGAAGTTACACTGAGTAGACCGGAGTGCAGAGGTGAAAGTTGATTAAAAAATTTGTGATATAATACACCGAGGAAACTGTGCGGAAGTCTAATGCGGATAGAAGTTTTTTCTGACACTTTCGTCTCCGACACCACGATGTATATTTCGTGTCCCTTCTGTTACCAACTGCGCTGCGTCATTCTTTCCCACTTCAAATTCATTAGATTGCTAATACGGACGGACGGACGGACGGACGGACCGACGGACGGACCGACAGACAGACAGACAGACAGACAGACAGACAGACAGACAGACAGACAGACACACAGACAGACAGACAGACAGACAGACAGACAGACAGACAGACAGACAGACAGACAGACAGACAGACAGACAGACAGACGCTAGTTAGTCAGTCTGTCGGAGGGACGGCCGGAGGGACTCAGAACATATAAACGAGGCAAAGAATGCTAATCGCATTACAAACTATCTCACGCATTTCCTTGCCGTCAGGATTATATTTTCTCGCACTTTATTCCGGAGAAGGGACAGGCGTGACCAGTTCAACTTTCTTTGAAGAGAAGGGAAATGATTAAGTATTTACTCTTCTGTGGCACTAAACACAAGGGACGTCGACGTTAACTCTTCATATAAGCAATAACAAACATAATGACGCGTCCTTGTATAACAAAATAAAAAGCGACACTATGAAGTTTCCGAAAGAAAATTCCATAAGTTACCCTGAACTGATGAAACAAAAACGAGTCAATTTTTTGCGTGTAGTTTGTCGGGAAGAATATCTATTTGGGGGCGCGCCTCATCGAGAACTTTCTGAACGCAAAGCTTGAAAGCTGTTTTGTAAGACATCACGTTATGGCTAAAAGTGTGCATCACAAACCCGATGGGTTCTTTGCCGAGACTAGCTTAGGAGCCCGCCATTGCTTCGTGTTCAATTTATTTCGGTCAACCTGACCGCCCTTGCACTGTGAAGAGAACTTGTATTTGCTTTTTCGACACCGAGGAGGCCCGTATCGATCAGATTTCTTTTTTTTACTCTTCTGAACTTAGATGTCGCCCAAGGCAGGAAGAATGCGACGTGTGTCGAATTCAAAAGTTCCTCATACAAATCCTCAACAACGACAACGCATTGGTACGTGACGTGCATCGCCGTCATTTGTTCAACTTCTGCCTCCCAACGGGGTACAGTGTTTGCAATGCAGCTTGTCAGGAAGAAGAAAGTGCGTACTTCCGCCTAAAAGGTAAAGAATCGAAGGTTATAGCAATATTTAGCGTTGCACCGAACCTCCCGAAAAAGCGTTCTACGTAGAGGTGAGGGGGACATAACTAACCTTTAGAGCAGCATCTTCGCATCAGACAGCATGCGAGAAAGCCGCTGCTGCGCAAAACAAGCAGTTACCTGGCAGCCATTAGGCATGCTATGTAACGCTGACGTTACGACGAGCAGCCACTGGTATTGCGAGCTTTGTAACTCAATGGCGCATACACTAGATGACAGAGAAGAAAAAAAGAACCTCCACGTTTTGTAGCTTTAAGCATACGGCTCGCTTCGCTCAGTCCCTTGTGCGCGTCATGGTTAAGTATGCACACAACTGCATGGCAGGAATGAAAGGATTTTTTTTGCGCACAACGCCCATAAGTAAAGCAGATGTTAGAGCCCCGTCACGGCTCCGCTACAGTGACCAGTGAGCTGAGACTGAAGGCACATTCACTAGGCTTCACCGTGCTTTAAAGAAAATCGCACATGGCGCCCCTCTCGTCTCTGTAGTCCTTAGTAGTGCACACGTGCAGGTCGATACTGACGCAGCACGGCGGCGGCGACCGAAGTCACGACAATGCCACTAGTGTCCATGTAACTGATATCGCAATAAGGAGCAGAAAAAAAACACGTTCTTATTCGTTTTGCGTTTGTTGAATTAGAAGTGGGCCGCCTTATGGACAGCGCCAGCGAGACATTTCTCGTAAATCTTGACGGCTCAGCAACTTCCTTCATTTATATTTATAATATGCGTTGCTTTCAATTAGTTGCAGCTAATTGCCGCAGACAAAATATCAAGGTGTTTTAACCGTAGTTGCTTCGAACGCGATATCTGCAACACTGCACAGGAACACTAGAGCAGATTACACTGTTCTTTTCAGGCTCAGCGTATTGATATATCTCGTTACGGCATTCTAGACTCAAACGCGCAAATAGCCGCCGTGAATCACCGTGCCGCAAGTCGGAGTAGCGTTCTCACAGAGCCACGCCCTCATATCGACAGAAATCACACTGTCGGGATCCTTTGGTCGGTCTGTGTTTTATCTCTTGCAGCCCCAAAAACGCAATGTAAATTTTCAATAAGTCTAAGGCTATAAAATATGCACGTTCCCGCTGCTCTAGGCAGCCACGTTGATGAAAGGTACTTCCGGCAGCAGTCCGGTGAAAAGAGAGGTCTAGAAAATGCTCGAATCTCTCGGCCCAAGGGCAAGGGCAGATCGATATGACGTGACCAAATCGGACGTATAGTGCTAGGCCGCTGCTACCCTCTTCCCTTCGACCCCCGCCACTGTCGCCTCAGCGAAGCAGGCGGCAGCCTCCGTGCCGAAAGCCTTCTACCGGCCACGCCTTGCATATCAAAAGGTAGTGAGACATGTTGTCTAAGTGACTCTCACATCCCGTGACGTATCAGCATTTCAAATGCCGACGTCGGCGTACATCTCATAAACGTGCTTTCCCTGGTAAAGCCTGCCCCGTAGTATCAGATAGAGAAAGAACACGTAGACTCACATGCTGACGCTACCCTATTGAATGTATGAATTAGCCGATTGGGCGCAGCCTAACTGTGCTTCGCCAAAATGTGAGGCCTAGCCTGCTCCCGTTGAATAATATGTCGATATCGTTCCCCAATGCAGGTGCGGCAGTATGCATCTACATATAGTTTTAGCCTACATTCAGAATTCGCTAAACATACTAATAATCATATCAACATATTTGATGATGGGCACCATCCCACCATAAAAAAGTTCTTTCGCAACTGCACATGCAGCACAGTAACATGTTTTGCATTGGTATTCTGTCTGGCCAGATTTAGTTCCGATTTACTCATTACCGCAGTATACTGCTGCCAATTTAAAATATTTAGAAATATTTGATGTACTTTTAGAAGTTTATATCGAGAATTTTATGGTCACCGAATTGTTCGCAAAGATGCGCTCTTCGTGTGAACATGAACCAAAGCATAATTTATACGGCACAAGAAAGTGAACCTAAAGTTGACGCCGCCTTCAAGTTTTTCAGCTAAAAAAGAAGTCTAAAGTATGCATATGTAACAATTTACTCATTTGAGAAAGGACGTGGAGTTAACGAATTTATTATTCTTTTCTCCAGTCATGCATAACAGAGAATGATATATCTATATGATAATGTTGTCTTTTGGTATACTTCCATGTGCAGGCACACAAGAAAGCGGCTCGCCCCAAATTTTAGCTAGCTTAGTTAATTGCGAGAAACGCAATTAAGCCCATCTAGTTCTTCATTCCCTTCCATGCGTGCGAATTCTCAACTCGCCGCGTTTAATTTTACTTACCAAGGAACGTACACTTCTCCTGGTGTCAGAAGGAGCTGAAATACTTTCATTTTATTATTTGAGCATTCTATCGTTCCACTCTGCAAGCTTTTAAAGAACCTATAATATTTGTTGAACGACGTCACTAAAATAATTTTCTTACGTGGATATCATTTGCGAAATAAGAACGAAAGGTTGTAATTGAGTAATCTGCCTAACTGCTTCAAGTAGTTCCATAATAACGTTCTTTATTATATATATATTTATATATAAGGAAATGATTGATAAGGTGTTTATTTATTTAGATAATTATTAATGCGTAATGGAGCTACATTGGGTTAAAGCAGGAGCGAACGAGTCGAAAACACACTCCCACTTTGAGTGCTCACGATGCGACGTAACTCACACTGGACAATGTACAATATTATTACTAACTGAAACGTAATGGGAAGGCAACACAAAAGCGTCGGAGAGAATTATGTCATATGGTTAAAACACCACTCGGTTATGTGCCTCCTCTACTGCGCAGGAGAACAGAGGAGTTGAGACAGTGACAGTGGCCGAGTTGTGCCACGTATGGAATCTCAATACTGGACTGTGTATAAAAAAAAAGAGTATTTAAGTATGTCGGCATGTACGAAGAAGGCGTCATGTTCATAACATAGCGAGATTGAGTAAAAGATTGAGGGACGAAAACTGGCAGACTATAACTGGCACACTATTATAGGTGAGGTAAAACAAGAAACTAAATAAACATTGATATAACTTACGCGACAAATTCTTCCGCTACACTTAAAGTGATTGTGCGATAGATGCGTAAACAGCTTGCGACTGCTAGAAATCCCAGACTTATCGATTATAAATGAAGCCTTTCTTTGTACGACCTCGGTATTATGACTTGCGCATTGCTTATGTGGTTTCCGCCCCAGAAACATATTAGAAATAGGGACTATTACAACTTTTATTTCTACAGCTTAATTTATTTTGACACTTTTTAACGTTCGACGCATACACACTGATTTCTATAATCAGTGTCAACACATGTATTGAAGATGCTTAACCATTACGTGATAAAGTGAAAATAACACCAAAGTACTTGTACTTGTCTTCCTCGTGAACCACAAGATCACCATCGAGCTATAGCTAAAGGGCATGGAATTATATTCCAGTGGCTACCTGGACATACCAACATTGCTGGTAATGACCTCGCTGACGAAGCCGCCCATCTGGATGTCGGACAAGTTCCAATCCCCTTATCCAGAATTGACGCTGCAAGAAAGCTTCATATCGTGGCTAAACCTACGACACGCAAATTCTGGTATTAACACGACAGCGTTAAGGAGCTCGTGTCGCAGAAAAGCCGGTGTCGTCGGCGTCGGTGTCGGCGGCGTTGGCCGTGAGCGATAAATCCCAGCAGGCACTTCATGAATAAAAAACAACTTGCAAGATGGGCTGGGTGGGAATCGAACCAGGGTCTCCGGACTGTGATACGAAGACGTTACCACTGAGCCACGAGTTTTTTTTTCTTTATTGCCGGAAGTTTCACCAAGCTAACAAAAAGGGCATCATTTCTTGAAATAAGGTAAGCGATACATAAATATACACTCACATTCAACTTTGTGCGCATGCATATTGTGCGGTCAGTCACATTGTGGCTGGCCATGTCAAGTTTAAAATTCCTTTAATGTGGCGAGGGGCTCAATCCTCGCCAGCCAATCCGGAGGACATTCTTGTTCTTTAATTACATCAATGAACTTGGAAATAGCTTCCCGGAAGATCAGCCGTGCAGGCCGGCTGTCAGGCTCACAAAAGAAACCGGCCATTCGAGCCCTCCATAAACAGTGGAGGCCCATTAGCATAATTAAGTCCAATGGCATGCCATCCTCATTTTCTACCGTCAAAAATCTAATACCTAATGGGCTTAAAGGCAATTCTTTCTGTAGTGTTCTTTGAAGAACGTCCCAAAAGAAAACCCCTGCCCAACAATGCAAAAAAAAACATGGTCAATTGTTTCTAATTGTTTACATATAAGGCAGTTTGCTCCCCATGGTAAATAAAAACCCTTCTCTTGTAAAAAGGCCCGTACCGGCAAAGTTCCGGTATGTAACTTAAAGAAAAAGGATTTAGTGCTTGGCTGCACCTGCATTTTCTTAACACGCTTTAACACGTCGTTTCCCTGTCCTCCACTGTTTATGGCTCTGTACATCGGCACCGGCATAATCATGTCGACTACATCCCTGTACAATTTCTTCCGCGACACCGAAAAGAGATAATCATTAGAAAAACGTACGGACAGAAAACGGACACTGTCAACGACTTCCCTTAGGTACCCTCGAAGAGCACCAGGCATACTTAAATTGCAGACCACGTACATCGGCAGATGCTTGCTCAGTCGTAACTGGCACATTGTGCGCAGAAAGGGGTCATGCACGTCTCGAAAGAAAGAAAACCGGTTTACTAGCTGCTTCGCAAAAAGATGTGACAGGCCTAAGCCCCCGTCCTTGACTCTCCTAAACAAGTTCGTGCGGCTGCACCTCTCCCATTCTGATGCCCAAATGAACACAGCAAAATCTCTGTGGAACCTTTGCACATTTAAACGAGAGCAACAGAAAACTTGCATAACGTACCATATTTTGCTTATTAAAAACAAGTTACATAGCCACGAGTTCGATGCTTCAAAGCGGTACAAAAGCGCCTCTAGTGAACGCGGTGTTGCCTTAGAAACGAGCTGTTTCTAAGGCTCAGGCATGCGTCGCTTGCTTAGGCGCACATTTCGTTGTGGCGCCGAACGCTGCGTTGCTCGACGCTCACCGCGTCCGATGCGGGGCGCGTAGTCGCTGCGCCGTAGCCCATTGTCTTACACCCCTTGGCGGGTCGACGGGAACGCTGTCGCGTTCCACTCTTGAAGGCGAAGCTTAAGCGTCCTCCCATTTTTCTCCTAACCTCCGGAAGTGTCATCTTCATAAATTGGATGCATTTTGGAAGCTACAAGTGCCATCAAAAGTTTTCCACTCTGAGGCGACAGTATTTCGCCGCCTCTGGCTCGCGTTGGCGTTAACGAAGGACTACTCGTTCCGCATCGGAATGGGGAATACGTCCATGTGCGACTATTGTAGAACGACGGAAACAATTGAACACATCTTATGTATCTGTCCCCAATACGACGTCGAGAGTGAAGCTCTTCGGACAGCACTGAACCAGCTGGATTCTAGACCGCCTGCAGGTCTTCGGAACCGTCTGTAGACTCGGTGCGAATCTTCAACTGTGCGCGAAACTGCGCTGTCTCCCTCTCTTCTCTCTCTCTTTATCCCCACACCCGTTGCCCCAGTGCAGGGTAGCCAACTGGACCGACGTCTGGTTAATCTCCCTGCATTTACTGTCTTCTATTTCTCTCTCTCGCGAGCGAGCGACATATCCTCGGAACAGCAATGAAAATAAAGCAGAGTGGAGTATTTTCTAGAAAATGCGATCGTTACGCTTCTTTCTTTCTTCAATTAAGGTTCAGTTGCCAAGTGATGCAGTTGCAGGGAAACACCTCAAAAGTTTACATCAGTGTTTCTTCATTTTGAAGTCGCTTCTGGGTATCAAACTTACTATTGTCAAATTATTGTTGGAATGAATTGATTACGCACGCTGCACCACAAAACGTGCCTTGAGGAGAATAGCCCTCGTGATGTTTTTAGGACGGCGTAAAATGAAGTTTCGTCATACCACGTGATGGAACGGTCCACAATTGTCCCAGCTGCACAATTGAATATGCGTCAAATCGGGCGTCGGGCAAGCTGCCGGTAGGAGTAGGCTCCTGGGCGAAAGGGAAGTGTAGTGGCACCTTAATTTTAGATCACGCTTTTACTTAACAGTGCCTTTGAACACAGATCCGCGCATCGCAGTACCGCGTGGGTTTTCGGTTTTCGGGTAAATTGGCCGAATAATTTGATTCCTGTTATTTTGACGTGCATCACCATATTAAAATGTTGGAGCCCGCAATAAAGCATTTGTGACAATTGTCCTGACCTTTCCAATAATATCCTGTGTCTCAGGGATTGAAGCTAGGAACATAATAGCAGTAATTATCTTAATTAGATAACGGATAGCTGGGTTTTATTTTTTCAAACTATGTCCACCCAGGCAAAGAGTTATTCTCTAGTGATCTGTTTGGATTACATCTTAAAGCCTTATTAAAAGAGCTGTGTGAAGTAAAAAAAGAAAGAAACAAAAGAAACACCATGTTGGCGACAGGCGAATACTTACTTCAGCAACTTGAACGTGCTGTGCTCAAATGAATTTCTCAGTGAACTCATTGTCGACATTGTTGAACTGCATAATGGCATTTCCTGCGTGAGTAGGCGGACGCATAAGTAACGAGACAAACCCATGCGCCGGCACTCCCACGTCTTGGACCTCTCTGATAAAGAACGGCGTGTATCAGTAAGGACGGACACACACGCACAAAACAAAATGTTTCAAGTGGCGGGACACACAATATGGACACTTCTCTGTACGCTTAGCGAAAAGAACCACCTTATAGCGTAAAACGTTTTCAAAATGTTTTTATACCTACCTCCTGACGTCCAATTGGCGCAACCGCTGACGGAAGCATTGGGCGGTGACTCACAGCGTTGCCTCAACCGCCCAATCAAACGCTTTCTTAGTTTCTAAGAGGTCCCTTTTCTTTGCTTTCGAAACGGATAACATTGCCCACATTGAGCGGCTTTTCGTTTGTAATTGGGCGCCAAGAGGCGAGGAGCCCGCTCAAGTGGAGAGGTTTTTGATGGGGCCGAGCCAGCGCGCCAAAAATAGATAAGCGGACGAAGAAGGTGTTGCTGGCGCCTGCGATTGGTCCGCTTTCCCTTACTTAGGTTGCGGTAGCTGGTAAAAAATCGAGGCGCCGTGCAATGGAAGGTTAAGAATGCCGCTAAAATGGATTCTCAGCAAGGAATAGTTGGCAGAGCGAGGTTGTAAACACGCCGAAAGTGCTCGAAACGTTACATGGCCTCGCAGATTTAGTAAACGCAAATAAACCCCTGCTCTCCGGCAGGGGCGAGTAGCCAGTGCCTGAGCGATCGGTGGCTGCCGCATTTTATTCCTTTTGGAATGGGTAGGCTACGGCTATTCAGAAAAAAAAATGAGTTTTGCTCGGCATATTAATGCATCTTTAACGCGTACACGCCACTTTCACGGGGTGAATTTTCGTGGTTTTGTGAAGTCGCGTGACAGGCAGGGGATGTGGGTCCAGCCAGAAATCTTTTGACCAATGGGCGAGGGCTAATGACGAAAAGGCGTCGAATGACAAATGACTATTTTTCTTTTGTTCATCACGCATCATCATGCATGATGGATCATCAGTTCATCACCAGCATGTCATATCAGATTGAGGGTTATCGTGGTTTTAGTGACGTCACGTGACAGACAAGCGAAGGGGGGGGGCAAAAAGGTTTTGACTATTCGCGGAGGGCCAATTGAAAAATTGCAATAGAAAAGTTCGGAATGGCTTTACGTTATAGCGGCCCTATTCACCATTTGTTTCTTGAGCGGCGCTCGCGCAGCATTGTTAGCGCAGATGCAGAAGTAACTTTTAAGAGGTGACCACACTTATGCACAACAGTAAATTTCCTTGCGAATGAAAAGAAAAAGGAAAACTAGAAAACGAAAAGATTGCCAGTTAAAATACGGACATTAACAGTTTATTGAACTCTTTCTAAGTTTGAACAATCCTTCGCGTTTTGAAATAGAAAAATGTGCCTTCGGACATCGGATATAATTCTTGTAGTTATTTATCATTGAAATGTACATGAAATTGCATGCGATATGATTATGATGGCGTGCATTTCTGCACACATATTGTGCAATGTGCACACATTTATGTATTTTATAAGTCTTTCTATGTGTTCATTTCCAAAAACGAAAACTTACATATTCAGCCAACGTTGTTGAAGTAAGCAAAGGCTTTGGCACTGGATGTCCTTCAAATAAGGTGCCTTTCCTGTATACAAAGTCGGTACATTTTACATTTTACCTCATAACCTTTCACGTCTCAAAATTTCTTTTCATCCGAAAAGAACTCACTGTGTGCCTTTTTATTTGCAGGAGTAGACACTGGACTACGCCGCTGTGCATGACCGCTCTATGCTTCGTAATCTCTGGATGTAACCGCGAATACATTCAAATCACCCATTTTATTGCTGTGCAGCACGAAGGGGGTATAGGAGGTGAGGACACGGTTTTTTCAAAAGCGATTGTTTTTGCTGAAGGTAGTCTAGGATGAAACACAAGATATATTTACTGGAACGAACCAGTACATACAAAAAAAATATTTGGTGCCAAATTTTCGTTAGAATACTTCGCCAATTTCCGTATTAAAATTGAAGCATGGAAAGGAGTAACGTACAGCTATCATTACACACAGGTCTGGGGCGCTGCAGTTGTCTGGCTACTACTGCAATAACCATACACCAACCTACCTTACGCTCTTCGGCTTGACGCCTGCCTTTTGCAGTCTACATAACCCTAAGGGATGGTGAAATCATCCATCGCAACTTTAAAAAAAAAAGCAGAAGGTGGCAGATTGGCATAAGATGATGCTACATAAATTCAGCAAGGCAAGTGCGTCAATTCCTTTCGCTTGCAGTAAAGACTCGCCTTGCCGTACAGCGTGAAAATTTTTGTAACAGCAGGCCAGTCTGCACGCTCTCTGCAGTGCGAAATCCAGGAAGTATTTGGCATGATTGATTGGGGCGAATCAGGTATAAAGAATATCGAGGAATGTCAGAGTAGCGTACGGTGCTCCCGTGAAATTGTCTGCAAGTACACTTAAAAACCATTTTATTAAAAAATAAAGCGTATATACAGCGACGTTTAATAGCTTGGCAACACAGCATTCGTTCTTTATGGTTAGTCAGCGTGTGGTACCATTTAAGAAGGTACAAGAGGCTGACTACTGAGAAGCAGGTTTTTACAGACCGCGTAGTCACAGAGTACTAGGACTGTAAGAACTAATTTTTCAAACGGCTAGGTTGAAGCGGTGATCGACAATATCACTGCATTTATATACCCTGAAAGGCACTCCGAAAACCGCGGTATGACTCTTAAAGTCGAATTTTAAGTTTTAACAGAACCTAAGTTTATTAGAACCAACGTGTACTTGGTAAGAAACTAACGATCGTGTAACAAGGTACTGAATTGAAAACGACGGGTGTAGCTTCCCGAAAGAGGAAAGCAGTGGTGTGGGTTAGAGTTAAAAAGCGCACCGCTAATATTCTAGTTAAGACTAAGAGCAAAGCGCGAATTCGGGGAGGTAATTAATGCTCAAGGAAAGTAACTGATTGTCTTTAAGAGTAATACATCGGAGGGTTTTGGGTGAAAAACCATTATAACGTCGTTACGAGGTTAGGAAAAATGTGCACGCAGATGATTACTCTGACAAAAGCAAGAAGGAGGTAACCGCTCGTGAGAAAACGAGCTGTCGCTGTTTTGCTAAGCGATCTATGCACAGACAACATAGCAACAATACTCGTATACTCGCCTTTCGACGTCCCCAACTCTAAAACGACCAATGAAATTGCACATCTTCTAATGACGTGACCAATTTTAGAATATTCCAAAGTTTGGACGTTTTGCCAGCCTTTTTTTACCCTGTTCAACGTACGTGGACTGAATTTACGTATCATTTCCAAAATTTTGTAGTACACTGTAAGAACTTTACGCCCTTCAGGGTTTACTTGGACCAAAAATTTTTTTTATTCCATCCTGCGTGTCCTTCTTCTCTTAAGCGCTACTCGCCCGATGCTTTGTTATCATAAAAACTACGCCAGGAAATATGAGTACGTGCCGTAGGTGACTGGGAAAAAGCTGCCGGAGGAGCTCAGTGGCTTTAAAGTAAGGAAATACGCCCGAGATAGATGAGGAATATTGTTCGAGCAAAATATAAGCTCAAGAGAGCTCAAATTTTTCTTAGAGTTAACTTTGATGGTATATTAGGGAATATTACGTTACGCATGCGTTGATGGCCATATATCACGTTGTTGTAGCTCAGAATAAAAGCATCACACGATGCAAACGCCACACCGTTGCTTAGCTTGTGCCAATAAGGGCATATAGCCCCGTAGCATTATTGTTGCGGCACAGTCATAACATAATGCGTCCACAGCATTAAATCTTGCTCCCTTCGGCATTGTTCAAATAGAGTGAGGGTTACAAATCGCGAGGGAGGCAGTTTATTTATGCAGTGTCATTTTCTGCAGGAGTACACTCATTTCTTCCGCAACGTCAGAAAACACGTGGCAGTGGCATTAGGAAGTAGCAATTAGCATGTATATGTCGAGCAATGTCCTTTAAGGTAGCCTGAGTGAAGATGACTGATATTTTAAATATGTAGCACATAGAGACTTCTAATAGTCTACTCGCTCGGCCCAAATTTACGTTGGAGCTTCAAGCAACTCTGAATCAATTCGTGCAGTTTATACACATGGGTTTCATTAGTTAGGAAAGAAAAGCACAGCTATCAGGGAGAATAATTCTCGCGTTCTCGGACAGTACATGGTCTAAACCCACCGTTTCGCATGGATACGCAGGCACATTTGCGGACACGTTTCCGTAAAAGTGACATCCGGATTTTCTGACCCGCAGGGTTGGCGCGGCCTCGCGCTAAGTGCAACGCCGTTGCTCCATCGTCCCCATCGAATTCGCGCAGCGGCGAGCGCATTTCGATGCAGATGAAATGCAAAAACGCCCATATGTACTGTGCAGTGAGAGAACGTCAAGGAAACCCAGGTGGTCAAAAATTAATCTGAAGTCCCTCACTACGGCGTGCCTCGTAATCAAATCGCAGTTTTTCGCGCTTAGAACTCCACACGTCATTTTTAATCCAGATTTCAAGCGTACCTCCGTTTGTGGCGGGGCTGACAATCGCCGACACAATATGTAATCAAGCGTGCCACGTCCTGCGAGTGTCCGTCGGTGGTGCGCAGTGGGCAGTGGACGTTCGTTTTTCTTTCGTGCACGCTCCAGGTATTGTTGGTCTAGTGGGTGAAGATCGGTTCACCTTGCAGTGCATATAACAGGCGTATGAAGAATGGCGTAGAGGCAAAAAGATGATGGAACGGGTGCGTGTGTATGAGTAGATTCCACCAATAAAAAAAAACACGCCCACAGAAACATTCCTACGCATGTAGGTATGTTTATGTGGGCGTGTTTTTGTTTCTTTATTGGTGAAAAGAAATAGCAACAAAGCCCAACGCACATAATCAGGGATTACATTTCTGTTTCAGAAAGCCGATCGTCCTAGGTTTTGAAATATGGATATTAAGTGTGGAAATGTTGAAAAATAGGTGGATCCTACATGCTTAGTGATACCAGCAGCAATACGCCTTGTGGATGCTCACCTATAAAGGTACACGCGGCATCCACTTTTATCTATTGGCTGACATTTTGAAGCTCGCTGTCTACACAAATGTATTAAAAAGAATAAAGTGGGAGCTAGTAGCGTGTATACCGTTCCTTGCCAAAAGCACTCAAGTGCACCACTCAGGCGCATTAGCTCGGAACTGCCAACCTATCTCTACGTTCTCGGCGGGAGGGTATAAACTTCCTTGCGTTTCTCAAGCGGCTTCAGTTTATAAAAGCTCTTCGGAAACATGACCGCCTGGCTGAAAGTGCAATCTTGTGTACTCTACACTTTCCAATATCTTATTGAAAGTTTACTGCAAGGAACTACAAACAAAAAAAGAAAAAGCAGTGCCGCCGGTGGCACTGTTCACGTACTCTGAAAGCGCTCAGTAGTAGTGTTCGTTTGTGCGGATCGTTTTTTCAACACGTGTTATTTTCGAATTAGAGTTGGTCAGAGTAACAAGTATATTGCAGTGAATCTATAACTTTTCCTTCAAACAAGGTATAGAGGTTGGGCAATCTTGCCTCAATTCGTAAATGGTATATCTTAAAAACCGAACATTTCAGATTCTTGAGGCGAGGCGATGTGTCAAGCCGAAATTGAAAAAAAGGTGTCTCTTGCTTCTGAAGAAATTATTACTGCGTTTTTTGCACTTAGAAATATGTTTTATTTTATCAGAAGAGCTCCCCAATGTCGAATAGAAAATATATTAATGGAATTTAAAGCGGAACGCGAACAGCGGCCTGGCAAACGTAGCACTGAAATGCTTCGAAATAATATCATGCACGTGGAGTTGATTAAATAAATGCGAAGCAGAGTAGAAGACCAGTAACAAATTCGAACCCTGTAAAAAACGCAGTTACCGCTGCAACGAATCGAATCTGTGGCCTCCCGTTCAGCATCCAAACGCTACAACCACCAATCCGCGTACAATATATACATTTAAGCGGCCCTCAACGGAAGCTAATTAGTACCCCAAGGTTAATAAATATGAAATTGTGGAAGTTGCGTGTCACATAAACGCTTTCAAACACCATGAGCAAGAAAGAAAGTCCAAATATTTATATTTAATAAAGCAAATATGTTTCGCAAATTGCATTCCACTTTCTGAAACATTTGCATTTCTTAACTATGAATTCGCTTTTCATTGATATCACGTATGCGTTTCACCTAAGCTAGACTCACAAAACTTGCGATATCGACTTTTGGAGGCGCGAGTGCTTAGCCTCATATGGCACAGCTGGATCCGCAATAAGCGATAACAAAATTCAAGTAAACTGTGGAGTTAGTTTAGACATCAAATAAAGATCCTCAACAGCTGCAGCTTCAAACGTAGATTCAGAAATTCTGTATCAAAATGTGTATTGCAAGGGTAGCAATAAAAAATTACAATGCATTAAATAAAACACATGTTTAGCCACTTTGCATGGCACACAATACCATTACACGATGATGCATGAAATAACAAATATTTAATCATGGGTGTGAACGCGCGAATACCTAATCCACACGCAGCATTTACGACAAACCTGTGCGATTCCAGAAAGAGAACTCCAGAAATACTTCTCTGAAAATTTATTGCACGGAGGTACACTAAAGGACGCGTGCACATTTCGCCTATATGTTTGCTTACGAGAGCTTTACTGATTGCGGCTGCAAAAGCACACCGTTCAGCTGTATCGTTCGTATAGCCAATCACGAGAAAATGGCGTGATAAGATAACTGCGTTTATTTCCAATGAGGGCACATGTATCTTTGCCGATTCTGCATGCAAATGTGGAGCTTAAGTGAAAAAAAATTGTGACGATAAACGCACCATTCAATTAGAGTTGGCGCATATAGGTTGACGTCGACGGTGAAATATATGGTGTGCCAACAGCCTTCATAGGCATCTAGGTCCGTCACGCAACGTGAACCCTTGGCACGTTGAGTGAAAACGGCGCTAGTCAAACGCGCGAGGGTGGTGCTCCGGTACGGCGCGCTTCTGGTGCATAGAAAATGTATTCTAGAATTCATGCGTGCCTGGATGCTTTAGTATTTTAAGAGAAATTTCTCACCGACATTAGCTGTGACGAAATAACACGTTCGTGCCCGAGTTAACGCATCCGTATAGTAATAACCCTTAAGCACACACATCGACTGTAGTGTCATGTATTTCCTTAATTCACAAGTAAAATGGAAGCGTTCGCAGTCGAACTTGGATGCACTAGACCTTACTTTTATTGGTCAATGCAGTGATGCGTAAGGAAGCGACACGTTGTGCATTTAGTATTGTAAGGTGCTTCCTTCATATTTTGCAATGCCTCGCCGCAGCACGGCATGCAACATGGCTTTCGAGATCGCGGCGCACTGCTATTTGCCCATATGGGGTCACGATATAATATAGAAAGCCATGGTCTCCTCACAATGCAGACGTCACCATTCCCCGTACTTTCTGCAGGCCATGTGTATTTTGCTTCCGACATAAAATGTGTCTACTGAGAGCAGTCAATTAGGTCCAGTAAGATTGCCTGAACCGAAATTGTGCCTGAGCACAAGCGACTGGCACCCAAACTTTCTTTTGTAGCTTTTGTACCACGGGTACGTCTTGAGCATTTCGACACTTAAAACGGCCTATGATGTCAAGTCGTGCTAGCTCTAAATATTACGTTTTCATTCATTTATGTACTAATTTACGTCGCCCGAAGCCGTGTTTCTCAAAGAGCACTATACAGGGTGTCTTAACTATCGCGGACTAAGGTTTAAAGATATGCAAATGCCACGCAGCTTGACAGAACGAAGTTATAGTTGTTTGCCATCGCTTGGAAATATTGAAATTATTTTTTCGCACTTTCTCTAATTTGATAATTTGATAATTTGATTAGTCTTAGTTATTAAATTTACGTCGGAAACAGAATTAAAAGTGACGATGAGAAAATTGTAGAGCGACACGAAAAAATCCTGATACAGTCTTCTGCGGCTCAATACGTGTTACATAAATGTCTTTTACCTGGAGTGAACGAAGCCCGCGAATACACGCAAAGTGCCTCGACCGGCCAGTTGAGCGGAAATTTTGAATGTATTTGCGGGCTTATTTCACGCTTGGAAAAGCGCTTTTGTGAAGCACATATTGAGCAAAATAAAGCTGCACCAGAAGTTTCTCATGCTCCACTACAATTTTGTCTGACACTTTTAATCTAATTTTAGTATTTGAGAACTTGAGTAAATAATTAAGACTAATTGTGTATTTCGGCGGCATGCAAAAAATATTCTGATCATCTTAAAGCAACGACCAAGACCAGTATATATTGATTTTGTCCAGCTATGTGGCATTAGCACATATCTAAATATTGGTGCATGTTAGTTGGAACACCTTGTGTAATAAGGCTTGGCGTACATTGGTCAGAATATGTTTTAGAGACGATGTTATTAGTGAACAGTTTGGCAATTGATTGCATTGGAACAATACACGAACTTGTAGGTTGTAGCGCTTGATTTAAATCACCATGGCCATGATCAGGGAGGGGGGAATTAAGGGTACGAAGGGAAAATATTTTTTTTCTTTTTTTGGTACCCATGATCTCAAAATATTCGCTACATTACACTATTCACATGCAATGAAGCTGTCATGTTTGTCTTTCAAGAAAATGTATAATGTATATGCGCTTGGATAGTCACAAGTATTAATAAGGCTTCTGCACACCGGTGACAATTTTCTGATAATGTAAACGAAGTTCAGTTTTACGGCAGCCATCTATTTATTGAGATAGTACTCACGGAGTCTCGATTACAATGGAATACCGACAATAAATTAAATGTAACCTTCAATCTTAAATGAAAATTAAGTAAATTCAACGTACATGTTGGAATCGCTATATATAATGTGGAGTATCGGGTGGTATTTAAGGACAACTAACGTTGATGCAAATAGTCATGTTTGCTTTCATAGCTATGTAACGTATAATGACAGGGAACGTTTATGTTTAACAGCGACAAAAGTCAAAACTCTGTCATAATGTTTGCGCTTATGCACTGCCAGTCTCATAACTTAGGCAAAAATTTGGCCTGCAAATCAGGCCGATGCACAATATAAGACGTATACAGATCGAAGTCACAAGGAGGAAGGCGATGTGTGATGCTTGCCGACGAAAGAAAGTGACGATATTTTCGTGCATAGAAAAGTGGGACATTTAGCACGCAAAATTTTCGAAATCTGTACCCTTTTGGCAGAGCAGCACATATCAAGCCTGTAAATGTGGCCAAGAATGGGCGCGCACCCAGTACCGAGCATTTAGTGGCTCAATTAGAAAATAAAGAAAAGCGAAGGATATAATCAATATAGCATGATCTTTCAGGAACGGGTTGCTGTGCACCCTCTGATTCGTATGACACAATCAATGCGTGCGACCTCTGTGAAGCGAGCACCAAACAACCCCGTCGAACGATGACTCCAAATCCGCTGTTGGAACACAAGTCCCGATGCCAGTAGAAAAAGAAACACGGGCGCACGTTATACCGAAATATAGAGCTACCAAGTGGCCCTTGCGTCACTGTCTGATTTATCGCCACACTAATCCGTCCCATATTCACACGCGCACACGTTCAAGAAAAAGATGCTCTGACGAACGCTGAAACTGTTCGCACAAGGAGATGCCAGCCAATCATGAAGTTGGGCATGTGATTAGCGAAAGTGGTTCGCCAGAAAGTAAACGCCACCTACGACCGAAACGCCTAGAGAATTCGACCCAAGATATCGCGCCTTAAGATTCTGAGCTGCCGCTCTCAAAAAACGCGAGCGAAAAGCACACGGTGCCACACTACAGCGTCGTCTAAAGGGTCTGCCAATGGCGCCGTCAACACAGACACGGTGGAATTAAAGAGGACATATGTCAGCAGAGAGTAGCGGTGCGCTCTGTCTGGGTGTTCCCGCGGGGAGAGCTCGACTCCACCAATGCTCCCCATTTGGCATTACAACAGTTTTGCTCCGAAAGGAGAATAAATTGCTGCTCTTGGAGTGTTCAAAGTGCGTCGCTGAAATTCGCTATTAAAGATATCTTTTATATGTACACGTGCTGGGCAGGAAGTTTAATCTTGGTTACGCTGAACAAGGGTGCGCTTGCTGAAACTATTTTTTTTTCAGGTTTCACACAGTGGCTGAATTTTCTGCTTCCTGTGTTCGTTATACACATATCCTTTGCATTTGTATCCGTTGAGACGTTGAGCAGCGCAGCAGTAAAGAGTAGTATTGCTCAGCGGCGCTGTTGAGCGAGGAAAGTTGGCGTAGAAAAGTTCACTTTCAACGCACTATTGCTATTTGCAGGAAAAGCGCAGCAGGAAATGCGAGGCGCAGCGCGGATAGCTAAGAACGCCGACTACTCAAGGGCTCATTATGTGAATCATCGCGATAAAAAAAAATTAGAGACAGGGGGTGACGAGAAATATATTTCTTTTCATATTTTGCACTGTGACTTGGGCAGCACATTGTACGCGTACGTTTGTAACTGTACCATAACTTACGTGTTTGTCTGCTACCTTTCAAGGTAGCGCCAGAACGATATGTACATTATTCGCTCGGTCAGTGGTCCCCAAGCATTGGCTCCAAATTTGAACTTTATATGCAGCAAATATTGAACAATATAAACATTTTCGAGGAAAGGATTTTGAAGAGTAAAAATAGACATGGCTGCGCTAAAAGATCTTTAGGAACAGATAAAGCAACCAAATACCAGAGGAATAATATTGAATTTTTCTAATAACCCAGAGCACACGGCGCGTGACTATTCGCAATATACATTTAGTATCTGGTATATCTCGCAGGTGTACACCGGTGATGACGCCTACATTTGACATGCGCTGTATTACAAGTTAACGCTCACAGCCGGAGCGTTCAATGTCTGAGTGACTGCAAGTGTTCGCTAGCACGTTATCACCAGGCCAACATGCTAGTTAGTAAACATGGAATGGTGCAATAAAAGCAAGTTGAAATCTATTATGGTTAACGACAGTGCCTTACGTTGCCTCATCAAACTGGTATCACAGGTGTAGAAATTGTTGTTTTTGACCCTACAGGTAAAGCTCCGATACGGCTATATTCCACAGAGCATACGCGACTTGCCGTTCCTACATAGGTGTTTCACCCGTTTCACGTAATCGACATGATGGCTAAATCGTAGCCCCTAATCCGGATGTCCTGCTCTCGCATAACGTCGCGTTTCTACCCACTGCCGTTACCATTACGGACAACACGTCCTGCCTTCCGTTTGTGAACTTTGCACTTTGCACACAAGTTCTCCCGCGGGGCATATCGCTGGCCCAAATCACCCCGGCCCGAGACTACCACGTTTTGGCTATAACTTGTGAGAGCTCTTCATGAGCAACTGCTGCTTCGCATCCTGCCCATTCAGATTTGAATGCCGTAATGAAAATGATTGCTCCCGATCTTGTGCCCCACTTTGCTCACGAACTACGTTGCCTCCTTGCCTAGTACTGGCAGGTATTCGACCTTGTCGACCGCCCTCTAAGACAAACATCTGTTGTCAAGCATCGAATTAACACCGGTACTGTTTGCCCGATTTGTCGGCGACCCTACTGCGTTGTGCCTACTGAGCGACACATCATCCACCACGAAGTTAACAAAATGCTTTCTTGTAACATCGTTGAACCTTATTGCAGTCCATGAGCATCCCCTGCTGCACTACTTAAAAAGAAGGACAACAGGGGCGCGATCTTGTACGCGTTCCAAAATAGAACGGACCGCCTCCATTCTAAACGTCACGAAATAGGCGGTTCGCAGTGTTCGCGAGAACGAGAGGAAGCAAACAGCCAATGAGTGAAGTGGAAGCCTGCGTCATGCTTTTGACGTCTGCTTGGGGACCGTATAATATATTGAGAAGCGTTTGCAACATGTTAAGAAATATTTTGATATTATGAGTGAGTAGCAAAATGTGTTGGTGTTGCTTTTCAAAGATTCAATTTGGAATGGAAAACGACTGAAACAAAATATTGTGGTTAATGTCTTCAAATGGCGCTAGGTGGTGTCGCAGTTTTGCGAAACGTTTAGTGATGGCGCTAGCTACCACCCCGTTTCACGCACACGGCGCGAATTTTGAAGCGGTTGGTTCAGTCGTTCAGTTGAAGCCATGGCGCTTAACCTACAAGCACCGGCGAAGGGGCCGCGCGTGTCGGAGGCTCAGAAGGAGACGGCGGTCGCCTTCATGGAAGCGCATTCCCAGCTGGCTATAAGATCCAGCGAGCTGGGGCCGCGCTTCACTGCTGGCGACCGCCGACGGCTGTGGCAGCAGCTGGCCGACCAGCTCAACACACAAGGCCCCGTCGTGAAAACCACGGAGCAGTGGCAAGAGTGGTGGCGGAAGCAGGTGTTCGAGGCCCGCCGCAACGCTGCCGCACTTGCCCAAGAACAAAGGTGAGTGACCGTCCAATGGCCTGGGCGATTTGTCCTTCGACATTGGCGTGTATTTTCAGAAGCACAGGAGGGGGGCGGCTACATGGTTTTCATGGCCGAGTCCTGGAGCTCACCGGGACGGTCCGCCTCCACGGCGTGACCGACCTCCCCTACCAAGAGGTAAGCATACTGCCGCCGTAATATCATGGGTTCCTGAATGGTGCCGGTTTAGAGTTTGCCATTATCTGTAAGTGCTACCTTTAGCAGAACGCGACACCGTTGGTGAACAGGAAAATAGCGTAGGAGGGAATGGAAAAGCAGGTAGGTTAATCAACTAGAATCTCAGTTGGCTGCGTTTTCGGGAAATGGGGGGGTTAAGTGATTAACACAGAATTAAAATGCCTTCGCGGAAGTGCACGAGGACGGTAACACATGGGATCATTAAGCACTGAATAATTGCACAATATTTTCGCAAATTAGTACGAAAACTTGTAACATAGGCATTGTAACGAATAGCCACGCTTATGACATTTTCCAGCAGGCTGACGTCCCCACCTACGCGATGGAAGTCGTCGTCCAAGACGAGGCTGCGGGCGTGAGCACACGTAAGCATCAGAAGAATGAGTGTTTTAATTATCGCCAAGTGTGTGTGCAGTTCGTAAACATTAATGTGTTTACTCTACAGCGGCAGAGGATCCACCGCGCGGCGGCGCCTGCCGAAAGGGTGGCCGCTGCACCTGGTAAGTTATTGATCCTCAAGCTGTTAAATAAAATGAGCTCTTGTATTTTACTGAACTAGCCCAATAAGCCATAACATGGCCATAGCCACTTTTATTCGTACCATAAAATGCAGTGACACTGTAGAAAATGCTGTATGCTTTCAGTGTTGCAGCACCCTGTTCGGCCACCACGTCGACAGCGACCGCGACGGGTGGATACCTTGACGACGATGTCGTCGCAGTGCGCCCGCAGCCTGGAACAGGGCGATGAGGTGCTGCAGGTTCGTAGGCCCTTTGGTGTCATTTTACATGAAGGACATAAATATTCTTTATGCTTTGTTATAAGTAAATCATGAATCTGAAAAACAAATCAGCTTGGGATGTAAACAAGAAATATGCGTTGTATAGAGGGCTCGGTAACGTGTCTTGCCAACGATCAGCCGCCGGACGAAAAGTTGGTTAGCCCTGAAAAGGGCTGTTTGGTGGTGAGAGATGCATTAGAGTAGATGACGGAAGAGTAGTTCCAGCAGGTCTTTGTCTGTCCAAACGAAGAGGGCATAGCTTGTACGCGACGCTTGACACTGCCAAAGGATGCCATCAGGCCAGTGGCTCTTCAGCAGAGAGGGAATCGTTGTGCACGTTGCAATTCTTCACAACAGCAGCTTGCAGCCGTGAGCTGGTTGCGAGTAATCAGCAACTGATGCGAACAGTTCCACCATGATTATTCATTCCAGGTGCTGCGCAGAATCGAGGCCTCCACAACCCGCCTCGCTGTCGCGGCAGAGCGGACTGCAGCAGCCCAGGAGGGGATCCTGGAGCAGGTGCGCGCCATAGCGCAGGACATAGCTGAGCACCTGCAGCAAGCAAGAAATTAACTTATAATTTTATTCATTTGTTTCACCAGTTCCGTTTGTTTTGTTTATTTATTGTTTTTGGTTGAGAGGTGCAATGCGCGCACCCATTTTTGTTCTGTTGTTTGAGTTTCCTTTGAGTAATAGAGGAGGATTTTTTGGTTGAGAGGTGCAATGCGCGCACCCATTTTTGTTCTGTTGTTTGAGTTTCCTTTGAGTAATAGACTGGCCACCCTGTATACGCAATGCCTCATGACCTCGAGCGTACCGGAATCTTGGAAGAACGCTAACATAATCCTAATACATAAGAAAGGGGACGCCAAAGACTTGAAAAATTATAGACCGATCAGCTTACTGTCCGTTGCCTACAAAGTATTTACTAAGGTAATTGCAAATAGAATCAGGAACACCTTAGACTTCTGTCAACCAAAGGACCAGGCAGGATTCCGTAAAGGCTACTCAACAATAGACCATATTCACACTATCAATCAAGTGATAGAGAAATGTGCAGAATATAAGCAACCGTTGTATATAGCTTTCATTGATTACGAGAAAGCGTTTGATTCAGTCGAAACCTCAGCAGTCATGGAGGCATTACGGAATCAGGGTGTAGATGAGCCATATGTAAAAATACTGGAAGATATATATAGCGGCTCCACAGCCACCGTCGTCCTCCATAAAGCAAGCAACAAAATCCCAATAAAGAAAGGCGTCAGGCAGGGAGATACGATATCTCCAATGCTATTCACAGCGTGTTTACAGGAGGTATTCAGAGACCTGGATTGGGAAGAATTGGGGATAAAAGTTAATGGAGAATACCTTAGTAACTTACGATTCGCTGATGATATTGCCTTGCTTAGTAACTCAGGGGACCAATTGCAATGCATGCTCACTGACCTGGAGAGGCAAAGCAGAAGAGTGGGTCTAAAAATTAATATGCAGAAAACTAAAGTAATGCTTAACAGTCTCGGGAGAGAACAGCAATTTACAATAGGCAGCGAGGCACTGGAAGTCGTAAGGGAATACATCTACTTAGGGCAGGTAGTGACGGCGGATCCGGATCATGAGACTGAAATAACCAGAAGAATAAGAATGGGCTGGAGTGCGTTTGGCAGGCATTCCCAAATCATGAACAGCAGGTTGCCGTTATCCCTCAAGAGAAAAGTATATAATAGCTGTGTCTTACCAGTACTCACCTACGCGGCAGAAACCTGGAGGCTTACGAAAAGGGTTCTACTCAAATTGAGGACGACACAACGAGCTATGGAAAGAAGAATTATAGGTGTAACGCTAAGGGATAAGAAAAGAGCAGATTGGGTGAGGGAACAAACGCGAGTTAATGACATCTTAGTTGAAATCAAGAAAAAGAAATGGGCATGGGCAGGACATGTAATGAGGAGGGAAGATAACCGATGGTCATTAAGGGTTACGGACTGGATCCCAAGGGAAGGGAAGCGTAGCAGGGGGCGGCAGAAAGTCAGGTGGGCGGATGAGATTAAGAAGTTTGCAGGGACGACATGGCCACAATTAGTACATGACCGGGGTTGTTGGAGAAGTATGGGAGAGGCCTTTGCCCTGCAGTGGGCGCAACCAGGCTGATGATGATGATGATGATGAGTAATAGAGGATTTTTTGGTTGAGAGGTGCAATGCGCGCACCCATTTTTGTTCTGTTGTTTGAGTTTCCTTTGAGTAATAGAGGATTTTTTGGTTGAGAGGTGCAATGCGCGCACCCATTTTTGTTCTGTTGTATTTGCCTCTTTCTATTTATGCTTATCCAGCTGCAATGCCAGCGTGCTTTCTTTATTTACACATTTCGAAGGCGCCTAGTCATTCACACTGGAATCGTTACAAATAGTTGTCGATTTCTGTGTATGGGTTTTGTACTGCGATATTTATATTGCTTCACTGTGTTGTAGCTTACTGCACTCATTATGAAGCGTTACCGCATAGTGTTTGCACTGTGATATTTTCATTTCGGCACAGTGAGGCTAAGGTGCAATGACTACAATGTCTTTTTTTCAGAGCACCAAACTAGTCACTCTTTAAGTTGCATAGTTTCACAAATGAAAATGACCATCATCATTGCACCACACCAGTGATTGGTTTCCTCTGGTCTTCGTTCCAAGGGAGTCATTGCAAGAATAACTTTCACGCATGACACTTTCTGGGTGCTGTGAGATTGTAGAGCCAATTATCCATGTTTTATGTAACATGTTTCATCACAGCTGGCAAGTGCACTCACCTTTTTACAATTATGATTCACCTGTTTAGCATTGCACTACAATTGCTGCCGAGAAATGAATGCTTCTAGTCAGTGACTCATAACACTGACAAGGGAATGGACATACCTTCTTGCAAGGTCACGTAAATGTAATTGCAAGTTTTACATGCCGTGGTGAAAACGAATTGTGTGATGCTGATGTTGTCACATGCTTTGCTACCTGAAGCATGTTGTACTACAAGGTTTGTGATGTACTTGTCATCATAGAGTGTGATAAAGTTGACCTAACTATTTTTTGCGCTTTTACGTTAATTTACATCTACCCATTTGGACATGATGTGACGAGTATAATGCTGTCACTACACTCGGCGTTACATTTTGTTTGTGTTTGAATCCGCATTCATTACGCGTTACTTGCTTGCCTCACCTGCGTATTCATGCTTGCACAGAAGTTTTGATACACCTAGCACAAGAGATGGCTAGCAAGCATATTGCCTCACTCCTACCAACGTACACTGAGCGTCAAAATGCACAGGATGCGGCGGTTGCGTTCATTCTGATGTGCTTTATGAACATTTTTCGCACCTTTTGCTGATGGTGACCATGAGTACAGAGTGCCAATCATATGCATTGCTTCCATCAAGTCTGTCATGACTATGATGGGTCAAGGGATGTTCTTATTTCATATTTCATGTGATATTTAAAGAAAAGGCTGCACTTTCACGTTGCTACCGCGTTTCATGTTCCGCTAGGAAAGAAGTACTTTGTGATGTGCATATTGCATAAGACAATGCTAGCTTGGGAGCAGCAGCGAATGCAGTTCTTCACAGATGAATGGGCATGAAGCATTGCCTTACGACTGCTTCGCGAGTACTACTGTCAGTAAGTGGCAGCCTTGGAGACTCTTGCATAGTGACGACGGTACAATTGTTTCCACGGCTGTGGCATTCTATTTAAAGGATTCTTTGTATAAGTGTACTTCATCATCATCATCCTGGTTACGCCCACTGCAGGGCAAAGCCTCTCCCATACTTCTCCAACTACCCTGGTCATGTAGTCCCTGCAAACTTCTTAATCTCATCCGCCCACCTAACTTTCTACCACCCCCTGCTACGCTTCCCTTCCCTTGGAATCCATTCCGTAACTCTTAATGACCATCGGTTATCTTCCCTCCTTATTACGTGTCCTGCCCATGCCCATTTCTTTTTCTTGATTTAAACTAAGATATCATTAGCTCGTGGTTGTTCCCTCACCCAATCAGCTCTTTTATTATCCCTTAACATTACACCTATCATTCTTCTTTCCATAGCTCGTTGCGTCGTCCTCAATTTAAGTAGAACCCTTTCCGTAAGCCTCCAGGTTTCTGCCCCGTACGTGAGTACTGGTAAGACACAGCTCTTTTACACTTGTTGCTTGAGGGATAATGGCAACCTGCTGTTCATGATCTGAGAATGCCTGCCAAACGCGCCCCAAATTCTTCTGATTATTTCAGTCTCGTGATCTGGATCTGCAGTCACTACCTGTAGTCCCTTACCACTTCCAGTGCCTCACTACCTATCGTCAACTGCTGTTCTCTTCCGACACTGTTAAACATTACTTTAGTTTTCTGCAGATTAATTTTTAGATCCACCTTTCTGCTTTGCCTCTCCAGGTCAGTGGGCATGCGTTGCAGCTGCTCCCCTGAGTTACTAAGCAAGGCAATATCATCATCGAATCGCAAGTTACTAAGGTATTCTCCATTAACTCTTATCCCCAATTCTTCCCAATCCAGGTCTCTGAATACCTCCTGTAAACATGCTGTGAATAGCATTGGAGAGATCATATCTCCCTGCCTGACGCCCTTCTTTGTTGGGATTTTGTTGGTTTCTTTATGGAGGACTACGGTGGCTGTGGAGCCGCTATAGATATCTTTCAGTATTTTGACATACCGCTCGTCTACACCCTGATTCCGCAATGCCTCCATGACTGCTGAGGTTTCGACTGAATCAAACGCTTTCTCGTAATCAATGAAAGCTATATATAAAGGTTGGTTATATTCCGCACATTTTTCTATCACCTGATTGATAGTGTGAATATGGTCTATTGTTGAGTAGCCTTTACAGAATCCTGCCTGGTCCTTTGGTTGACGGAAGTCTAAGGTGTTCCTGATTTTATTTGCAATTACCTTAGTAAATACTTTGTAGGCAACGGACAGTAAGCTGATCGGTCTATAATTTTTCAAGTCTTTGGCGAAACGAAGTGTACTTCGTTTGTGTTTTAATTATCATCTGTCGGATGTGTGGATTGGGAACACTGACCATTCATATGGAGGTGCACTTGTCGTGTATACAAATTTTTAAATGTATTTTCCGCTGTACAAACACACCCCTGTGATAGCCTAAGGGCACTGCACTTTGTATAAATAAATTATGTATTATGAAAACTCACCACTCCTGTGTCCTTCAGAAAAGGTTGACAAGTGCGCTGCGCTGCTGCCTTCCTCTGAGGAACACGTCTTGTGGTGCCAGCACCTGGATGTCTCCTGGCTCCTCTGGCTCCTCAGCTGGTGGCACTTCCCCACCATAATCGTCCAATGTCCAGTCGCCCGCGTCCAAGGCAATGTTATGGAGAGCAACGCATGCATAAATGATTCGCGCTGCTCTATCGGGGCTGTACAGCAGTGTCCGAAAGCGCTGCAAGCAGCGGAACTTGCTTTTCAACACCCCGATACATCTCTCCACAACACTGCGCATGGATGCGTGCTCCTGGTTGTAGTGGCCTTCAGAGCTGGTGCCGGCATGGCTGCCAGGTACTGGAACAAGCAGCCATGGCTCGAGAGGATATCCTGAGTCTCCTATTGCAGAAAGTGACAGTTGAGTGCTCTGCCCTAGTTAGGGGTACGCATTACGAATACTAACCAAGCAGATACTCGCCAGGCTGCAGTTGTGCGGCTAGGCGTGCACGCAGTGGGTTACGCTGCCACACCCAGGAGTCGTGGCACGAACCAGGGAACCGGGGGTCCACAACAAGAATGCGAAGTTCCGCGTTGCAAACCTGCAATGGGGAGCAATACAAAATAGCGCTGCAGATATGCTCGAAATCCGTTTTGCCATTCATATGCACAAAAGAATACACGTACGCTGGTACAAGTAGCAGACTGTTTCAGCCATAGGCGTGCACAGGGTCTAGCAATTGGGGGGGGGTGGCAATGCGCCACCCCCCCTTATGTGGACGCCTATGGTTCGCACTAATTGATAGCTAAATGAAAACTCGAGGCCCGATATTGCGCAAGAACCTCCATACGAGACGAAGCCAGCCCATGCAATGGTTGTAAGTACTTCCGTGTTCAAAATGCTTCCATCGTGTCTTCCCTACAGTGTATCCATTTCTGCTACGACTGCTGCCCATTTAAAACACAATTTTAGAACGGCAGACTGATTATCCACAACACATGGCACTCATCATTACTCCCGACATGTCACATTTCAACGAGCTCGTAAACAGTTCCCCGCATGTCCTCTTTTAATCGTTACATTACTTGTTATGCCAGCTTGGGCATTAAACCGAACAATTGCAACTATGGGCGAGTAAAAATGGCAACCACAGTTTGAAGTAAAACATTCCAACGGTACTTACGACCATGACGTTTAGGGCGTAATAACCCTTCCTCGACATGAAGCTCGCCGTGTCAGCCGAGCTGAGTCCCTCTGGCTTCATAATTGCGATCAATGTGCCATCGACGCACGCTACCACGCCTGGAATGGCGCCGCGTCGCGCAAACGCCGCCTTTGCCTCATCCTTGGCAGCCGGTGTCAATGGAAAGTCCACCAACTTTCGCCGGGCAGACACGGAAATGATGGCCTCCGTCACCTCGTGAATGGTGCTGCTCACGGCCGACTGTGCCATGCCTACGTGTTCCTCGCGACCAACGCTCCTCTGGAAGCTTCCGGTGCCGAAGAATCGCAGCGCGCACAACACTTTCCTTTCTGTGGAAAGGCCACTGGCTCGCTGGCATCCAATGATAGGGTCAAGCTCGTCGCACAAGCTACGCACTGTTCGTTTGGACAGACGAAAATACTGCCGGAACTCTTCTTCCGTCAACTCTTCAAATGCATCATCTACCTCGGGTCGTCGTCTCTGCGCGACTGCACCAGCCGCACAGGCGACACGAAAAGGCACGGCAGAGAAAAACGCCATGTTCTCCAACTGTTGGGAGCGCGGAATCGGATTGAACCGGATACGAAAGATGCTAACTGTCCCAAGTACTTACGTTCTAATCCAATCCAAGCCGTCTGGTAGTTGTTCTAATCCGTTCTATCGCTCCGGACGGACTCTCCGTCCGTTCCGTGGCATTCGTCCGTTAGCAGACGACACGGAATGATTATGCGCAGCAAGACGTCACGGCTCACGTGACAATTGACGTCATGGAATTCGTCGCGGTTCAAATTGACCAATCGTGTGCGGCTTGATGGAACGGACCGCCTCCGTTCTATTTTGGAACGCGTACAAGATCGCGCCCCAGTTGGCAATTTTGCGTAGATTATCGGCACCTCAACAATGTAACAAAAAGGGGTGTCTATCCGTCACAACGCATTGACGATGCCCTAGTTTGCCTGGACCATGTATAATATTTTTCGTCCATAGACCTTCGCTCCCGCGGCTGTCCAAATGCCGTCGATGACATGGTGCACCAGAGGATGGATTTTCTTACTCCCGACGGCCTTCGCCAGTTCGCAGGGATGCCTATCGCTTTATCTATTGCCCCGGCCCTATTTGAACGAATGATCGAAACCGTCGTGCACGGTTTCGAGTGGTTCATCTGCCTCTACTACCTGGACGACGCGATAGTTTTTTCTCCGACTTCTGCGATGTACCTCTAACGCCTATTGATGATCCTATCTGTTTTCCGTCAGGCGGGGCTGGAACTAAATTGATCCAAATGCAACTTTCGTCATTGCGAAATTTCTGTGCTCGGACATATCGTCGATTCTTCTGGTGTACCCCCTTATCAAAATAAAATACGGGCAGTGGAGGACTTTTCCGTGCCAATGTGCGCCAAGGACGTTCGCAGTTTCTTGGCCCTCTGCTCCTACTGCCGTCGGTTTGTCCGAAATTTCGTGGCCGTTGCACGCTCTCTTACTAAGCTCCTCACGAAAGGCGTTGCCATCGTTCGGGGCCCTGAGCAAGCTGGTGCTTTTACCGAGCTGATTAGGTGGCTTACGTCCCCTCCCATTCTCGCTCAGTTTGATGCGTCAATTCTAACAGAAGCCTTTACGGACGTCAGTGGCCATGGTATTGTAGCTATTTTGGGCCGGAAACAAGGGCGAGAGCGTGTTATTGCCTATACGCCAGCCGCCTTCTTTCCTCTGCTGAGCGCAAGTATTCTATCAGTCAACATGACTCTCCGGTTCTCATTTGGGTAGTGTGTAAATTGCACCCCTATTTGTGCGGCTGGTGATTCACAGTGATTGGTCGCTCCACTCTGTGACGGCTTTCGTCCCTGTAACATCCTTCAGGGTGTCTTAGCCTCAGCGTATGTTGCTGCATGGCGCCATACTGTCGACTCACCTGACGTTTCTGTGACCGGCATACCTGTCGCCATTCTCTTTCTGGCTGCTTTTCGTGATATTGGAGTGGAACAACGCCGGTACGCCTCCTTACGAGACCTTATTCAAAGGCTGCTTTCATCGACGCCCGATCCTTTCTTTCACATGTTTGAACTTCAAGATGACATATTGTACCGCTCTAACATGCACCGCACGTTCCTGACCGACTCTTCGCTGTACCAACGCATCTCCGTCACACTGTTCTCGTCCAGCTTCATGATGCACCGACTGCCGGTAACCTTGGTGGGATAGAGACTTAAGACCTTGCTCATCGGTGCTTCTTTTGCCCTCGTATTTACCGTGACCTCTGAAGTTATATCGCCGCGTGCGACCTATGTAATGGAAGAAAAAAGCCGACTACACTCCTTGCTGGCCGTCTTCAACCACTTGACGTACTATCTGAATCATTCTTCCATGTAGGTGTTGGTCTTTTACGCCCTTTTCTTAAGTCTGCTTACGCGGATTCCTGTAGCAACAGACTACACCAGCCGACATGCAATCACACGGGCTCTTCCGACAGGCTGTGCCACCGATGTCGCCGACTTCCTCCTAGAGAACGTCATCCTTCACCATGGTGCCCCTCAACAGTTGCTCACCGGTCGAGGCCGCTACTTTCTTTCTAATGTTGTTAATGACATTCTACACTCGTGACCGACTGATCACAAACGTGCTACTGTTTATCATCTACAAACGAACGCTCTAAACGTGCGTGTCAACTGGACCCTTAGCGACATGCTATCCATGTATGTCTCCGCTGACCATCGCGCCTGGGACGTTGCATTGCCCTTCATTACTTCCGCCTACAATTCTCTCCATGATACCGCAGGCTTCTTTCCATTCTTTCTCTTGTTTGGCGGCGTCCCTGCGCTACCTGTCGACAGGGTTCTGCCTGATAATCTGAATTTCACATCGGAGTGAGCCCGTGAAACCATACTCAAACCACTAGAAGCACAATACATTGTTTGACGTCGACTTGTGGAGTCGGAGGAAAATCATCGGCGCTTAATTGACGCGCGCCGTCGTGACGTCTATTACACGCCGGACACCCTCGCTATTATTTATTCACTGTAAGAACGCTTTGGCCACTCGGAGAAATTAGTTTCCGGCTACTCTGGCCTTTACCGTGTCTTGCTTCAAGTAACCCGTTTAGTACTCAATCGCACCTCTTCACCGAACTGTGGCTCAGCATCATTCCTACGTGATCCACGTTGCGCGTCATAAATGGTATTATTCCACCACTTCTTAACCAGCACCGAGTCGGTGCAGCACCGGCGGGGCTCATGGGACAGGCTGACGAAGATGACGCTTTCAGATTAGTCCGAAGAAGACGATACTCCTAACATCACGCGTTGTCTACTATCTTGTCACCTGCTACAGTTATTCTAAACATCCTGTAAATATATTTCTCCCTTCTTTTACCACCGTAACAATATGTATTGTATAGCGAATAATCGTTCGTAGACAGTCAGCCATGCTAGCGCTGTCAGTTATAATATTGCTTCATTAGCGATATAATTGTTTAGCCGGCAGCAAAGCCGGTTAAACCACTTGAAAGGCAACACTCTTGCGGCAGTACTGAGAGAGCACGCACAGCCATCACAGCAGGCTGTCTTTCCTAGGGAAACTCCTTAACCAATATTGACGGTAAATGGTCATAGAGCCTATGTACGCTTCAGGATATGGTGCATTAGTGTTCTGCGCTCAATAATGATTCAGCGGCAAAGACATTACAAGGAGTCTAGGCTACACTTTCCTAAAACGTGCATGCGTGTGCCGGCAATTATTCGACATCATATCATCGTGCACGCTAGCGATGGCGCAAGTTTTATTTGTACAGCCAGGTACCTCCGACAAAGACCTGAATCCACACCGTTATCACGACACAGAAACAGCCGCCGCACCCACGGACTAATTCAGGCTTGTGTTTACGTAGCATTCCCAATCAGCGAGCGCCCGCACCGTGTTTTCGATCGATCACGAGGGCGGCCGATAACTGCGCGCCACGCCCTGAACGAGACTCGCATTTGTTGCCTTTTGTCGCATTTTGTTTATCGCTTTGTCGTAGGGCCCTGCGGCCGTGCTGGTATTTTCATAATACAGCTCTCAAGTTCGCGTTTATAGGTTCTCCGCGCAGTATATAGAGCGCTGGTAAAAGCTTTAGTACAGCAAACGCGACCTCTCTTTGTAATGATGTGCCCTACAATCCTATATAAAACCATCGCCACCAGTGTGCGGCCATAAAAATTATTTCACAAGCTGTCGCCGCAGGTCATGAGCAGTCTCTGCAGCATGAGATTGTCCCAATTTTCTGCGGCTCAGTTTATATTACTTGGATAAAATGAGTCAGAGCATACATTTAAATGAAACACCTCTCCATTTACATTGTTGCCTGCTTTTCTGCGGCAGTACTTCACGCTGACAAAAGTAAACAGCTGTTCTTATTTTTCATCACAATAACCTGAAAGATTAAGGTGTTATTAAAGACTCACTTAGGAAGTGAATTAGGTGATAGCTAAATTTCAGAATGGAGTCTCTTGCTTATTGTCGTGTTCCTAACTTCTGTTGCTCTATTCAACAGTAAACATAGTACTAAATTGCGTGGTTCCTTCAGCGTATTTCGTCTGCTTTAAAGATGGCTTTTGGAATGTGCTGCTTCTGCGGTGATCTGCGAATTACCTTGTGTTGAGATGCGCTTTGAAGACGAGCACAGAGTAAGGCACACAGTGAAACTGCGGCATAATCAGCTTCTGCCAAGAATTATTTACGTGAAGAATAATTGAGGCGAAAGCCATAATCAGCGATTAAGCCAAATAGATGAGTTCACCATTAGCTTTGCCGGCGGAAAAAGAAATTTGCTCCTTAATTCGTATAATAAGACAGGACGCATGACATGGCTGTTCGATGAAGTATACAGCGTGTCCCAGCCAAAAGTAACCAAGGTTTTGAAAACGTCGTACTTTTGCGCGAAATGCGAAGCATCAATGGTGATAGCAAACTTGTACACATGTATTCGAAATAAGGATAGTAGTTTTATCGGCCATATAAGCTTGTAAGCATATGGATACTAGATAAATTACAAACCATGGTGTCTCGCGGGCACAAGCAAACTTAAACGGGCCTCACTCGATGACCACGGAAACTCGTTGTCAAAACGCTGGAGTGGGGAAGCGTGGAAGCAACAGCGAGTGAATGGACATTCGTGCTGCATCTCTGATCCAACGCGAACTAAGCAGCGAAAAACCGGCGCTCGGCAGATGGATTTCAAAATAAAGCGGCCCGGGCTCGCGCTCGCAGCCGCCCCGGACGCGCAGAGTAGAATGTGGCCCCCGCAGCCTTGCGCGCTATGCAAGACGGCGCGCCTCCTCGCCGCACTCCTCCCTTTCATGTACGAGATTGAGCCGCCATTGCTGGCTGAACATCGCAAGCTTTCTCTCGTACAGACAGCGTATCGCGCGGGGCGACGATACTATCGCCCTTGGACTTCATATGGAACATCGCATCGACGCCGACCGCAGAAATGCGCTTGGAGTGTCCATCTAATTGCTTTCGCAATAGAACGATGAAGTGTGCTAGTGGGCTGAAACGACCTCAGCGGTGTTGATGATCGCACGAGCTAGTCAGCGGCATCTTCTTGTTTCTGGTTTTGAAAAGATATTATATTTGTGTAAACTAATTGCCAATTCTTTCTTAAATATTGGCTTCTGCATGTCACTGTCCATGTTCAAGTTGTAAATCAAATTTAATATAGCCGACTGAAGTGCTAGCAAATAAATACCATTGATTGAGTTCTTGTAGTTGTCCTGAAGGAAAGCCCCCCAAATATGAAAACAGTCGCGTGATAGCGCCATCATCTAAGCGCCCCTAGACGATCGATCAGGAAAAGACGCTGGTTGCATTCCTCTGTATATTCTTTGTTTAGACACGCATGAGTACCGCGTCGTGATCGGGCACACAGAGCGAGCAGTGTTGATGCAGGCATGCCGCACTTAGACGTGACGTGGCAAAAACTTCTCATTCGCTCCGCCTGTGGAACGAACCACAAACGCACAAGACAACAACAAGAAAACAGACTCGGATTCAGTAAATGTTGACCGCTTCACTGTCTTATCCCAAAGGAAAATGCGATTGTGTTCTATTCGTTCGCGATCACATTTCACTAGCCAGAGGTGCTGGCGCGTAGCTTGCGGTCACCCGAAATGCGAAGCCCCTTCTGGACAGCGCTGCAAAGACAAGTTAGTTTCTTACGAAATCAGTTATCATATGTTGCTCACAATAAAGCCGCTATCGCTTGTTCTGCAAAACATGTAAGCAAGTAATGCTTACATAACAAAGGAATAACAAATCTAAATAAATAGGCGACAACCACGGTATGACACTGTAGGGCGTTCTTGCTCCTTGATAACAAAAAAAAAAGAAAGCACTGTTATTCTAGGCTCGCATGACGTTTTGAAAGGACCATACGGGATCTGTGAGCCTAATTCAGAAATACTTAAATATCCGGTTTTTCTTTTGTGTGTGCTACAATTTTACGGGGTGCATGTTTTTTTTTTTAATAGGAGGCATGCTAGCTAAGATAATCTAATAATGCTAGAGTGATGCTGATGCTGATGACTGAAACAGATAACACGCTATAAGGACGGATGTCACAAAAGTCGCCACGGCGCTGTGAGTTACGCTAAGCCAGAAGTGAATTGAAAGCTTATCGACTACAATTGCGCAAACGTAACATGTTATTTAAGGTCAGTAAGCATAAAGTTAATTACTATTGTAGAAAACGCGTCAAATGGCTCATTGAGCGAAAAAGCCGGCGACCGGCCTCTATATACTCATGGCTAGCTTTCGGTGGCAATGAAGGCAAAGCTACGGAGGCAAAGCGCGCACAAGTGAGAGCACTTCTGAAAAGAGTCCCGCGTTTCAATCCATGTTAGGATAGGCTGAGGAACAGAAAACATACATCTTATTAGCAACAGTTAAATAGCACCGAACTCACCCCTCCGTTTATTTGTTTTGCGGCTTTTCCCTTCCCGTCAGGGCAAACGCGATACCATCGCACGTGAAAGCTGCGTCGGTTCAGTGTCTGTTCCGAGCAACCAAAAACAATGTCCAAGGCTGGCGGACTACTTGGCGCCGTAGCACATGCACAGGAGCCACTCGCCCGTATACCTTTCTCTTCGCAGCCAGAGAAAGTTGACCCACGAGTATAGGGAACCAGCGTTGGCCAGTAGGTGCTACGGCGCTTTGAGTGTCCAGCTGAAATATGCTGACACCAACTGATAGAGAGCCCATGAAAATGGAACGAGATTTTGGATCATAACATATGCGCGCCTTTCAATGGTCGCTTTAGCTGTATGCGTCCAGCAAAGCTGTGACCTTGCTCCATGGCCGTTGGAGAAGCGGATGCGCACATGCGTTCTAGCTAGCCGGTTCCCAGTTAGGCCAGCATCTGGACACATATACCTGAAGATGATCGGTGAAACTAATGACGCGAAATCACAGCGTGTGTTACTCAGAACTATTACCACCACCCGCTAGGCTCTGTGTAACAGGGCTGATGTTAGTATGCGAAGTTTCAGAGCTGGTTGCTCACAGTAGCCGAAATTTCCCTTGGCTCCGCCGTCATGGGGCAGAGCGGATGAAGCAGAACACCAGCGCGGAAGGTCTTGCGTCTGGGGAGAGGGCATCGCCACGACGGTAAGTCAGCCTTACTGTCCCTCTCAGAAACTCGAGCTATGGGTCTGTACCTTGTCCGCAGAAGCGCTCGCCTGCGTTATATCTGCGCTTTGCTAAAGCCAAATCAAAACGCGCCAAGCGTGTCCGTCGCTTGCTCGCAAGGAGTTTGCTCGCGAGGAGTTATTAAGTCGAAGGGCCGTCCGGCGGTGTTCATCTGGAATTACTATCAGAACATTTTATTCAGTTACAAAATGTGTTACCGAAATGAAGATACACAAGGAGGCCCGATAGCACAAAGCTTCAACGGGACAATAACAATATTGATAGCGAGCTAATACAAGTGAGGTACACAAACGAGTAGAAGCAGAAATGCAAGAAACGCCAAAATGCTATCCAATTCTATAAATACAGATATATATATATATATATATATATATATATATATATATATATATATATATATATATATATATATATATATATATATATATATATGAATGAATTTGAGCAGTATTGCTCTAACATACACAATAATAATGAAGATTATGCTGATAGAACAAGAGCAATACAATAATTTTTTTAACTATTTACTTAGGACATTTAAAGAAATGACAAGGAAAATTAAGATATCAATAACGTCTGGTATGTTATAAAAGCGTAACTCAGAATTTAGTGCGTAAGTGCTTGTATGAGCAAGGTTTGATGAAATTAAAATCTCACATCACTCAACAAAGAAAAAAAATCTTCCTTTTTATTTCAGATAACAAAGTGGTTCGTTTCTTTAGGCGAGTCGGGAGGTCATTCCGAAATTTTATACCAGAAGAGTGGATGGCTCGTATGCCGTAGTTGGTTCCAAAAAAGGTAAAATTAAATTATGATTTAAATCAAATCTATTAGTATTATCGTTAACGAGTTTGCATCCGCTAGTATGTTACATGGAAAGAGGTCATAAAGACATCGTTACAAAATTATTGCAAGATGAACTTCCTACAGTTGAGCAATCGTTACTGTTCTGCAATTACGAAGTAGTTGAGAAGCACTGCAGCAAAGTGGACTCAAAGTGTGGTTGTGTGGGCGTCTATTTGTCTATTGTGGTGTGATATTCAGTGGTGTGATATGTGGCAAATGTGTATAAACTATGATAAAACAGTGTTCATGAGAGTTACTCACAAAAAAAGACCATTAACCTTTGTCTATTCTATCAACAGCAGTGTTCTTCACGAAGTACCTCATTACAAATACCTGGGCCTCTGGATAACAAGTAACTTAGACTGGACTAAACACGTTGCTTATGTCGTAAGAAATGCAAACTGTAAGTTGTTCTTTTTACGAAGAGCTTTAAAATTTACCACTCCTGATGTCCGCATGACCGCATATAAAGCGCTTATTCTCCCATCATTAGATTATGCAGCCATAATCTGGGACCTCTTCACTAGGACTAATATTAACAAGATTGAAAGCGTACAGAAAAAGGGTGGGCGATTCATATATAACAGCTTTGGACGTTCTTCTGTTTCTGCCCTTTTAACCAGAGCAAACTTGCCACAAATAACGCACAGAAACCGGTCATCTAAGCTAAAATTTATGTATCAGATTGTAAAGGGGCACTATAAATTAGACACTTCAGACGTAATAACTTTTTCATCCGGGTATGCCACTGGACAAAGACACCAATTAACAATTGCTCCGTTTCGCACACGTAACAACTCCTTTAAATACTCTTTCTTCCGCGGACAATAACTGAATGGAACCAGCTTACTAACACCCAAGTTCAACAGCCTTCACTTACCTTGTTTACATCGTGTCTAACTTAGTAGTTACCGTATGCCTTCTATTTCAGTTTATATTAGTTTATTTACTCTTATGTATCTATGTATTTGTTGGTTGCTTTTCTTTTCTGATCTTTTCAACATTTGCACCCTCCTGCAAAAATCCCCAAAGTGGGATTGCAGTATCAATAAATAAAAAATAAATAAATAAAATCCTGACAGCTTTATTTTGAATGTTTTGTAATGGGGTTATATGTGCATGATATTAACCACTCCACGTTGCAATGCAGTGCGTAAAATTAGTGTAAAGAAAAGCAAAATAAAGCGCTAGAAATGCTGGGTTAGTTAAATAATATCACGTTTTTAGCGTTATTTTTATTCCATGAGTCGTCTTACGCAGCAGATCAGCGATGTGAGCTGTGTACTCAGATAAAGAGTCTATTGTGACGCCGGGAAATAAAGATCGAGTAACTGCGCAAATATAGGTGCAATGGTTACTGCCAGAATATGTGAGGGATTTACCTGGGCTAAATGAAAAATCACAAATGTGGTTTATGACTGATTAATTTTGAGGAAGTTGCACAGGCACCATTCAAGCGTAGTATTTACATCAGTGTTTAATCAAATTGCAATGAAAACAAGAGACCGCTCAGCAGCAGGTATATAGTAGTGTCACCTGCACAATGGAATGGTTCAGCATTAGTTAGAGAATTATGCAGAAAGAAGTGGCCCATGAATAGACCCCTGAGGTACACCTCTCTGAATGGTTAACTGATTTGCTAGTGTTGCAATAATGTAAACAGCTCGTTGGCTGTTACATAAATAACTTTTTCAAGAAGCTTCGTGGGGAACCGGCAATATATAGTTCATTTATCAAAACAATGCAGTGAGCTATAGTGTCAAATGCTTAGGTTAGATCGATAAATACAGCCCAACATAGTTGCTTTTATTGATGGCCAGTTTAACTTTTGTCGGTAAAAGATACGAGCGCAAGGTTAGTAGAGAAACCGGGTCTAAAACCGAATTTTTTAGGCGATGATATGTTGCGTTTAGATAGATTATATTTAACCGTTTCTCTATTAACTTTTCCGTTACCTAACTGAAGAATGGCAGGGTAAAAATTGGTCGATAGTTAGAAGGCTTGTTCTGTCATTGTTTTTATGTATCATGACCAATTTTGCCTGTGGTGGGAATATTGAATTTGAATTTGAATTTGGAATTTGGTGAGAAGGTGGGAATTTCGCCCTCGGAATTTTCATTGACTTCAGCGAGGCGTTTGATTGCCTCAATCATGACATTCTTACATCTAAACTTTGTATGGAGTTCGCGGCGGTCACCTCGCCTTGATGAAGTCATACTTGAAAAATAGGACTCAATTCGTATGTATCTATGTTGTCCAATCTTCTTTGTTGTCAATTAAAACCGGAGTACCATAAGGGAGTGCTTTGGGGCCAACTAATATTTTACTTATACGTTAATGACTTAGTAAATATTGATGCTACAGTTGAAATCTTTGTGTATGCAGATTATATCACTTTGGACTTTCCTGGAAAGGATGCGAACGAAATAATTATTAGGTGCAATGCGCTGCTACGCAATCTTTCTGAGTGGTCACATATTAATGGAATCAGAATTGAGCTAGTTAAGGAACATAAATACTTCGTATGGCTTTTTCCTGTCATCTAAACTGGAATGCTCATTTTAATCAACTTTGCAGTAAATATTCCGCAGTAGCCACTGTGCTGGCTCGCTGTAAATCTGTAATGCCGGTAAAAACCAAGGTGCAATTTTATCACGCATTCTTTACCACCTAATTTAATTATTGTAGTTTAGTATGGGGACCACGACACAAACAAACATGAATAAAATAATTACGTTACAAAAGGCGCTCCCCCCGTACTTTGCCAGTGAGTGAGTGAGTGAGTGAATAAACTTTATTGTAGGTCCGGCGAGCACGCGAACTCGTCGCGCACCCGGCTAGTCCCACGTCGGGACCGGCAGGTCTAGCCCACCGGCCCGGTCGCGGGCACGCTGGACGGCCAGGATTTGCTTTTCTAGAGCGGTGCTACGCAAAAGCGAGTCCCACTCCTCCTTGATGAACTTGGGGTATGTCGACCCACACTCCCACAGCATGTGCGCTAGAGTGGAGGTCTGGCCGCAGGAGAGGCAGGCGTCGTCGCGATACACGTCCGGGTAAGCCTAGTGAAGAACGGACAGACACGGATACGTACTGGTCTGCAGAAGCCTAAGCGAAACGGCTTGCGCCCTATTCAACTTGGGGTGAGGGGGTGGAAAGACCCTTCTAGACATGTAGAAGAATTTAATAAGCTCGTTGTGAGTAGCGGGAGCGTCCCTGTGGCCGTAGGGAGGAGGGGAGTCGGTGCTTCTTGTAGAGGAAGCGCGGTCGGTGAGGTCACGCGCAGCCTCGTGAGCAGACTCATTGAGGTTCGGGGGAGCACTCTCGACCGACCCTACGTGAGCTGGAACCCAGTGGATTGAATGATGCGTGAGAGCATCTCGACTCGAGCTGCTAAGAAGACGAGCAGCTTGCTTGGCGATGCAACCCTTCTGAAAAGCCCTAACTGCTGTTTTGGAATCGCTATATATCTCGGATCCACGACCGTCTAGCAGGGCGAGGGCGATGGCGGCTTGCTCGGCGACACCGGGGTCTGAAGTGCGAATGGAGGCGCAGTTGGAAATCTTGCCGCTGGAGTCGACCACAACGATGGCAAAGGTCTTCCCATCGCTGTACTCCGCGGCGTCGACGAAGCCTGCTCTAATGTATCGTTGCTCGATCTGTTTGAGGATGGCTGCTGCTCTGGCCTTGCGTCTGCCCTCGTTATGGACGGGATGGACGTTTCGGGGCACAGGGGCCACTTCGAACTTGTCTCGAATGCACCTGGGGATCGGGGTACTGACCATCGGGAATCCCGCAGGTTGGTAACCCAGCTCTTCGAGGATGTGTCTACCTGCCGCTGTGGAGCTCAAGCGAGTGAGTTGCGCGCGTTCTTGGGCTTCGGCAATCTCCTCGGCAGTGTTATGCACCCCCAGCCTAAGGAGATCCTCGGTATGGGTCCTGATGGGTAGCCCGAGAGCCCTCTTGACCACTTTGCGGATGAGAGCGTTGAGTTTGTCTCGCTCTGCTCTGAGCCAGTTATGCATAGAAATTGTGTACGTAAAGTGACATAGTACGAATGCATTGATAAGCCTGAGGAGATTGTTTTCCTTCATTCCTCGGTGCCGGTTTGCTATTCTGCGAACGAGGCGGAAAGCGTTGTCCGTCTTTGCGATGATCTTGCGGAGAGCCGTTCCGTTCCCGCCGTTGAATTCGACAAACATGCCCAGGACCCGAATAACGTCAACCCTGGGTATCACCCCCCCGTCACAAGTGCGAAGACTGATGCTGCTTTCGGAGACTGGCTTTCAATCTTTGGGTCTGCCTCCCTTCACTTTTCTGTAAAGCAGAAGCTCCGATTGCCAGTACCAATCACCTATCGAAGACAAAAACTTTGTCAGAGAAATACTATGTTATATGGGTAGACAGCTATTACGAATATCGCGTTTTACAGAAGTTTTATTTCGCAAAAGAAGTGCTAAGGATTTGGCTTACATCCATAGCGGCCTTCCAGTGCCATAAAGTACCAGTACATCTATGAAACCCTGATCCTTGGTATGGACCACGTTTTCGCACTGGATACAAATTACAATCCATTAAGCACAATTTACCAAAAATCTTTAATAATTACGTTGACACTACTAATTTTTCTCGCAGGGAATTGAAAATGTGTTTGTTCGCATGTAAACATATGTATTCCATGTATAACGATTCGAAATGTGAGGCGCCCTCTGATATTTTTCTCGTAATCTCATCCGATATCTTTTAATGTTGTCTGTTTCTGTATCGCAAGACAATTGTCCTGCCAATAGGCTTATATTTGAAGATGTCACAATTGTTCTTGCGCGGGTTGAACTACTCTTGAACTGTTTGATGTTACCAAGTAGTCACTGTTATCGCCCTACCGTGTACAACAACGTCTATTGGGTCCAGTTTAGCTGCTTATGGTAGCTTTTTGCCCAGGAGGACGTTTATAGTGTATACTAGGAGAATTAATAAAGTTGAAGTTGAAGTTGAAGTTGAGTGTTGTTTTTTTTAATCGAGTGAGCAACATTCGAGGAGTCATGCTGAGAGCAGGAAAGAATCGAATGGTGGTCAGTAATATTTAGTTCAAGAGCACCGCAGTTGTGCGGTGTAATAAAATGAGAAAACGCGTGGTCGATAAGCGCGTGTTAGAAGATCCAGGAATGCGTCGAGTGTGTAGTGTTATAAGCGACTCATATCTGTAGCCCAGAAGACAGATAGTATATCCACTGGAGTGTGAATCAGAGGCGCCAAGAATGTTTGTGTTATTACTGACAACTATAACATTCTTATTTTCAAGCGGTACAGTAATAAGGCGAGTGTTAAATTTAGCATAAATGTTTGAAGCTGACGATGGTGACGAATGGTAGATGCAGCCAAGAATGACGTTTTGGGTTGAGACGATTAATTCAGCACTTCTGCCGAAATGGGCTCGCGCTTAGTAACATAAATGGCTGGGTCATAGCAAAGCTTATATGCAAGGCATGACGAAACGTATATGGCTGCAGTCCCATGATTTCCAGAAAACCTGTGACAGTGCACCGAGACATACGATGGGAAATAAAATAAGTTTTAACAGCCGATGACAGTCCTGATTCGGACAGAAAAATGAAGGAGAAATTATGACCGTGGCAAAACAAAAATGATTCCGTCATGATAATGCTTCTTAAGGCTTCGAGCATTGAAATGAATTCCTTTTTTTTTAAAAAGATATTAAGCCACGACAGCATGTCCCCTTGGGTTCCGCGAGGAAAAGCCATGTCAACTATCAGAAAATCTCGAGATCGGCTTTCCTCGATATGCGCAAAGCTGGGCTTTCACTGGTTTGCCTCGTCTCGATCTGACAATTGGCAGACCACAGTTATTGCCATTTCTTCGCTTTTTTGATTGAGAATACTCTGGCGAAAAGTCTCCTGTTTTTTTTTTGTGCGTGGGGTCAATTGTTCATTCGCAAAGACCGCATTATTTAGAGGTCAGGTGAATCCACGACCCATCGTGTTAGGCCGCGCCTCAGGTGCTTTGGTGAGAAACTCTCGTGTCTTTTTCGCGCAACAGAACGAGACAATGATATTCTTATGGTTGGTCGTCTTCGTTAGCACACGATGACCAATGTCAATGTCAGAGTCGTCGACAACATAAATTACCCTTGCAGCTTTGGCTTTCACGATGGCATTGCAATTCTCTCCTTGTGTTCACAGAATTCCCTTCTGTTCCACATTGTTCAATTGTGAGTACTGGTCTAACTCAGTTACACGCTTTGCTAGAACCTCATTTTGCTTTGTTGGGGCTTTGTTAGCAACGACAAGAGTGACCTTTTAGCCTCCTGAGCTCTTCGACGAGAGTGTCAAGCGCCTTGAAGGCCGAAGCAAAGCTTGCATCATCGCATTTCAGCACTGCAAAATTATAGCCGAATGCTTCCAATTTCTCCTGGTATCTTTCTGCAATCTTTCTTGGTAGTTTATTAAATAATTTTCCGGATCAGGCTTCAAGCAAGCTCGGCCGTCGTTTTCATTATTACAGGCTGGAAGAAACAGGGCACACTTTGTTACTTGCAGCAGCAGTTACGGCAAGGACAACTACATTCAATGTAAGGAAACGGTCACCAGCTCGCAAAGCCAAGAACGACGCCTAGGCATCTGCCAGAGTAGCCGAAACTACTGCTTCTAAGGGCAGCCGCATCATTGCAGGTGACCCCTTTAAAGGGACACAGAGGTTACCAGAAACTCAAGTTAAAGTGGTAGAGCAATGTTCTAGAACGTCTAAGGCGTCAATATAATCGCGAACAGAGCTTTAGTAACCGAGAAATTGAGGTAAATGCATGACACGATTTGAGACCCCCCAGCGACATTCCGGTACTAGCCCGATGACGAAAGGACTCCTCATAATTTGTGTTACTAATACTCAACTACTCGTATTAAAAATATCATTTCATTCGAGTATAAGACGGAAAAAAATGCTACTTGTCTACGTCTATTCGATTCTAAGAAAAAATAACATTTTGACGTTACCCTTCAGTAATATGAGTGTTCGAAAGGTTTCGTTTTCGCTCGACTCTGCGCCGCGCACGCTTGGGAGTTTCAGTAGTTTCGTTATCGCGTCGTGCTGTGAGGGTTCTGCTGGCTCGCGAAACTTTCATTTGGAACAAGCAGCGAAAATGCCACGTCCATGTGATGTCGTGGGAAGCCCTCGTTGCTTTCCCGCTCCGGAGAGCCGGTGTCGAGGCCGCCGTCGTAGTACGCAACGACGCCGGCAGTGCGAGCCCTCAGCAGCAGGTCGCGCTCGTCGGTGCTCAAATCGCTGAAGTTGAGCCCACCATCGCGAGCCAATCTGTAGGTGTCAGGGTCCATTGCGACGAGCGTCGAAGTTAGCGTCATAGAATGAAGTACCAGCTGATGGGCGTCTTGCGCTGGAGTTTGAGGTATAGTAGCGGCGCCTGGTGGCGGTGCGGGAAACGACATCTGGGTCGTGCCAGCTTAGGTCGTATTGAGCCCTGGTTGTGGCGAAGCACGTTTCTAGGCCGAGTTTTGCGTCGATTCGCACATTTTTATGCCCTGTTGCGAGTGCGAAAGGGCTCGTCGCTTCTCATAGACCACGCCGACCACACTGCGAGCTCGCCGCAGCCTATAGTTTAACGAAAACGGACTCTCCGTGTGCCGTGGGACGTAATGTGGGACGTAATTCGTTTCTCCTTCCGCTAGCCACCATACTCCCGCTTTCGCTCTGCTGTCGGCTCTGTCTTGGCTCTGTTTCTGGCCGCGCGTTCGCGTTTTGCGCAGAAAAGCCGTAGCGCCGTCTGCGGACGCCGTTCTACTCACCGATGGCGCAACGTCACTATGAGACCATGATGTCAGTACTCCTCGATCGGAGGGCGGGCGATTTGAACTGCGCTAGAGGTACGCGGACGCTTCAGAACGCATTTTCTCTTAAAATAAGTCTCTCCTTGGCACGAAACAAGCGTTTCGAGGTTTCTGTGATGGTATTTCAACAGTTTACGTTGACTTAATAGTAACCTTTAGTGTCCCTTTAAAGTGATAAAGCAGCTAGCAAGGAATGCACGCAGCTTATTGGGAAAGGCAGCCAGGTAATTGTGCCAGCTGATTACGCCGGCACCTGAAGTTCGCTGAGGCCATAGTGATGTTATCATTGTCATTATAATCATCATCATCAGCCTGGTTACGCCCACTGCAGGGCAAAGGCCTCTCCCGTACTTCTACAACTACCCCAGCGATGTTCTCCCTGCAAATTTCTTAATCTCATCCGCCCACCTAATGTTCTGCCGTCCCCTGCTACGCTTTCCTTCCTTTGGAATCCAGTGCGTAACCCTTAATGACCATCGTTTATCTTCCCTCCTCATTACTTGTCCTGCCCATGCCCATTTCTTTTTCTTGATTTTTTCTAAGATGTCATTAACTCGCGTTTGTTCCCTCATCCACTCTGCTCTTATCTTATCTCTTAACGTTACACCTATCCTTCTTTCCATAGTTCGTTGCGCCGTCCTCAATTTAAGTAGAACCCTTTTCGGGAGCTTCCAGGTTTCTGGCCCGCACGAGAGTACTGGTACGACACAGCTGTTAAGCACTTTTCTCTTGAAGTATAATGGCAACCGGCTGTCCTTGGCCTGAGAATACCTGCCAAACGCACCCCAGCCCATTCTTATTCTTCCGATTATTTCAGTTTCATGATCCGGATCTGCGGTCACTACCTGTCCTAAGTAGATGTATTCTCTTACCACTTCCAGTGCCTCGCTACCTATCGTAAACAGCTGCTCTATTCCGAGACTGTTAAACATTACTTTAGTTTTCTGCAGAATAATTTTTGGACCCCCCTATCTGCTTTGTCTCTCCAGGTCAGTGAGAATGCATTGCACTTGGTCCCCGGAGTCACTAAGCAACGCAATATCATCAGCGAATCGCAAGTTACGAAGGTATTCTCCATTAATCTTTATCCGCGATTCTTTCGCATGCAGGTCTCTGAATACCGCCTGTAAACACACTGTGAATAGCATTGGAGAGATCGTATCTCCCTGCCTGACGCCTTTCATTATTCGGATTTTGTTGCTTTCTTTATTGAGGACTACGATGGCTGTGGAGCCGTTGATTTTATACTCACATAATATGTGTGGAGACTTTAACTTGCCAAGATTTAAATGGGAACTACTGGCGGGAGTAGCTTCGTGTCAACATGCTAATCTTTTGCTCGACATTGCCTCTGCATTTAATTTAAAGCAGGTCGTGCAGGGGCCGACCCGTATTGCCTCAGGAGCAAGCTGGTTTCTTGAACTTGTGTTTATTATTGATGCCATTGAGAGATTAGGTTTCTCTATTTCTGACCACAAAGCTGTGCTATTCAAAAGCAACATGGTGCGGCCGCCTGCCCTTTAGTTAAGAAAACCGCTTCTCGACTCTAACAAAGCCCTAGACGAAAATATTTTAGATTTATTGGAGCAAGACTACGGCCATTTCATCGAAAAACACGCGGCTTGTCTCATGAATGTCAATGACATAGGGGTGCATTTCAAGACTATCGTACATGAATGTATCGCAAGATACGCGCCGAAGAAATTTAGTAAAATGAATCACACTAGTTCATGGATTACGCTTGAAATAATCCAGCTTAAACATCGCATTAAGCGCCTAGGATCCACACGATTTAGAACAGGTCACGTTTCTTTGCAGTCCCTTCGCATAGAGCTGTGCACAAAAATAAAACAATCCAAGTATAACTTTTTAATTTTAAGATGCATAAGTTTCTGACTACAGAGCCCACAAAATTATGGACACACTTAACACAGAAGAAGGATCTTGTGAGTAAAATTCGTTCGGATCACAGGGAAATTAATGATCGTTATTTCATTGCATCAGCTTTCAATGATTACTTTTCTTCGGTGTTTACAACGGATAGTACGTATACCCCAGAATTTCAGTCTCCGTGCCTTATCTTACCAGACTTACTAATATCCGTAGAAGGAGTTGATGCTGCTCTACTTCATTTAAACGCAAGAAAGTCTCCTGGACCAGATTCCATCCAAAATATGTTTCTCTCCCACTACTCAGAATGGTGTTTAAATCCGGAATCAGCCTTTTAAATCCGGAAGTTTCAACTGACTGGAACATTGTCATGGTCGTCCCTATTCACAAATCCGGCGACAAATTTGTTAAGTAACTACAGGCCAGTTTCACTATTATGTACTTCGGGTAAGATTGTGGAGCATTTCATTTTCAAGCACTTGAGTTCTTATTTAGAAAGTAGCAACTTCTTTTCTAGTAACGAACATGGGTTTCGCCGTGGATTGTCTACTGTAACACAACTAATTCACACAACCAAAGAATTCTTGGCATGCCTTGATAACCGTGGGCCAATAGACGCAATATTTCCAGATTTCGCGAAGGCCCTCGATCGTGTTCCGAATCCGACATCTACTGCAAAATCGGCGTCTTGTTCAGTGGCTTGAGTCCTACCTTTCCGAACGGCACTAGTACGTCCAGATCCCGGGTTCCAATTATCCACGAGCTTCTGTTCTTTCGGGAGTCCCTCAAGGCTCCGTGCTTGGTCCACTTCTGTTCATGATTTATTTAAATGATTTGCCTTTCCATTTCCCAGTAGGACGCCGTTTTTTTCGCAGACGACTGCGTTTTATACCTACCTATTTAAAATGCTGAGGATCACAGTATACTAAACGATTACCTGTAAGAGGTTTCGAAGTGGTGCCTGTCCTGGGAAATGTCTTTAAATACCTGAAAGTGTGCAAAAATGTCAATTACAGGCAAGAAGCATGCTCATAATTACACATACGAAATTAACGGCACAGCCATTTCTCACGTAAATGAATACAAATACCTGGGGGTTGTATTTAGCACTAACTTAAGCTGGAGCTCGCATATCGGGCATTTGGCTTCGAAGGCGTCCAACAGGCTTTGGCTGTTAAGAAACTGCCTAAAGCACTGCGCAACTAAAACAAAATTAACAGCCTACACTGCATTAGTACGCCCATTGCTGCAATATGCAGACGTTTTTTGGGATCCGCACACCCAATTAGATATATGTCGCATCAAAGGTGTTCAATAAAAGCACTAAGATTCATCTGCACATGGTAGACATGTGTCTGTCCCTAATCTACTAAGGCAGTCTGAACTCCAGACGCTTCAATCCCGCCGCAAGTTACACCGTTTAAAACTGCTGCATGGCATTATCAATAATTTAACAAACAATTATTTTGACTCTTACATGGAATATAACACTCGCCCAACACGCGGCAAACACAACTTGACAATAGAAGTGCCACGATGCCGAACTAAAGCATACCAGTTTTCTTTCTTTCCAAAAACACTATCAGAACGGAACGGGCTTCCGCGTGACGTGGTTAGCTTGACAAACCAAGATTCCTTCTCATCTGCTGTCGTGTCTCTGTTATAGACGCAGTCTGTTTGTTCATGCTTTTATTTTTTGCATTTTGTTATTTGTTTTTGCAAAATATATGTTCTTGCTCCTGTGGTCGCTTTTTGATTGTGTGTGCGCTCGTTTTGTTGCGTCGCGTTGTACAGCGATGTATGCTTCCTCCACTCCTGCTTTGGCTACCAAATGGCGGCGGGCAGTATTGAGTAAATAAATAAATAAATAAATAGATATCTTTCAGCATTTTTACATACGGCTCGTCTACACCCTGATTCCGTAATGCCTCCATGACTGCTGAGGTGTAGACTGAATCAAACCCTTTTTCGTAGTCCATGAAAGCTATATATAAGGGCTATATATTTGTATATCACTATATATATATATATATGGCTGTGTGTCAGTCCAAAGGCCAACCAGTAGAACCTTGAGGTTAGGCATCTCTTGCGATTCGCGGTTCACTTTCTCGGATCTGTAAAGCCAAGAACAATGCTTAGACAGCTGCCCGAGCTGCCAAAACCACCGCTGCAAAGTGAAAGATTGGACATTAAAGCTTTCGCAATTATAGCTCACAGGGAGTGCTTAGGTGTCCTCAGAGTTTCTTAAGTAGCTGCCAGGGCATTGAAATTCGACGGCCCTTAATTTCCGCGTGTTCATTTACAAAAAGAAGAAAGCAATTCCAAAGGCGGTCAAACAAACATTTAAAAAGATATTAAAACATGCGTATCATGCGCGCTGTGGCAATCTCTTTATACGCACATTTAATTTTTATTCGCCGCGAGCGCTGTTCTAGTTCAGTGAACATGTGCAATAATAGAATAAACGGATACAATTCTTATTCGGAAACGCCTCATTCAACAAAAAATTGTGGAGCTCAAACATGCAGTTCCCATGCATGACGGCGAAGTATTGAGGACGACGGAACGACAACGGTATGACGAGACAATGAGATTACGACACTAGAATGACGTGATAGCTTCCAAGACCAAATTTATTACAGAACATCGTGTTGTTGACGACCCCCAATTTTTGACGTTGTCATTGCTGAATGTGTGGCTGTTGTCTTAGGGTTTCCTCTGCCCGCTGCGGTACGGCACATCTCTTTTTAAACTTATTAGCATAATATCTACCAGGATTCATCATGTTTCAGCTTTAGTTATAAATTATACTCAGCAAAATAGGCGTAAGTAGGAAGTTGTCAAATTATAAACAAAAATCCGGAGAGGATGGAAAATATTCCATTCGCTAGTACTGTGCTAAAGAACGTTCAGCGACTCAAGGTCATTCTTCCCTTGCGCTTTTTACTTACAGAAGGAAAAAGAAAACAAAACGAAGCAAAAGCATGCGTAAAAACTGATTTACCTCTGTAAGTCCGAGTATGTCTAACTGCACAATACGAAGTCACTGAACAACAGATTTGAGCTTTTATAATCTATCCCAATTGTTAGTGAGTTGCTATATTCTGGTACTTTGGTTACCGCTATTTGCCTTGTAGACCGTTATTGTAACATTCGAAGAAGCGTTCGTTCTATACGTTGTTCATGACTCAAGTTCCATAAAAATCCGCAGATATTGGTTATTCCCGCCGCCATGAACTCATTTCCTATGAAAGAAGAAGACTGGCACCACCAGCTTTTATAGAACTGCCGCTTCTTCCTGTTCATTCTTCAAAATTCTTGCATGTACCCACAGGAAATCATACATCACAACAGTTGCTGCAGAGGAGACGCATCTGCACATTTAGGGCGCAAGAAATATACATACCCTGAAGCAATAAGACAATTAGGAGATATTATAGAGAAAACTATAACGACATCAGGAGTTGCAGCTGCGGAGAGGGTACTGCTTGGCGTACTAGATCACTTACTGGCCATCTTTTATGATGCATTATTCCAAGTTATTTCGCCCAAAGTGCAGGTGCCTGATATTTCCTACAGTTATATATTTGCCTTCCCAACTACTTCCGCCATAGCACCCGTACCTACAATTTCAAGTTAATCACCTAGAACGAGGCCACTCATAAATTACTTCGCTACAAGTTCAAAATCAAATGTTAGCGCCGACGTGCAAACGGCGAATGCGGCTCAAAAGCGCAGGGATTCTCATAACTTGCCAACCTGACATCATTCTCAGACAAAAACAAGAAAGGTTCTCCGAGCATGAAACAGATTGATGTATTGAGTGAGGCTGTTGCCTTTTTCTCTTGTAGTAATCATGGCTGAGTTAAAAATCCTCAAATGGAATTGCCCGCTCTGTATTATCTTCTTTTATTGATCTTTAACGCATTATTCATACCCATGGCCCAGACACAGAGCTTTACAAGAATCTTGGCTGGCACGTGTCAACTAATATTATTTTAATAATTTTCGCGTCTTTAGACCAAATTTTTTGCTGTGGCGGAGGTTTATTTATTATGATGTCCTCAAAATTTTTTCACAGTGCTGTTATACACCAACAAAACATGAATCCTGAATGTGAACTGTTGGATGTTGATTTAGTTCCTCACAGGTGTGCTTCCATCGCCATAGTAATCGTTTACATTCCTACAGGTGTCCGTAGGACATACTGCTTTGATGATTTATTTCGTAAATCAGACAGAGTTGTCATTGCAGGAGACTTTAATTCACATCATATCACGTGGACTTACCGCTGAGATACGTGTGCTGAACTGCTGTGGCCATGGGTATCATCAAAAATTATTCGCTGCTGCAATAGACGAGTTGTAAAATTTATGTGCCGTGATTGAAGGTTCCTGGCCTACCTAACTCTCGCAGCTGCTATAGCTAGCGTGACATCATGGACATCTCTAGATGTTCGGAACTTATAGTGATCAGTTTCCTATTCTTTATTCTATCATGCGTTCACCGGCGAGAGCCCGTGATAAAACGTAGAAAGTTCTCAACAGTGTTACATATAAAGATTGTGAAATCTGCTAATCACTCATTACCTTCGCGTGGTGAGGCTGATCGTTCGGTGTAGGTTCTAAAATGCCCAATGGACGCAACAGTCCACATTTACTATAGGAGTGCCTACTAGAAACATGTAAAGGTTTCCCATGGTGGAGGGAAGAATGTGAAAGGGCATATCGTCTTTGGAAAGCTGCATCTGGAAAGCTTTGGAGAGCCTTCTTCATAACCAGACCTCCCCAAATTGAATTAACTACAAACTTTATGTGGCCTCCTTTGTGGACAGATCCGATAGATGAGGATAATTATAACGCTAATGCAAGCAGTTATCAGCCCCGAAAAACAGGAAAGACCTACACAAATACAAGGAATACAAAACGAAATCTAATCTGAAAGCTACGACTAATCTTGATTGCATAGCACGTGGCCTTGCAATACCATTTGAGGCATTCTGCTCATTTGTGTTCAGAATGCCGTCACCGTGCAATAACTTTGAAGAGAGCAACTCGTGGGAACTTCTGTCGGTCGTATCTTGTATTAAATCAGCAGGTCCGGGTTATGATGATATTTATTCACATTCACATATTCACATACCCCAAAGGGCCATTCGGGCACTACACGGGGGGGGGGAGGGACCAGTTACAATTAGAAACGTGTAGAAAAGGAACATTAGCAAGATACAGTGACAGTGACATAATCATATACAGAAAGAATAACATACGCAAGCAGGCACTCAACACAGAAATAATCACACATTTAGGAAAACCTTCAACTTCTTAACAAAAACATCATGGTTAATGGCAGATACAATGTCCCTCGGTAGTCTATTCCAATGATATATTGCCAAAAGTAATGGTGAATGACGGTACAGATTAGTACGAGCAAAAAGGTGTTGCACTTTAAATGGCTGATCTAAACGCTGAAAAATAGTATGGGCTGCATTGATGTAAGATTCGCGCAACGGGGATCAACCATGACAAAGCGCGTGAAAATGTGATAACAATGTTATTAGTCGGCGGTTTTGAAGAGAGGGCAATGAAAGTGATTCCTTGATGTCAGTAACACTGTGGTTTCGCGATTATTTTTTTGTGATATATCTTGCTGGTTTATTTTGTAATGCTTCGAGCTGATCGATCAGATAGGTCTGATGCGGATTCCAAATAATGGATGCGTACTGTACCTTTGAACGAACAAGAGTAGTGTATGCCAATAACTTAGTAGCAGAGTTCGCCAAGTATAAGTTGCGTTTAATGAAGCCGAGTGTTTTGGATGCCTTACTGGTTATGGTATTAATGTGCTCGTTCAAAGATAAATCAGAGGATAAATGAACTCCGAGATATTTAAATGTGGATACTTTCTCAACAGGGATTCCCTGATTCGTGTAATAGCTTAATTCTGGATTATGTGTTCTCGTGAACGTCATGGCCTTAGTTTTAGAAACGTTAATTTCCATTTCCCATTGGCAACACCAAAATGCGAGTTTGTCGAGGTCTACCTGTAATGAGTTCTTGTCTTCCGCGTTACTAATTTGTCTGTATATGATACATTCGTCTGCGAATAACCTTATGGTAGAAGATAAAGTGTTTCCTACGTCGTTAATATAGATCAGAAATAATATTGGACCCAGGACCGAACCCTGCGGTACACCGGATTTTACATGCGAAAGTGAAGATGAGTACCCATTCACGTAGACTGATTGACTTCGGTTGGTTAAAAAATTAGCTATCCAATTTCTAAGCCTACTGTTTATGTTAAGATTCGTTAGCTTCATTAATAAGCGGATGTGCGGATCTTTGTGAAATGCTTTTGCAAAATCAATAAATATAGCATCTATTTTTAGTCCACCATGAACGACTTTGTGGAGGTCAGTTACCAATTCGAATAGTTGGGTTTCACAGGAACGACCACGAAGGAAACCATGCTGATTGCTAGCGAAGAAATTGTGATCTGATAGAAATTTCATGACGTTGGATGATATGATGTGTTCTAGTAATTTACAACAGATGCTTGTTAATGATATGGGACTGTAGTTTGAGACTAAGGAGGGATCACCAGATTTAAAAATGGGGATCACGCGGGCACACCTCCAGGCGTCAGGCACGCATCCTGTATTAACTGACTGTTGAAAAATAGCAACCAAGATACGTGATATAGCCGGTTTTCTAAGTTTTAGCAATTTTGCGCAAATGTCATCTGGTCCGGGTGCCGTATTGACTGGTAGACGATCTATAGCAGCTTCTACACCTTCGCGAGTGATTATGAGGTCATTCATTTAAGTATTTAAGCTGATAAAGTTCAGATCTGGTGGCACTGGTTCTTCTGATGTGAAAACCGAACAGAAAAAAGTGTTTAATTCTTCCGCAACATCGGACTGCAGAACAGGCTCACCATCTTTCGTTATCGACACAAGGGAGGATGACGATGGTTTCGGATTTACTACGTCTCATACTTTTTACAGTTGCTTTTTAACATTTGTGATAAGTCATAGTTGTAAAATTTTTCCTTCGCTGCTTCAATTTCTGCTTCGCAAAGTCTCGCCTGTTCGAGATAGCGTTCCCTGTCGTCGGCAGAGGTCGAAAGCTTTCCCTTGAATACATTCTTTTCTTCTTATTAATGCACCGCTTAACATGTGTTGTAAACCACATGTTTTTGTTTGAAGATTTGATAGTAATTCTTGGAATATATCTTTCCTTCAATTTAGTGAGCGTCCTTTGAAGGATCTGCCAATTTTCGTTTGTATCACGCTCGGAAAAGGTCAATAAAAACTGCGTAGAAAATGTTAGTAGGTCGTTATTTAGTCCGCGTACATCCCCTCTGTGGTAATCGTATATGGTTTTCTTTGCATTACGAGGTTTTTCATATTTTATGGTGTACTCGCAGTGGATAACATTGTGGTCACTCATGCAGTCAAAGACGCGTACATACATACTTTGTGGATCTGTAGTCAGTACAAGATCTAGAACTGAATCACCACGTGTGGGACATGATACCATTTGGCTCAAACTAAACAAAGAAAGAACATCAAGAAACTACCTACATTCATGCCTTCTTGCGCCCTCGACAGGTTTGCATGTCGGCCAGTCAATTCCGGGATAGTTAAAGTCACCTGCAAGTATTATTTCTGATGACGGATAGTTGCTTTCAATAATAATAATATTTGGAGTTTTACGTGCCAAAACCACTTTCTGATTATGAGGCACGCCGTAGTGGAGGACTCCGGAAATTTTGACCACCTGGGGCTCTTTAACGTGCACCTAAATCTAAGCACACGGGTGTTTTCGCATTTCGCCCCCATCGAAATGCGGCCGCCGTGGCCGCGATTCGATCCCGCGACCTCGTGCTCAGCAGCCCAACACCATAGCCACTGAGCAACCACGGCGGGTGTTGCTTTCAATAATGCTTAAAGAATCATGAAGGCATTCAACAAAGTCAGCTGAAGAACTGGGTGGCCGATAGCAAACCCCGATAACGCAAGTTACAGACGGCGATAAACGGAGTGTGATCCACAATATTTCCAGGACGAAAAAAGTGTCGACAAGATGCGCACTGAACTTCTTAGTTACAGCAATTTATGACGCCACCGCCTCGAGATGTGCTTCTGTCTTTTCTAAACAAGGAAAAACTATTCGAAAGCAATAGTTCGCTGTCAGCTACATCAGAGCAAAGCCAAGTTTCGGTACCAAGGACTATGTCCGCGGAACAGCCTTCAATAAAGGCTTGCAGATGATCTTGTTTGTTTAACAGACTTCGGAAATTTGATACTATGATTCACAAGGTGTTATTCGGATGGGTTCATTCAGGTTCATTCGTTTGTTCTACGTGTCTGGTGGTCCGGGAGAACTACCACCTTGCTGGCCGAGGAATCAAAGGTATAGTGCTTATTGGCAAGAATAAGTTTATCAAAAACTAGCTTGAATTTTTCGTTGGGTTGGCGGTTAGTCCGAGCAAAATCGCGGAGTTTATTTCTGATCTGCCGCAAGCGCGGTGAAAAGTCTTCTTCTACCCATACTCGAGCAGATGCAACGTCTTTAAGCTTGAATGCATTCCTTAGGATATTGTTTTCATCCTTAAAGTTCAAAAACTTAACTATTACGGGGCGATTATATCCCGGCTTTTCCTCTCCCAGTCTGTGAGCCCTTTCAATACCACTAGGCTGAATGTCGAATGTATTCGTTATAAACTCTGTAATTAATTTTTCCATGTCGTTCCACTTCTCAGTTCTTTCCTCGGGAATGCCCTTGAATATAAGGTTGTTCCGCCGCATTCGGTTGTTCAGATCATCCACGGCAAGATTGGCTTGTTCAATTTGTTTAAGTTCAATGGTTCGAACCTGATCCCGAGTTTCCTGCACAAGCATCCCCACTGTGGATACATCTTTGTGAACGCTCTCAACTGTTTCTAGGCGCTGTTCAATTTGTGACAACTGTCTTTTGACATCTGTAATATTCGACTGGATGTCCTTGAGTTTGACGCACATGTCTTTCTGAGATTTTTCTTTAGCCGCTGAAAGTTCTTTGAGAAAATTCATAATTTGATCTTCCTTGTCAGGACCTGGGTTTGCTTCGACGTCCCCTGCACAGATGATCAGGTGCGCGACCCAGAACAAAACTACGAAAAATTGTACCCCAGCCTTCGATGTCTGACACACCGATGCTGGCCGTAGCCACACGGGTGAGCACGATTTATTGACTCTACTAAGCGCGACGAAACAGCCGATCCTGGCGCGGTAGGTACATAGATCAATGCCCACCTCTGTTCAAAAAATCTTACACAACTTCAATTGCGGTTTGCAGCCAAATAGGGATCACGAGATGCGCCAAAGCGCCTTACGATATCTTACGATATCTTATGATATCTGTTACCATATACAAATTCTTGGCACATATTTTATGTGATAGTTGCTAAATATTGCCAACATTTTCCTTGAGAAAACATGGTTACCTGACGAGTGGAAGATAGCTACAATTATCTTGCTCCCAAAGAACGCCGAAAAAGGGCTTAATTTGGACAACATTCGGTCAACCCCTGTAAGTTCTAATATGGCAAAATTAATTGGAAAAGCTGTCTATAATCGTCTAATAAATCCTGTTTCCGAAATAAATGCATTAAGCAGCACTCAGGTTGGATTTCGCATTGGCTGTTCCATATGGTCCGCGCCTCTCAATTCAGAAACAATATACGATTAACTAAAAAAAAAGAGTCACTAGGTGTTTCAAAAGCTGAAGACAGCGTAGAGTATAGCGTTCAACTGACTAATATTGCCGCCTTAAACTCTCAATGACATATCAGCGCTTACACCAACGGTTTCTTGGACGAAGATAATTTTTCTCCAAAGACGGAAAGCATCATTTTGAGTGGCTCTCCCAGACCAAAGGTGTATCTCAGGATTCAGTGCTCTCCTCACGATTGTTGAATGTACTACTACACAATATTTCAAGTATGCAGCACATCGCGCTGTCTGTGTATGTGGAATACATTGAATTATTTGCTTGTGCTAAACATATTCACATGCTTTACCAAAAGTAGCAAGCGTTTTTAAATCTTCTTGTGATCTGGCTGGATAGTTCGCGCATGGTCCTTGACACTAACAAAAGTGCCCTTCTTGTATTCCTTACGCATCAATCGGTTTCCTTATCCCTTGTGCATCAAAATCAACTGATTTCGAAGGTAGGCACCTGGGAGTATTTACGGTCCTGATCTGGATTGACATCCTCATGTAAAAAAAAACTCGTTGTGAGGAAAGCTGAAATCGCTCTTGGCCGATTGACGAGAAAATGCAGCAGGAAGTTTAGTATGCGTAGGCATACCGTACACCTATCGCGCTTACGTAAAATCCATCCTTGAATTTGGTTGTGTGCTGATACGTTGTTCTCTAAATTATAAGTTGCAACTGATAGAGAGACAGGCGCTACTTCATTGTCTTGGCGTTCCTATGTTGCGAACTCTGTGCGGTAATTAGAAGAAAACATGCCAGATTTATCGTAGAAATTTCGACTTCTAATAGTAAAAAATTTGCTTAGAGCATGCAAACATGTTCCAGGTGAAATTATACGGCGTTTTTGCCCAACCAGCTCTATTTTTGATACTATGTCACCAAGATATAAGTTTCCCAAATCATGTTTACGCACAGCCTTTTAGCGAATATAAATGTTAACCTGCGATCAGTTCAATGTGTCATTTCCCCAAAATGAAAAGAAATACAAAATGCCCCTCAACTGTGTCAAGAAGAATGACCAGCGAAACTGTGCGTGTGAGACCCTTAGTCGCAAACTGCATCTCCACTGCGGGTGGGCACGGAGTTACGCTATAATTGGCATCGGCCCACGTACGGGGAGTATTTAACACCTGCTTCACATCCACCGCGATTCGGCCTGCCGTTGCAATATCTTCGGGATCGGCCCACGCATGGGGAGTGCTTATGCCTGTTTCAGCTCCGCCGCGGGTCGGCCCGGCATAGCACTATCTTCGGGATCGGCCCGCGAATGGAGAGTGCTGAAGACCTGCGTCACCTCCTCCGTTGCTCGGTGCGGCATTGCGCATTCTTCGGGATCGGCCAACGTATGGGGAGTACTTAACGCGTGCGACTTCGGCCGCGGGCCAGTTGCATGAATGGGCGCGCAAACATCTCTTTTTGTGTTGCCGCTCTTCTTCCTGAGAACGAACGGCACCCGACCGAGCCATCGTGAGGCCAGTGGACAACCGATAAGAGCTCTGGCGCGAGCTCGACGTCACGGAACGCACGACACACATGATTGGTTGGTGATACAATTAAATTTTATTCTAGTAGTGCCGCATCAATCACGGCACGTACTCGATTGCACGAACGCAGATGGTGTCTGACGCGGATGCCGTAGGAGAAGGCTCGAGTTTTTTGTCCACACGCACACTATCTTGCGGTCAGTAGCCCTTGACAGCTTCACTCAAAAGCATGTAATACTTGCAAGTCTGATAACGTCTTTCCAAAGAATACTAAATGCACAGCCAAACAGGCACTAGTCGGACTCTTGAATTAGTATCTGGAAGATTTTGCCTCATATAATGTAGTCTCCACGGATGCCTCATGAAAAGATGAGAAATCAGCGATGGGCATTTGCTCTCAAATACTATCATGGATCTTTGCCATCCGTCTTCCCAAGTAAACTCCAATTTATGTAGCCGAATTCATGGTATTAGGCTTAGCCGTATACGAAATTCCGAAAAATGTATCACACATAACATTACTCGAAGACTGTCCGTAATTTGTGTCGCTAGAACGCACAAATAATTCGCTATTGCACCGATCGCTATTTATTTATTAAATATCACGTTAAAGGACTTTTTGTTTATGGATACCTGGTCATTGTGTACAAGTGCTTATTGAGATTGAAGACAGCTTGGCAAAAGCTACCCTTGGTGGACCCGTGAGTTTTGTATACCCAATCTCACTATGCTAGCGGTAGCAACATTCCATAGGTGACAACAAGTCCTTGGTAAAGTCCCTCCTTGCTTCACCGGATAAGGGAAAACTCAGTGTTCCCCTGGAATGTCCGGTGTTGTTCCTATCGGCAATGCGAAGTTTCTATTCGACTTTTACGATGTCGAATACCGCAACTAAGTCTGTATATGAGTAGGTGGGGGTTCAGGCCATTAAACTTTTCTGCATCACGAGGGGATATAGAATCACTACACCATTTCCTCCGAGTTTGCCGGAAATATAATTCCCAAGGAAATGCATACTTAGAGCAGCCCCTATCGCGCATGGACATTTCCCTCTCGGTGATTAACATTCTATTTTTTGGGGCAAATAGCTTTGGCCGAGCACGAAAGGAAGTTTGTCAGATTGAACATGACTACGTTATTACGACTGGGGGACTCTCATTTTAAGCATATATTCCTCATTATTAGCAAGGAGTCCCGTTATCTGCGTATGTAGGATCATGGTCACAAGTGTCTTGACTACTATTCAAGAAACGAAAACATAAAGATAAGCTATATTCACTGTTAATGAAATATGAATAGCACAGATCAATAAGTGAGCAGAAACTGCTCCGCGATCTGCACGTAGCGTAGTCTTAGTTCTTTTCAGTACTGACTATTTAGGCCTACCAAAAGATGCACAGACGCCGCAACTCTCCACCGAACACCGAAACAACGCGATAACGCAATATTTATCGCTTTCACTTCCCAACTGCATGTTGCCATGGTGTAAGAGAGCGAGGAAAATATTACATAATAGGCCGCGAATCTCTGTTATGATATCTGTGGGCTGCCATGAAATCGAGTCGACTGATTCACTCCTCAGAGGGCTGTTTTGACAGGCTTTCGGTTGAAGTGATGTAATGAAAGAACTTTGTTGCAGAAAATTGATATCTCGCAGTACGAATAGGCCACGACATGCACATAGTAGGTGGTCTAGTCGTGGCTGGCTTAACCGTATCGCAAATGTCCCTGTGGTGCTGTGAAATACGTTGTAAACCGAGTGGTGGTGGTGGTCAGACATTTTTTTTTGTCACCCGGTAGGGTGTCCCTGCTACTGGGTGCTCAGACAACATCTTGGCCAAGACGCTGGCAACCTTGTCCGTATACCCATAGTGGAAAGATGCACTGGCACTGCAATTATAGTTCGACAATTTTACCTGCTCTCATGCTAAAATATTGAGATGCTGTTGAGTGTACAGTCAAAAATTAAAGTGCGACAGATAGAGCGGCATGCGTAGCAAAAATATATTAGATACGCTTAATCGACATAGACGCTTTCCAAACGAGCATCGCTCCTAAATTCGCACAAGGAGACACATTTCAGAGCAACTTCCCCTGCAAAATGCCTCATCGACTCCTAACGTGCACCCACCGAGAAGCATGATAAACAATCCATGCGATTTCATACACAACTACGTCGCAAACAGGCATGGTCGCATTTCTCGCTTCCTGCGAGATGACGACCGCGATATCATGTTGGCGCATTGGGCTAAGCGCCTGACGTTTGATGGCGAGCGTAATGGGGATGGCGGAGTGGAGACGGCGAAACTCTGGTATGGTATAGCCTGACAATCGGCGTAATCGTTGAACTCTAAAGGCTCACTGTTCAAGTCGTGACGCTACGGGACTATACCGTCGAGTTCTAGCTGCCATGTGCCTTCGTCGGTATGGTCACTAGGAATACTGACTTGGAAAGGATATTTTGCGCCAGCGAACAAGAATAGAAGGGAGACAACACCACACGCCTTCTTTCCTTGTTCGCTGGAGCTAAATATTGTTTCCAAGTCAGTTTACCAATACTCCCAACAAATGGCAACACTAGGAATACTTGGCCTCGCATGTGACATACAATGGTATAGACCAGCTAGTGACACCATCATGACTTATGACTAACAATTCACGTTGTGTATTTTTTAATCATGAAATGCTTTTAGCTCGCGTTGTCAGCGACCTTCAAGCAACCTTGAGCCAAAAGCTAGAGGCGATATCGGGGCGCTCCAACGAGAACATCCGGGCGAGCAGTCAAGAGCGCGTTACATACGCTAGTTACTTCCCAAAAAATTTGAAAAAAATATTGCTTCCGAGTTCGGCCAAATGGTTGTTCGCAATAACACTGAAGCTGTAACTTCTAGTACGATGAAGCTTTACTTGTCATTCCCCATACCGACGTTGAAAGGCAGATACAGGGCACTATACACTTCATTGCCATCTTTTAGCGCTGAGACAAAGTTGCCTGTGCTGTTTTCGACGCCAGCAGTTCGTGAGGTCCCGGTGCGTTTGGTAGCGTCAAAGCCGGGAGCGTCCGGCGTACCGCGGATGTCTGTTTGACCGAGACGAGACTTGCAATAAGGTTCTGTCTGTGAAAGGAAACTATTGCGTCCATATGGGCCAGTGCACAATATGGCGTGGTGTGGTGGGGTGTGTTGTTGCGAACATGCACTACGCCCATCTTAAGATTATGGCTAGTATCAACTCCAACCGATCAGTTTGGCCAGTAGCCCTTTCATGCTTACATCTACTCTCTATTACGGGAGAGCCAGCATTTTTTTTGGCAGAGCACTGGTGTGTATACCTGATCACGTGATATACGGAGCATGAGCTGTGTCCTCGCGCAAAAGAGGCGCACAGTTCCCAAACCGACGTTTCATATAGTACGTGCAGCGCAAAATGCAGATCTAACTCCATGATCTTTGAAGTGTCTGACACTAACGTCTATCGTAGTCTTCGGGAGAAGAGCTGATCGTTTCTTATGTGCAGCAGGGGCCCTTATACATACGTGAAGGAAAGGTTGCGTTCATGCAAGGCGTCTACCCAAGCATGGTGCCCCCGGTAGCAAGGATGCGTGTAAATCGTTAACATTGAATTCCCACCAAATGCTTTTGTACGAAGCACGTCCACCATGTCTTGCTTCATGTCCTCTCTGATCTGTCGCACGTCTGACTACCGAAACAAAGAGTGTGGAGACTCATGAGAGAGGAAATCGTCTCTTCCTAATGATGCCGTCTATGTCGTCGCAGTGGTAGAAAATCGGTGCCTGCTAATACACTCTTGTGCACTTCTATTTTAAAATAACCTATGTCAAACGGACAATAGGGCACGAAATAAATCGAAATCGCTTGCCGGATGACACAAGTGCATGGGTCTGTATTATCTGCTTCAGCTTGTACGTCGCTTTAAACTTCATTAGGTGTGCTGGACACGCGTATTGCTTTCTCAAAGTAGAATATGCGCGGAGGAACCAACGAAGTTGGTGAAGCATCGATCGATCATTGCTTCTCTTCAGACACCAAAATTCCAAGCCATGAGAAAAAAGTGGAAGAAATAAATAGGCGAACATGTCTTCCTGTGCGTCTTGGTAGAAGCATCTATTCCCAAATATTTTTTTCTCATGATATGATCGTTGTTTTGCTTTGTCAACACGTCTGTTGTGTGCTATTGTCCAAGTCAGAGGTCAAACATGCTCAGGCTACCCAGGCTATGTGTGCATATTGCAGGCTACGTGTGCACCGTCGTGCTTTAGCACTGGTGGAAGCTCGGCGGGTACAATGCTCTGTTGGTTGGAATGACACAAGTTAGAACTTCACATAGTTGTTTTACGTTCCACGATGTAAGATAAGGTATCACAGTCTGCCTGCGTATAGCACGTGAAGAAAGAACGCAAAGAAAAAAAATTAGTGGTTAAACGGATGACCCCACCCGCTGACTGTGATTTTAATTTCCTGTTTATGGCTAATATGATTTCCTGTTCACGAGGAAATAGCAAACTATGATTACCTACTCAAACGCCAATGTATGAAAGCTTCTAACCTTACAGCTAGAATAGAACTGGCAGAACTTAACAAAATGGAACTTTTTCAACAACATTTCCCGTAAAGGCTACTCAACAATAGAACAAATTCCCGCCATCAATCAGGTGATAGAGAAATGTGTTGAATATAACTAACCCTTATATATACACATGCCTTTCTTTGATTACGAGAAAGCGTTTGATTCAGTCGAAACCTCAGCAGTCGTGGACGCATTACGGAATCAGGGTATAGACGAGCCGTATGTGAAAATACTGAAAGATATCTATAGCGGCTCCACAGCCACCGTAGTCCTCCATAAGGAAAGCGATGAAATGCCAATAAATGAAGGCGTCAGGCAGGGAGATATGATCTTTCCAATGTGATTCTCAGCGTGTTTACAGGAGGTATCCAGAGACCTGGATTGGGAAGAATTGGGGATAAGAGTTATTGGAGAATATCTTAGTAACTTGCGATTCGCTGATGATATTGCCTTGCTTAATAACTCAGGGGACCAACTGCAGTGCATGCTCATTGACCTGGAGAGGCAAAGCAGAAGGGTGGGTTTCAAAATGAATCTGCAGGAAACTAAGGTAATGTTGACAGTCTCGGAAGAGAACAGCAGTTTACGATAGGTAGCGAAGAACTGGAAGTGGTAAGGGAATACATCTACTTAGGGCAGGTAGTGACAGCGGATCCGGATCATGAGACTGAAATAATCAGAAGAATAAGAATGGACTGGGGTGCGTTTGCAGGCATTCTTAGGTCAAGAACAGCAGGCTGCCATTATCCCTCAAGAGAAAAGTGTATAACAGCTGTGTCTTACCAGTACTCACGTACGGGGCAGAAACGTGGAGGCTTACTAAAAGGGTTCTACTTAAATTCAGGACCAGGCAATGAGCTATGGAAAGAAGAATGATAGGTGTAACGTTAAGGGATAAGAAAACAGCAGATTGGGTGAGGGAAGAAACGCGAGTTAATGGCATCTAAGTTAAAATCAAGAAAAGGAAATGGGCATGGGCAGGACATGTAATGTGGAGGGAAGATGACCGGTGGTCATTAAGGGTTACGAACTGGATTTCAAGGGTAGGGAAGCGTAGCAGGGAGCAGCTGAAAATTAGGTGGGCGGATGAAATTAAGAAGTTTACAGGGACTAGATGGCCACAATTAATACATGACCTGGGCAGTTGGAGAAGCATGGGAGAGACCTTTGCTCTGCAGTGGCCGTTACCAGGCTAATGAGGATGATGATGATTGTTACCTACAGCGGCGTACATTTAATGTATTCGTCATATGCACATATATGTACTGCAGTATAAAATATAATTGAATAATTAGAACGACAGAAAGCTGAGCTAGTTGGTAATGATTCATTATGCAAAAAAGAGGTGAGGCGTGCAGACAGGTCATAAGAGTAGAGAAGTGGACAACAACAACTATTGTGTCCTGTCTGCACGCGTCACCTCTTTTTTTCATAGTTGAATAATATTGTAAACACGTCGAAGAGAAGTTACTGAAAAAATGTCCCGTTACTGAAATTTAAAGCACTAGAATTGGAAACGAAGGAAGGTGTACGTGCCAGGAATACGGGCGAATGCCTAATCCCCCCCCCCCCCCATAATGGCCCCATCTATCACAGTAATGATTCTCGAGGAATTTGTTCGCTTGTGCCTGATCATATTGGAATAGCAATTAGTCGACGCATCAGTATAATAATTGATGTGGCTGTTACTACCCAGAAGTTCTGTTATAGCAACTACTGAATACCGTACACGTTTGTATACATATTCGTGTCATTATTAATATTCACATAATGACAGAAAGAGAAAGATAATAAAACAAATTCAAAAGCGTGCTGTTCTAGACATTTTTGCCTATATAGATAGTGGAGGCGTCGGCATCGTAATAAAGTTTGTATGCGGTGCCACTCGACAGTGGGCGTATATGGTCAAGGACGGTGAATTAGTCTTTAGACCAATATCTTACGCATACAAGGCTCGTAACATAAGTGCGTAAAAAGTATCCCACCTTCTCAAAATAAAAATCTTTTCGTAAAGAAATATGTCTCAAACGTTGTCATTACCTTTAGGCTCCCGTTCACGTATAACATGTAAAGATTATCATAGGAAGTATGTGCACGTATATCGCAATACTAACTTTATTGAAGATATATTGAGTGCTTATATAGCTTCAGAATTTATTAGACTATGGAAATGGAATCCCAAAAATGGGACACACCACAGGACCACATGTGCATGGTACTGCTCTACTAATTCCAGTGTTCTCTGTTACACTGGAATTCTACGTACTAGGCACCTTTTCTTGCTTGCTATCTCTATTATATGTGCACGCAGGTCCTGCCTAAACGCCTCATACCTTGAAGTTTGTCAATAGAAATATAGCTTCGTAGAATAGCCCTAGCTTAGAAATGGCATAGATTATTCTCGCAGAGGTCATTTGCTGTTCTCTTAAGCTGAGCAAGACACCATGAAAATATTCAGTTTGAAACTTCTTGCCGCCATGTTGAAAGCACCTACAAACAACGTTACAAACACGTTTCATTGTTCATATGAATTTATTGTTGCGCGTTATAGGCGAGCGAAAGATCATTGTGTCATCGTCGTGCCATCGTCATGCCATTCTCTTCACACAGTAGTGATGCCTTCGAAGTCATACCACCGTCATGCCGTTGTGGTCATTCTAGCGTCGTCATTCCTGCTTTCTCAGTCTGTCGTCATCATACAGTCGTATTCATTCCAGCGTCATCAGTTCATTGCTCTAATGCCGTCGTCGTCATTCCTTCTTTCTCTTATCATCGCCATTTCGTCAACGTTATTTTAACTTGAAGCTTTTCTTGTTCATCCACAGATGAACACGTCAAGTGTCCCATTTTCTGGCAACAATTTTCAGTGTTTAAACGGTACTACCCCGCAAAAATAAGCAATACGTCCGTTAACATTGCCGAATAGAGAAACTGCTTTATTACGCTGTAAGTCTACCCGTATATTGTATTCTGAGACTGTGTAATAACGAAACAGAACGACCCTTCTTGTAAAGGCATTTATTTCATAAGTGAGAGGGGCATATCCAGTTTCGCTGAGCGTTTAGGAAACCCCTCGAGTGAGACGTGATAAGCCTGCAGCACGGACTCAAAGAGGTAGGAATACAGACACAGATTTAATCCTTTTTGCGTGCACTTCGATGTCTACCGATGGACTTCCTCGGTTAAAACACTTTGGTTCATTCCACTCTCGGAAGGGATCAGCAGCTAATGGCATTTTGTGCGTTTTCGCGGTCTTCCAGTCTTGCTACTGTTTTCCTTCGTTTATACCTAAATAGGCACAAGTGCAGTGCTTAAGAAGGACAGGAGCGAAGGGGCCTAGTGGCAATGTTTAGTCAGGGAACGATTGTGGCAGACTGCTGATTATCAGGGCTCTCTCCGGAGCTGTGAAATGAACCGTTGTGGAAGCAAACACTTTCTGCCGTGTGGCTTCTGTAAGGACAGGCGACGCCCCGAACAATTAACTGTTCTCACGCCTCGTCTGCGCTTGACCCTATCTGGCGGCAATCCATCCTAGTTAGCATTTAGTTCTCGCTTTTGCGCGTTGTTACCACGTGGAGCATGCGCAATTCAGATAGATTGTCCTTACTGGTGCAGCCTTCATATTTATGTATGTGTGCCGGGTTGCTGTAAATCGCTCATCAATACTTCAGTTTACGCTCTTTCGTAGCACACTAAAAGAAATTATCAACAAGCTATTAAGTGTGAATTGGTGCATGTCCCCACAACTCCAAGCTATGTTGAATATTCAGCTCGAGACGATTGATACATAGTGAAAACATTGCTTTACAAACAACAAGTCCGTGGATTTTGTATTCCGTGAACACTCAGAGCGCGCCTGAGAAACATCTAAGAAACATTTTCCACCGTGTTTTATTCTTTTTCTTCTTTTTGGTAAAGAATAGCATATCCGGGCTACATGAACTGTCCATTCGAGAAAATTCTGCGTCTTGTGTAGCTTTAGTGATCTGTTTATTGCAACCGGATCCCGTGATGACACTTTGAATGCAGAGTTAAGCTGAGTGCACCGACACTGCGCTACCGTTGCAAAGCGACAACGTTGAAACAGGTGATAATGAATATTTTCGAGCCTATGCACGTGATTGTGCTCTGCTTTGCGAAGGATTCACAGTATGCGAGAGCCAGTGGCTGCAGAGCGGGAACGGCGAGCTGCAGCCACTCGCAAAGCCTTTGGCGCTGCCGGAGACGCACAGACGCCATCGAATACGACGCATCAGGTACCCGTCGGAACGCTATTACGAGACCCCCCCCCACGTTCGCCCCCCCCCCCCCCAGTCTATAAGGTGGACTTCACCTACGAACCAAATGAAGAAATGTAGTGTCAACACTACGGTGTCGCTTGGAGAAGTGCTCTATTCGCTCGGCAAAGTGGTGTCGTCGTGCTTAGAATTGTGTCATCGATAAAGAAGACTCAACTCAATATGCAGGAAGCACCACGTTTATTAGAACTCCGCAAATATAACTAAGAGATGTGGCAGTATCAACGGTTAGATGTGTTGCGTTGTTCAGACCTCATAAGCAGCAACATTGCACTCGGGTAGATAAAGCAGCAGCACTAAACTAAGCGACATAACTAGGCGACACACTCAGCGACAAATAATGCTCTCGCAGTTACACATCATTAGAATTTCTTACCTGCCCACATAGTTTTATTGCGATGTGAATTATATGGACTCTACAAGCGCATTTCTGCCATCAGCGTCGTCGTGGTCATCGACGTCATCGTGAGATTCCGTACAAAGTCCAAGGAAGACGACAGCGCTGCCGCAGGCCCACGCTGTATGTGTGAGGGAAATGGTGCGAAACGCTTAATCTCGCCAGCGCAAAAGGGACGAATGCGAAGAGGAAGGGCTTTGTCTTCTATTGCGCGTGGGGCACCCCTCATCACATGGCGCCAAGGATAGGCAGTTAGGCTTGTAACCTCGTAGGAATGGAAGGAACTTAGGTTCTGTTGACCAATAAAATCTAGCCGTCTATTAATGACTTTCACGTTTAATGTGTATCGCTCACTTATAGTGTGCACATGAAGGGCATGGCTCTTCAAATTCCAGCTGTTAAGTTTCATGCACTTTTCGCGCGAAGACGCAAGGTGCTGCTTTGCATATAGTTCAATAGACCGTGCACGAACTTCGAACTATTGACGATTTATAGACAATACCGTTTTCGCCCCATCGCTTCATGACACAGACAAAACAGCGAAGTGCATGCGAAGTAACTGTTGTCGTTCGCCCTCCCGTTGCTCCCTTTCCGACCACGGACTAAACACTTACTCTACAAAATCTGCACATCGCGCGCGCATTCGTGCAGTTATTACTTTGAGGAACGAAAGCGCTCTTTTTGAGACCAACGGCCCAGTTACTCTCGTGTTCCCCGGGATTTTTCGTAGAGTGTGCCTCTTCGAGATGGTTGCACTACTATCCAATCTTACCAGGAAGCTAGCACATGGGAGCGAAAATTGGCTCCCACATGAAGAAGTTTAAAAGAGTGCATTTACCTATTCAAAGGGATGTGCTCATGGATAATATGATGCTTATTATTCTGTAAGAGGCGGCCACCATGCCTGACGCCTGTGGTTGCGTAGTCGAAAGAAAGGCTCAGGTCTCAGACACAGTGAGCTTTTCTTCATTAGGAAACCCTTTAGACATTATTCGTGCTCCATTAAATTTCAACTCCTATGAAAAAATAAAAATTTCAGTGAACTGCTTGGTAACTTTATACGTGCTCATTCGCAGGACTGCGCAGTGCAGGTAATTTGTATTGGCTCGACAGCGAATATTTAGGTTACATAGGATCTCTGAGTGGTGTACACAACTTTCACGTGCATTACTAAGTCTGTTCAAACGCGCGAACCACGGATGGGTTCTTGAAGCACAAGAAAAATTGGGAATGGCACAATTTATGCTAATCCGGGCACATTTTAACCTTCGTTTAAGGCTGTCATTGACGAATGCACAAACGTTTCAGCTGGTATTCCTACGAAAAATATTTTTGCAAAAGCGCATCATTTGGAGCAAGTCGAAAAACTCTGAAAGCTCAAAGTACACAACGCGTTCTTACTTAGGAAAAAATAGGGACCAACTGCCCTCGTAAAGACGCATGGTTTGTTTTTCGTAGAAATATAAGAGACGCGTTGTTTTTGACAATAATTATTGTTGTGTGAAGTAAAAAAAAATTTTCCATCAAAGCACGGCGAGAATTGCGTGGCTATACAGCTATTTTCTGTGTTTTACGCTCTGCAAGTTTTGTAGACAGCCGTAATAAATGAAAATAGTCATTTGGAAGAAACACACACGCAAACAGCAAGAGATAAAAGAGAAGCGGAACGATGCAAGTGGGATAAAGATTCATGAAATCTCTTTCGAAATAAAACTTCGTATTTGATAATAAGTGCACCAAACACTTTCTATTAGGTCAAATAATCGGAGCCAGCAGACTGTGCTGTGATATGGGTGAATTTCGAAGCAGTCAATGACGGTAAACTCTGCATCGCCTTTCCAACGAACAAAAGCTCTTTTTTTTTTTGTAAACAGAACACACAGGCGATATCACGAAGCTACTCAGTACACAATCAGAAGGACGGGTAAAACGGTTATCAAAGCCTTTTGTGACACATTATCTAAAACATTTCCGCCCTGATGAACTGCGGGAAACCGAGATAAACGCTCATGGACAAAACTGGTGTAGGTGTCCTTGTCGAGACGCATAGTGAGCGTCAAGTGTTGTGGTAGATTCCTACATCGTACCAACCAGGAAGCTAACTTTGTTTCCTGATATTGTTTGCGCACACTCCAACTCTCTTTCAAGAAAACGCCTTACTCATTCCATATTTATCGTGGATGGCACAAAGGTTCGACTTCCTTCCAAGGTATGAAAATCTTCATTGAGTGTCAGGTGCGTTCAGCCAATAAATAAACCTCTTCGTTTCTATCTTCCACTAATGGAGTGTGGGTCAATTTACTTTATTTAGGGGAGGGCAAAGCCTCCTCTAATTGTTTCTCAAAAATAACACAAAGAACAATAAATTACTGAGTTGACATAGGCTACAGATTTTTATGCTTTTAGACCGCCAAAAATTTAACAGGAATCTGTCACTATAATCTAAAACAAGGCCCTCCTTCACAAGGGAAACCTTTACGAAGGCTACAATGGGCTAGAAAAGTAGTTTACATGCGTTAATCTGCATTGACAGCGTAGCCCAATTGCGTCAGTTTAAAAAAGTTTACCAATAGCATAAGTGCAGCACAAAGTACTACTGACATAGTACGTGAAACCATGAAATAGTAATTCCCCCAAGCTAACGCCAAGTTGGGATCACCGGTAAGTAGCATCTCGCATTCGAATCCATCTATCAAATTTGTTACTGTTTCATGAGTGAAGGGAAAACACGCTTCAAATATTAGACGAAAGCAAAATGCTCTCTATATGAGTAGCGTTTTTCTTTGCTTTGAAACAAACTATATAGACACATCAAACTACAAAAAAATCATCAACCGCAAACCTTCTGAGAGCGTTACTAGTGCTTCACTGTGTTATAAGAATGTTTTACCGAATTTGATAATTTCAGTACATGAGCAGTCACCTAACTGTATTCTGTATTCTGTCTAAAAAAAAGAGTTCTGGATGCAAAGTCATCTTACAGGTCCGGTTTCGGTGAAGCAAATTAGGTGAAATTTATGAGGCAGAATAGCTTTCTTATACGGTCCAGGATCCTGTTAAGAGAGAACGGGCATGTTGACAACAATAAGTGTTTTATATGGCCAATCAGATCACTTCACGTCAAAACTTTCATTTACGTAGGTGCAGAGCGTCCTGAAAAAAAAACGCCTTGCAAACGAAGCCAGTTTGCGAAATATCTTCCTACTTACCTTGTAAAATAAGACCTCTTCGACCGCGATACATGCACAATGCACACATTAACCTAAGAAAATGACATTTTCGATGCTATTCTGAGAGCACCTTGTACAACATACTTTTAGTAGTACTAGAGATACTGTTACCCTCAGATAAAGCATCCATTAGACAAACTGGAAAATGCGTTCACCTATGGTGGACTTCAATCTAGTTGGCTCTCAATTATTGAGAAGAAAAGCTGCCAAACACTTCCTAATCTAACCAAGGCTCTTTTTCGTTAACAAATAAAGGGACGTTTGCGTAAGCAGGAAGGAATGAACTTGCAAAAATGGTGATTGGCCTATAGTTACAATTTGCTACAGGGTTGGCTCTGGTTTGACACCTTACCAGCATGTTCATCCCAGCATCTGGTTTGTCGTTATCTATGTTCAATCTGGCACACTCAATAGTGATGTTTTAACATCATGAGTTGAATCCTCCACAATGCTCGAAGTGCATCACACTCAGTAGAAATTTTACATTATCTTGAGGTTCTCTCAGTTCCTCTAAATCTTTATACATTAGAAGTAAATTTGCTGAGCTGTATGCTTCCTTTATTCGTGCTACGTTTCTTTCCGAGCGTTCAGTTGTTCTTCTGCTATGCTGCTTTATAATACGAACATATTATGTATACTAGAAATACATATACCGTTCATCACCTTCTATATTTCCATCAATTTTGAGCAAGCTGCATCAGCTGGTTTTTCAGATAGGTGCACGTTCTCGCTTACGGCTCTGTGCTAAAACGTCTCTCACTTATATGTACAGGTACGTTTGCCTTCGAGTCTTCCTAACCGGAATAAGAACTTCGCTGCCTAATGAACTTGGAGGTTTGTTAAGGTTGCGCATGAAAATACAAACTTTCATCTGAAAAACTTACGCTTTCATTTTGTTTAGAACATGAATTCACAAATTTTTTAACTGCCCGATTTTTTCGATGAATGACTGCCAAGCAAACTCACGATACCAGGCAAAACAAGAATGAAAAAAGAGTTGAAATCTGGGCCAGTTGGTACATACTTGAACGAAAAAACCAGTCAAAAACACAAAGGACAAGAGGTTCACACCACAACGACCAGTCGTTGTGGTGTGAACCTCTCCTCTTGTCCTTTGTGTTTTTGACTGGTTTTTTTCGTTCATGAAAAAAGAGGTTTTACGTGCCAAAACTACTTTCTTATATGAGGCACGCCGCAGTGGAGGACTCCGGATATTTCGATAACCTGGGGTTTTTTAACCTGCACGGGTGTTTTTGCATTTCACCGCCATTGAAATGCGGAAGCCATGGCAAAATACAATAATGGATGAAAGTGAAATAACACATCTACTGCTGAACGGAAGAACAGCTAATCGAACTTGCAAAAATCAGGAAGCGGCATCTAAATCAACAAAAGCAAGAAAAATTGCAATAGAACGAAAACAAGAAAGTGTACAGCTGCCCAATATATTTGCCCTGGGAGCGGGGAATCTGGGGAAATGGGGTTCAGCGCAGCGACCACGCTTTCATTTCTCGTTACCCGGAATGGGCGTCACGGCGGCGTGTTCTTCGCTTAAAATGCCAGCCATAGCGAATACCTGAGCAGTGTTGCGGTTCCGTGGATGTTCTCGAGCTTGCCAGTAACTTTGGACGGCGTATTCAGCGCGTGGTCATGTTCCCTTCGATTAACGACGCCTTACCTTTTTGGCCTAATGGTCTCTTCTTTCATTTTTGGTATTTAAATAGCGAGTGGTGCATTGAACAAATTGCTACTAATCCAGTGGAGCTGATCACCTACTTTCGCGCATACTCCAAGCCGTCTTCCTACAGAAGGCGGTTGAGTATGAAGTTCCGTAACGAGATCTAGTGTATTATGGGAGACGCAGCGAGCGAGGTGAGTAGATGCATGTTTTGCATCAAGCTGTTTAGGCATTACGCCTTTCAAATTCTGAACGAAGTTTCTCGTGAAAAGCAGTAACCAAAAGTAACCGTCCGTCAGACGGATGAAATATCAGCTCCCACTATGGTGGAAGGGGCGAGATGCACCGGTATAAATGGATATTGAATTAAACGGGTGTAGCCACGGCTGCAAATAAATGATCACTAAACCGAAAATATTGTCATGAATAAAGGCTACCAACGAAGAAAACGAATTGAGGGACACGAGCAGCAACCAGGCTCCTTTTTTGAAAGAAGTTGAAGTTGGCGTGTCGGCTCTTGCAGTCTCTGAATACTCAGCTGGTTTTTGTTTCCAGCATATTAGTTCAGCGTCCTGTATTTTTGGCGTCGTGACACTGGTGAAGGCGCTGGATTTTAACACCTGATGCTCAGGACTCCGCTGCAGAACAGCACTTCCAGTACGAAACGACGACCGGCTACGGCCATGGATACTCATGTCCACTGCTACAGTCGCCGACAGCGAAGTCTTAGCCTCCAGGTTCATCCCCAGCCAAACATTCTTCCGTCTGACGAAATGGCAACGGAAAGTGCTTCACAGGTCACTGTTAAGCACTGTCGGATTCCCGAGACCTTCCATATTGATGTTTTTGAGGTCGTCGAGGATTGGCTCGAACAGTTCTAGAGATTAGAACGAAAGCGCCAAATAAAACAATTTAAGAAGGAAGGAGACGCGAGATAACCACGTAGGCGCACCAACAAATGTCAGTTGTTGGTGCCTCTACGTGGTTATTTCACGTCTCCTTCCTTCTTCAATTGTTTTATTTGGCGCCTTCGTTGTAATCATACATAACCCACTCGCCTACAAGCGGGTGCTCAGTATGAGAAAGTTTCCAAGGCGTATTGTTGGGCCTCGGAATAGAAACTCTCGCACGTGTACTTCGCCCTGGCGGACAGCGCTCATACATGGTACTGAAACAGGGAAGGCACACAGCCTTCCTGGGATGAATTTCGGCACCAAGTTCTGGATAGCTTTGCTAACAACGGTCGTCGCGATTCGGCGCAGCAACTTATCGAGTCGCGTATACAAATACCGAATGAGAGCGTCGCCATGTTTGCGGAGGACATGACCCGCCTCTTTCGTCGAGCTGAGCACCCGATGCCTGAAACAAAGAAAATCCGACATTTCATATGAGGCGTGGAGGAGAAACTGTTCACCGGTCTTCTTCGCAACCCGCCGACAATTGTTCTGAGGTTCATCAGGGAGGCTACTGCAATTGAGCGAAATCTTCAACAACGGTTGCCCCAGTACGACCGAGCGAGCCACGCCTCAATCAGCGTCTCTGCACTGACCACCGACAGTGCGTATTCTCTGCGACAGCTCATCCGTAACGTCGCTTGCGAGGAGCTTCGCAACCTTGCGGTGACTCCGCAAGAACCTGTGGTGGCTTCTGTTGCAGAAGCTGTACGGCAAGAAATCAGGCAAGCGTTTCCTTTGCCCGGATTGCTCCCCGACCAGCGGTCTATAAACTACGCGTCGGCCGTCCGTCATCCAACCTCAGCGCCCCTTAACTTGCAGTGCCGGCCTCGTCCAGACAACGAGTCTTTAACCCCTCGTACCAACCCCACCGTCGCCAACCCTGCAACTTGCAACTTAATGCTCCCGTGGAAACACCGTCCTACTTCCCTGCGCTCACCACTCCAACTTGGCCGCAAACGCCGCCCGTCAGTCGACCACTTGTTCGCAAGACGGGATTGTGGCTCTCCATCGACCGGCATCCAGTTTGCTTCTATTGCGGGGAAGCCGGCCATTATTACCGTTTTTGCCCATATCGTGACCCTCGATACCCGGTTTTGCAACCACCTTCTCTCGAGCACGTTGGGACAACCGACGCGACACCAGCGACGCGACACCAGCACCAGCGCAGCCATTTGCTCCACCGTATCGCCACCCCCGCTATACGTCACCTGCACCGAGCACGTCACCGCACCGTCGCAGTTACACCGATGTAGTCCGGGCCAGGTCCTCTAGGCCTCGTCGGGGAAACTAAAAGCAGCGACCTCTCGGAGGAAGGTTACCACCCGTCGAGATGCTACAGCACCCCCAACACCATCAGTGTGACCGGATAATACGACGTCACCGACTCCAATGAAAATTGTTAGCGCCAACCTTGCCGTTTACACAGACGCATGCCCAGTGACAGCGCTGGTGGATACTGGCGCGGGTTTCTCTATCATAAGTCAAAAACTCGCCGACTGCTTTAAGAAAGTCAAGACTTCATGGAAGGGTCCCCTTCATGGAAAGGCCAGTTGGTGACGCTCAGAGGCAGAGTTACCGCTAGAATTAAGATCGGTGCCTCAGCCTTTGTTGCTACTTTTGTCGTTTTGCCGGAGTGCTGCAATGACCTGATCTTGGAAATGGATTTTGTGCGTGTATACGGTGCTGTTATAAGCATTCCGGACAGGTCAGTCACGTTTAGCATGAGTGCAGGTTCAGTTGTACGCTGTACAGAGCAGTGACGTCAACCTTTGCGCGTCGGCGATGAGGACGTGACCATCCCACTGCGCTCATGCTCCCTTCTGTAGGAGACATGCGACATACGCAGCGACTCCGGCGCTGCCATTCAGACATGGCATATCAAGTGCAAGAGGCGTCATCAGCGTTAACCATGGACGTACAGAAGCTCTCCTCACAACTTGAGCCATGAGCGCCGGAATCTTACAAGAGGTATGGCACTCACGTACATCGAAAACTTCAGTCAGGTCACAGGCTGCTTCACTGTATAGCAAGCTGGTTCCAACAGCCTGCCTCCCGTACCTCCATATCTACCTATCGATGTTGGCCCAATCTTGCCGCCTCCGTAGAAACAGAGACTCCTGGAGCTCGTACATCAGTTTCAGGACTGCTTCTCCTCGACATCGTGAGTTGGTGAGACGCCGTTGACCAAATATCGAATTATCACTGATGATACAGCCACACTCAGGTAGAACCTGTATCGGGTGGCCCCCCGGGAATGCGAACCCTTAAAAATCAGATGACAAGAATGCTTGAAGACGACATTATTCAGCTGTTGAATAGTTCTTGGGCATCACCAGTAGTGTTAGCAAAAAAAAAAAGGATGGCAGCTACGTTTCTGCGTTGATTAGCGCAATCTCAATTAGATGACAAAGAAAGATGTTCATCCGTTACCTCTCATAGACGATTCCCTTGATAGACTGCGCCATACACGTTATTTCTCGTCGATGGATTGAAGGAGCGGGTACTCGCAAATAGAAGATGACGAGAGAGACCGAGAAAAAACTGCATTCGTGACAACTGATGGCCTCTATGAATTTAAAGTACTTCCATTCGGCTTGTGCTCCGCGCCAGCAATATTTCAGTGGCTAACGGACACACTGCTCTCATGCCACAAGTAGCAAACGTGTTTAATATGCTTGGACGATGTGATTGTATATTCTGCAACTTTTAACGAGCACCTGAGGCGACTATATTCGGTTTTTCAAGCCGTACGATCTGCCAGTCTCAAGATGAAACAGAAAAAATGCCACTTTGGCTTTGAAGAGCTTCTCTTCCTCGGTCATGTGGTAAGCACTGGAGGTGTACGGCTTGAACCCGATAAACTTTTCTAGCGCCATCTGACAAAAAGGCAGTTGGACGATTTATAGGAGTCTGAGTCTATTACCGACGCTTTATTTGGAACATTTCGCGAATCGTCTCAGCGTTGACACGCCTCACCAGGGAAGACATCGCATTCGTATGGGGTGAAGAACATCAAGAAGCGTTCAACGAGCTGCGCCAACGACTTCAAACGCCCCTAGTCCTCGGATGCTTTGACGAAGACGCCTTGACAGCGGTTCGGACCAACGCCAGCAATGTTGGCTTAGGAGCAGTACTCGTGCAGTGGCAAAACGGCACTGAACGAGTAATAGCTTATGGAAGCAGAACCCTTTCCCGTACGGCAGCGAATTATTCCACCACAGAAAAAGAGCTCCTTGCGATCATATGGGCCGTTATGAAATTTCGCCCGTATTTGTACGGCCGCTCCTTTAATCTGCAGGAGTAGGCGTTCCCCGGGGTGGTTGTGTCAACTTGGACACTTTAGGAACGCGCGCCTCCTTTCCCGAGGGCGATGGATTGTCAGATGGTGCTGGACGCTTCTTAGCGGCCTCGCACATCGGTCCAGATTCCACTGACGGTGGGCGATCTTCAACTGGTGGCGATTCTGCCCATGCCACATTTAGCTCATCGTCAGGCGCCTTAGTCTCATCCTCGTTCGCAGGCTTCTTGCTCACAGGCTCGCAGGCTATTGTCGCAATTGACAGCTTAATCTGTTCTTCTCGATGAGTCTCAGAGAGTGTTTCACCAGTTGCATTGACAACTTCGCTCACGTCCATTAGATTATCAGTGATGGTATCATCCTCAGTTGGTCTATTTCTACGAAGCTTGTCAGGGTAGGTTCCGATGCATGCATCTGCACGGGGACCGTAGCGGTGACAGTTATTGCAGGGCGCTGATCTACATTGTCGCCGGATAGGCCCCCACTCTGTGGCACAGGAGGCAAAGTGGTCGTCGGCCAGGAACCAAGATAAGGCACTGGTGTCCATATATGCTCAATAGATGTGGAAGATTACTGGCAGAAACTCCATCTTTCAATGTAAACGCCATGTCTCGATTAGTCATTTGCCAGCCCTCCATGCCGCCACACCGCCACATTTCTCTCGCAATGGACTGCACTGCGCCATATGGCTCTAGCGCTTCAACAATCCGTTGCTATTCGAGGTGCGCGGCAAGACGAAGTAGCTTCGGCTTAATATTTTTGCATCGCTGGTCTATGACAAGGCACTTGAAGCCCTTCACCAATAACTTGCCTTTGCCGACAAGTTTCTTTTTCGCGAGGCTGTTAACACATGTCTCTAGCCACAAATGGCTCATCTGGTATTGTCCAGCGCAGAGGATATCAGCTGCATTTAGCACTAGAAGGAGTGTATCGCGAAACTCCGGGGCCCAATACGGCCGCCCTGCCAGGTCATCATGCAGGAAAACTGAATTGATAACGGTGATGCCAATTGGTAGACGAGGGAGAAATGCTTTACAATTAGCGGAATCAGTAGTAGACGGTAGGTGTGATCCTCGTCCGAGGGCTTATGTGCTGTTTCCAGCGCAGCTCATCTGCAGACGTGGCAGTTCGAACAAGTCGCTGGCTTGGCTTGCAAGACACGCCAGCGCTTGCAAGCATTTCAGCAGAAAAATGCCTTATAAACGCATGCTAGTGCGCGAGGAGACCCTCGATCTCACATGCGCGCCAGGTAGCGGTGATACGTGCCCATTTTGCATCGCAGCTGCGTAATATTACACCAGGTTGAATGTCCTGTAGCAGATGCAGAAGTGGTGGTGCAAGGGAGTCAAGACGGTTTAAGGAAGAAAAAGAAGTTTTAGGATCTCCATACAAGAATGCTAGAAAATATGTACTTGATGAAATCAAGCTGGCTCGGCGACAATGTCACCCCTGCGTTTTAATGGGTATGCCAATAAATCATCATCATCATTATCACGGCATCGTACTACTTGCCTTGCGATGTGAGAGGCACGCCGCGTAGCGTCAATACGTGCGCCCATTGTATTGCAGTTGTATATTATTAAACCAGGAGGCACCTTATGTAGCAGTTGCATAGGTAGCGGTGGAAGGGAGGTAGAGAAGGGTTGAGGAACAAAAAAGAGATTGTGGATAAATATTGATGTAATTAAAAAAAACATATGACATACCTGAATAATTCAAGCACGCTAGGCGACTGTTTTTCACCATCCCGTTTGAAAGGGAATGCCATAATACCATCACGCTCATTAGTATCGCATCGCGCCGTTTGATACGCGAGGTGACATGCGCGCCGCGTAGCGTCGATACGTACAAACTTTGCATTGCAGTTCCACTATATTCCATGTAGTGTCTCAACATGTAGCGGTTGTATAAAGCACTTGCATACTGCGTGCAGCCTGGTCTACTTACCTCAAATAGGCTAGGTGGCTATTTGTAAACACCCCGTTTCGAAAGGGTTGCCAAGAAGCCAGCTTAATCATCGTCAATAGTAACGGACCATGCCACGGGTCAACGGATGTGGTTTGTGCGCCACGTAGTATGCATATCTGTGTGTACCCTCCGGTAGACGTTATGGTGCCTCCTAGCTAGACACAAGCCGCTGCTAAACACGCGAATCGTAGCGCTACGCTCGCGGCTGCGACCAGGCAACACCGGTCTCAGCACACTGCGGTGCAACGTGCAGGACAAGCCTCAGCGCATGCCGTAACTTGCCGTCAGACTTTGCCGCGAAGACGCTGTAGTGCGTGGTGCCGGAAATGGGGCTCGTATGGAGTGCCGCTCCTCCAGCTCACGCTGTGACGGTGTTGCGTGTACTGCGCAGGCCTGTCATTTCTTCTTTTTTTGACAAGCGAGAAAGAAGGGGGGAATGGGCCATGCGACCAATTATTTTGCTGAACTCATGACAAATGCTTTGCAGTAATGCTCCCTAAATGTGAGGCATACGAAATAAATAAACAAATATTGAAGAGGAGCAATCTGCATCGTATGTTCGCTCAGGATCTGGCGCTCGTAAGCAGCTACCACAGCTCTGCTGCTGCCGAGCCGTTCTAAGTAGTCCTCCCTTCCACCATTATCTTCGCTTTGAGACTCAAAGAAGTGTTCTTATTTGTTGCATATTCAAATGAAGGAAAAAAAAACATTTTGAAGAGTGGGTTGCGCATGTCATTTCATTCGTATTCCTTTCGAGAATGGCCTTTTTAAAGGCATTTCAACTTACATTTGAAGTTTCGGATATTCTAACTCTTATAAGTACTTAGTTTCAATACCTTCCTCTGGAAATGAAATGCTACACGATGACCGAGTGAGCCAGAAGCAGTGACCACTACAAAACGTGAACGCACACTCTTGCGACACTGAAAATGCTCATCACTTAACGTAGTCGCCTATGCACGTTAAATGAAATACAGGTGTGCGGCTGATAAGTGTAGTATTAGGGCATGGTAATCTCCTTATTTTAAGAATGCACTTACCGTCTTTCAAAATCTCAGTGCTACCTCAAACTATTCTCACAATTGAAACAACTACCGATGACAACCTGCTACATATGTGTAGACGGTTAACAGACATTGGTAAAAATAAGGTGCCTAGAACGAAGTCCTATGGAAAATTATTCTGTTAATTTGTTATTGGGCTAAAGCGAGAACTACAAAAAGTTTAGAATGACCGCAACCTGAGCTAGTTGGCAAGGGTTCATCATGCAAAAAAGAGGTGAAGCGTGCTGACAGGACACAAGAGTAGAGAATTGGAGAACACGAACGCCGACTATCAATTGAAGGGAGCACTGAGGCGACAAAAGAAAGAAGGCACAAAATTCATCTGCGCATGCTCAGGAATGCCACGTGTCAGTGGGGTAAATGTGCCGGTCTACGTGAGAGATAACTGTGAACGCACTTAATCTCTTCCTTACGTAAAGTAATCGAAGGCTGACTCAGGCACGCACTTCCACCATTATAGATATGCCATGCCTCTATCACGAGACGCGCATCTTCTTTCTTATGCCTGTACAATATCGCGAATTCATCCAACTCTGGCGTGCAGTTGCAATCTTGGCAATGTAGTGAACGATTAGAAGGCGATCCGCCGGTTAACGACCTTTTCTGTTCTATTAGCATCTGACTGGATACACCGTCCAGTTGGCCCTACGTAGAACTGGCCACAGCTAAGCAGAATTTTATAAATCACACGGATACGACAATTGGTAAAACTGTCGTTCTTATTGTGCGGCACTGCACAGATGTATGTTCTTTTTTCTTGCCTTTTACCTGCTCCTTTTTCCTCTTTATGGCAGCGCATATATTACATAGCTTGTTGGGTTATTGGGCTTTTTCTTGCGTAATTCTCAGACATTAGTTCAGTATTTGAGAGAGGAAAATCCTGGCCATTATACGGCTTTTAGTATGGAGAACGACAACCTGTATTATTCGTTGCCGAATGACGGGTTGCTAAATTCCGTGAATGAGTACATTAAAGAACAAGTGCAAGAGTCGGCTTTTATTGATAGTTGCGGTGTTTCCATGGGAGCTTTTCTAGAAATTCTTTCCATGTACTTGAAGTCGATGCTGATTGAGTGGAGAGATCGTGTTTTTCTGCAGAAATCAGCCATTTTTATTGGCTCGAAGGTTGCCCCTATTCTTAGCAATATTTACCAGAGTAAGGTTGACAGCTGCTTACAAAAAGCCTTAGGTGATAGCGTTAACTAGATATTTGGTTACGTTGAGGGTTACCTGATTTTCTGCAGTAGCGAAGAATTCAATTCCTGTGTTACCTCAGTAAGTTAGCAATTGAAACTTTATGGAGGAGGATTAAAGTTTACCAAGGAATTTCCTCAGCGACGCGTAATTCAGTTTCTTGTCATTTTTTAGTCTTCGACCGAAATCACTTTTGTTGGCAGTACTCCCGCAGATCTTCGAAGCCGTTGCTAAACTTTCAATCCAAGCATTCCAAAGTAGTAAAAAAACTGAATCGCCATGTCGTGCTCACTGGATCCTGCATGCACAAAATGAGCGCCAGTTTTAATGCGCAGGTCCGGTGCCTATTAGAAGCAGGTTATCCTATTGTAGCGGGGGCCACTGTGGCTGAGCGCCTAAAGAAGTCGGTTTCGAGAGAGACGGACGTGATTACAAAAAGCAGTAATAACAAAAAAAGAGTAGTGGCTATTCCTTACATTCATTCAGTATCGCACAGGCTTAAAAAAGTTGCAAGTAGATATGATGTTACTGTTGCTTTCGCTGCTCCCAATGAGCTAGGTAAGATATGCGCTGCCGTAAACAGAAAAAAAGGAGCAGGTAAAAGGCAAAAAAAGAACATATATTTGTCCAGTGAAGCACAATAAGAACAACAGTTTTACCGATTGTCGTATCCGTGTGATCTACAAAATTCCGCTTAGCTGTGGCCAGTTCTACGTATAGGGCAAACGGGACGGTTTATTAATCTGAGGCTAATGAAATATAAAAGGTCGGTAACCGGTGGATCGCCTTCTAAACTTTTCCCTACATTACCAAGATTATAACTGCACGCCCGAGTTGGATGAATGCGCGATAATGTACAGGCATAAGAATGAAGGTATGCGTCTTATGGCCGAGGCATGGCATATCTATAATGGTGGAAGTGCGTGTGTGAGTCAGCCTTTGATTACTTTACTTAAGGAAGAGGTTAAGTGCCTTGACAGTTACCTCTCGCGTAGACCGGAACATGTACCCGACTGACACGTGGCATTCCTGAGCTTGCGCAGATGAGTTCTGTGTCCTCTTTCTTTTTTCGCTTCAGCGCTCCCTTCAGTTGATGCTCGGCGTTTGTGTGGTCCACTTCCTTACTCGTGTGTCCTGTCTGCACGCTTCACCTCTTTTTTGCATTACGAAAAGTTATTTTCTGGCTCAGGAGATTGAAAAGGAACTGTAAGAAAATGGATCTCAATGTAGGGTAAAAACAGCAGCACGTTGAAAGCAACCTCGAAGGCGCTTTTTCGTAGATTTTAAATTTTCTGCGGAATATTTCATGACGCAAAATGCCGCGGTTTTCTAAACACTGTATCTAAGCTTAATAATTGTGAAATTCTCGCTTTGAGAGGAACTTGCTTCGGCATTCAGCCGAAACTTACTCTATATAGAGTTCTGAAGGCTTACGCGTACAATCAAGTGTTAAACACTTACTTCGGTGTAAGGAAAGCTGAATTTCAGATCTCAATTACATGAGCACATTTTTTTCTACCAGAGGCATCTCTCCCCACCGTCCATGCAATGTCAGTGGCAATTGTGGCGGCCTATTTAAGAACGTTCTGGCTGCATTTCAATTGCGCAGGTCACTTACAGGATGTGGAAGGAGTACCTGACCGTTCCAGGAGCTCCGTTGTTCGAAAATTTAGTCACAGATACAACTTCGCAACATACTGATCTAACTTATGCTGCAAAGCAAAAGTGTGATCTATCCTAATGAATGCAACTGTTAGAGCAATAACTCGCATCGGGCATGCCGCTTATGTTTAAGCGCTTGTATTGGAATAAATCTGCACCAGAATATTCTTGTCCCCAAGGCAACAGAGTAATGACTTCTTGCTTGCATGCCAGTGGTACTACTGCCGGCAGTGCGGCAGTTTTTTTTTTAATTTGGTGATTTATTTAGGGATTTATTGATTCTAGCGCCAGGAAGCGAACCTGAAACTATGAAGGGGGCAGTATAGGAGGGCGAACTGGAATATTTTTTTATCACTTGGAGTTCTTTGGCCTTCTCTTGATTCTAGATGTACTAATGTCATGCATTTCGATTCTATCGTAGTGAAGGAGGCTCGATGACACAATGTAATACGATGAAACTGTCCCGCTTATGCATGCTTTTTGGAGGACTAACTTTTGCTTTTGCAAGCGTTGGAATATTACGCGCCAATAGTTTATCACAATTGACACACATCAACTTCGTGCCTTACAAAGTTCGGCCACTGGCAATAAAAATAAAGCATTACAAGGTATGCCTACAGTACTCAGTTTGAGCTTTACAGTAAAGAAAACGATGGTGCAGGTTTTAGTCATTACTTGTGCTTTTAACTAAGCACACAGCAGCGGACTCTCATAGCTGACACCTTCATCATCTCAAGAAAAAGAAATGAAGAAAATACACACGCATTGTGGGAGTCGATGTCGCTGAGAATTTCGGTGGTATCTAGCTTACCAGCATTAACTGGTATTGTGCAATCCGTTACCACGTGGCCCAACGTGTTTGTCTAAGACGAACAATATTTCAAACGCATTGCTGAAGTGTGCAGCGCTGGTAAGCTTTTTCCTTCAGGCATACAAAATGCATCTTTCAATATTTAGGAGGAATGACCCGACATTTAAACTCTGTACCTATTGTGCCGCTCCTTAGGTCCTGCAGGAAAGGCTTCAGTTTTCGAAAAAGGCAAATAAAAGGTTCCGATATTTTTACTGCGGCTGTGCCACAAGGCCCGGTGCATTCTGCTTCGCTATATGGACTTATTTAGGATGAATACTTCATGGGTACGGCTCTTCCTGTCCTCATTCTTCACACAAGTGCGCATTTATACGTTTCTATATGTGGGCGCGTCGACAGCCCCGCGAAGCCACTCGCATAAACATACGGCGGAGGAATGCAGTTATAACGGTACTCGAGAAAATATGACATATAAGAGATCCCTCGCCTGGCCTCGCAGCCTGTCACTGGGTCTGCGAAAAGTGACGGGAAAAGCAATTCGTTTTTTGCTGTCTGCTTTCTTTTCCGACAGGGCAGTGGGAAGCACTACTTGTCAGCCACGGGAAATGACACGGCAGCCTAACGCATCACGTCCAAAGAGCTTGCAAGATGACAGGCAGCTGGATCTGGAACGAAGTGGGCGTGGGGGGGGGGGCGACAGAACGGCACCATACGCTCAGGGAGTCCAGGGTTCAAATCGCACCGCATCGATATCTCATCTGATTGCTCACTAGGATAACCATAGAGATAAGCCCTCATTTGATTAAACCGAATTTAATTTTGTACGTAATAACTGAACGTGTGTGAGGTTACCTTTCGGACTTCCGCCCTTGTACAATATCCATGGAATGATGAAATGAGTTCTGCCGGATACCCGGCTTTTTCTCTATAACTAAGTTGTGAAAGAATCTTTCCATTAGTATTCTTTCCCGAGAAGCGCCAAAGCTGCATCAAAGAGTTCCTTCACATTTGGAACACACATTGCAGTGACGCAGTGGTAATAGAATGAAACTGCATTACGGCATTTGCACTCACCAGCCTCAACAGAAAGAAATTCGGTTATATTTCACCTACTTCCAATCAAAGAATAGGGCTACTAGCACCTCCGGAAGTGGCCGAGTTCATTTTCCATAATCACAATGGCGTGAAACTACTCTAAAAAGGTCGCGGAATATGCGACAATAAGATGCGCTTCTAGAGGCACGCGTGCACTTTTTTACATATTAGTTGTCTTTAGAGTGTATAGAACGGTGCAAAATGGAAGCGACACGTGTCAGTACCACTCAGAAGCGGATCCGAGCCCGCACATATACAAAACAGAAGACGTCTTCTTGAGCTGGTGACATTTTCTCAAGCCTCTGCCGTTCGTCGGGACTACGCCACAAATGACATCCGCCTGTGTCATTGTTAGAAGAATTGGCGTCTGTGTCGCCTTGCTGCCGTCCATTGAGTTTCTTGTATTGAGTCAGAGCGAAAATGATGCCTGGATGTGATGGCTTTGGAATGGCGTCTTTCCCGCAGAGCTAAGACACCGTGAAAACGCGTCTAGCTATAGCAGCGTTCCTTTCGGCTAAATATTTCATCCTTCAATAAAATATCGGGTTAATGACTATCTTTCGCCATTTTTACGTAAATACTGTCCCTTAATTAGCCATAATAATTCGTTCTTAGTTGCGCAAGTGCATCAGATGTAGTCAGCAGTACAAGCCACTTACGTCGAAAGACTAACTACAAGGATAGTGTACTTGAGCATCTGCTGGAGCTGTCTGTTTTTTGTCATATACTCATAGGTATGAAATGGCGTTCAGCAATAAGAAACCATTAAGGAAACATCTATCACGGCCAAACAAATATTTTACAAACGCGACGTGGCTGCTTAAGGGCTATAGTGTTTGGCTGCTAGGCACGATGTCGCCGGATCGAATCCTAGCCACGGCGGCCGCACTTCGATGGAGGCCAAATGCGAAAACACCCGTGTACCTCAATTTAGGTGCACGTTAATGAACCCAAGTGGCTCAAATTTTCGGAGTCCCCCACTAGGGTGTTCCTCATTATCACACCGTGGTTTTTGCACGAAAAACCTCACGATTTAATATTTTTTATAGATTTCACAATCTGATTTCCTTCTACGAAACAATTCCGTGTGCTGAAATAACGACATCTCAGGACAAGCCACGTCCGAAACAAGCATCGTTCACCCGCATACTATCATTCGCAAGTTTCTACAGGACCTGGTGATATGAAAGAAGGTGGTTAAGTTCGACACGCTCAAATGGTGTTTACGCCTATATTAGTCACGTTATGAATATCGCACGGTATTTATAGGTGTGTCGCATGCCGCCATTCAGCATAATGCATTGAAGTCGGCACAAATACTTTGCACAAAGGCGAGCATCACTTGCACGACCCGCTTATGAAACCTATGTAAAGGAAAGCGCAGCCGTTAAAAGGGGAGTGCGTTTGAAGCATGGCTTCCGTGATCGGCAGGCGTGCGTCTCTCTGAAACCAGTCGGCGCGCTGCCCAATGTCGCAGGCAATGTTGAACGTCATCTGCATAACTATCTCACTTTATGTACCGAAGGAGGGAAAAGGAGGGGTTGCACTTAGCTAACGGCTTACCGTCGTCCCTTTAGTAACTGAAACAATCCGATGCTCACTTTGTGCATTGATTGCTATGTTTTATTTTCTGCGTTGTTCCTTCGCGCTAGCAAAGAGTGGTTTTGGTTACCCGAATATCATTAGTTCTTCCCATCGCGCTAGTGCCGATATTTAGTGTCCGTCCAGAATGTCACTTGTTTTTGTATTGTCCGCTGCACTCTAAGAAAAGAACGTGTCAAAATTGAGTCGCAGCAACTTGTCTCTTTTTTTCTTTGCAAAGGCTTCTTTTTGCGTGAGTCACAAAATAATGGCCAACCCTCCTGCATGAGTCAGTTAACTCCAATGGCTTGTGAAGAGCCGTCGTGAAAGATCGCTACTTAGTAACTCGAGATGAGTCTTGGCGAGAGAAAGATTATAATGCAGAATTACCAGATAATTTATATCTGGTAATTATATTGTAATTATATTATTATAATTATATATTTATAATTACATAATTATATTATATCTGGACACAGACCCTTAGGGTTTGTGTCCTGGTTTTAATGAAGTGTCTCGCTCTTTCGTTCTTTTCATGTTCTGCAATGACTTCTAACTCTAAATGTTGATTTTCCTTGGCCATGCCTGTTGAAATCGCATAGCTATTTTTTTTTTGTGGTAAGGAAGACCTGGACTTGTCACACTGGATTCTGACAATAAGGAAATCTTAAGAAATTTATTGGCTACTAAACTGGGCCCAGCAAGCGAGATAAGTTCAGTAAACGCACTCATCGGTGTCGATTGTATATGTAGTTCCGCGACGTAAAATTAGATTTTGAAGATTTAAATTCCAACACCAAAATATTATTATGAAGCACGCGGCAACGGGGAAATGCAGATTCATTTTCAGCAGCTCGGATTATTTAACGTGCACGGAATGCACGGTATACGAACATTATTTTTGCATTCTGCACCCATTGGAATGCGGCCGCCGCGGTTGTGATTGGACCCGTGACCTCGAACTCGGCAGCGCAACACAAAACCCACTAGGCTACCGCGGTGCCTTGCGTTCCACGACCAGAGAGAATCATTAGTGCACGCAACACTACTTTTGAGCCCCTTCAGAAATATAAAAACAGAATGTAGTAGTTTCGCCCGAAAGATGAAACTTTGATAGCCATAGCAATGTATTAGACAACTACAGGAAGCAAGGTTCTTAGTTTCGTCGGATGTATTAATTGGAGCAAAAATTCACTTACTAATTAAATTAGCAAGCACAGGGTCAGGCGCGCACTTGTAAATGTGAACAGATCTCACTCAAAGACAGCGAACACTCGCAGTCACACCGTTGGCGTGAAGGGCGCGAAGGGACCGCACGCTTCAGCTGCCTCTTCCTGCAACGCGTCTAAGAAGCTTGAAATTGCGCTACCTCGGCGACCCCCACTTTTCGACCCATCGGAGATCATCTCCAAGACAAGGCGAGGGTGGCGCAAGACAGGGCTAGAGCAGCGGCTAGACCAAGAGAAGCGGGCAAAACCTGCGTCTCCATTCCCCCGGCTTGTGGAAGGTTTATCACGTGACCTCCTATATATAGATAGGGCGCACCCCCCCCCCCCCCAGCCACTATCCATCTCGGCTTACCCTCAAACACTTCCTTTCACGCTCAGAGCCAACGACGTTGGATATGATCTTTTCGCATTTGGACTTTATACGTAAGCTCATAGCAACGTCGACGAATATATTGCTGTTGCAATAAACGTGAAAATTTGATGAGGACGAAACTCCGTTGCTTCTCTACGCTGTGATAGTGCTGTGAACGGTAATAAAAAAATATGTGTAGCTAAATGTCTGCTAAATGACTACGCTCGCAGTTAGTGACAGCGGCATACAGACGCAAGAACTTGTGGAGGAAATGCAGTTGTTCTGGCAGTTTCAGGTGCATTAGCTTATACTGTAACATGGGCGCCTTTGCAGTTATACCTTTCATCAGAGAAAACTGTACTCGACAGAGATCGAGAGTAGTCGTACCGTAATAGTTACGCAAAATTAAGCACAATTACGCCGCTTCTTCACACTTCGAGCACGCTCCACAATCCCAACGATAGACATTTCCAACGTAATCCCACTCGGACGAGCAACTTTTTCTTCTGTGAAGTGAGCGTAGTTGCTGTTCCAAGACAGATGTTTAAATCCATGGCTGCTTCATTCATGAACATTAATTAAGCGACACAAAATTATCAGTAAGCAAACCAGTTTTTTTACAACGTGAGGAAATAAAACCGAAACTAGGGCAAGTGTTTGGGGGTCCAAAATGATCCAAAGCCGAAGCCATCGAAAGTATGACGCCATTTTGCAGTTGCGTTGCATCGATGGTTGTATCATGGCCGAGTACGTTGTGGAATGGCTCTGATAGCGCTGCTTTTTAGGCGACTGCAACTGGATGTTATGGCAAGTTACCGAGGCAACTTCTTTCCGTGCTATGTGACTTTGAGGAGAAGGACCACCAGCAGCAGGGTGGCGCCGATTTCGTCTTTGCCAGCGGAGAGTGACCTATGCCATATTTCTCTTGACGTCTCTGGTGAGCATATCAGCTTTTGTTCCCGAGCTTACAAACGGCGCGCAATCGCCCTTTCCGATTTCGCAGCATTTTGCGCGACACTTCTCGTGGAAGCAGACGTTTCTTTGGCATGTGCGCTTGTGTGTGCGGGAAAACTACTGGCAGACGGAAGCTCAGGAGCCCATCTTAAGCTATAACAACGATGTGCTGCCATAAGAAACACTGCTCTTCACGATCCTACTGACAAGCGGCCTGTCGGTTTGAAAAATCCGCAGTGTATCAAGTACTTCGTAACTTCAAATGTAGATACAATAGTAGCACCAGTGCGACTTCCGCTGGCGAAGACAGGGCGTCGAGAACGTTGATGACAGCTTGTGTGTCTAGAATATCTATCTCGAAGGAAAAAAAGAAAGCGCACTAATCGCAGCTACCCAACCGCCACCAGTTTTGACAAGCCGGAACTGTGTACATAGATACATAGATACATAGATTGGGGTTCAGTATCTCATAGATCACATGAAATACGGCGCGATTGCATAGGCGTCTGTATGATGTGTGAAGTGTTTATTTGTAATGTCAGCTGGCAAGAGCCGACGTCGTAACTTTAATTGAAAGTGTCGCGAAAGCGACGCCGTGTAATGTCACGCGCTGCATCAGTCGACGACGCCGTGAAATTGGCCAAAGAGATAACGGCAGACGAAAAAAGTGATCGACATGTCCAAAGAAGCCTCATCACATTAGCAGATAGCAGATAAAGTTAGTTTGACGTTTACTACGCGTTCGGCTAATACCAGCCCATGAAAACCGCAGGTCAGCGGAAACGCTATGCTCATAGACAACTTTCCGTGTCAGGGAAGTAAAAGCTACGGGAGTGTGGCATCTGCACTTGTTTTACGGCGCCAAGCAGTCCGCCAGCGTTCCACAGTGCTTTTGGTTGCTCGGAACAGACGCTGAATCGACGCTGCTTCCACGCGCTATGATTTCGCGTTTGCCCAGACGCGGAAGGGAAAAGCCGCAAAATAAGTAAACCTTTAGAATCAGTTGTGTGTTTTGTCTTATTTAACTATTGCTAATAAGTTGTTTATTTTTTTCTCTTTCCCAGCTTAATCTAACGTGGATGAAAACACGCACAAATTCCATTTAGAAGCGCTCTCACAAGCGCGCACTTTGCCTCCGTAGCTTTTCCTTCATAGCCACACTAAGCTGCTCGTGAATATATTACCAAGTAATGAAAGTGTGCGCAATTAGCGTCATCACAGAGTTCCGACTGCTGATATAGGCTTTCCGGTCCTACAAGCGCTGCCTAACTTCCGCCGTAGAGCTCTTTGTCATTGATGCTGCGCTTTCTTACGAAAGAAACATGGCGAGTTGTTGTGACACGCACCATCCTGTGACTTGGAAAATATAAAGCGAAGCTAATTGGCAATGTATAGCGATGCCTTTTCGTATGCGATTATGCGATTTGCTTTCCCGCTTTTGATGCTTCGTCAGTGGTGAGAGTTACGCTGCTCCCGCTTTGTGAATGTGATGAGGCAGCGGTGAAGATTGGCATATAAGACAGCCATAAGATCGAGCAGAAGGCGTCGCTACAAAATCACAGCATTGATTCTCCAATGCTTGCTTAACCCCAACGTGATCAGCACCAATCTACAATGTTCCGTTTAGAAAATAGAAATGCTTATAAAATAATTATGACGCGTTTGTGCACGTCAATGAGTTAGTTATTCGGTGTCTTCTAGACGTGAGCTCCTTCTAGTAAAGAAATACCAAAATTGATAGAATAGTTCATTTTTCACCTATACTGTGTCTTCAGATATCTGGTTAACAATTATGACATTTATAATAGCGCATAACGTTCGAGGACCTCAAGATACATAGGAGGCATGTCGCAATGCCCTCTGGTGCTTGTAGACTACATGGCGTGCGTTTTGAAGAAGCCGCGTGCATCCATAGGCATCTGTTTTGATATTCTCGTCAATGTCCCCTATTTCATGAACTTACATTAGGTGTTTGGAAACGTTCGCATCTATTGTATCTCAATGATTGTCTTAGACAGCTCAAGGTATGAGCAATCATGAATGAAGGACAGTATACGCGCGCCTATGCGGTCTAAAGCTACACCAATTCAAACCAGTTTCATGGTGAGCCGGCTGTGTATTTCTACAGGGTATAGGCTATGGCTATACAGAGAGTCCATCTTCGTAAGGATATCTAGGTCGCGTCCGAACTTCTCTGCCAAGGTGGGCGTAATGACACGAAGCAGGCAACACTATTTGCCTCTAATGAAGGGGTTAATTGGTTCAGAAATGGTGACACGTGTAAATTGAAACAAACATGCTCGCTTCCGCCATACAAAGACATGACGTAGTTTCGGTAATATTCTGGTACCGAAAGTATGCGGAAGGTGTAGCCTAGAACTGCTTTCGCTAAAAAATCGGCGCGCCTGATGTAGCACTTGAGTGACATGTATGCCGTAGCATCGATAGCATTTGCCTACTTTTTACCTTTATATAAAGAAAACCGGAAGTTGGTACATTTGATCCTAGAGTCACTGCAGTATTGAGGGGCCAGTGTTGATAGGACCCCAGCCGCTTGTTCGAAGCGCTACAGATCTGCGTTGCTTTGACCACTGTGCCGATGCCACAGTCACTGAAGAGTCAACTATCTCAACGGTCCTCAAAACCGCATGCACTATAATTTTCGTGGAACACAGGAAGCAATAGCGAAAGACCATAACTACAAAGTGAAAAATGTGGACCGTACTGAATCGATGCATGAATATCCAAGAGACCTTTCTGCTTCATTTTAGAAAATATAGAAAAACAACGAGAAATAGTTGGCATGGGAGATCGGTGAAAGGGCAGACGTCGATCAATCCTTTCAGCTTTCTGGTAAAGTTGTTCGCCGCTGTCAGATCGCCGGTAGCACTCCATGATGAAGCACGGAATTGGCCTGGATGCTGCCGTGCCTTAACGCATCAATGAAGCTAGCACCATACATGAATTTAATCTACAAGGGCCATGATTACGTCCACCGGCCATCCTGTGCGAAGTACAGAAACTTACAGGCCTCCCTCAACGCAGCTGGGTCACATCTATTTTCCTGAGCCATGGTTAGCGATGACAGCGGGAGGTCAGCAATAGTTTCAAGGTTACAAGAAACCGGTAGCGTCTGCAATCTGTCCATGACGAATGTAAGTGGTTCTTCACACAAGAAAGTACTGCTGCTCTCCTTGGCGCCAGTCAGGCTTAAAGCGGACGAAATGCGTAGCAATGCCTTCACCTTAGTGACAGTCATAATAAAGAACAAGCGTGCTTTCTTTTCACCAACGCCCGCCTTGTTGCACGCAAACGTGATGACCTATCATCTTGTATAGATGATTCTGGCACTGACCTTGTCTTCTTGACCGAGACATGATTTTCAAGCGAATTCAGTGTGACTGAAATATTTCAGTACGCCAATGCATTAATTTTTAGAGGTCTCGCATTGAATCCAGAATTTTTGGCCATACTAGGGCCATATGACGTAAACCTATACCAATCTGTTTTATTCCAATATCCTGACGTCAAAATTTCCGTAGCCGCTGACGTAAACATCGGACAATGACCCGCAGCGTTGTCTGAACAGCCCAATCAAACGCTTTCCCTGTTTATAGGAGGTGACTTGTTTTTTGCTTTAAAAACGAAAATCATTGTCTATAGTGAGCGGTTTCTCTTATGCATTTGGCAGACAAAAGGCGAAAAGCACGCTCAGGGGGAGAGGGTGTCGATGGGGCCGAGCCAGTGCAGTCAAAGCAGATAACCCTATGAGGAGAGTGGTGCCGGCGAATACGGTTGGTCCGCTGGCCCTTACTTAGCCAGCGATCGCTGGTCAAAAAACCTCGTGGTGTGAAACGGGAAGCTAAGAATGCCACTAAAACGGAGCCTCTGCAAAGAAGAGTTCGCAGCGCGATGTCGTATACGCACCGAATGTGCTCGATAACGTTATACTGGCACGCAAAATTTTATACGCAAATAAATCCATGCTCTCGGGCAGCTGCGAATAGCCAGTGCCTGAGCAATCGACAGGCAGCCATTTTCTATTCCTTTCGGAACGGGTCAGTCTCCGGCTAATCAGAAAAATCAGTTTTTTCGGCATATTAATGCATGCTTAACGCCCGCGCTTTGCTTTGACCCGGTGAGTTTTCACGGTTTTATGACCTCGCGTGACAGACAGGCGCAGTGGGCGGAATCCTGAAACTTGTGACCAGTAGCAGTGGGCTAAGGTCCAAAAGGTGTCGAAATCAAAAATAGTTATTTTTTCAGTCTAATCATGGATAATCAGCGTGTGCGCGTCATATGAGAGGGAGAGCTACTGCGGTTTTCGGCACGCCGGTGACAGACAGCCGAAGTAGGGGTGGCCTGAGAACTTTTTGACCAATCGTGAAGGGCTGATCGCAGTGTTGGAATAAAAATGTTTGAAATAGCTGTACCCTATAGCACCGCAGCTGGCTGCACATGTTCTAGCAGTTACATGTCTGGAAATTGTGTGCAAGTTTATCCGTTTAGGCGCGAAAGATGTTATTGTGTTTACATATTATCGTCCACCAAAATTAGACTCCACTTTCTTAGACGTACTGCACGAAGTGCTTGCATCACATGGCGGTTCACTGCCCTTACTCCCCTATAATTCTTGTAGGCGATTTCGATCTTCCCGAAATGCCTTGGCCTAAACGCAGTAGCGCCGGGACGTCACTAACTATCCCGGGCACCTACTTCATTGCACTGTGTAGCAGTTTCAATCTACGAATACTGGTTGAACAACCCATGCGCATCGCTTCCTCTTCGTCTAACGTTTTGGATTTACTTCTGACAACTCAACCAGATAAGATTTCTGATCTAACATATTTACCTGGGCTTAGTGATCACTGCATTCATTCATTCGCATGCCACAAGACAGCAGGGAAATCCCATTCTACCGAGGTAAATGGAAATTGCCAAAAAGCTAACCTTGATTGGAACTGGAAAGGTTTTATTTTATTTATTTATTTATTTATTTATTTACAGCATACTGCAGGCCGTGTGGCCCAAGCAGGAGGGGCATGGTAACAAATAAAAGTACATGTATAAAAGGCAGAATTTGCAAAAATATGAAATTCAAGAAATGAAACAATATAACACGAAACAGCAATTTTTTCGTATCTTTCAATGCAGCTTTAGTGAGCTATCTTGAAAAATTCCAGCTTGTCGCTGATATGAAAATGTGTTCCACTTGGTGCTGTCCCTTCTTCCTTTCTTCGCCCTACATATACTTCAATGTTTAACGGGCTATGCAGGAAGAAAAAAAAAGAATTTACTCAAACTCGCCTGGTCATGAAACCAGTGAAACGTACCAAGAATGTCGTTTGGATATAAATACGCCTTTTGTACAGCTTAACGTATATTTTTTTTCAGATTACTGATCCATACCTGCTGACATCTAATCAACTCAGGTTCTAGAGTGCTTTACTCCCTCTAAAGACGCATAAAACTTAACTTTGCAGATAATAAGATAATATGATTACGCCTAACGAATGCTCTGCTACACTTTAAAACCAGCCTGTAACTTCGTTTTCTAATTAGATATTCTGCATGGTGCCTCGCCTTGCAGAAACGAGTTACTCATTTCCGAATGAGCCACTGTGGACTGGGTTGCCATTGTCAAAATATAACATAAAATTAAACCGTTTTCTTCGACTCATATCGATCGAATCACTGGTGTATTTTTATCTTCAATCATTCTCTCGAATATTTTCACCTCCAAGATTTGAGACGACTGCAATATGGGGAGCAGGGAAGCGGTCGCCAATCAAGATAACCTGTGAAGCATATAGAACTACGTACCCATCACATTAACCAATTTCGTACAAGAAGTAGCAGCTTCTATAACGAATATCAGCATAGTCTCAAGTACACTACTCTTGTGAAACTCAGATTCTGGTTGTAATAATTATTTGTGTTCTATGCTATAGCAAAAATTTTTCATAGACTACATTTCTCGACTTTCAGAAGGCTTTTGGGGTGGTTTCCCACGGTCTTCTACTAATATTGAGAAGCTTTAACATTGACCTCAATGCATTTACATAAACGTAATTATTTCTTGATTGAAAAAAATATTGTCTCAGATAATAACTTTAACCCTCCCACTTGTTCTATTCTTTCAGGTGTACCACAAGGGTTCGTTTTCAGGCCATTACTCTTTCTATAATTATTATCTATGTCTATATATATTATCTCATATAAATTAATTATCTTCCGATCCACTTTTCTCCAAAAGTTAGACCTTTTTTCGCAGAGGATTGTGTGATGTACCCGGAGATGACGAACACACCTAACGCATACTTGCTTCGAACTGATTTTAACAATGTCAAACCATGGTGTACTGATTGGCTAGTTAAACTAAACGTTAAGGAATGTAAATCAATGTGAATATATTGTACTGGCAACCGCACTGACCAAATGGTTACAGTATTCACTTGAAGATCGCGTCTGCAAGTGTCGATTCGTACAAATATCTCGCTGCCCTCATCAATAACAACCTTTCATGGCAAACCCATAACAGATAGTGGCTAACAATGCTGATGTGTGTAACGTATTCTTCGTAGTAACTTTGCGCTAGTACCTGTCTCTGTACAGCTGCTGCTTTAGAAAACTCTCGTCACATTGAAACTCCATTACGCTGCATGTGTTTGGGATCGTTTCACTGCTTTTATAATCACAACTCTTGAAGGCCCACAAAGCCGCAAAACTCTGCTAATTATTTCTTTTTACTGCCGTGCTACGAGTGCAACTTCCATGAAACAACACCTTGAACTCACTTACCTTACAGCAAGATGAACGATTGCAATCCTTCTCTTTCAAACGGCGCGCCACATGAATGTCGCCCCCGAAAAACTACTGTTCGCACAGCCTCACAGCATCTCATCTCTGGACAACCACAAACTTATGGTCTACGTACCATGCTGCCATACCTACCGCCACGCAATCTGTTCTTTCTCCAGGACAACCAAGGACGTTCATCAGCTGGTACTGCTTCCCCGTCTCCACTGACAGCCACCCTTATCCATCATTCTTGAAAATCGCGATCACTACTTCATTTTCTGATAACCACGCCTCTCTGTAACGATCCACGGGGCATAGGAAATACCGAAACAAATAAATAAATAAATAAATAAGTAAATGCAAAAAGAATGAATGAATTGTCGGTGAACCCCTTCACACACACATCGGCTAAGCGCCGGTACCACTAATAGCCGCTACCAACGGTGACTGTTGGCTTGGTGAGTTCTTAGGAAATCTTTCAGCTGGCGTAAGATACGATACGGGCTGTTTAATATGTTACTTGCCTATTTTTATTGCTACAGTAATTACATGTACACTCCAGGCGCATTTCTGCCGTCACCGTAGCCGTTGCCGTGATGTTCCATACAAAGTCCAACGGCGATAATATCGTCGCCGTGCGCCATATGCTGTGTGTGCTAGTGAAAGCGAGGAGGGACGGCGTCGTATGCCATCGCGCGCAAGGCACCGGTGGGCGGTAGGGAGGGAGGGGAGCGTTCTACTCCGGCGGCTTCTGCGTATGGCGCGGCTACGTGCACCTTATCTTGGAAGCAATCTGCTATAGGACAGATTGCAGGTCGAGCGCTGATAGCTTTGTGTGCACTGTCTTTTCTCCACTTCGCGTTGAAGCGAGATGCAGCACGAAGGTCAATTCGCTCATTGCTGCTGCCGCGCTTCCTCATTCCAGCATTTCGACCGCGAATTCACGCGGTAATCGAGTGAGATGTGTTCACGTTTGCTTGTGCGTGCATGGGATCATGGTCGTTAATTTAGTTAGCGAATGTTTAGCTGCTCATACGGCCGATAATACTACTAAACATAATTGTATGCCTGTCTACTAATTTGCAATCGCAAACGATGCTTCGCCTTTCGGACCAAACTGCGAATTCTTATTTAACTTGATTCAGAATGCTTCCCGAAAACTTGGCCAACAGCTGGTTCACGCAAAAGACCCTTTGAGGCACACGGGCTACTCGGGAGTGATCTTCAAGATAACATGCAAGGAGTGTGACGTGTCGTACATCGGCCACAGCGAATAGCTCAAACGGCGCTTGAAGCAACACATGACTGACGTGAACAACGGCCACACACACGCGAACGCCCTGGAGGAACATCACGAACTAACCGGACCTAGAATTAACTGGGACTCGGCAGTCATCATCGCAACCAAGAAAGATTTATCTACCCGTTTGCATTTGGAATTTCGCTGCACTCAATCAACAAGACGCACGTTGAACAGGACTTAGGGTAATCCTCCCGAGATAGACGCCCGCACGCTCTGCCACTTCACCCATAAATGTTCTCGCGTCCACGCTTGTATCTTCATTGGAATCAAGGGACCCGTACGGGGCCCGAAATGAATGCTTAGTTTTTTTTTGTACCAGAAGTAGTGAGTGCGTTCCTATTGTAAAATCAACATGGTCCAAAGTTCTCATATCCTATAATGGGGCATGAAACATACGTGATCCCATACAAACTCACGTTTTTCCTTTATGTCACATTATGTTATTGGATATAGAAGTTATGGGGAATACAGTGCTCCTTCATTATGGTGGTTACTGTGATATGGGTGCACGCTTGATGTGTCATGATGAATTTACAGCTCCTCCGTATTTTACAAGAATTGTTGCTCAGATTGCCAGTATTACACTGGGTGGTTGAGGGAGCACTTTCATCATTTCTTAATTCCCTGCGGTATATAGCACAATTATAGTCCATGAGCTCCTTGAAACTCAAAATTGACTAATTTAAATAAAAATATCTCTAATATGGTTGTAGCTAATTACAGCATGGCACTTATTGCAATTTACAAATTCTAGCCATGGAGTTCGCATGACAGATACACTTAGAATGATTTCTCAAGATAAAAACTATTGCGAGATATAAATTCCCGAACATTCTGGGGAAATCTATGGGCGTTCCTGTTAACTTTGATCCTAAATCAAAAAACGACGTTTTGTTAAAAAAGAAAGCAGAAGAATAGCGCAATTTTACAGCAAATTTTGCGGTCCATATTTCTTAATCGCTGTTATCCACACAATTCATCCCAAGTGTATATGCCTTGCAGTATCGCCCGTTAGACTTTAAAAATTGAAATGTGTGCAAAAGGTAATAAGTTGAAACCATAATTAGTAATTTTCGTCTATTATTCGATTATCTATTCCGGCTGTCTCTTCGAGTAGACCAGCTCATGGACTAAGATTGTGCTACCTGGCACAGGCAATATTAAACATTTTTCGGAAGTGTTCGCTTAAACACCCTGTATATCTTCGTGGATGGCAAAAAACAGACGGCGTTCTTTTATTCTTACAGATTAGTCCGCTTATCAGAGCATTGCTTACCTTGTTCATGCTATAGCCGCATCGTTAATACAACTGCAGAACATCAGTGTTCGATAACTTGAGAGCGAGGAAGGTAAGGCAAGCGTAGAACTCTTGCCCACTTGAAACATAGCTATTAGTTTCGTCAAGTCTTGCATCAGAACGTTTCTGGCTACTTTCGTTTTATTTCACTATCTCAAAGTGCACTAATGTACTCAGCGAGGAACACCATATTCTGCTTTTAGAGCCACTAATATTCCTTCCTGCAATAAATTGCAATACCCTTCATGAGCGGAATTCCTTATTTCGTGAACTCTGTATGAAATCGTACCGCGAAATGCGTTAATGTATCCGTTACAAAGAATTGCGGTCAGAACACACATTAGCATTTTCGTTTCATTGATTTCATTTTGACGTGGTGTGTGCGCTGAAAACTTTACTCTTTCGCTAGCTACCGTCTATTGAATAACATCAGGGAAGTGAACTTAAGACCACGAGTTTTGTTCTTCGACTAATGTGAAATATTTCTGTAAAAAGTTTCTTTTCATGTAGGGTTCAAAATATCACATGCTCTGAATATTCATGATTTTTATAAAAGTATCCGCAGAGAGGAAATTGATCTATCAAAGGCGCTTACAAACTGCGCAGTTAGGCCGCAATCGCAGTGATAGCTTGGTCAATGTTTTCAATTCCTCGGAAGGAATATTTAGGTAGATCAAACGAAATGTTATTCCTATATTCGAAATATCTAGGTGAAGTTATTTTTTACCGTCAGTTTATCCGTCATAAACTGCATCTCAATGTGAGAATTTCTCTTGTTCTTTATTGAACAATGATGCCCTTTTTAATGGTTTGAAGCAGAAAATGTAGAAAACCCAACTCTCACTTCCGCGATAACGGGGATATAAACAAGCGAGTCAAGATTCCTTCAGAACACTGCAAAAGATGTTCGGTCCTTCCAGCTTTCGGCACTTTGCTTGGCTACAGCACAGTTGAGACTGTGAGAAAAGATCTTACATTACCATGACTGAACCTGTTGCTATTTTCATCAAACTAGGTCTCTCACGCCATCCACCACGGAAATATGACCAACGGGTGAAGTTTATGCCACCATTTCAGCACCAGAGCAGTTCGTATTTTGTTGATAGAACTTAAAAGAGTCCGGCAGTCACGGTGATTGATACTTGGCACGACCTTCAGGCTGCAGGGCGCAGTCAATTAGTTTTTATAATGAGTTTATATAATGTGTATGTAGCGCTGGCCTTCGGTGGCACGACCTTTGAGTGCTACATCTGCATGGCCAGATGTTCCAGCACGACTAAAAATAAAATTACTTAGTACTTGTTTGTCTTTATGGGGTGAAACGTGTGACCCGATAAAGACAAACACTACACGTGTCACTTTTTCTTGAATGCACCAAGGAATGCAAGGATGTTCCGCGTAAATAGCTATTGAAATACCAGGTAACGACATGTGTGAATAAATATAAAAGAATGAATGTAGTAGAAATTTATTCGTCTCAGCTGCCGAAAAAATCATTAGTTTTAGAAAAAAAATCACTAAAATTATTAGCATAAGCTTGTAGGATTTTCAAAACTAAAAGGTTTATGAGCGTTATTATTAAACCATGGATAACGCAATTTTATTGCAGTGTAATATTTCATTTCAATGCTAATTATTTTCCCTCTTCATAAGTGATCCCGAAAGGGCTGCACCTATTTTATCACTTGAATAGGTTGGCCGTCAAAGGTTAATTGCGACTAAGGAATAAAATGAAGCAGAAATAATTCTTACACTATGCCGGCGCATGTCTCTTCCAATTTGTTGAAACAACAATTACAATCAGTATTCACCGCATTTCTTTTAATTCTTCATCACCATTAGCCCGTACCTGCAATAAGCGCCGGTTTCATGTATACTTCTTTGCCAACACATCGACTCACAAGGGGGCCAACCACCACCGTTCAGCTTGTGGCCCACGGAAGCAAACTGTTCGCAGAGCCTCAGCCACAGCAAGGGAGTCGCACTTTTCTTAATATACTTATCTGTTTAGATGATGGGAACATGGTCAGTGGGAAACGCTACGTAGAATTGTTTTCCTTGTACATCTTTTACTAAAGTTATTGTATAAATATAAAATAAGGGGAACTACACAAAAATATAATTTTAAGATAGTTAAGTATGAAAAGTTTGTTTCAGTAGTAGGATGCCGGCTTGCCTGGAACTTTAAAATTTAGCTGATAGTGTGATTTTTTGCAACAAAATAAGTAAGGCTCTGTTAGCTGTTTATTCTTATATTTTTTTCTTCGTGGCTCACACGTACGAAAAGTGGTACATGAACTGTAAGTCACTGTGACTCTTAATGGCTAATGGCAATATCTTGTTTGATATCAAAGCATAGTACGCCGAGTCTGCTACGCTGTACTTCAGACCATGTTTGTTTTGGTTGAAGACGGACCGGATCAAACAGTCCTGGAAGTACTGTTTGCTCGGATGGGGACTCTCTGTAGAAATGTGCAGAACAAATCGGGTTATTTATGCGTTTTAACAACACTGCACTCAACGTCACAGGTCGAAGTAAATTGGGCCGTCGGTTTGCAGCAAGCGCTGTCAGCACACATCCACGCAACGAACGGTATCTTGAAGAATGTATTTTAACAATACGTATTTTAACGGTGCTACTAAATTTCATATTGCAAAATTACACGATGTAGTTACATGCTCCAGATTTGCAAAGAATCGAAAAAAATATGTTTCCTCCGCTAAATAGAGTGAGTGGTACGACAGAATATACAAGATTGCGTGTCTTAATATACTCGCTATGAGGTCTGAAAGAGAGAATACAAAAGATAATATGTCCAAGAATAATGACTCTTAGGGCAAAATATAAGAATACAGTTTTCATGTTAATGTTTTTGGAGATGTGATGTTTGAATGCCCAGACTTGTTCAAGAGCGTATGCAACAATTAATAGTATAGGGTCGGTCTACCCATACTTTGGTGCATACTGGGATTTCCTGGGCCCTCCTAGTTCGTTGAACTTCATTCTATGGTTATTCTGGTTAGGAAGTCACGGCTTCGAATCCCAGCCACCGCGGTCACATTTTGATGGGCGTGAATGCGAAATTGATCTTATACATAGATTTAGGTGCACCTTAATGAAACTCAGTTGGTCAAAATTATCCAGTGCATTCTACTAAAGCGTTCCTCGTAACTCGGTGTGCAGTTTTTGATGTCAATGCCCACAATTTTATTTCTTTCCTTGGTGGAATCCACGTGCGACATTCATAAAACAAAAATTCACACTGAAAGAGTACTCAATAATTTCTCCGTGTTTCCATTTTTTGCCATGAATAGAGATGTCAGGTGGTTCATACCTAAAGAAAATTCATTTTATCCAGCCTGAAGTCCTACATTGTGCGACAAAGAAAATATATATTATTATAGCAACATTACATATACTTATAAAGGGCATTAAGATAATGTTTTAGTTAGCTTCACACAGATGTATAAAGTAATGTGACTTGAGAGTGGATTAGTCGAAATTCCACAACTAATGAACATCAACTGCGGAGAAACAATAACTGCAGGACTAATAACGAACACAGATTAGCACTGGTATATGTTCGAGCTACCGTTCCTTTCTTTTTTTCCATTCCTAACGTTCACTAGTTGCATAAAAGAAAATGCAAAAGCCAATTTTATTTTCGGTTTCTCACTGCATACAACTACGCATAGGCCGATGTTGCCCAACATTATTGTGGTATCCGGAATTTTTATACACACAAAAACCGCACAACAATGAAGAGGGGCGACCCTTGCCTGGGCTGAATATTGTGTTGAATATTGTGTTGCCTGGGCTGAATATTATTGGTGAATAATGCACCTTTCACGCGTGCCTTTTTGTCTCCTGCGATCACACAATGGCCTGTAAATGAGCTAGTGTCAGTTTTCAGGAAAGCTCATGGGACGAATACGCTGATAACACTTCGATACAGTTCTTCACGTACGGTATGCAACTTCATATAGGGGATTCAAATTTTTGGAATCGTCTACAACGTAATTTTGAAAAAAAAAGAAAGATTCAAAGCAACGTGCATAACTAAGGCGATCTGCTCACGGTGATTGCTGGCTCTGTCCCTGTGCGCCCGATGCTTCTTGAAATAGATATGGATGAGAAGGAAGCCAATGGGCATCAAAATGGAACACTCTACCAGTGAATTTCTACACCCAATAAAAGATGTTTTGCATGCTCTGGCTTTACGGGCAAATCTGGACTTGGAAAAAGATTAGAGCCCGTGTACTGCTTGTGTCAACCTTGGGGAGACGCTGTCTTTAGATAAACTTACTAGTATAAAGGTGAATTCATGCACCAAAACTGCCTTACTGTGCGTGGCGCATTATCTCCGCACAAATTTCGTTGAACTAACGTAGATTCAAGTACCTGTCCTCGAAGGTCAGCCTTTCTTCTTCCCCACCATGTATTATGTGCATTAAAATCACCCCTTTTTACAAAAGGTTCAAGCAGCTGTTACACAATGAGATCTGATTGTTCAAATTGAACTGCGTAGTGGTGGAAAATATATCGAGCATACGGTGATATTTTTGTGCAATACTGTGGAGGCAGCAGCGCCTTCTAAAAAAACTTTTAATAGCTATTTTTCTGGCGGCGAGAATACTTGGAACGATTGCAACACCGCCCGGTAGCTGGTTCGACCGGGCGTGGTCACGACGTATGATCGTGTAGCCTTGCAATATTTTCTTGTTTTTTCACCTAAATTGATTTGCTGCAGGCATAAAGCCATGGGAGACAAGTTGGGTAGACCGCCCTTAATGTAGCTTAAGTTGCCTATCTGTCCTCAGCTGTTTCCATGTGTGATATGCGCCATCATGTGGGAAAAAATATGTGTAGAAATAAAATAAATGATTACTTTATTTGACTAGTCCGTAAACTAGAAGGGGACGAATGTGTTTCTCAGTTGCCTTTTGTGTTCTGAAATTCGTTTCCACCCTTCATTTCCTTCTCGCTGGGCAGGGACTACCGGTTTCCTGGGTGGCCTGCAAACAAAAGCAGGGTCTCCCAAGCCTTCAGTGTCCATTGGACCCACTTCCACTGCGTCGATACCGCTAGGTTGCTCATCGCTATTGGCGATCTGCGAGGCTGCATGCCTCCTAAGAATAGGCGTACTTCGCAGCATTGTCATTGAGGCCTGCTTTGCCTAGACGTTGTGTTGGTTGCCACCAGCGCTTGTCGAGGCTTGTGAACCTCCCTCGGAAAAGACACTTTGCGCTCCTTTGCGTGTTTGCTCGTGGAGCGGACTTCGGCCAACATGTCCTAGGGTTGTACCTGTTTGGCCACAGAGGCCGTGTGCGGTGCCTGCCCCCTTTGGAAAGCTTGAGTGTCGCTACCCGTCTCAGTGAACGCCATGCGTTTTCGAGCTGCTTGTTAAGAGATGTTTTCTGTTGTCTTCAGTGTTATTATCTCTATTTCAATTTTCTATTCAGGGTAGGAAGGAGTACAGTGCAATAATAGGGGCAGTGTCGCGGGCGGCACTCTCCGCGTAGCTACGGTGGAGTCGCTAGTAGCGGCGGTGCTGCGATCGAACACTCTTAAAAAACACCTGAGGAAACGCTCGAATGCACTGCGACGTACCTATATTCCCCACGAGTGCAGGATGTTTTGTTCATATTTTTGTCCAAAGCACTTCGCTTATTTGATCTGTATTCTGTGCCCAGACAATGAAATGCGTATTGTTCCTTTTTTGCCACAGATACAAGAATGTTTTCTGATCGCCGCTTTAACATAGCCACGCTGTTGAGAACACTAGCACTTTCGATCGCAATCTAGTCTCGTCCGGATGAACTTCTTGAAAATGATAGAAAATGACCACAGCTATACGTTCAGCAACTAGGATCGAGTTTGCTTACTTTACAGAGCTTGAGGGCCCAGACGATAGTCTATAGGAACTCGAGTGAGCAGATTCGGGCAGTACATAATCTCAATGAAGTGACCGCAGGACAGGGGAATTATATCTAACTAGTTCCAGCAACGGCGAAAGTAAGTGTAAATCAAGCTGTTACGCTGCACGTTCGTTCTCCCCTTGGCACAACTTTCAACAGAACATAAAAGGCAACGCCTTGGATGAAAACAGAAACTACGCTAATAAATAGCGTCGAACAGACGGACTTGTTGCTCCTTACGCAAACAGAAATGCTCACGATTTGAAAACCACCAGAGAAAACGTTCATGCAGGATTGAAGTCACAAGTGCCCCTAGAAGCCACTTATTCTGAAGAAGGCCCTGAAATTCATCTGTAAAAAATCATGTCGCGCCCACACAGTAAATATGAATGAGCCGGAGGAGAGGACCCGCACCACAATGATGCCGGAAGCCAAGGGGTAGCTTCGCTGAAACGGAAAAGCAATTGATTGTTGTATTAATGGTGATCATGTTTTGGCAATGAGTAAAACTAGAACAAGGTCCACTTGCCGAAGCGTTGGTTCACGCTTTTACCTTGATCTCGTTTTTTTCATCGCATTAAATTGCAATCTCCCTCCTTCCCCGTGTTTTCCCATGCTTTGGCGAGCAGTTTAGCAACCCAGTGAAAACGCTTCTCCCATAGAACATCTGAATCATGTCCCAATTTTCATGCACCATTTCGGATACAAAGAGTACATCCGCTGGACGTCAGCCTTGGATATCCTATTACAAATGGCACAAGGTTCTTCCACATGGACCTTTTCTTTTGACATGATTGTGAAACATAATTATGTTTTGTCGCATGTTCAAATTACAATCTGAAGCTATCACGTATGCAGCTCGTGTTTACGACGTACTACAAAATTTCTGTCTCAATTTACTTTGAAAATTCAATTAGTTCAATAAGGCAATTGCGCTTGGCGCAGGACCTCGAAGAATGAGGAGTATGCTGCACTTCCACACACGTGTGCGCGCGCATAGCGTGTGCACACAGTGTATCTGTTCTTGATGCGTGGGCGCGCTTCCCATTGCATCTACCACACAGAGTGCGCTGCGACCGTCGCTAGCATCATGGCGAACACTATGCAAAAGGCCTTGACGTATGTCCGTAAAATATACGCAGCGTGTTCACATAATGTCCCTCGCGTACACGCAACGGATGTCCACAGGACACGGAAAGTGCGAGGAAATGATCATGTGAGGGGCGTTCGCAAGACGTATTTGACACTTCCCTAGCTCGGACATCGATGTCCTAGCAGTGGACGTCGATAAGGCATCCATAGGGCGCAATTCCTTTTACTGGGGCTATGGGAACTGCATTTCACATATGGGGCAGACTTCCAGTGTCTGTGTAAACACCTACTGAAGGCTCGCTATTCTGGCGTCACAGAGTATGGGGACACACACAAGCGCTGGTATGGCGCCAAAGAATGTTATCTGGAATAGTGTTCCACACTACTGCAATGACAGCAATAATTGTTATCGGAATAGGCTCAAGAACAAACGACCTGCACTACAAAAGTCCCGCTGCTTGCTTCAGAAAATGCTAGTCCCCGTAACAACGACTGTAAGTTTAAACTAAACAGCTACATTGCATGATTGTTCTCTCCTTGACACACCTTTCAGCAGCACACTAAGTGAGGCCCTGGAAAAAAAAAACTGCAAAATCGAATAATGTCGCAGAATATCAGCCGCCGGCCTCTTTGCTGTTGACGTGAGCTGAAATGAAGAGAAAGCGAGCCAAACGCCACCAAAATGCTTTCGAGCCACACAACAGGCACCACATGCAAGACTGAGCGATTGCAGCGCCCCCGCTCCTTTCGCCACCAGTGGTGTCACGAGCCCCTTTGCGTCGCTACCACCGCGCGCTGCACTGGCCGTTCTAGTTCACTGTAAGGAGAGCAAGTAGCATGGGGAGCCTTGCAATCGATGCATTGCGGTTGGTTCTTGCAGTGTTCATCATCGTGATCGCTTTGGCCAAACAGTGAACACGTCGAATTTCCACGGCATTACTCTTACCCGTGCCCGGTCCTCTAGCACCAAAGATGCTTGCGAGCGTTGGTTATGTAGGGTCTAATACGTAGGTACAAGTACAAGGCTTTCGCTGCTGTAGGGAGAGTTGTGCTGCTAAACGTCAATCGATTATTCTTTCTCCTGATTTATGTGTTGTCTCTACGGATAATGATCGTTCGTGCAGCGAGTACACTTTGATCGACCACAGCCTCCTCAATTTCCTCGTCAGTGCTTTCAAGTAGTTCTGCGTAGAAACACCTCGTGTGTTGTTGAGTCATCAGTGTCAGTTACTGAAAAATCGTGTTTCCCGATTTTCTCTCATTGTTTGATCTTGTTGCTGTTGTTGCAGATCTTCAGAATTCATGTTTTTCGCGTTGTAGTTGTTGCCCTACGCATTGTTGAATTGCTTTGCCTATCAGAAACGGCGATATGTCCTTAATTTTGGTTTGACTCATAGATGTGATGACAAAAAGCTTCCTAAATTCATTCTTCCTATTAAAAAAGTTATGCGTGGCTCTGGTATCACAAAGACCAGAGACCAGCGGAGCCTGCGGAAGGTCAGTAAAGCAGTGCCAAACCACACATTTAGTCTACATTCTTCATAATTTCACCACAATGTTCTGCGTAGTATTTCGCAGAATATCCCGTTAAGTTCCGAGGTGTGCTTCGGATATACCCCGCATCTACACCAAAGGTGTTACGGGGACATATGAAAAATGGCTCACCAACAATATTTACAAGTGGCAATGAGTGGAACCAGAACAGCAAAGATGGCGGGCCAGGCCAGAATTCGTCCACTGTCTCGTCTGCTATGCAACCTCTCCTTGGCTACGAGCCAGCGTTGGTAAGCGAAACGAAACGTCTTCTTCGTCGGCAGGATAAGTGGCTGGTAACAATATTTATTGTTTTTAAAATTCTTTATCAGTGTAAATTCATATAGTGTTTCAACACATTAGAGTTCATTTAAGTGCTGGTGGTCGTCGTAAGAACGATGGAATGGAAAGCCTACGGAATTAACTCTCAAGCGATAAATCAGAGGTTACTATATTCCAACGGGTTTTTCGACTACTCTACATATCGAATATAAACTTGAAGGCAAACCAAATCTCGGAAAGAAGGCAAGAGCTGCCCTACGGACGGTGAACCGGGAAGTGATTGCCGTCAGTCTAGGAGACAGGAATTTGCAGCCATTGCTTACGGGAGAAACGTGGTTATCAAAACACTATTTGAGAATGAGAAAAGTCAAATTGGCCATATCGTATGCTAGACTGTTATGGTCAACGAACGTGGGAGGCGCCCACCGTCATTCGTGTGGAAACAAATTTTTGGCGAGGGCTTAATAAATACAGCAATAATATATGGTGATCCAGCAGATTATCATAATTCAAGTGAGCTGTGGTGTTGCATTGCATTGCGTTTCGTAGCTGGGTTTCAGTTGCTGCGTTTTTGCCCTTCAAGTATTTGAGTGCTGTTTTTTTAGTGATAGACGCCTGGATCGTATCTCCGCCGTGCATGCCTCCGCTTACGCCCATTTTTAGATTCCCCGCACGTCCTTTGCTGCAACTCAGTTTTACCTGCTCCCTCTTCCCTCTTAGAAACTGCTTCTCCTGGCCCAGCATACGTACGGCATTTCGCATACAGCCGAAGCCGAAGGCCGCTGTGCTCAACCGCAGTGCCCTGGTGTCTACATGGAAATGCTGATCGCAAAACTTCAAGTGCAAGCGCTAGCGAAAAAAACTGGGCACGCCGGGCACATGGGCGATTCCAGCGCTGGTATAGCCGACGATCAATGCGGCCGGCACAAATTCTTCCGAGTTCGTGCTCTAACGCAAAGGGAGCCCCGCAATAAGTTTGTCCTTCACTATTTCGTTTCTCCATTTTTTGGGCGCATATGCGCGTACACAGCCTCTACAAATTTTGCGCGAGAAAGCTGCCCAGCGAAAACGCGTCAATCGCTTTAATGGCTTAAAAACGGGAAGGACTCGTAGCAGTGGCGCTTCTGAAATGCTAAGGGCGTGGCGCTCACTTCAAGAGGTTCTGAAAAATCACGTCGCTCTGTGCATACAGCGGACAGAATATTTATGGTTGCCGAGGAGTGGTACAGGCAGGTCGCACCCTTCCCATTCAGCAATTGAAAGGTACAGTTTTAAAACTAAGAACAATGATTTTCGATTGGTGCGCATGTTCTTCTGATACACATAGGTCCGCATTCACGATGAAAAAATATGCTACAACATCACTTGTTTTCTTCTCCTTGTGCTACCTACTTGGCGTTATGCATTGTTCTAGTGAGTTTCCTTTCTCGGCGCGGAAGATTGTGGAAACGTCGAACGGAGTACTTTCAATAGTGAGAGTAGCATCTTAGTTCGACTGAAAGGCCCACCATGTTCTATTCAAGTTACTGTCTGCTTTTCCATTGTAAAATATTTTTTTTCCTTACTGGATTCCCAACTATACTACGAGCCACACTAAGTACTAATGATATTGCGAATGACTTTAATTTCTCTATTGCGGGGCGCAAGAGTGAACTAGCTACTCATGTACAAAGTTACGTAGGCCAATTGCAGAAAACCCTACGTAACATCATTGCAACGCCTTAATGTAATGATTCCTCCCTTCTTATTTATACGCGGAAAACTTAAGCTTAAGTGCCTAGTAGCTTTTGTGAAATGCTTAAGCAAGCGTTCAGTTGTGAACAGTCCAGTGCATGAATAACGTACTGATTGAAAAAAACATTGTGAGACATGGGTCCTGCAGCAACACTTTTCTTTTTGAGCGTAGCCACTGTACGTGACCAAAGGTAAAGGCGAACGTGTAATTCTTATGTTTGTTCGCGTGGAAGGTTGTTAAATGTTTGTGGGGTGGCACAAAATTCGAGCACGCCAACGAAAGTAAATAACGCTGATCTGCGTATAATGTAGGCAATGGAAGATCGATTACCGCTGACAGGCGAAGGGAAAATCAGCCGGCGTTGCACCCGCTTCGATGTGTGCCACTAGCCTGCGCCTAGAACTTTCCTCCAGGCACGAGTTCGGCGACGACTAGATGATGAGTGCCCGGACTGAGGGCGGTCGCTGTCTGAAGCTACCACACCTTGTGGAGCGTTTGGCGCTACTAAACAGTAAAGATTTTTTGTGGAGCAGCCAGGGATCATATAAGCAGTCAGGTACAGCACCGAAATAGTAGCGTTCGTTGCGCCTAACCTTTCGTTTGGCGAAGTTAGTGGTTCTAAGCCAGAAATAAGAATATACAAAAGGAATATGTGGAAGCGCCGAAATAGATTGCTTACGGCTCAAAGCACTGTGGAGAACATCTGCGGCGACCTACGCAAATTGGCAGGTACAAACAGTGTCGGTGAACTTTAAAAACTTACTTGATTTTTTTAAGAAATGAAAATGCAATAACGTAATGATCGCAGAGGTGAATCTGTTTTCCCTGCTAAGGTGAAGTTACATGAAATTTCGCGAAAGTTATTCGTTACACCAGTAATCTACTGCAGCCAACTTCGCACACTTATATGCCACAGTATATATGACCTGAAATACTGCCGGCATAACAAGAGACGCGATAATGGGCAACAGCAGTCTCTTTTATTTTCAATGACATTTGGCCATTTCTATCTCTTGTCCTTCACCATATTAAGCATATTGGAAACATAATAACGCTTCACAATTACTTCTGTATTTAATTAAATTATGGGGTTTTACGTGCAACAACCACTTTCTGATTATGAGGCACGCCGTAGCGGGGGACTCCGCAAATTTTGACCACCTGAGGTTCTTTGACGTGCTCCGAAATCTATGTACACGGGTATTTGCGCATTTCGCTCCCATCTAAATGCGGCCGCCGTGGCAGGGATTCGTTCCAGCGACTTCGCGCTTAGCAGCCCAACACCATAGCCACTAAGCAACCACGGCGGGTACTTCCATATTTCAAGAAACATTTTGATCCTCGTCTTTATTCTCTGCTACGGTGGTATCCACCGTAGCAGAGACGGTGGATACAGATACAGTGGATGGTAGCAGAGACGGTGGGATAAAGACGGTATCCACCGTCTTTATTCTCTGATACGGTGGTATGCCACGCAACAATCACTGCATGTAACCGAGATCAAGCGCTACCAGACAACCAAAACAATGAGATAAAAGAATTACCCTAGATGGCTGTAGTCACTAATTCTAATCAAGCAAACATTTCTAGAGTATCGATAGATAAGACGATGAAATACTGGTGGATGGAAAGCCACAAGAATAACTACGTAAGAAAATGGGCATGCCATAACGTTAACATTCACACTAACAAAAACATTAACGCCATAACAAAGGCATTATTGTAAACGAATTAGGGCCTTTAGAGGTGTACGGAGCGAGAAACGATTACCTATTTATTGATTTAATTTATTGTACCCTCAAGACCAGGTATAACAGTAGAGAGAGGGTAAAAAACAAATGCGTAAGTAAGTAACAAGGACTCAGAAAGCGGTTAGTTAATAAAACAAAACTGTTAGTTAATTCTATCCGGGAGCGATGATGTCTGTTATGGCCGAATGAAACTTGGAGTTGTCCTTGATTGCAACAACTGTGCCGGAAAGGTGGTTCCATTCCTGAGAAGTCCTGCGAATAAATGATGCGTAATATGTTCTGGTGCAGCATTGAATTACTACAATTGTATGGCTATGATCAATGCGAGAGGAGATGTAGGTAGGAGATCATATAAGGTTATCACGCACGTAAGAACTGCGGGAATATAATTTATGAAATAATTTAGGGCGAAAGCACTTAGGCCGGCTGAGAGCGGAGCAAGTAGCTAGGAGTTTGTCAGGGATGCTACGCTTGATGTGCGGCTAGATTTGCTGTAAATTAAACGCTTGTCAGTGCTTTGGATTATTTCAAGTGATTGAATAGGGGCTTCGAGGTGCACGTCGCAGATGGATGAGGCATCCTCCACTTTACTCCCAATAACCGTTTTGTTTAAGATTAACTTGAATGATGTAGCGCCGAAGAAAAATTTTGCCGAATATAACCCAGCAAGCGGTTAGTATTGTTAATTACCTTATTGGTGTGTAACGACCCAGAAAGTGTCGAGGTCATGTGGAGGCCTAGGTAGTTATAGGAGTTTAGGGCTTCTACGAGAGTATCACTAAGGTAGTAGTTCAGCGGAGGGATAAGGATGTGAAGTACACAAAAACATTAACGCCATAACAAAGGCATTATTGTAAACGAATTTGGTACTTTAGAGGTGTAGGGAGAGAGAAACGATTACCTATTTATTGACTTAATTTATTGTACCCTCAAGACCGAGGTATAACAGATATAACGTTTATTTACGTTAAGTTGCATTAACCATATGTCACACCAATTGGAGATAGCGTTAATAGATATCCTCCTTTAGGAATTTGTTATCAGATTTGTCTGAGATTTCACGGAGGATGACAGAGCCATCTACGACAAGGTAAATGTTAGAAATAACATCATTGAGTAAATCAATAACGTAAACTAGGAAGAGGGCCTTTAACTGATCCTTGGGTCATACCAGAGTCTAGGGGGTTACGTTCGAACATATGGTTATTCGACGCAACGTACTGTGACAAATTAAGGGGAAAATGTTCAAGCCATGAAAATTTGTTAGGATCAAGACCAAATTTACTAAGTTTAAATTGAAACAATTTATGACACATTTTGTCGAAGGCCTTGGCGAAATCAGAGAAAACCCAGACTGTGAATGAATCTTTCTCGAGAATAATATGAAGGTTGCGAGTAAAAGACAAAAGTAGAGTTTCGCAAGACAAGTTTCTTCAAAAATCATGTTTTCCTTTGTGACAAGTGAATTATTGTTGAAGTGCTTCGATAAGTGTGATTACAGCATATGCTGATGAACCTTGCAAGGAATGCTGGTGAAGGAAATTGGGTGGTAGTTGAGGGGCGAAGTTTCGATGCCAGACTTGTGAAGTGGGACAACCTTCACGACCTTCCTATCTGCAGGGAGCTCATGGGCGTCTAAAAACCGCTGAAAAAGTATTGAAAGTTGAACAGATATAGAAGCAACAGTATTTTTCAGAAATTGTACTTTAATCAAACAAGCACACAGCGTCGATGGCCAATTCAGACCTTCATGTACATTTTCAAACCCAAGAGGTTCAATACATACCTGGGTGATTGCAAAACTCAAGAGTTGGAAGCAAATGATCAGTAGATACGACAAAGTTGTAAATGAATAAAGAATTTAGAACATGAAAACATACATCATCGGGTACTGGTGAACCATTGGAACCAATCAGCATGACCGAACTATCTTTGAAGGGGTCAATAGAACGCCAAAACTTTCTAGGATCATTCACAAGCATTGTGGGCAAAGGTTGTACTGGGAACCCCTTTTGGCATGTTTTATAGCCTCTCTGCAAGTATTTTTTGCCTCCTTATAAGCACCGCCTATCGAAGCCACTGTACTTTTATTTGCTTTTTGATACAGTAGTATTCTTTTGTTTGGGAGGTCTATTTAACTGGGAGTTGAACCACGGCTTTTTCAGACTGCACTATATTACACTCGACGAAATAAACTTACCGGTGAGCTCATGTATTTTATTTTTGAGAACAAACCAGTTCTCATCAACCATGCGATCATAAAAATTGGCGTAAGAAAGGATCAAGAATGTTAGCTAGCTCAATATTGTTATCACCAAAATTTGCGCTATCATAGAGGTAAATTATTTTTGTTTCAACAACATAGGATACAATATCTTGAACGGAAGACCTAGGTGATTGTTAAAGCGCGGTACGCGTGAATCATTTGGAACTATCTCAGGTTCAGATCACAAGATTAAGTGAAGGAGTAGCGCTGTCTGAGATGCTAGTTGGTTACAATGCTAATTGTGTTAGGGAAGATAAAGAGCAGAGATCAAGGAAGTCGTTAATTTGTGAATGAAATGGTTAACAGCGTGGAGGATAAGTAATGCAGCCTATATTGGGGAAGTTTAAATGCCCCAATAATATAATCGTGTTTGAAGGATGACGTAAAGTAAGTGTGCTAAGCACAGCGTGAAGCTCAGCGGTGAAAGTGGACGAGTAGGAGGGAGGGCGGTAGCAAACAATGACCGTAATTTTACGGTGACCGATATGAACGCAAGCACAGAAAACATCCGGGCTGCATTGGATATACAGGAGGTAACACTGCAGGGACTTTGAAACAGCGAGTAGTTGGCCTCGGCCTTGGCGAGCAGTGCGATCACAACGGAAGATACGAAATCGAGACAAGTAAAAGATTTCACAATCTTGCACGTAAGGTTGTAGCCATGTTTCAGTTATTAAATCAATACTAGCATGACAGTTGTAGATGAGCGAGTAAAGTGCCTCGCGCTTGCAAACTTGCGTTAGCAAAGAGCACGGAGGCTTGTCCTGGTAAATACAAGCATCTCCCCTCGCGCGTTCATACGTAGTAGGGTGATGACGCAGATTATCAGGTACGCTAGCGCGACCTTGAACAAGAAATTTAACTCGTCCAACGCTGCCACTTGAATCATGTATGAAACATTACTGACCTATGAAAGCTTGTGGAAACGCAGTTTAAATGAGGGAAAATCAGGCTGGTTTTCAACAAATTCGAGAAGCTTTTTTTTCTAGCGAGCCTTGTCGCAGGCAAGAAGTCCTCACGTACTGAAATATTACTACCTTTAAGCTTTCTGTGAGACGAAAGTATGCTCTCCTTAATTTTATCCTTCGATAGTTTCACTATAACCGGTGATCTTGGTGGTAAGTGATTTCCCATCGCTAACGACAGGGCATCCAGAGCTTTCTGTTCAGTTTGAAGCCATGATTCACGGGAACTGTGCATGCCTTAAAAATAAATCTAGTTATTACGCCTTGATCTGTCCTCCAAGTCATCTCAGCGCGATACTATCATGCCCCGCTGTTTTTCCAACCGCACAACGTTCTGTTGATTTGTGGCGAGATCATTGCAAACAGTGCGTAGTCCTTCAGATTTACTTTCAAGTGATTCAAAACAGCGAAAAATATTAGTTCACTTTCAATTGCGTTTTGCTGGTTTTCACATCCTTCCTATCGTATTTCAGTTCGGACTTACCTTTAGTAAGCTTGACTGTCGTCTTTTTTATGTCTTTAAACATTAAGGAGACGGGGCTCATCTGATAATAATGGGATTCAGGAACACTACTCGAAGAAGAGGAATCTTGAGCTGACTTCTGGACTACTGGAGGCCCCAGATTTTCCTCAACATCACCGAATTGCAGCAACAATGGCATCACGTCGAGGCAGTCACACACAGTGCATATAAGACAAGTGGGCAAGGGAGCAGCAAAAGGGAGCGATTATCACTCCGTTTAGCAGACAGAACCCAATTTTTGTGTACCTACGGAGCGAACAAAGGTTGTACATAAGGCATTGTGCAACAAGTGCTGCTTACATGCCCACTGCAGATGTAGCTAATCAGCAATCTCCTCTTCAACGAGCTGGGAAAGGGCGGAAATTCAGCCGGTGCCGTCGATCTAGAAGCGATGAGGTGTCCTACGTAGCTGTTCGTGGGTACTATTGTAAACGTTTGATTGATTGGATTATTATTATTATTATTATTATTATTATTATTATTATTATTATTATTATTATTATTATTATTATTATTATTATTATTATTATTATTATTATTATTATTATTGGTAACGATGAAGCAGTTGTACCTGCCCGTTATTTGTAGTCAATGCGCAATGTTCCGAAATTTTGCAGTCAGTGCAAGGCGGTTCGGGTTGAAGCCACGGATTTTCCAGCTGAAACATTACACATACAGACAGAGATAAGGAGGCGAGAAGGCATTTCTCAATGTAATTGAAGTGGTAGCTTTCTTTATTTCAACCCTCGGTCTCAGCTTTCATGTACCTTATGATATTGGGCCATCTATTGCAGACACACAAGAATTCACTACATTTTGCTCCTGCAACTGCAGTTTTATATCGGCCCTCTCGACAAAATTATAGACATCTTCTATGGAACTCTATGCATGCCTAAAAATAACCAAGCGTTGTGCTTTTGCAGTTTCAAATTATGTATTTTTCTAGTTGAATGATTAGTACCAACACAGGCAATGAAAGGACAGAACAACTGATTGCGGTTGATTTGTCCTTTCAATAAGTGGCCTTAGTGTTTTCGCTATACATAAAAAACGCATTACTTGAAACCGAACTAGGCCAGCTTGTTGCCTTTACTGCTTCCTTAGAAATGGCGCAGTTTTATACTCAGTCACATTGCATAACGGGCGTTGTTCTTGCGTGTTACATAACAAATACTTGAGTCAGAAAAAACAATTCCCTTTATTAGGTATGAAATCTATGGCTACGCGTAAATAAAGAAGTTCGGGCAATAGTGCAGAGCATCTGGTTTATTAAACGCGTGTATACTAAGGACGCGATACACTAAGGAGTGTTTTCTTGTTGTATGTTTTCTGCGCTGATTGTAAGGACCACAAGAACACACACACAAAAAACACACAAACACGCACAGACTTACAGAAAGAAAGACCGTGGCAGGGCCACCGAGTGAGGGGCACCACCTCGCGGCCCTTAAAACGCGTAGCTGAACAGCGGAATTGCTTCATCACTTTACCCGGTAACTCGGCCAAAAGAACCGGACATGGCTAATGATGGTTGCCGCGACATTCCTATGAGGACTGACCCAGCGTGTCCCTTTACGTCGACTGCACGCACCGTTGCACAGAACCAATAAGCCGCCCAATGAAGCGCAGCTATCACGTAGTGACACCGGTCCACGAATAATTACCGAGCTCAGTGGCAATGCCGGATGAGGCGGAACATTGGGTTCGTTAATTTGCGAGCCACTGGAGCGCACCGTTCTCGTTCAGCGTGAGCTAGCACGCGGCGGTGAAATTTCACGCCGGTAGCCGCTTTCGCTTCAACGCATAAAAAAAGATAAACGGAGGGGTAAGGTGGTGGAGGCCATTTGACAGTACGGCTTACTTTGTGTACGTTGAAATACGAGGCACCTCGCTTTGAAGCCTAGTAAAGCAAAATATAGCGTCAGCTGACTGCTTCTCAAGCCTGAAAGTGTCCTAATATTGTCGCCTAACCGTTATCCAGACGTCCGTTTTCCAGTGCATTTCCCATCTCTTGGTTTCATTTCTATTACCTCAACCGGCCACTAGTTATCCGCTTTGCTCATCAACTCGCCTGCTAAACTTCTCTTCTTAATGTGAAGCAAAGTAGCAGCGAAACTTCACTGGCTGTTTTCCATACTGCATCTTGATATATTAACTCTACTACCGATAATTATGGTATCACATACTGTTAGACTTTACTGCGTTTTATCTCAAGAAATTCTTAAACATTCTTAAGTTCAACAATAAAATGAGTGTTGGAGAAACTTTATAAATACTGCGGCACTGTGAATAATTCATCTCTTCTTAGTCTGCATTCACATGCAATAATGGCAATGCAAATGCTCATCCTTGCAAATACTCATCCTTCTTCTCGTGTGCACGGTATGCATATATAAAGCTATCGGAATGAAGAAAGCAAATAAATCTAGTGCAGAAAGGAATGTATTGTAGAACAGCCACATTCATAGAGCAATCACAGTTCATGTGTACCGTACTAAGACTATTATAGAACTTAACTTCGTTATCTGATATCCTCTTTGCAGCTATTCTGGCCCGAAGTCCATTCATCTTTAGAATTCGTGTGCCTCAATAGTTTACGTAGTAGTCGTGCTATATTGCGGATATGAAACCACTTTGTTTTATTTGCGCAGAACGCGCTAACGACTTATCCTCTACAACAAGTACCCGAATTGCCTGAAGTAACTTACGTAATTATTGTAGCGACGCTCCTTCCACCTACGAAAGAAAAAGCCTGCGTGGACGATGTGCTGTTTCACTACTTAATCACAGCGTTTTCTGGATCACCACCTCTATTTGTTCATGCGATGTTGTCACGCTGCATATTTTACTCAATCGTGAAATCGTAGACTTTATACCGGTGCTTTTTGAAAGGTTTGAGATTGCATGCTAATGTAGAGTACTCTGATTTGTTAAATGTGTGTGTAGAATATATGGCACATGTAGCCGCCGAGAAATAGCTAAGGCTCAGACACGCCTTTATTAGCGTCCACATGAGCCCAGAAAATAAAAGATTGCTCCTAGTCCCCCGACGAACGCGCTCACAAGTGCCCCTTGACCCGAAGGTTGCCCTCTTTTTTTTTTCTAGGAACACAGGACACTCAACACATTCCCATCCATGAAATGCGGCCTGTAGTTCTAGCGGATTCAGGCTATGGATGGCACTAGTTGTCACAAGGCCGTCTGACAGCTTTATCTTTGAAGAGCGAACGTGTCCATCTTCTCGTCCGTAGAATTCAGTCCCCCTTGAGGGTTGCCACATATGACGTGGGCGGTTTTCAGAATGTACAAGTACAACAACGCCTTCCTTAATTTTGTTCTTGCCCCATATGTCACAGATGTGTGCTGATCTAAGTTGGAGTAAGTTATCTTTGTTACGTCGTTTCCAAAAGCTTGCGGTCAGGCGCCTTCTGTACTAAAGTCTCCGCAAGACCTCCGCACACGTTGACATCTCCGTTACCTCGACGTTACTTTGTGATGTCGTACTGAGCCTACGGCCAATTTACAGGTTGCCCGGAGTCAGAGCACATGGTTCGCGGTCTTCCGACTCAATAAAAGTAAGTGCTCTAAAATTGACGATAGCTTCAACTTCTGCGAGTATTGTCCTGAATTCATCGGAGGTGAAGCAGGCTCTTCGACGAATCTTGCGAGGCCCTCTCTTTGTACATCTTATAAACCGCTGCCACCCTCAACCTTACCATGGAGCGTTCGACGCAATAAATTTCCATTTGATGCTTTTTCTGCTCAGGTGTCAGGCGACGCCTTCTTGTAAAGGTATTCTGCAAAGATTGTGCACTTCTGCTGACGTTTTTTTGAGGGCCCTAGTATTGTCAGAATAGATGGCCTGGGAAAGGCCTCACTGGGCATCAAAGCGACGCAGGACATCAACAATGCTTCAGTTGTCATGTTGGTCGCAAATTCTTAGCGAATCGCCCTCGGAGCTGCACATCTGAATAGAGCAATGTAGTTGTTCGCCTCTCCTAACGGAGTTCTTACAAAAGAAGGTCTTACTCCAACAACTTCAAACACGTGTGCTTGTGTCACCCGAAGCTTTGTGAGAGGAGCTACTAGAGCGTTGCCAGGTGGAACGACGTAAAGTTTGTACAAGTAACATTTCCTGGTTACCTTATTCACCAGGCTTCGTGCTTTGTCCATGCAGAAGCACTCTCTCAACTGCGTCAGCGCGTCTCACACATCTCTGTGAAGTACTTCGCAGTGGGCTTTGAATGCGTTTAACCTTGAAAAATTGTGATTGCTCGCCAGGATATGTTACGATGCCTGACGCCTTCCAGAGTTTCCGTCCACATTCAACGGCCACCAATCCGAAGTATCCCATCTTCATTCTAGATTGGACCAATGCCTGCGATGGGTAACGTTATGTCGAGAGAACGCCCTGCTGAGTTAACATTGATCTGTGCGTTGGAAAACACATCTTGTTCCTGCCAAATCATGGTTCAGCTCTCATTCGCTCCTGCGCCGTGAAGGGACTAGTTTCTTTATCGCTGACATTAGGTCTGCCGAACCAGACGAACCTCAGCAGCCATGCCGTAACTCTCAGCAGCTTATCAAGTGTGCTGTCACGCTCCATTACAATGAGCGGAAGCGTGACGTCAGCGTTAAGTGATACCTGAACGGCGACCTTTTTTCACAATAGACGACTTGTTCGTTGCCCGGTGTTCGTAGTGGTGGTGAGGTCCATATGTGCGGAGATTCTTGAAGTCAGTGAAGTAAGTCCAAGCCACAACAAGCTGTTCGTAGATATCTGTTCAACAGATACGCCACGTGTCAACAGATCTGCAGGATTCTTAGTAGCGGCGCAATAATTCCAAGCTGAAGGCTCGGTTCGCCCTTGGATTTCAGTGACTCTGTTGCAAATGAACTGTTTCCATTTCTGTGCATCGCCCCTAAGCCACGATAATGTTCTTGTCCGTAAGCGCACTGCATACGAAGCTCATCAACCTTGCACCAATAAATGCTCCCAGATGTCGTAGACGAGGTAAAGCTACCGTGTTGACTAGATCAACGTGTGGCTTTCCAATGAGTAACTGGGGTGGCCTTACTAGGTCAGGCACGACGTAGATGACTGCGCCGCATGCGAACGGACTAGCATCGCAAAACGCGTGCACTTCTAGTATGTGGTGTGGTTTCTGTTTGATGCGGCCTATGTAGTGCGTTACCCTAATTGATTGCAGCTTTGTCAACTGGCTCACACATGCTTGCCAATCTGTTTGTAAATCTGCGGGCAGACACTCATCCCAGTCATTTCCACGCGTCCAGATATTTCGAAACAAAATTCCAACGGATTCCGTATACGGTGCGATGAGCCACATCGGATCGAAAACTCTTGATGCTCCTCGTAAGACAAACCTTTTCGTCTCTAACTTTGCTTTAAGAAAATCAAGAAGATTGACATCGAGAAGCTGAACTCATTACTCTGGCGACTACGCGCAATGGCCAGTACTTTAACTGAGGCTTCACGAAGCGCAACAATCTCTTGGGTGATTGAGCGGTGCTCGCTTTCCAACGTGCTCATAAGATCAATACAGCTTGTCGTCTATTTGCGAAGATTTGTTCCTGTCGCGGGCATGTTACGCGTCTCTGGAAAAAATGAACAGCTTGGTTGTCCGTATCAGCTACTGTCAATAAATCGTCGACGTAAAACGACTCGCCCAGTCTCTCTCACGTGCTCCCCTGACACGAAGCACGTCCGCGTTTTTTTAAGGAGAACATGAGAAATTCAACATCGTGAGCACGTGGAAGTCAATACTTTCAACACTGTCGCCTACGGTTGCGTGAGCCGGCGAGTCATTACAGTGTTTTAACGGTTCCGGCATTCGGGCAAATGCGGGAGGAGTAGGCGTTTCGCCAGTTGGGCGTAGGCATAAACGTGAGTGGCGAGAACGGTGCAGCCCCTTTTTGATGCACAGCTCAACTAGACAATCACAGACCTAATAGTGCATTAAACAAGTACGTCAAACTTCGCTTCTGATGTTCAATTGTGGCACGAATACCGGACCCGCTAAACTCTTGCCTTTGACCGGCTTGCACAGCACATGTGTATAGATTATCGGCAGCGCAGGTGCATAACAAACGACTACTCAGCAGATATTGAAAGCCTAAGGAGCACCCATGCTTGCACAAGGCTTGCGTAGAAGAACTCTACCGCAGTTAGGAGCTCGCATGTTCTTGTTGTTATAGTAATATTGTACAAGAACCCCGAGAAACGACTTTGCTCTATAGGGAATGCTATGCATGAATGGTCAAGTTTGGCAAAGTTCGGTATTTCTACGTCGTCTGGCGATGCCTTCGCGTAAATAAGTTGATAGATTCAACATATAAAATTCAACACTCGGCAAGCGGTCAGTTTCATTGGCTTATCTAGATTCACTCGTGAGTTACCATCTCCATGGTGCTAGCTCAAGCGCGGCCCACAAAGAAAGAATCACGCGGCCAAACCATCGACGCCTGCTTTCATTTCTTTTTTTTCGTTCCACGCAGTGCACTAACTCTACATGTAAGTTAGAGGAAATCAGTTTTCTCATTGTAGATTATTCCGCACTCTGTGGTTGTTTATAGGCATTTTTAAAAAAAAACGCAACACTGGCCCTGAATGCACTTTAAATAGCGCGCAATATATTACATTGTTCTTTGTACTGCGAGCGAATGATGAATAGAAAGATAATGTGGCTAAGACGGGGCGCCTCGATGATGCGGCCTAGAAAGGATTGGCAAGTGGATTGAGCCGAGTGCTTCCAGAGACGGCGCGAAAGTCTCAGTATTACCACTTTGCGTTGATAAAAATAAACGGCGCTGGCGCGTGGCGTTTTGCCGACTTGTGTGCTTGAATAAAGTAAGCGGCCCATGCTCGGAGGGTGCGCTCGTTTTGCTATACTTAGTTTTATCTCTACATATTCTTGTCGGTTGCGTTCGCCGGTTACACGATATTTTTCTTCAGTGACTGCCATCAAGCAACTCAGGCGAGTAAGAAGCTCACCGCAGTCAGCAAAGCACTCCTGCTGAGAAGCATTCTCTGAGCTTTAAATACGGAATACGGTGAAATATTCTTGAACGGAAGGAGTTTCGCTAGAGAATCTGAAATGTCATTTCTCGGAAGAGCAACATTTATAGCATTACAAAGTACCGTCAGGGAAAGCAGAAAAACAAATCTGCAACATCAATTTGAGTGATAAACTCGTAAGAAACGCAGACACAACTGAGCTTGAACGGTATCTACTCGCAAGCAGCGGCTCCCATTGCAGAAGTAGAACATTTCATGAAAAAAATCGTATAAACGTTTACTATCGGTTCATTCAGGTAGAGCGCATAAAAGCGTGTTATGTTCATTACTTGTCTCCGCAAACTCGTGGCGGTAACCACCTTCTGCAATGAAGACAACAAAAGTATTTTGAAGCAAACACTCAAAAGAGGCAACATTCATCTATTCTGCTAAACAGCTATATCATTTAGAACATGGTTTTATTTATCACCATAATAAACTCTGTTTTATGATTGCCCTTATTCTAGTCTCGGTGACAACCTGTGTACGGCAAAGTTGCAGTGACACATAACAAAGACGTCCTGGTTTTATCGCTTACCTGCCATGAAGCCTTGGCGTTGAGCGACAACGATAGACCACGCGAGACTGCGAGCAAACCAAAAATAAAGTATGAAGAACTTCTGCGGCCAAATAAATTTTAAACGTGCATCACCGTTAAACAACTAAGATATGATGGAATACGAGAGTGGCTAATCAGGAATGAAGTTCAGCTCTTTGTCGCGTACGTCCACATTACGCCAAAAATTGTTAATATGCTTTTCCTACATGAATGATGCTGCCTACCTAAATTTCCATCCCTAAACAATGTTGCTAAATAGCCGTCTGGAAACTCCCTATGTAAGCAGGTATTTATCAGCGGCTTCCAAGCTAATAGAGTGCACTTAAGGTCACAATTTTTCACACCCAATTCTTCAGCGTTTAAAGACACCAGTAAAATTCCAGTTTTATTGCATCAAGTATGATTACCTTATTAATAATGACCATTGAATAAGACGTCTCAACTCTCTTTCCCATAATGTCTCCTTCACGAACCACGTATAAGCTGGGTGGGCATGGCGCAAGGGTTGGTACGCGGGGAAACAATAAATTGAATGGTGATCGATGCCACATGTCGGCAGTATCCGAGGAGGTACACCGGAACTGATGCTTGTCTCGGGCTTCTTCCGTCGTTGACACAAATTAATCAAGTAAATGTAGCTTACGCAATCTTAAATATTAGTTAAAACGTGTTGACAGCAATTTAGACCTCCGCGCTGCCTCGACTAACACGCTCGCGATATATCGAGACATAACAGCATTAACTGCTGTATCTACAAAGCAATAGCTAAGGAAAATCACACATTGTGTTTGCCAGCTGTGGCACTGTCGGCTTTCCGCAGCTGTTGCCGATGCTCGAGGCTGCGCACGTAAGAAAGTATGTGTAAACTGTTAGCGGAGCTTCCATGGAAGCCCACATGTCTAGAAAATGGCGGCTCGTTGCAATCGTTGCCATCTATGCATTGTGGGGACAACTAACAGCAAGCAAAAAAATAAAGAATAAAGAGTGACGTCACAACTGGAAATGGCAGTCACATGAAGATCTGATGCTGCTTAGTGCGAATGCTTGAGTTTCTTTAGCGTCCTGCTTTTCGACCGCTACGCCAGTAATTATTTATCTTTTGTGGCTAACGCGAGCTTGCGACTTCCCTGAGCAATAACGCCAGCGTGTCCTTTAACTGTAGGAGCGGCGTGTGACTTAATGTGAACATAATTAGGCCGTTATTGACGGCAATTGCTCCAGTAGCTTCCCTAGGAAAGTGAGCGAATAGGATGGAAATAATTGACACTGCCACAGAGGTTTCAAAAGCAACTTCACTTTTATTCGCCTAGAATAATGCAACCAATGTAGTTGACCAACCAAAACACGTTTCAATGGAAGGAAAGTACTATAGCCAGCAGAAGGTCGGAATGTATAGCAACATATGCGGATACTTTTCGCAGAATTATTGGTAATTACCAAGTTAATGCAACATTTATCAGACAACACAACATAGTCCTACATTATCATTTAGAAAAAAATTCGACTTACTGATGTTGCTGCCCTTCGGAGACCCATAGCCTGTGGTGCGGAGATTAAACGAACATGCAGCGACGTTTCATCGCGGAGCATTCCGCATTGATCGTCACGACGCGAGACAAGCATCTGGGATGCTGCAGCTCGAACATTGCATGATAAAAAACCTCAACTCACACATTTCACCAATGAATTCCCTTCTCTAGGTCACGCAAAATTTGAAGTGAGGCGCATGCCACACATTGAATAAACAGGCAAGGAAATAAAAAAAAAAATCTCGGATGAGACCGCCGCGTTCAAGTGAGCACCGCCATTCCGCTCGTTTGCTGAGTCTTGCTAAGCCTTGCGCCCGGATCACTGGTTGGTAGGGGTCACCAAAAACAAGCTAACAAAACGTGAAATAGAAAAAAATCAACGTTTGTTGTATTAGTACAGCAAACATATTTGAAACGGAACATTTATCGTGTGGCAGTATTCTGATTTAAAATTTTCGAAATTTCTTTCACATACGCAGCTTTTGTCGTTTCAGTGTTTGTCCACCCTCACCTAGTCGTGCTTCAACCGTGCACCACTAACTGATATCTTTGGCGATAGCTTTTGGCACGCTTTTCGTTCCAAGCTTCGGGACGTACTTAGATAGAACTTGCGTGCTTTGCTAACCATGGTGCGCCTGAATCGGTTTCGCACGCTGGCGAGCAATTTATTTATTCTGTGCAATTGTTTTGCACACTGGCCCATTTAGGTGCTCAATATTTATCCCAAGGCAACTAGTAAGATGTTTTCTCACGACACACGTTGATATGTTGCACCTGCAAGCTCAATAGTAAGTGAGTGTTTATCAGTGCAACTGCTCATTTCAAAATGGAATTCAAACATGACTTTATTAGCAATTGATTGGTGCCACCATCTCCCTCTGTTAAAAAAAAGTTCATTGTTTTTCTCCATAGTCTAGTGAAATGAACATGGCGAAGAAGCACGGAACTCATCCGTATTCCTATTTGCACCAGTGCTGCGAATTTCCTACTTGCTGGTCGAAAAACCGGTATCAACAGTCCGAGGTGGCGGCACTGAAATCCTATCGTAACCAAATCGAGGTTGTCGGCAAACCCCTGGTCGCTGTGCTCTAAAGGTCCAAGGGAATTTTCTGTCGAAACCCGAAGGGCGTACTCAGACGATTACTGAGATAGAGACGTATCCATTGCAGGGCTCTTGAAGCGAGGAAGGATGAAAAAAGGAAACATGATGTCAAAAAACAAATTTTCTCCGCCACTGACCCTTCCGTGAGAGGCCACGTTGTTTACTGAAAAGGCACGTAATTGTGCTGAGTTGTATTTAAAACAGCTCAAATGCAATTCTACACGCAAGAAGTGTACGGACCTGCCACGGTAGCTCCGTCGCTATGGTTTGGCGCTGAACTGCAAGAGGTGTCATGGGATCAATCCCGGTCACTGCCGCTGTGCATACCCATGAAGGCTGAATGTAAAAACGCTCGTGCACCGGGAACTGGGTACAGTTACGGAACTCCAAGTGATTAAAATTAGTCCGGAGTGCTCCCCTACTTCGTGTCTCAACATCCTATTGTAGTTTTTCCGCGCAAATTTTCAGCATTTATTTAAATAATAATGTATAATGGTCAGTCACACGCTAATAAGAGGAGGGCCGCAAAGTAAACACTTATGGCAATAAGAACATAATTGATATATAGCTGCAGGGAAACGCAATGGTGAGAGCATCTGCATGCAGATAATTTATTTGGGAAAACGCTTGTTCGGGCCTATACCTACGTAAACCTTCCACATTATCAGGGCCATTTAGCACAAGCCTGTCCCCCGCCGAATTCTTGTGGCAACTAAACTTCTAAAACAAGTATAAAACCATGGAAATTTGGCGCCAGAAATGCAGGCGGTAAAATTCATGCTTTGCTGCAGAAAAATCTGCGACGTGTTGCATTTCCGAATGTTTTTGAAGGCATTGTACATAAAGAAAACATTCCTAGGCTTCTTTTTCGTTTCGAATGAACATAATATGCCTGCTGTTGCGGTATCACTTATTTATTCTTTTACTATAACATCGCTAACACTGTTGGCCACTATTGGCTACGTATCAGAATGAAGGCTTTACAAAATTTACTCAAACTTTTCGCTGAAATGAAGTTATTATAATTTTTGCTTTTCTCATCTGTTTCTCATATACGGCTAATTTTTTGAAGACAGAATGAATATTTTAGCGTTCTTAATATAGCGTAGCACTAGCCGTCCACACCAGCTGCAACGCAGAGCGCCGGTAGCATTCGCGAGCAAAGCATGATACTACGGACTTGCTTACGTGTTATTGCACACTGCGAAGCCTTGCTCCTGCCCATAAAACGGCTAGTAAACAGGAGACGCCTTGGTAGAAAAGAAGTATCAAATTATAAAACATCGTGTTTTCAACTGTGGTAACATGTTACCTCACAAGGAACTTTCGGCCACCTGCGTCACAGACGGTAAATTATAAGCTTCTGCGCTATTGCAAAGAAACGAAAGAAAAAAATACTGCCCTGAGTGCTTGCTTGGGGCATCCAAAACTGTTGCTACATAATAAGCCAAATAATGACAACACCATCATTCTGTTTTATAACTTTGCTGATGACATTCCAGCTGCCCTATGTTGCGAGATTCCGGAGACCTTTTGAAACGCCTTTTCTCAATATTCTAGTGTTCCGCTGCCAGATTGGTTGTTGGTACCAGCTTGGAATCGTTGGTTAGTTACACTTCCACTTTGCCACAACATTTGGTAATGATTCCTTTGTGGAATTTACTGAGAAATATGATCATTTGACAAGCAGTTTCTCCGACACTAGTAGCCTTACGATTTAGACTGGCCAACGAAAAGAATCGTGAATCGTTCATTGGAGTCAACTTGAGGCTGCCTAATAGGTAATGTTAGGTTAAGTATTACTAACCTAACCATAGCGATAGCATCATTTAAATGCAAACCGCTATAACATGGCGTTTTACCTGCATAGGTGAAACTGTTTGCTATCATATTAAAGTAAACCTAAATAGTTTTTCTACAGTTGTTATAGATATTTATACACGAGAAGAAAGGGGGTTAACCCTTTGGATAACCCCCAAAGGGTTAACCCCTTGAACAAAGGGGTTGTATATATATATATATATATATATGGACGAGAACAAAGGGGGTTAACCGAGGGGCCCGATTTTTGTTAGTCATTTCATAAGCCAACAAACACTGTCACGGAGACAACGTAGGAGACATTACTTGAGCTTATTAAGTCATAAATATATATATATATATATATATATATATATATATATATAGGCCTCTCCCATACTTCTACAGCTACCCCGGTCACGTACTAATTGCGGCCATGTCGTTCCTGCAGACTTCTTAATCTCATCCACCCACCACAATTGCTGCGCCACCCCCTGCTACGCTTCCCTTCCCTTGGAATCCAGTGTGTAACCCTTAATGACCATCGGTTATTTTCCCTCCTCATTACATGTCCTGCCCATGCCCATGTCTTTTTCTTGATTTCAGCTAAGGGGTCATTAGCTCGCGTTTGTTTCCTCACCCAGTTTGCTCTTTTCTTATCCCTTAACGTTACACCCATCATTCTTCTTTCCATAGCTCGTTGTGTCGTCCTTAATTCAAGCAGAGCCCTTTTCGTCAGCCTACAGGTTTCTGCCCCAGACGAGAGTACTGGCAAGACACAGCTGTTATACACTTTTCTCTTGAGGGATAGTGGCAACCTGCTGTTCATGATTTCAGAATGCCTCCCATACGAACCCCAACCTATTCTTATTCTTCTGGTTACTTCAGTCTGATTATCCGGATCCGCGGTCACTACCTGTCCTAAGTAGATGTATGCCCTTACCACTTCCAGTGGCTCGCTACCTATCGTAAACTGCTGCTTTCTTCAGAGACTGTTAAACATTACTTTTGTTTTCTCGAGATTAATTTTTAGACCCGCCCTTCTGTTTTGCCTCTCCAAGTCAGTGAACATGCATTGCAGTTGGTCCCCTGAGTTAGTAAGCAAGGCAATATCATCAGCGAATCGCAAGTTACTAAGGTATTCTCCATGAACTCTTATCCCCAATTCTTCCCAATTCATGTCTCTAAATACCTCCTGTAAACATGCTGTGAACAGCATTGGAGAGATGGTATCTCCCTGTCTGACGCCTGTCTTTATTGGTATTTTGTTGCGTTCCTTATGTCGGACTACGGTGGCTGTGGAGCCGGTATAGATATCTTTCAGTATTTTTACATACGGCTCGTCTACACCCTGATTCCGCAATGCCTCCATGACTGCGGAGGTTTCGACAGAATCAAACGCTTTTTCGTAATCAATAAAAGTTATATATAAGGGTTGGTTATATTCCGGACATTCCTCTATCACCTGATTGATTGTGCGAATATGGTCTATTGGTGAGTAGCGTTTACGGAATCATGCCTGGTTCTTTGGTTGACGGAAGTCTAAGATGTTTCTGATTCTATTTGCAATTACCTTAGTAAATACTTCGCAGGCAAGGGAGAGTAAACTGATCAGTCTATAATTTTTCAAGTCTTTGACGTCCCCTTTCTTATGGGTTAGGATTATGTTAGCGTTCTTCCAAGATTCCGTTACGCTAGAAGTCGAGGCATTGCGTATTATGGTGGCCAGTTTTTCTAGAATAATCTGTCCACCATCCTTCTACAAATCTGCTATTACTTGATCCTGCCCAGCTTCCTTCCCCCTTTTGCATAGCTCCTAAGGCTTTGTTTACTTCTTCCGGCGTTACTTGTGGGATTTCTAATTCCTGTAGACTATTCTCTCTTCCATTATCGTCGTGGGCGCCACTGGTACTGCATAAATCTCTATAGAACTCCTCAGCCACTTGAACTATTTCATCCATATTGGTAATGATATTGCCGGCTTTGGCTCTCAACTAATACATCTGATTCTTGCCTATTGCTAGTTTCTTCTTCACTGCTTTTAGGCTTCCTCCTTTCCAGATAGCATGTTCAATTATATCCATATTAACTTCCTTATGTCAGCTGTCTCACGCTGGTTGATTACCTTGGAAAGTTCTGCCAGTTCTATTCTAGCTATAGGGTTAGATGCTTTCATACATTGGCGTTTTTTGATCAGATGTTTTGTCTCCTGCGATAGCTTACTGGTATCCTGTCTAACAGAGTTACAACCGACTTCTATTGCACGCTCTTTAATGATGCCCTTAGGGTTATCATTCATTGCTTCAACACTAAGGTACTCTTCCTGAGTTAAAGCCGAATACCTCTTCTGTTGCTTGACCCGGAAATCCTCTATTTTCACCCTTACCGCTAACTCATTGATCGGCTTCTTATGTGCAAGTTTCTTCCGTTTCATCCTCAAGTCTAGGCTAATTCATGTTCTTACCATCCTATGGTCACTGCAGCGCACCTTGCCGAGTACGTCCACATCTTGTATGATGTCAGGTTTAGCGCAGAGTATAAAGCCTATTTGATTTGCAATCTCGCCATTCGGGCTCCTCCACCTCCACTTTCGGCTAACCCGCTTGCGGAAGAAGGTATTAAATATCCACATATTATTCTGTTCTCCAAATTCTAATAATAGCTATCCCCTGCTATTCCTAGAGCCTATGCCGTATTCCCCTACTGACTTGTCTCCAGCCTGCTTCTTGCCTACCTTGGCATTGAAGTCGCCCATCAGTATACTGTATTTTGTTTTGACTTTACCCAACGCCGATTCCACGTCTTCATAGAAGCTTTCGACTTCCTGGTCATCATGACTAGATGTAGGGGCGTATACCTGTTCGACCTTCAATTTGTACATTTTATTAAGTTTCACAACAAGACCAGCCACCCTCTCATTAATGCTATAGAATTCCTGTATGTTACCAGCTATATCCTTAGTAATCAGGAATCCGTCTCCTAGTTCTAGTCTCTCCGCTAAGCCCCTGTAGCACAGGAAGTGCCCGCTTTTCAGCACTGTATATGCTTCTTTCCTCCTTCTAACTTCACTGAGCCCTATTACATCCCATTTACTGCCCTCTAATTCCTCCAATAGCACTGCTAGAGTCGCCTCACTACATACCGTTCTAGCGTTAAACGTTGCCATGTTCCGATTCCAATGGCGCGTTGTCCGGAACCAGGGATTCTTAGCACCCTCTGCTGCGTCGCAGGCCTGACCGCCGTCATGGTCAGTTGCTTCGCAGCTGCTGGGGACTGAGGGCCGGCATTTGATTGTTGTATTCATATAGGAGGTTGTGGCCAAGTGCTGCACCAGGGCGGACAATCCTGCTCTGGTGAGGCAGTGCGTAACCAGTTGTGGTCACCGGCATCAGGCCACACTCCAGGCCTATTTATGCAGTTTTATCAACACGCGGATTTTTTTTATGCGGTGGAAAATTGCGCAGTGCCGGGATTCGAACCACGGTCCTCTTGCACGCGAGGCAGATGTGCTACCTGTACGCCACCACTGCAGCTCTCTCTCTCTCTCTGTCTCTCTCTCTCTCTCTATATATATATATATATATATATATATATATATATATATATATGTATGTATGTATGTGTGTGTGTGTGTGTGTGTGTGTGTGTGTGTGTGTGTGTGTGTGTGTGTGTGTGTGTGTGTGTGTGTGTGTTGACTATAGCGGCGAATCCCTGTCAACCAGCGGGTCTTTCACATTTTTTCTGTTGTTTCTGCAATACAAAACGGTACATTTCAAATGCACAAGGAAGCACACAGGCATCATGCTTTAAAGCAGGTCTTCAAGGTTACACTAACGAACACTTCATTAAAAACGTTACGCCAGTGACGCAACAACTGCTTGATGCATGTGCATTGGTGGAAACAATTTTTCCGACATATTTACCAATATACCTGATTGATGTTTTCCTACAACAATTATCTTATATCCTTCCATTTGGAATGTTCACAGAACTGTACTTGAACACATCCCTTTGATTATCCTGGAGTGCTTCTGTTACGATATTTCCAAGTTATCAAATTTCACACTGTCTGATAATTTCACATTCATTGTCTTGGACCTCAATACAATGCCAAGATCTCACTCTCGTATAACTTACTGCGTGCGGCACATTGTTTTCAAGCTGGACCAAGCTGGCACCGTCAATGATCTTGCAACAGGCTGACAAGAACAAGCAACGACACACTGTTTCATTTCCATCACATTTACCTTCGCTCACGACTCGACGTTGTGTCGAGATCCGCCCACATGAATGTGAAGTGCTCTTATTGAGTGTCAAATTTGACCGCGAGTAATTCTCTTATAAAAGCATTACGGGAGCATTAAGGTGAAATGGTCGTAAATCTCTGTTGTCTGCAGGTATGAAGTATAACTATCTCGAATAATTGTGATAAAAAGGTAATTAACAGGTTTGTATTATAAATGCTTTGGATTGCCGTAATTGCTAAGCAAAAAAATTTACCGTTCCACTTCAGGTTTGGGCATTAGTGAAGTGCCTCATACCCGTGATATACGTGTAGGTAATACGAAAAATTCCGAAGGGACCCTATTTATTCTGAAGGGTATGGACATTTGCAAGCGAAATATGAAGTTCCAGCGGCCCCCAACAGCGCAGCTAGTGTAATAAAAAAATTTGTAACATATCGGTGTATCTTAAGATTCCAATGGTGAATACCAATCGGATATATTTATCGCACTGATATCTTGTCTATGTATCTCAAATACTTATTGCTTTGCAAATTAATATCTTTGTCATAATACAATTTCAAGGAGTCTGCCCATTTTCGCTCAAGCAGGGAGTAATGATACAATAAAGGATGAAGGAAGTCCAACGCTACAGTAGGCAACAACTAGGGCAAATAGGGGAGGTCTCATGTCAGCCTTTGTGGCGTTTTGGGAGCCACTTCGGCTTGCTCGGTTGCCTGCTAAGTTTCTACTAGGTTCGTGGCCGATGTAGCAGCATAGCAAGCCAACTAGTGAGCCACAGCGAGTGCCCAAATGCTGCAGTGCTACGCTTTGATGTGCCTATTTTCTTCGTCATGACGTCAGGACATATACAGCTCCTGCAAAATTATAATGGAACTCGCCTAAGAAGAGATATGTGGGAAATTATTTACGGTGATTTCAGGCTCTCCCGTACAATTTCTGGGGTTTCACTATGTTGACGCTGCGTTTAACAAAGAAAATAGTCGATAATTGCATGTCAGCCGGTTCTTTGGACAAAAGAATCCGTTGCTAATAAAACATTCTTCCCGAATGTGTTCTTATAGGATGGAATAAACCATTATCCTTTAATCATAAATATGTTTATGAAAAACCATCGCAATGTTTACACAGTCTGTGTATTTTTCCTGCACAAAATACTGTATACACGCACATATAATAATGCACACGTAAGCTTCCTTATTAGAAGAGAACGTGCTTCTTTCCATCCACATCAAACTAGAGCTCAGGGCCTATCCGCCGTGGTTGCTCAATGGCTATTGTGTTGGGATGCACAGTACGAGGTCGTGGGATCAAATCCCGGCCACGGCGGCCACATTTCGATGGAGGCGAAATGCGAAAACACCTGTGTACTTAGACTTAGGTGCACGTTAAAGAACCCCAGGTGGTCGAAATTTACGGAGTCCTCCACTACGACGTGCCTCATAATTAGAAAGTGATTTTGGCAGGTAAAAACCCATAATTTAATTTAGCTCAGAACCAATCATTTGGTTTGTCTGCCACTTGAATCCTACTGCCTCAATCAAGCCGACAAGCGCAAACTATCGGGTTGTTACAATTTCTGTGTGAACAAAGCTTTCATAATTTTGCAAAATCTGCATTTGCTATCGGTATCTACAGGCTTGCTTTGTCTTATACTTACGTTTTCAATGTCCAACCTTCAAAAATCTTCAGTAAAGCTGCATAGATTGCGTTAGTAGAAGATCGTTATTTAACCAAGCGGATAGTTACACAAGGCAATGCATTCATCTGCGTTAATATGGCTTGCATTTTCTTTCATTTAAATAGATAGCAATGTTTCAAAAATTTACAGAAAAGATCCAAGGCACTCCAGTAACCACATCGCCGCATGTTACGAGAATATCAAAGGCCTGCCCATTTGACATTTGACTAGGGCGGGTAGGATAAAAGGGCTGAGCAAGCTGTATGCGAACACAAAAATTTATGGGGGGGAGGGGGGGGCTCACGTGCGTGGGGTACACTCAACCCCTGGTGATGCCATTTGACTGCTGCTCCCATCAGAAGGATTGTGCATCGAAGCGAAATATAGACTGAACGGGTGATCGTGTCAGCCGTACATGGTGTTTCAGAAAATAAAAAAAAATTGGCAGAACCCATCTAACGATGCCTCTTGACAGTTTTTCGTTTAGCATTGAACCAATACAATGACACAATGTATTGCCATTGAAATGAGTTAGGTATGGGACGAGTGGTGCATTGGGTTTCCTTTTTCGGGCTTCTATAAGAACACTCGGCGCGACCTAGCACTCTCGCCGCGAAACCTCCTCGTCGTCTCTAAGATGAATGGCACGCCTGTGAGTAGCAACGCTGAGGAATGCTTAATGCTACTTCCGGGCTCTCGTCTCTAGCTCCTTTCTGGACACTGCGCAACCTAGAGGCACTGTCGAAAAGTCCACACGTGGCCTGCCGGACGAGAAGCATGGCGCGCAGGTGCTTGCGGACGCTAATTCTTCCCTAGCGTACCGCTCACTCACTAGCACATACTCCGTGACCTAAGTTGGCGAGAGGCTCAGTGAAGAGCTTCACGTATCCTGTGCATTTGTGGCGCAGCTAGCTGAAGCGCTGGGGTGAAAGGCGTTCATTGAATAGTGCTGTATACTTAGGGAGTTTGAAGCCTAGCCTGCCAATGCGTCGGGGTTGCTCTCCTTGCGGATACCTTGCGAGTTGGTTAGATTCAATTCAATTCAATTCAATTTATTTCTAGAATTACAAGTTTTCTAGTGGAGACCAAAGGCTAAAAGCTGTTGGAAAACAGCTTGACTAAGCCGATCGTCCATTACAAGGTATAGATTCCGCTCAACATCGGAGAAATCTCAAGGATCAGTCCCCTCATTGTAGAGTGCCAGGTCCCCAGTTGGCACACACCTATTTACCCAAGATGGCATCAAAGAGGCTCATTGAAGACCAGCACAGAACAGTGGCACACACCCTGGGCTCGAAGTCGGCGTCAAAGAGTTTCTTCAAACTATGCTACCTTCTCACAGGGACCCGTGTCGGCAATGAACAGGATCGCTAAAAAGCGGCACGTATGTACTGTGCTCATTGTCTCCGTACTCAGTGACCCAAGTTGGTCCGACAGCTAGTAATAAACCCATTCCCTCAACACAACCGCCCGATGGGCTGTCTATTCGACTACGGACTGCCCTGTGACTCATTTTGGCGAGAAAAGTGTTAGCTAAAAACATGCGCAGACATATACGCACATGCATACAAACGTAGCTGCTGGAAAGGGCGCCAAGCACCCCAAAATTGCTGCCACAATAATGAACGTTGATGAACATCGCTAGCTGATGTTTTCGTGTTCACAAGTCCGTCACACGCATTTTCTGAATTGCAGTGTGCGTGCACCATTCTAGCGATATTTGAGCGTGCTTTTTCGCACACAGGTGACAGGAATGATTAAAACACACAGCCCTTTGGTTTCGTCGTTGCCAGTTCTATGTCGTATTCCACTTGCTCCGGTCAGGCTGGCAGATAGATCTTCGATGGTCGACTCTGTGAGTCGAAAAACAACATAACGAACAGCGCAGCTTCGAACTTAGCAATTATTTTCCCAAGATATCATGTCATGCAGAGCTCCACAGAAACCTTTCACTATGTTTTCTTCACTAAGCAGCAAACATACACTATTATCGAAGCGTACCACACAGAGACCATATACTAAACTAGCGCCTACGAAAACCAGTCCTTGTCATTTTCTAAACAATGATTCAACAGCTGCATTGGCACCTTGTTTTATCGCTGCTTGGTTTCCTGCCTATATTTATACAGTTATGCATATAAACTCTAGGCTTTCGTATTATGTCGCTTGGCCATAAAAAATGCATAGTTCTGAAAGCGTGCTCGTATAAGATGCTTGAATTAGTAAAGGCAAGGCGCAGAAGACCAGGACGCAAGAAGAAGAACACAAACGACAGGACCGGTGCCTCTCGTTTGGCGTCATGAGGCGCCAGTCCTGTCGTTTATGTTCTTCTTCTTGAGTCCTGGTCTTGTGCGCCTTGCTTTTACTAATTCAAGCATGAACCAACTAGCCCGAGCAAGGGTTTTACTGTATTGTATAAGATGCCCGTTATTAATCTTCTTCATGTCGCTTCGCAATGCAATTCCTAAGCCGCTAACCACGTCATACATTTCAAACGAAGCGGCGTCAGCAAACTTCTGAGCAACCAATCGTGATTATGTTGAAATACATGAGACAAATGAAAGGGCTTGTGCAACATTACACGAAAATGTTAACGGACTATCTGACTTTGCAATGAGAAATTGGTGCTACTTATTGAAATAGAGAGCTGCTGCAGAAAGGATCGCGTCCATATTATAGGCCACGTATCAGCGTCAGCGCATATCTTTTTTTTTTCTTTTTTGCCGCGCATGAATTGATCCCCAAAAGATTGTGTATGGTGCACGAGAGAAACGACGTATTTCTAACGTCTGCCCCACTACCACTCCGATGTTGCGAAATCACTGCTGGCTTCGCCCAATCTTTTTGAAGTTGTACCATTCCATTAGCGCGGCCGCTAGAACAAAGGAGGAACCCGAATAAATCTAGATCCGGTGTTCGAAGACAGGTGTGTGCGTCCGTGTGTGCATCTATCTTTGCGCTAGAGCGGCAGCGCAATCTCGCCAAATGTTGTTGCCGGAGACTTTCATTTTCTCTAAGTGGAAACCTCGCGGTAGAGAGCAAAGAGGTTGGGCAACGACATCGGTCGGCCGTTTCTCCGGTCTGCCGTCTTGTATTGAAAATTCTGCATTCACGTTTTCGTAGATAATTCTGTCTGTGTACACTTCGTCCAATACTTTTTCTTCCGTCTCTATTTCCTTGCTTTCGCTGTCTGTTCCAACTGATTCCCTTTCGCGCGACCTTTGCGCTACCTGATTTCGTATTCACGTCCGCCTTCATTGCTTTCTGCGTCAGTTGGAGTTGCATATATGTCGGTCTATATTGCCTGAAATCACTTTCATTGACGTATCTCGAACGGCTTTCGTGCACGGGCAGAAAACAGTCTAGAGTATGCGGAAATGTGTCACTTCGGAGACATTTCTTTTTCTTTCATCACATCTCTAGAATACGTTGCACTGAAGCGGCTAGAGCAAAATGAGCTCTTTTATCAATATTTTTATTTGCGCACGCGGGACTGTCTTGAGTTCGGAAGTATAGCGTTGTTATTGGCAACTAGACCATATTGTTTGATATTGTTGGTTAGAATGTTAATTCAAAGTTTGTATTTAGAAAATGCACCACGTAGCAGCTAAGAAAACTGCATTAGGAAAGTCGCATTTGGCATAATTTGTTCTTGGGCTATCCGGTTCATACTTAAAGCGATAGCCGCGCCATCAATACAACGGACAAGCGTTTATGCTGTGACCCTCTCTGGGTCCGTCTAGCAACGATGGAGCTATTGCGTTAAACTAGCAATATATATGTCACAAGGAAGAAAGAGACCAAAATATATTGGCTTCACCGATGTATTATTATACATATGCATTAATGAATACATTTGTCATCACCAGCTGATTTAAAAAACACAGAATGGTATAAAAAAAGTGCATAGTTGTGATTCGGAGAGAACTAGTTTTCCCGAATTTATTTTTAGATCAGTTTGCGAGCATGTGCTTTGAAATACCCAATGAAAGTTAAATCATACAGTTTCATTAGCCAGTGGGATTGGTAGGTAAGCACAAAAAAAATAACTGCCCGTTTCGATTGATGCGCTGGAAAAAAATGTCTTCTTGCAGGTAGAGTGGTAGTACGTAAATAAAGGGCGACGTCGATTTCCTCAGCCCTGTCATTCGTTCCTTTGACGTCGAACCTTAGTGCTTCAAGATACGCGGTCATTTATGAAAAGGGCAGAGTCCATCGCCGATATGATGTGATGGTCTTTTTGCCCGATACAATTGTATTTTAACGATCACTGTTCCAGTGTGGCGTAGCTTATCGTGACATAGATGCTGCGCCACTTTCACGAATGACATAGTGCGAATAGCATGGCTATTCTATTGTCACCTAACTTTGTGATAATTTTTGTTTAGTATGTTTTTTTCCTCGCATCTTCTCGATTCACGTGCTGCCTCATCACTACCATTATTGGATCTAGCACTACGTTCCACAAATCAAGAAAGCAAAATAGCACTCGTGCAGCGCAATCGAAGGAAAAAAGAGAAAGCTGCTGACGTAAGTAATTCCGCCGCATCTGAACTCACTCACTGCGACAGCAACAGATTCTCAAAGCAGAAAAAGCAATTTTCTCGATAACAACTTTGATAAGGTGTGCACATTTTGTTTCAGCTTTCCTAGTTGCATATTGGAAACATTACATTTAAGTGATGTGGTCGCGGAACGACGAACGGGGACGGATATCGTCCACGTGTGACTCATTGGGCTCAACGTCGCTGTAGATACCATGATTCCCGTATCACGCCAGCAAACCTGAAAGCGCATTCTCCCACGATAGTGTTGCCTGTCGTCTGCGAAATACGTGCACCGAGGCTACAATTGTCAATCTCTCAGGCACACAAAAACTCAACACAATTTACGACTACGGTAGTCATCGAGTATCGACTGAACATCAATAAATGGGGCACTCGATCATAATCTCTCCTGTTTCCCTACGTAATGAAATATCGAATTATTTCACTCGGTCTCAATGCGAAACTATTTTTCGCCCAGCTTTAAACTCTGCGGTGGCTATCACACGGTTTTTTTTTAATACGAACATCCATGCCTGATGGGTGAACTGTACGTGTTGCGAGCAGCCTGAAACTACAAAGCACCGTCTGTTGCTTTGCCGCGAACAATTATTTTTGTTACGGTTTATTTCCTGTGACGAGTAAAAGAAAAAGAACACGAACCATCTATGTGACATCATCCGCTATCGTTCTGTTGTAGAAGAACAAAGCTGCGGTGTTTTTTTTTATTTTTATTATGCAAAGGAGCTCCTTGGTAAGCAGCCGCCTATATAAAAAAAGGCTGTTCAAGTGCGAAACCTTCCCAACACTTTCATGCAAATTTCCGCGTGCCTTTCAGTGCCAGACATTTCTCCGTGTTTGGCGCAATTACGATCCTTCCCTTGGCTTTTGAATACACGATGTTTGTAGCGTGTCTTTTTCTTATGCGATGGTCGTGTCGGCGCTATCCTCCCTGCTTTGAAGGCAGCATTTTATTGCAGAAAAATTAATTGCGGTAGCTGGATCACTAATGGGTTCGGCTCTCAGCTGTATTTGGGGCAACAGCTTGATGCCGAGCGACGGAAAACGATGTTTGGTCATTTTTTATCGTTTAAACAGCACGAGAAAGACCAGGATTAAGAAAAGAAATAATCCAGACAGGCGCGGACTTCAAGCCAAAATTTATTCAGAAACTCACGTAGGTAATCATACACGTCTGATTTCAGCAACCTTATACAGGCAAACTAAAAATAATAATAAAACCTTACAAATAATGCTACCAAGATGTAAAGCACATTCGCACATCTTAGGTCAACTAAAATGCGAACAACTGCGTGATCACAAAACCAAGCAGCCTCACAGAAAGGTCACAGATCTGCGTGGCACACGCAGCACTGTCACAATGTAAGCTGGCGTTGCGGCTCCACAAAAGCATCATTTTCGGCCCCACGCATTGCAGAGTCCACCGCGAAGTCTCTTTGCGTCGTTTTCACGACAACGATCTCAACTCTCCTCCCGGCGGCGACGGCGAGCTGCGGTTGTGTTGCTACTAATCGCGCTCTTTGCATAGCGACTTGCTCAGTCCTATGTCTCGTGGCTGCAGCTGTGCACGTAGATTCACGATTCCCTTCTTTGGCAGGCAGCAGTTGGTACCTTGTGACCAGGGGCCACAACCTGTACCGAAGAGCAAACAGAGGTCTCGAGATTACATGACGTTATGCCACATCCGTTGACCCGTCACACGGTACGTTTCTGTTGCTGTTGATGATGATACTGGTGGTTTATTGGCATCCCCGTGGAAGTGGAGTGGGGACAAATAGACACTTAACCTGCTTAATTGAACCAGGTCCAGCGGCATGCGGCATGGAACTGCTATATGCAACTGCTGCATATCAGGACACCAAGTGGAGTACAATGCAAACACACTGGAAAGTTTTTACGTATCATGCTACGTGGGGCGCATATAACTACGGCTGTGAAATGGCACATCACAATGCTTAGATGATGATGATGATTGAATGACATCTTCTTTGAAACGGGATAGTTACAAAGAGCCACCTAGCCTGCTTGAATTAATCAGGTATTATAAGACTTGGGGTTGGACATATCAGAGGGAGTAGCGGGCCCATAAGGTTGCCCGACTCATCCGAGCTACGGTTGTTATTGGATGGAGGAACGTGTTCCCATCGAGAACGAGGACTATTGGTTTTATATACAATGTTGCAGCTAGCACTGCGACAACAAAAAGACGACCGCCACATCCCAGGTGCGTTTCAAATAGCCGCCGCACCGCAAGCGTCAAGCAAAGAGCCGCTAGGCAACGCTGGGCCGGTGCTGACAGACCGGCGGCTCGTGCGCGAGAATCGGATGACTCGCACGCGACAGGAGGCGACAAAGACGAGAGCGACGTTCGAAGAAGCGAAGCTGGAGGGACGTTTTTGTTGAGTGTACAGTCGTTTTTTGTTGACGAGCACAGGTTCGCCCAGAATAAACTAGTTTTCACAGAAACGGCTATCGTAACTGTTGGTTACATATCTGGCGGAGGTGCCGGGTATGATTCCTAGCCCGACACCCGCCAGGGAAGGCCGCCTGGATCCCCAAAGTTGGGAGCCAACAGAATGAAAGCCTATTCACCAACGCACGAGCCGCCACATACAAGGTGAGGCCCCCGAATTTGGTCCTCTCGCCGATTCACCAAGGGTAGCGGCGGCAGTCAGCCTAGGTTCCAGTGAGATGGCTACTGAAGTAACCCCTCTTCACGTCGTCGTTGACTCACCCCGGATGCCGGAATCCTTTCACGGAGAGACATTCGAGGATGCCGAGGACTGGCTCGAAAACTTCGAGCGTGTGGTCAGATGTAACGGTCGGGACGACATAAATAAACTCCGATATGTATACTTGACGCTGCAGGAATCTGCACGCACGTGGTTTTAAAACCACGAAGCATCGTTATCATCGTGGAACGACTTTCAATGAGAGCTGCTTGCTACGTACCCGAGCACGGACCGCAGAGAGAGGGCAGAAGCCGGTCTTCAGCCGAGGAACCAGCGGAACAACGAAAGTGTGATCATGGACGTTGAAGAGGTGACCCACCTATTACGCCGAGCCGACCCAAACATGGCTGAGGACAAGAGATTGCGGCACCTAATGCGCGGTGTGAAACAAGAGCTCTTTGTCGGCGTTGTTCGTAATCCGCCCCGCACTGTGGCCGAATTTCGATCAGAGGCGACGACGATGGAAAAGACATTGCAGCAGCGTGCGATGAGGTAGAACAGAGTTGTAAGCGTCGCATCATATGACGTTGGGTGAGGAGCCCTACCTAACAACATGGATATCCTACGTGAAATGGTCAAGTCCGCCGTAAGAGAAGAGCTGCCGAAAGTGCAGCCGGCCCAAAGCCCTCCTACGGTGTCCTCACTTGCCGATGTCATACGCGAAGAAGTCCGGCAAGTAATTTGGGAGCAAGAGCCTCTAGTACGGCCCCGCGCACAACTAGCACGTCTGCCGCGGATATCATACGCCCAAGTTTTATGTCAGGCCCTAGGACGCACCAACTTTGGACGAAAGCCCCAATACCGCAGGTACTTTCTCGCAATGTGCCGCCCATGGCAGAAGGAACACCACGTAAAAGCGTTGTATGTCGCTCTGCAGGCCAGCGTCCCTTCTGCTACCACTGTGGAGAGGCTGGTCACCTATACCAGGAATGCAAGTATCGCTGTGTGAGACTGCGTGTCTTCTCTGTTAATGCGTCTTCCCCTCGAAACGGTGAGCTCCCTTTTGAAATTGAAGCATTTTTATCTACGCGCCAAACTATTCGGAACCCCCAGCAACATGAACCTTGATCGGCAGCGCCTATGCGTTATAGGTCGCGCAGTCCGGTTTCCTCTTCCATTTCGACGAGGCGTCGCTCACAAAGTCCGCGACGGGAAAAGAACAGCCAGCGACCTGTGGAGGCAAGGCCACTGACGCCTGAAACACCGAAGGCCCTCCATTGTCAATCCGAAAAGACGACGGCAGTGACAAAACGGCGAACAAATACATTGATGACGCCGTTACTTATTAGTTGCGCGTCATCGTCGACGACTTCGATGGGGCTGCGTTGATAAACACTGGTGCGGACTATTCAATTATTAGCAGTGTACTCGCCACAAAATTGAAAATGGTATTGACCCATAGGACGGCGGGATCTTCAATACGTACAACGGTGGGACACTTAGTCGACCCTGTATGAATGTGCACAGCAAGAATCGGAATTAGAGGCTTTGCATACTTCAGCAGCTTTATTGTTCTCCCTGAGAGTTCCCGTGATCTGATACTGGGCATGAACTTCCTGCCCACGAATGGCGCAATTATCGACTTGCAAGAATGAGGCGTGTTGTTTTCTACAGAAAATGCTCTTACCGTTTCTGATACACAACAGCCACACATTTCCTCTCTCCGTATTGTGGATGAAGACGTGACGATGCCGGCATGGTGCAGTGGGACTGTCGTTGTAAGGAGCGACGTATTTCGTGACCCAGAGGGGCTTGCAGATGGAAATATTGGACTGCTACTGGAAAAGCAAATATGCATGGCAAGATGCCTAGTTCACCGGCGTAACGGATGTGCGCATGTCCTCTTGAGTAACTTTGGTAATGCGGCACAACACGTGGCGAAAAGAGTAGCCATAGCGTCTCTTCATGACTATGCACAACCTGAGGATTTGTCAGCCCTCGTTGCAGCATCACTAGCTTCTGCCACTTTAGACAGTGTCCTTACCTCTATCGACATTGACCCAGAGCTGTCATCACCACAAAGAGATAAGAGTATGAGCTTGTTCACAGAGTTTGCTAAGTGCTTTTCGACTTCATCGAAAGTCCGTCGTACTTTTATCGCAAAACACCGCACTGTCGTTGAAGAACCTGGAAGGCCAGTGCGCCAACACCCTTACCGAGTTGCTCCAAAAGAAAGAGAAGTGACAAGAAGTCAAGTACGGCAAATGCTCAAGGACGATGTAATACAACCATCCAAAAGCCCGTGTGCATCTCCGGTAGTTCTGGTCAAAAAGAAGGATAACACCTCACGGTTTTGTGTTAATTACAGGAAACTCAACCTCGTCACCAAGCGGGATGTTTATCCACTCTCGCGAGTCGATGACACCTTGGATAAACTACGCAGTACTAACTTCGTCTCTTCTTTGCATCTCAAGAGCGGATACTGGCAGATAGAAGTGGACGAGCGAGATCGCGAAAAACGGCATTTGTGACACCGGATGGTCTATATGAGTTTGAGGTGCTTCCACTTGTTCTGTGTTCTGCACCCGGCACCTTCCAGCGGTTGATGGACACTGTTCTCTCCGGACTGAAATGGCAGTCATGCCTCGTCTACCTTGATGATGTCGTGGTCTCCTCCACTACGTTCGAGCAGCACGTGAAGCCACTCAGAGCAATTCTGGATGCTCTTCGCACGGTGGGATTGACCATAAAACCCGAACGCTGCCACTTCAGTTTTTGCGAGCTCCGCTTTCTCGAATACATTGTCAGTGCTGAAGGCGTCCTTCCCGATCCGGAGAAGATCACTGCAGTAGAAATGTTTCCGAAGCCAAGAGACAAAAAGCTATTAGACGTTTCCTGGGACTATGTGCCTACTAGAGGCGTTTCGTAAAACATTTTTCTAAAATTGCCGAACCACTCATGCAACTTGCAAAAGATGTCCCTTTTGTGTGGGAGAAAGAACAAGACGCCTTCTCTGAGCTACGATGGCGTTTGCAGAGTCCTCCTATACTTGCCCATTTTGATGAAAATGCCGAAACCGACGCGAGTTACAAAAGTCCTAAATCCAACAAAGTACCAAAGCTGTACGACAAAGGAGACTACATTAGCATGAATCGTGACCTTCTTGTTTTCCATAACCATTTTGCTTCTACCTACCACTTACGTTCTGCCGAGTCGAACTGGTCTCTCGTCAAGTCGGAAATGCGGCGTTTGATTCGACTTTACATCTCTACCATCAGCATAACAGAGCGAAGGCGTTCTCCGTGGTTTAATGTTACACTAAAGCGTTTAAATAATAAGAAAAAGCGTCTTTTCTGTTCTGCCAAGTTATCTAATACCAAATGTGCCTGGAACAAATACGACACCACTGCCAAGCAATATTCCAATCTCGCTAGTCAAACTAAGCTCCGGTATTTTTCCGTTACCCACCCTGAAATGCTACAAAGCAACCCTAAGCGCTTCTGGAAAACAATCATCCCTGATGCTGATACTACTATTTCTCGCAATGACGGCACTGGCTCACCAGTAGGCGTATCCGACGTACCCCATGTCTTCAACCATGCATTTTCTTCAGCTTTCACTAATGAAACAACTCGTGATTTCACTGATCCCGCGCCTTTGCCGCATCCACCAATGGATGGCATCACCTTCAACGCACATGGTATTGTTAATAATATCGATTTGCTAAAATTTTCATCTTCCTGCGGTTTCGATGGAATTCCAAAGTCTTAAAGAATACTAAATATGTTTGCAGTCTTATTCTTTCCCTCATTTTTCAACAGTCGCTTGATACAGGCTCAGTTCCACATGACTGGCGAATTGGGAAGGTCATTCCAATTTTCAAGAAAGGTGACAGATCATCCCTAGGTAATTACCGGCTCATTTCGCTAACCAGTGTATGCTTTAAGATCATGGAACACTGCATTTATCCAATTGTTTCATCCAAACCAATACGGATTCCGGAAAGACCACTCATGCGAAACCCAATTAGCTTTGTTCTTGCATGACATTCATTCCTATCTTGACCGCAATATCCCAACCGATGCGCTATTTCTAGATTTTGAGAAAGCTGTCGATAAAGTACCCCATTCCCGCCTTTTACTTAAAATGTCTCTGTTAAATATTCATTCTAGTTTCTTGAACTGGATTCGAAGCTTTTTAACTTACCGCATGCAATTTGTTTCCACTAACGGCTTCTCATCATCCCACTCACAAGTTCTTCAAGAGTACCTCAAGGCACACTTCTTGGCCCCTTGCTCTTTCTAATATACATTAACGACTTGCCTTCCACAGTAACATCTAGTATCCACCTTTTCGCGGATGATTGCGTACTCTACCGCCCCATAACTAACGCCGAGGATGCTTACATCCTCCAAAATGACCTGGATAACATACAGCAGTGGTGCACTAGGTGGCTAATGTCCCTAAATACTACAAAGACAGTACAAATTCCTTTTCACCGCCGCCGACATTATACTCAGTCTACTTATAAAATTAACGACACTGCCATTATTTCCACTAACTCTTTTAAGTATCTTGGTGACTTGCTAGTGACTTATCATGGTCCTGCAACATTAACCACATATTAAATTCATCCAATCGAGCAATTGGGTATCTCCGTCGTGACCTGCGCATGACACCTTCTTCCTTGAAAAAACTAGCTTATAGAACATTTGTGCGACCTAAACTTGAATACGCTTGCACAATATTTGACCCCCATCAGTCTAACCTTATCTCAGCCCTTGAATCTGTTCAGAATCGTGCCGCTCGCTTTATTCTTTCAAACTACTCGCGATACTCTAGCATATCCGCCTTGAAGTTGCAAATAAACCTTATTCTCTCGCTTCCCGTCTCCAAATTTCACGTCTCTGCCTTTGTCACAGGTTTTTCCATTGTTCACCCCGTGACAGCAAGCTCATCCTACCAGTACGTCGAACACCCCACATAGGCCATCCAAACAGCGTCATTCCGCATTGTTCCCGAAAAACTACATTTCAGAAATCATTTTTGTCCACATAGCTCGCGACTGGAGTGACCTTCCCCGCGACTTAGCACTAATCCCTGATCCAGCCCATTTCAAGACTGCCATCGAGGAAGCCATGCCAACGTCATGATTCGCATGTAACATTAATTGTTAACCGCCGTTCTTGCGCCCACCCCTCATGTAATGTGCCGCCAGGGACCCATGATGTTCAAATAAATAATAAAATAAATAATAAAATAAAAAAAGAGTAACACCGATGCGAGTAACATTGGTCTCGCTGCCATAGTTATTCAGTGGCAGAATAGAGAAGAAAAAGTCATTGCGTACGGAAGGCGTACCTTATCGAAAGCCTAGACAAATTACTCAGCTACAGAAAAGGAATGCCTGGCCGCTATATGGCCCATCAGTAAGTTCCGGCCATACTTATATGACAGACCGTTTCGTGTCATCAGCGACCATCATTCATTGTGCTGGCTGGTGAACCTCAAGGACCCTGCTGGAGGACTCGCTACATGCAGTTCGAATTTACAGGAGTATGACATCACGGTCGTTTACAAGTCCGGTCTCAAGCACAATGATGCTGACTTCTTATCACGCGCACCAATCGAAGCTACGCCACCTGAATACGCATAAGATTTCCCATTTTTGGGGGCTGTGAATACGACGGAAATTGCCCATCATCAGCGTACTGATCCGGAATTATTCCTGCTCATCGAGTACCTGGAGGGTCGACAAGTCAAAGTGCCTAGAGCTTTCGTCCGCGGATTGTGTTCCTATGTTCTCCGAAACCACGTCCTCTACAAACGAAACTACGAGCACAGTGGTGAGAGGTTTCTACTTTACATACCATCATCGCATGCGAGCTGGGATATTAGAAGCTTGCCATGATGATCCTGCAGCTTGCCACTTAGGCATTAGTCTAAGTGGCCAGCTCTTGCGAGAATCCTCCAAAAATATTACCGGCCGAAGTTGATGAATTCATCGCAGCACTATGTTAAATTGTGCCGAGATTGTCAAAGACGCAAAACGCTGCAACTAAAACCAGCAGGTTTTCTGCAACTGATACAGCCACCAGCAGCGCCATTTGAACAAATTCTCGTAGAATAACTTGGACGGTTTCCCGTTTCAACCCCAGGAAAGCAGTAGGTTGTGGTAGCAACGGATTATCTGACCCGGTATGCTGAGACATCTTCTCTAATAAAAGGAACTGCCATTGAAGTGGCTCAGTTTTTTGTCACACACACAGTGTTACGACATGGCGCACCTAAGGTACTCATAACAGACAAAGGACCAGCTTTTATGGCCCCTTTGATGCGGTCTGGTATGGAACTAACACATACTGCTCATAGACAAACCATAGCGTTGTATCCGCAAACAAACGGCCTGACTGAATGGCTCAATAGAACGCTCGCTGGCGTGATCTGAATATACGTGGGCATCGAGCATCGGACATTGGACAGTATTCTACCATATGCTACCATTGCCTATAATACTGCAGTACGAGATGACACATTTCACGCCATTTGAACTTGTTTACGGTCGGACCTTAACAACGACGCTAGACGCGATGTTACCTGTAAACAACAGCAGCGAAGACGACCCTAACCTTAGTGAGTGCATAGCAAGGGTAGAAGAAGCACGGCAGTTGGCAAGGCACCGTACAGTACAACAGCAATACGTTGACGCAAACCGATGCAGCCTAGGTGAAGAGATGTACAGTACAAACCCGGAGATAAAGTGTGGGTATGGACACCTATACGTACGCCCGGTCTTTCGGAGAAGCTACTGCGCCGTTACTTTGTCCCGAACAAAGTACTTCACCGGCTAAGTCCCTTAAATTACGAGGTAACTACTGAAGGCCAAGTCTGCTCCACACGACACAGGACTCGGTAAGAAGTCGTACACGTAGTACGAATAAAGCCTTACCATGAAAGGCATTGAATAACAGAATTTGCACATACGATCAAGCCTAGCACCGGCCACCATCTGACCACTGTCCTTTTAAAGCAGTTGGCCTCTCTAGGCCTTTTCTGCGCATCGGGACGATGCTTCTTTGGAGGAGGCTAATGCGGCCAGAATTGCGAGAACAAAAAGATGATCGCCACATCCCAACTGTGTTTCAAAGAGCCGCCACACCTCAAGCTTCAAGCAAAGCACCGCAAGGCAATGCTGGGCCGGTGCTGACAGACAGGCGGCTCGTACGCGAGAATCGGGCGACTAGCTAGCGACAGGAGGCGACAAAGAGTAGAACGACGTTCGAAGACGCGAAGCTCTAGGGATGTTTTTGTTGAGTGTACAGTGAGTCTTTGTTGACGAGCACAGGTACGCCCAGAATAAACTAGTTTTCATAGAGACAGCTGTCGTAACTTACAAGTAGTGGTGAACTTTACGCCTCAACAATCTAGCACGACTGAATTGAAGCACACGGAGGAGCAGAAAAACATCAAACGCTTAAATCCTATCTGTTTTCCCTATATTCCTATAGGCCAGGGAAATCTGTCGTCCCACCTACGTTCAATCGGACCGTCCAAAGTCACCGAAGGATCCGCGGTTGAGGATGAGTGGGGGAACAATCACTTCCGAACCTCTTCACTGAACACACAGAAACGAGGGGAGCTTCGTAGACATGAATTGTCACGCTTGACTCAAACTGGCGCGTCCTTGTCCCTGGGAAGACCCAGCAATTATATCGAACGTCGGTCAAACGACCGGGACAGTTACTGGAGTCTCGTTCCGAACGGTCCAACAGGTCAACTTCTCCGCTCTGTACAAGTAACACAAACCGCGAGAATACCTGCTTGAGGTACTTGACATGCTCTTTCCAGCTGTCAGAAAAAAAAAACTGTGATATCATCAAGCTATGGGAATGCGAACTCCTGTAAGTCTTTCAGGACAATATCCATCAACTTAGAGCAACTAAACGGCGCGTTCTTCAGCCCGAAGCTAAGAACGAGAGGTCGCAAACTCCCTACAGGAGAGATAAATACGGTATTGTGCTGGCACTTTCTGTAAGGGGAACTTGCCAGTATCCCTGCACGATATCTAGACTCTATATGTATTCAGCAGCACTGAATTTTTGGATTCGTTCCTCAACGTTGCGTATCGAATGCGACTAATCCCTGGTGATGGCATTCAACTGCCTGTAGTCAACACGCGGACGTGAGTCCCTATTAGGGGACTCGCGTCCGCAAGTATTAGCCACAAGTATTAGCGCTGTTCCGTGTATAAACTCTCAGCGGGCTCAATAGCTCTAAACTCTAGCATGCGCTGTATCTCTGTCTCCATAATTAATGTCGCGGAGACACCTTTTAAGGGTTGATCTTACCGGTTTGTTTGATGTTAGCTCTACTTCACGCGTTATTGGTTTGATTCTACCTGGCTGATTGCTGAATCTATCGAGATATGCCCCAGCAGCCCCTTTAGCTCGTCTAGCTCCTCGGGTTTAGTAGCGACATGCTTGCCGTGTGTTCTATAACGTCTTCCACGCTGGTTTCAGATTTGGAGGTTCCATTATGCTCACTAAACTCGGTAATAATGTGATCCAGCTCTTTGATGGTAAAGTTAACGACTCCGCTCTGCTCCGCGTACGGCTTCATCACACTGCAGTGGTATATTCTCACCTTCTTCCTGTGACTGGGCCCTTTCAGAGGATAAATAGAATCGGAAATTTTGTGCAACAATTTAACGGGTCTGTTCCAGGGAACTTCAAACTTGTTTTTTCTTGAAGCTCTGAAGATCATTACCTGGTCCCCAGCGTTGAACGACCAAAGCCTTGCATTCCGGTCTTAATAGAGCTTGGCGTTCTTTTGAGCCACGCCCATGTTGTTTTTGAGTACTTCTTGTGTTGAACTTAGCCGTTTCAGTAGATTTACCACGTAATATACAACTGTTTGACTCTCTCCTCTTTCCTGCCAAAGCTCTCTCAACATTCTGTGTGGGAAAATGGGCATCCTCCCATACACTAGTTCTGCTGGCTAGAACTCTGTAGCCTCGTGAGGAACCGTTCCCAATGTAAGCAAAGTAGCCACAAGACAATTCTCTTAGTCCTCCTCGTGCTCATAACAGTGTGTCCGCAAAACTCGCTTAGACGCTGTATACCACCTGTATACACTATTTGACTGAAGGTGATAGACGGAACTGTGCACTAACTTTACCGCGCACTTTAGTAAGATTGCGGAAGTCAGTAGGCTCGTGAACAGTGACCCTTGATCAACATGAATTTTGGCTGGACACCCAACTCGGGCCAAAAATGCCGTCAAAGGTGCGTCTACTACTTCGGTGAAGGGGAGCTCCTTCAGAGACACAGCATCCGGAAACTTTGTAGCTGGACACCGCATAGTAAACAAATACCTGTCTTTGTCTCTGGTAGAGCCCCTACTATGTCTATCACATGTGTTCTGAAAGGTTCTGCTATCTTTAGTGGAGCTTTCCATCTTTTTCCTGGTTTACCTGAAGCTGACAGGCGTCGCATGATCTGACAGTTTTCTGCGTCTTTGAAACAGCCAGGCCAGTAGTAGTTCATAAGACTTCCTTCTTACGATTTGTTTATGCTTAGGTGGCCAGGCTACCCATTTCCATGACAGAGACCCAGAAGGTCCTCCCTTCAATTAGTAGGTACGACTAACTGATCCAGAATCCTGCCCTTTAGGTCTCCGTAGTGCAGATACAGCAAGCAGCCTTCCTCGTTCGTCTTCACGTTGCGCCTAGCAGTGCATTCTTTAGCTGTTACATGTAATTTAGGCCATTTACCTAGCAAGCTACGCTAATCCTTTCTCTGGGCTTCCGTTGACACTCTGTTCCCGCGTAAGAGACGATAAAAGTTCTTTGAGGCCCGTGATGGTAACGACCCTGTCTCGCTTGCGACTACGCCAGCTGGTTCGCCGTGCAGGTGTGAACAATGAAAACTGTCTTGTGACATATCATGCATTCTTGTTGAGTTGGTCAGCTGGCAGGATTTACTCAACCGCTCTTCCATCCCTCAAGCCTAGGTCGGTTTCTGTTGTGAAGGCTGCCACTTTGCTACTTCTGCTGGAGAGCCTTTTTCATTTTCAAGTGAAAGCGGCGCCATTTGACAAGCTTGGTATCGCATCAAGGCTTGTACTACGCCCTGTCGAAGTTTCAGCCCCTGCTCATGCAGTAACTAATACGAGCAATTCGAAAAAAATGTAAGGGTACTGCACTGATAAGAATGGAAACTGCAGCCTCAGTAATGAGCTCCCTGATTGGCCTCCTAATTTTGACTTTCGCCATCGGTAGACACACGCTGTGTTCTTTCACAACCTGTTTAATTCACGCTACTTCTCCGGTGAAGTCATGTATGCCATCGCGTAAGATGGGTGGGCTATGTCCATAGTGGTGGCACTGTCTCGCAGCACCGGGCATGGTTTTCCAATAATATGAAGGTCGTGAAGATATGAGGGCGAAAGTTCCATGTTGCCGTCTCCTTCGTCCACGTATGGAAAAACTGCCGTAGGCTTCCCGCAACTCTCAGTGATATGTCCGTGTTTGTGGCACTTATAGCAGCCGATCGGTCTAAAAGATTCGAATTCCTTTGTCGGCGCATTTTGTATGGTTTCGCTATTTGGCTTTTCCTCGCTCTTTTCCGACGTCCTGTTCTCCGCGTCTACATGCTCCGGTCGTTTCGTCTTCCATCCATTCCTGAACGAAAATTCTTTCCGTGGTCCATTTAGACCGTCCGGAGTTCCGTTCTCGGCGCTGAGCTTTCTACGCGTCGCGTAGTCTTCGGCTAAATCGGCCCCCCTTTGCATAGTGTTTACATTTCCTCTGTATTGCAGGTCACGACTTCACAGATTGTGGGATGCTCTTGTAAAACTGCTCTAGACGCACGCATTCAATAACCATGTCACTGGTCTCCCATGATTCCGCAGTTTTCCAGTGCTCGACTAAGTTTGCCTTTAAGCCATAGGTACACTCCAGATATCCCTCGCTATCCTTCTTACCCGTGTTTCGAAACCTTTGCAGAAAAACTTCGGCTAAAAGATGGTGATTCTTGAAAAGGCTAGCCTTAGCTTTCGCATGATGCTGTGATTGTTGCCCTCTGAGTCTGACGATTACTTCAGCAGCTTAACATGACAACCTAGACAGCGACCGCTGTGGCCATGTACTCGAGGTGAAGCTGATATTCCCGCAAATCCTTTCAAAATTTCCTAGGAATAACCATACGTTGTCCCGGCCACAAATAGCTTAACCAGCCTGTTTATGCGGTATGATTCTGCCTCAGTTGATCGTTCCAGAGCCCCTTCCCTTGCTCGAACCAGAGCCAAACGTTTATTTCCAAGGTAAAGTTGCATTCTTCTTAATTCTCGATCTTTCTCAAGTTGTTCTTTGTCCTGTTCTTCTTTCTTTCTGTGTTTGCACGTTCTTCTCTCTTTTCCTCAAGTATTCTAACCCAATTTCGATGTCCTGCTCACAGGCTTGTTCACAAATCAGCTTTAATATTTCCGGTATAGTCATTTCCTTTTGCACCACTAGGCCCAGTTCCTAGCCGACAACCACCAATTCGTCTCTAAGCAGTGTCCTCAAATACATTATTGCTGTTTTACTGCCTTGGTCCAGCTCGCGAACCTCAACTAGAAAAACACAACCTAGCTCAACAACCATCATCAACAATCCAGCTTCCCTACTGTTCTAAACCGAACAACCAGAAAATCAAGCCTAGCGCGTCAAAGCGAAAATCAAGCAATCACCGCAGACGCAGGGCCACTTCGCCAAGTCCGTCTCACCGCTGCCAGCCAGTTGTAAGAGTTTGGAGTCGCTGCAGATCACTTCGCGTTTGCCGTCGAGGACGGCGAGGGATGTGGCTACTTGTTCCGCTACCTCGGGGTCTCGGTTGAAGATCGTGGCGGAGTTGAGGGTACACTAAGTGGATGAGACCGTGACCGTGGCGCAGGCTTGGTTTCTTGTGGTAGATGGTGGCGTCCACGAACTTGACGTTGTCCGGTTTCATGTCTAAGTCCCAGAAGGTGTAGCTGGCCCATGCTGTCGTCCGCCATATCCACGCTAAGGACATTGTTGGAGAGAGCAACATGTTCTCATCGAGAACGAGGAGTAATGGGTTTATATACAATATCCAGATGAGGAGCAGAGAAGGTTGCGTCTCTACAATCTAGAGCGACAGAATAGAAGCGCACGGAGGAGCCGAGAAAGAGCTCTTGAATCCCCTCTGTATTACCTAGATCCCTAGGACAGGGAAATCTGCCGTCCGAAGTTCGTCAAATTGGAGCGTTCAGAGTCGCCGAAGGATCCACCGTTGAGGGCGAGGGTGCACTCAATCACTCCCGCACCTTTCTTCATTGAACACACAGAAATGAGAGGAGCTCCGTAGACAGGGATTGTCACGCTTGACAGAAACTGGCGCGTCTTGGTTCCTGGGACGGCCCAGCAATTAGCTGGAGCGCCTGTGAAACGACCATGGCGGTTACCGGAGTCCGTGAGAAAACGGCGAATACCTTTTTGCAGCATTTTATCGCTCCAATCGTACTTGACGGCGACAATGAACCAACCAACAAATGTCGATCCGCCCAACGTGTCAGGCGTTGTAGCCGCCGCAGGTCTGTCCAGGGGTCGGATTGTTAGCTTCACGAAGCGATTCATCACAGTGGTGCAGGAGAGGTTAGAAGGTCACTACCCCCGCTGGCCGATTGTAACAGTATGTCACACACGTTTTCATTGCAATATTATTTGTACATATCCATCATCTTCTTTTTCGTCCTCCAGGCTCTCCCCCCCCCATCTATCTTCTACCACTACACTCTAAAAACAGTTGCACATATTGGGGTGTACATTTACCACACAACAATAATCGTCATCTGTGTTGCCCGCGTTTTCTTTCTTGAACGCTGCGATCCCGGCACTTCCAAGTCACGAACGGCATGCGTGTTATCAACATGACTGGGCATTCTCGACAGGAAAGTAACAAGAGCGGCGTTTTCAAGAAAGAAAACACAAGTAAGACAGATGAAGATTATTGTTGTGTGGCAAATATGCGCTGCCCCGAAGCTAGCATTTATTTTTAGAGTGTACCTATACAACCACTGCATGGCGTCCGAACTGGTGAAACAATATGCAAGTGCAATGCAAAGGGCAGATGGATAGACGCTGGACGGTGTGCATCTCACATAGCTAGGAAAGCGGCACTGTACAATGCCAATGATGATGATGATGATGATGATTTATTAGCATCGGCTTTGAAACGCGGCAGTGACATTGTCATCAAATTCATCTAGCCAGCTTAGGTTGACAATTGGCACGATGTGATGCTAGTGATGTTGACGGCGATGCCTTAATGGCAACCACTATGAAATGCCGCGGTGACCATTGTCACCTAGCCCGAAGTGTCCTGTGTGGAACGTTGCCTTTTTGTCTCTGAGAATTTAAAGCTACTTTGTGGGAGACGCCACTCCCTTAACTACGGCGATGGACGTGGAGTCGCCTGGAGAGGTTCCTGGTCCCTCTACGTCAACAGCGACCGCACCGAGAAAGCGGTCTAGTCGCCCGAGTGACACCTACAGCGAGGACACTGTGATCTACTCAGGGACCAGTGATGAAACCTCGGATGACAGCGACTTCGTGCCCGTAGCGAAGCACAAAGCAAAGAGAAGGCTCGTCAGGACGTCTCCTTCCACAAGTAAGGCAACTGTGATCCCGACGCGAAAGCCATCAGACCTCACCATTTTATATGTGCCTGTGGCTGCTAGCGACAATCTGAACCGGATCAACCGCCAAGCCACATCTGTATCGCTCGAGGCACTTGTTCCGGGTCAGATCAAAGATATAAGGATCAACGGCCGTAAGAACATCCTCGCTATAGATGTCACAAACCGCAGCGCGCTAGACATTCTGAGCAACGTTAAGGTGCTGGATAGCATCAACGTACGCTGCTATAAACAAGACCATCATGACTCTACGGCCGGCGTTGTGTATGACGTAGATAATTCCATAAGCGATGCTGACCTGCATATACTCATCAAGCCGGCGACAGAGGGAATTGCCATATTGCAAGCCCGCCGCCTGGGAAACTCGCAGTGTGTCAAGTTAACTTTCAAAGGAGACAGCCTACCGTCCCACGTCAAGGTCGGTCACTTCCGACACAGTGTACGGCCTTTTGTGCCAAAGCCGCTTCAGTGCAGGAAGTGTCAAAGGATAGGGCACGTTAGTGCGGTTTGCACAAACGCTGCCGTATGCTCACGGTGCTCTGGTTCGCACAGCTCCGACGCCTGTCGTGCAGAAAACCAAAAGTGCGCAAATTGTCAGGGCTCTCACGATGCAACTTCGAAGAATTGCCCACATGTGAAAAATGAGGCGAAAGTCTTGTGGCAAATGGTCAGGGATGGTTCCTCGCACAGGGAGGCTGCCGCTAAGGTGCGACGTCGACGTTCACGTCGCCGGAGATCTCGGAAACCCACTGCTATTGCTCAAGATGCACCGCGTCCACTGACAGTCCAGCAACTTCTGCATACAACTAGCAATAGCAGCAATGAGATTCCTCAGCAGCATGTCTCCCATATCATTGCCTCAAGCGAGGAGTGGCCGCCATTGCCACGGCTAGATCCACCAGCGGAGCGACAAGATGTAGCACGCTCGCCGAATCATGCTTCACCTTCTGGCAGCAACCAAGACAACGACAAACAAGTTGTCACCATGATAAGGGCCCTTATGAGCACGCTACGAGCACTGCTGACCGCCATACACACTCCGGCGGCTCGAGGCGCACTTCAAATACTGGATGCCCTGTATCCGGTACTGTCCGGTCTTGAGAAGCACCATGGCTGCTCCTCTACATTCGTGCCTTAAAGAGGTCAAGGAAGCGTCTATCTTCCAATGGAATGTCAGAGGCATTAAATCGCGTATTTCGGACTTTCGTCCGTTTGTTTTTAAGAACAAATTTCCAATCATCGTCATTTGTGAACCCAACGTTGAGAGCGCCATCCGCCTATCAGGATATGAAGCTTTCATGTCTGCCACCTGTACCGACCGCAGCAAAGTCATTGTTTATATCAGATGCGATGTCACATATGTTTTACACCCAGTGGCACCTGATGACGACAATCAGTATGTGTGTTTGACTATAAAATGCAAGAACGTCGCACTCACGCTCATAGGTGCCTACATTTCACCTAATAGTCGATTTGACAACGCACGACTGGGTGCAATTTTAACAGCGACACCTGGACCATGGGATATTACCGGCGACTTCAATGCGCATCATCCGCTATGGGGAAGCTTAAAGATGGACTGTCGAGGCAGACGTGTACTATCCTTCGCGTCGGACCATGAGCTCTGCTGCCTAAATGATGGCAGTCCCACTTTTCTGCGGGGATTGACATACAGCAGCTGCCTGGACTTGACATTTGTTTCAAGATGCCTCAGTGCCAGTGTGAAATGGTTCACGGACAACGAAACGCATGGTAGTGACCACGTTCCAACATATGTCAAAATCGACGGCATACGCAAGTCACACTCTACTACAGTTCTTCATCACATCGACTGGCCTAAATACACATTGCTCATGGAGAAGAATTGCCAAGAGATCCAGGACTGTCTGCCTGGCAACATCGAGAAGCTAATTAACGCTGCTGCTCAAGAAGCAACAAGATCTTTCAGGCCTATTCCTAAATTTTCTGAATTCGAAGCTGAATTGGAGCGGCTTCGAGCAATCCGCCGTCGCGCGGAAAGAAGGTACAGGCGCACCAAGTCCATCTACGACCTACGGGAGGCGAGACGCATACAGAAGAAGATCCAGCGTCGGATTAACTCCCTGCAGTCTCTAAGATGGAAGACCTTCTGTGATACCCTTGATCCACGTAAACCCCTGTCACATATATGGAGAACAGTGCGTGGTCTTCGAACATCACCGCAACAACGCCACCCCTTCAAATGCCTGGCTCTCTACCAAGGTCGCAGAGAGATCGACGTAGCGGAGGACTTCTGTTTCAAAGTTGCTGGTTTACCGCCATCGTTCGCTATACGTGATCCCCGTGATGTTCCAATCTCGCGGGATTCTCGTATGGACAATCTGTTTTCCATCGAGGAGTTGCAGGCGGCGTTGGCAGCGTGCAGACGTTCCTCATCGCCTGGGCCTGACGGGGTGACATACGCAGCTCTTGGAAACCTCGGTCACACAGCCCGGCATGCACTTCTAGACGTGTACAATAATTCATGGCGTGATGGAGAAGTTCCGGCTGCATGGAAGTCCAGCCGCCTTGTGCCTTTGCTCAAGCCAGGTAAATCACCCCTAGATGTGGCGTCTTATCGTCCCATTGCTCCGGCCAGTTGTCTAGGAAAGGTGATGGAGAGGATGGTGCTGACGCGTCTAGAGTGGTATCTAGAACACTACCGGTTATATCCTGACGCTATGGCAGGCTTTCGACGCGGACGCTCTTCTATAGACAACGTTATAGATCTTGTCTCGTCTGTTCAGCACGAAAAAAGCCTCAGGAGACTGTCAGCGGCAATGTTCCTGGATGTCAAAGGCGCATATGACAACGTAACCCATCAAGCCATCCTGGACGCCTTGGGTGAGGTCGGCCTAGGCGGCCTTGTTTTTCGGTGGATATCCAGCTTCTTGAAGGACAGGTCATTCTTTGTGCAAACAGAGGACGGTGCGTCATCACAACACAACACGTACCGAGGCGTACCACAAGGCGGAGTTTTGAGCCCCACTCTATTTAACCTGGTGCTCATCGACCTGGTCCATACCCTTCCGGAATCCGTCCATGTGTCGATCTATGCAGACGATATATGCATTTGGTCATCAGGAGCGACGCGTCCTCAGGTGCGCGCCAGACTTCAAAAAGCGGCCACACTAACATCAGGTTATCTTCGAGCACGAGGTCTGGAGCTGTCCTGCGAGAAGTGCTCTATAGTCGCTTTCACGCGTAAAGCAATGAAACCGTACGTTATAAGAATTAATGGACAGCCAATTGCCTACGAGAAGACGCACCGGTTTCTAGGAGTGATAATAGATCGCGACCTTTCCTGGAGTCCTCAAATATCCTACCTAAAAAGGAAATTAGTCATGATAACCCACGTGCTCAGATTTCTTGCGGGCAAGTCATGGGGTGCGTCTGTGAGTGCGATGCTCCAACTCTATAACGCACTGTTCCTCGGTCTCCTGCGCTATAGCTTACCTGTACTGGGTGGGACCGGCAAGACCAACCTCCGTGCCCTCCAATCTGTACAAGCGCAAGCTCTGCGAATTTGCCTTGGTCTTCCCAGATGTGCGTCCACGGCTGCAACAATAGCCATCGCGCATGACCACCCCATCAACACGTATCTTCAAGTCGACACTTTAAGGATGCATATCAGGCACTTCGCCCGCCTTCCATCGCATCATCTCGCCTCCCTTCCTGCCGCTCGACCTCGTTCAGCGTTTAGCAAGATTATTGCCGCCAACCATGGAATTTTACCATCAAACTTCACGCCTGCAGCACGACCACCTCAACCGCTGTGGTGCCTCCATCCACTCCAGGCTCTTCTTGCTATTCCCGGTATCAAAAGGAAAACGGAGATGTCCACTTTCGCCCTCAAACAAACCGTGCTTTCAGTGCTACATGAACAGCACAGAGGACGCATCCATGTTTACACAGACGGTTCTGTATCCTCTAATAGTTCTGCTGGAGCAGTGGTGATTCCCGCAGAGTGCGTCACCCTCAAGTTCAAGACATCTCACATTACGTCATCGACGGCTGCAGAACTCGCAGCTATCCGTGCTGCTCTGGAGTTTATAGTTCACAAATCATCACATTCATGGTCCATCTTATGTGACTCAAAGGCAGCTCTTCAGTGTATGATGTCTCCTTTCAACCATGGACCAAATGAGCACCTAGTCGCAGACATCCGACTGCTCCACCATCACGCAATCAACAAGGGACACAACATCATCTACCAGTGGATACCGGGACACTGTGGAATTTCAGGAAATGACAGTGCGGATGACGCTGCCCGGTCGGCTCATGATGGTGCCCAGATTATACCCATACCGCTGTCAAGAACAGACGCAGCCACAAGTCTTCGCTCCCTCGCCCGCGAGCTTACGCAGAATCTGTGGAACACCAGTGATTTCACGAACGCACGTCTCCACAAATTGGATCCACGTCTGCAACTCCGCCTACCACCAGGGTTGCCACGAGCGGAAGCAACACTTCTGTGCCGCCTGTGGCTCGGCGTGGCATTCACGAACTCATATTCATTCCGCATTGGCATGGCCGACAGCCCTACTTGTGACACCTGCGGCTGCGAGGAGACGATTCAACACCTCCTATGTGACTGTCCCCGTTACGCAGTGCGAAGAAAAGTGCTCGTGACCGCTCTCGCAAAACTGGACAATCGCCCCTTTACAGAGGAAAAAGCTCTAGGACATTGGTCCAGACGGGCTTCGGCACTGAAGGCCTTAAGGGCTCTGTTGAAGTTTTCAAGGAACTGCGAATTGTGCGACCGCCTTTGAACGTTGTAGCGCGTAGTTTCGCGTTACTGTGTGAATTTTCTCTTTTTTTCCATTTTTTTCCCTCTTCTTCTTTCTCCTTTTATTCCCTTTACCCCTTTCCCCAGCACAGGGTAGCCAGCCGGTACTTACACTGGCTAACCTCCCTGTCTTTCCTCTCCTTTGTCTCCTCCTCCTCCTCCGCTTTATTAATTCAGGTACACAATACTTATTTTTTGTAGCATTTTTGTATAAATCTCCTTAAACTTCTGTTAACCTTCCCTCCGAGCCAATGCCCAATCGGTGCAGAAGCTCACGGCGAAGACGGAGAACGCCATGCGACCCCATGAGAGTAAGTGTCACCACGGCCTCAAAGAAGACAACCTGCTACCTCTCCTAAAACGCGTTTGTTCTCTGCCACTTCCCCTACGTCGCTGCCATGCACAGTTAACTACGCGCTGAGCGCAATAAACTCAACGCTCTCATTTGAAAGATAGCGAAACGGTCCTCGGCGTTCCGATCAACACTTCCACGCACAAACGCCTGGAGCTCGGCATGCATAACACGGTGGAATAGATCATCGTTGCTTTGGCGAACGAAGATTATCCGACTCACAACCACCGCATTCTCCGCGAGCTCGGCTTCTTCTCGACGGCCAGGGATCCACCAATGTTAATGCCGGTTCCCCGCGAGATTGGAGACTTCATCACGATCGCTCCCATTCCGCGAAACGTACATCCTGACCACAACACAGTGGGGCACCTTGTCCTGGAGAATGCCCTTCTCTGGCACATCGACATGAAACCGGACAATGCCAAGTTCGTGAACGCCACCGCCTACCACAAGAAACCAAGCCTTCGCCGCGGTCGCGGTCTCATCCACTTAGTGAACCCTGAACTACACCACGATCTTCACCCGAGACCCCGAGGTAGCGGAACATGTAACCATAGCCTTCGCCGTTCTCGACGGCATACGCGAAGTCATCTGCAGCGACTCCAGACCGGCCACGAAAGCCTTCGAACGTGGCGTCGTCTCCGACCAGGCGTTACGCATTATCCGGAGCGCGAATCCCAGCACCCCCAGGCACCATACTGTCATGTGGACAGTGCGGTGCTCCCCGCCTACATGTGGGTGCGGGGCGCCCCGGCCAACCTCAACGAGATCGCCCACCGTGCGCGCTTATCGAATGCGCCGTCCCCGGGACAGTCTATCTCGTCGAGCTAGTACACAACCAGGACGCGATAATTACGTACAGCGAAATTACAGAAAATTTCTACCTGGGGCGCCGCATTTTTTTTGTTGCCACCAAACCCCAAACTTAATAGGCGGCAGGCGCTAACACTACGCTTACTACAGATGCACATGTACCCGAAGCCTGCGAAATTACGTTTTTTCTATCCCAACGGAACCCCAGCGGCACGTGCTCCTCATGAGGAGACACGGCGACATCCGCACACAAGGTCTGCGATTGTAAAAACGCTCTTAACGACTGTACCTCAGACATTTAAGAGAAGATGCCTCAGAAGCTCACTACTCGCCTGTCGGCTATGGGCCGTCCAGCAGATCCTTGAATCGGCGGCGAGGCAATCCCTCTCGATCCCTATGTGGGAGGCGCCAGCTACGTGCTAAGCGCGTTCTGCAGGACTATAATAATGTTTTCCAGTCCATTCCAATTCGTCAAATGTTCTCTTTACTGTCTCATACCGGTACTTGTGTATCTGCAACCCCGGGTGCTAGAGCGTCGCTGTAGGGAATTTTCTCGCACGCGACCTGTCCCAGTCCTTCTGCTTCTGGAAGCCGTGCGGTACGAATGCAGAATATAGGGCTCCTCGAGAGCTACGAGAGCGGCCGATGTTGGCCGTGTTACCCAAAGATTACTGCGTCATCTTGCCTCTGTTACCAACAGGTGAAGGACAAAGGGGCGCAGTTGTATTGCGCTGCGACGTCACTGGACGCAATTATGAAATCGACGACTTCCGGAAGCCCTTGAAGGATGCTGGAGTCATTCAGCAGGTAGGTCGAATTGGTGCGTACCAAATGTCGCACGTGTACCTGCTAAACATAAAGACAGGTGACACAAAGCAGACGCTGCTAGACGGCGGACTGCTACTGGTGAAGAACGGGCCATGCCTCGTCCTTGATCCAACACGCAAGAGCTCAGGATTAAGCTACATTGAATCGCGTTCGACGTCACCTCTGAGATCATTCGACAAGCCTTCCGAGAGTATCGCGAGGTAAACCAAGTCATCGGTAATCGGTGGAAGGCCGAAGACTTTGAGGGCACCGTGTCAGGGACTCGCCTAGTGCGTCTTTTGCTGCGCGAGAGTCTCACACCGTAGGGCATCCTGTATCAGAGGCGTCTTGGTAGCGGAACTGCGCTAGTGGTTGTGCCTGGACGTGCCCCGTTATGCCTTTATGCCTTCGTTGTCACGATACTGGACACATCCTTTGTGAATGCCGAGTGGCCAGCTGAGCAGCTTGCCGAGCGTTCAGGCACGTGCAGGCTAATTGTACTCGCTCGTACGCCAGAGTTGCAAGCGCAGGCGGTGAAGTAGACCGGAGCGAGGTGCTCATAGACGAAGAGGAAGTGGAGAGCGTGGCTGGGATGGTGGCGTCTGTAAGCAACGCGACCGAAGTGGCGGCATGTGTCGGTGTCCATAAGTTATGCAGCTTCGCAAGAAAACAGGGCTGCATACATTCGTACAGGAGACGCCACAGTTGCAGACGCGTCGACAGGAAAGTACGAAGAGGAAGAAGGTTCGGCAGAGCGCGCATCTAAAGCCAAATTTTTAGGGAAGCAGCTGCCAGTCAGTGCGTCCGGGACTAGTGAGAAAACAGCTGAACTCAAGACCGCATTAAGCGAGGCCATCGCGACGCTCGAAGACTGATTCGATGGACGAGACTGCATTGGACGCCGAGGCAACACCTACGAAGCGCCGACTCAACAAAGCAACCATTTCGTCTCAAGACATGCGCCTACGAGCAACGGAGAGGTGCAGGAACGATCCTTGAACCAAAAATAGGCAGTGGCTTAGCTCGGCCATGCCAGTATATACGTAGCGAGAGCAAGGGCATAGCACGGTTAGCCTTGGTTGCAAGTCCAGGTTAGTCTGGTTGTCTAGCTATGTTGCGGCATTTAGCCAGTCGTTCGGTGCGCTATTCGTCTGTTTCCTGGGTAATTCGTTTCCTCTTCTTCTCATTCCGATGTCAATTCGAGGCCTCCTCCTGCTTATGAGAATTGTCGCCGTCCATACTGCCGCTTCAACTGTGGTTGCTGCGCACGCGAGCTCTCCTTTTAACGCGATAGCGTTAAGGAGCTCGTGTCGCAGAAAAGCCGGTGTCGTCGGCGTCGGTGTCGGCGTCGGCGTCCGCGGCGTTGGCCGTGAGCGATAAATCACGGCAGGCACTTCATAAATAAAAAGCAACTTCCAAGATGGGCTGGCTGGGAATCGAACCAGGGTCTCCGGAGTGTGAGACGGAGACGTTACCACTGAGCCACGAGTTCGATGCTTCAAAGCGGTACAAAAGCGCCTCTAGTGAACGCGGTGTTGCCTTATATACGAGCTGTTTCTAAGGCTCAGGCGTGCGTCGCTTGCTCAGGCGCACATTTCGTTGTCGCGCCGAACGCTGCGTTGCTCGACGCTCACCGCGTCCGATGCGGGGCGCGTAGTCGCTGCGCTGTAGCCCATTGTCTTACACCGCTTGGCGGGTCGACGGGAACGCTGTCGCGTTCCACTCTTGAAGGCGAAGCTTAAGCGTCCTCCAATTTTTCAATCCTCCAATATGTTATCAGGCATGCGACGCAGCCGGCGGAGCGTGCGGAGGCAAGGGCAACGATGAGGAACGCGGTGGGACGCCATACCAAACGGCGGCGTCCGAAAGGCGCGATGCTGCGCAGCAGCGGGGCACCTATGGCTCGGTGCTACGAGTGGCGCATGCTCAGTAGTCTGAGTAGCGACTAGCGAGAGAAATATCTGCGGCGAGGCGGGCGTTGTGACGTCTTGTGCCTTCTCGGAGCACCGCCACGGCGAAATCCCAAGTTGGAAAAGAAAGAACGAAAAACAAAGAATTTTCTTGGGATCTCTGTAAATTTAATTCAAACCTGCTGAAGGACGACAAGTTTTGTAAGCAGTTTCTCAAAGCTATAGATAAAACAACTCAAAACATAGATAGCTGGGGACATAAATCGGAAGTTTGTAAGCAAACAATTGAATTGAAAGCACTTGAAAGGGCCAGTGTTTTTGGGTCGCGCGAAAAGAGAACTCGATTCCCGTCTTAGATGGAATGGGAAGCAATAATTGGAGTCGGAAAGTATACAACCGGATTACTTCTTAAATACATAAAAATCATTAAGCAAAAAAACGAGCTGATAGACCAAGAGCGATAGAAGGGAGCCTTGATTCGAGCCAGAGCTGAAAAATGGTGCACAGGATAAATGCCAATAAAACGTGCCTTGGTGAGCCAAAAATAAATATGCTTCCTAAAATGCAATAACAGAAATAGAATATGATGGGTCATGGTCTACCAACAAAGAAACAATAGCACTTTCTTTTTAAATTATTACAAAATATTATTTTTTCGTGGCGCAGTTCACACTGGGGGGGGGGGGGGGTTGATAGATTTAAAAATGACTTCATTTCATCGATGCCAACATTAGATGATGAAACTAAGGAAATATTAGAAGTGCCCATAACAGTGGAGGAAGTTAAGAATGCGATTGGTCATTTAAATACTGGCAAATCACCGGGACTAGATGGCTTAGGCGCTGCATAGTAAAATGCGTTTAAGGGTGTTATCGCACCTGTTTTTACTAAAGTATACAACGAGGCTTGCGCGAGCAAACATCGACCGCCGTCCTTTTTGTAAGCACACACGGCCCTAATACCAAAAACTGAAGACCCAATCAAATTACGTAATGTCACATCGCATACACCGATTAGTCTGACAAACGTACACTATGATATATTAACTAAAGTATTGGCTAACAGGTTGCAGACAGTAATGAAATATTTAGTCGTTCCACATCAAACGTGCGGAATGAAAGGAAGGACAATTGGGACAAATATACATATAGCACGATCAATCCTTGAATGCTTTGACGCAATGCAACTCAGTGTCGCCATGCTGCAAGTTGACCTTGAGAAGGCATTCGACCGCGGGCCGCACGATCTGCTTCTATCTATACTTGAATATGTGATTGTAGGCAATGTGATAAGCGAAGGTGTGCGGATGGCTTACGCCAGATGTACGACGAGGTTCATGATAAAGAAATCAGTAGGTCAGTACACATCAGTAAAGCGCTCAGTCAGGCAAGGGTGCCCGTTATCACCGCTTCTTTTTTGCATATATATAGAACCTTTTTGTCAAAACGTAATCAGGAACAACACAATAGGAGGATTTCACTTACATCAAGTCGACGTAAGCCTTCTACTTAGGTTGATGACATTGCAGTTTTCTGTGTTGATCATGAAAGTATATTGCATGCTGTCAATGCTGTAAAAAATTTTTGTCAGTGCAAGTGCAGCAAACTGGGACAAGTGTCTTGGCTTTTGGCATGGGGAAAGGGACGTCGCACCAAGGAAGACTTTGAACTTTAAATGCCAAGAAACACCAACAAAATATTTAGAAGTGCCCTTGCAGTACTGCTCTAACAACGAGCCTAATTTGAAGAAAAACAAACAGAGATGTTACGTGAAAATGCACAAAAGTGGAAAGGCTCGGATAAGTCGATTCTCGCACGGACAACGACGCGCAACTTATTTCTCGTAAGCAAGCTATGGTATGTAATGCAAGTTTTGCATTGCAGCCGGCAAATGTACAAAAAATGAACAAAGTGTTCGCGGTCTTTATTTGGAGCTCTCTATGGGAAAAAACGAGCCGAGCAAACTGACGGTGGGCTTGGTATAGCGCATCTGTATATGATACAACTCGTCAGTCGATTTGGTTTTCAGATATTTAGATCATACCTTTCACAGAACTGTGATTCAACTGAGGCTGGGTAAAGTGCTACCGGAGTTGTTGTGTCTTCGGTGTGTGAGCAAGGACCAGTACGGGGATATCTAAAAGAAGTGGTGTGATGCTTCCGCTTCTTACCGGTGCGTTTTTCTTTGCAACGTTTGACTGATGTGTCACGTAAGAAACTGTACAAAGACCTTGTGGATGCGTTATTTCCTGTGCCATTGTACCGTGAATTATACTGCGCAGGCAAAGGTAAAGATGTTTTGAAACGTGGTAAAAAAATGTTCGTTGCACCACAGCTGCACACAGACGCCTTACCCGTTAAAACATGGTCAGAAGAAAAGAGTTTATTTGTTCCGTGGGGTACTCATTGTTTGTTATGCCAAAAAGAAACAGGGACTATTGAACATGTCTTTTTAGATTGCTGGAGTGGAGTGTTTTTCTGGGTCATCTTACACAGAACCTTGAAAATAGAGTTGCCATTAGGTCCGCATGGAACTCGTGGTCTCATGGTCGAAAATGACGATGGCGTGCCTTTTGATGTGGTTATGCTCCTGGGCCTGCACAGTGTATGGGGAACTTTGACTGGTGTACACTGCAGAAGGAGCAGACTGCAGAAGGTGCCGACGTATATGCCGGAGTAGGTTCCAAGATTAGAAATGTTGTGGCGCATGCCGAAATACTGATGACTTGTATTCAGCAAACAGCTGACGGTTCTCGGTACTATGATCTTGTTATTCTATTCTTCTGAGCTCGTAAACTCTGTGTCAAGCGAGGCAATCAAGAAAAAAAAAGCGAAGTGGTCAAGCGGTAGAGCAGCGGGAGCTTTTTTTTTTCCTCATTCATTGCGATAACTGCTACGGACACTGAAAACCGGCAGCAGAGGCAGTGGCGGTGGCATACATCAGCACCAACTGAACCGGATATTGCAATGAGCTCATAACAGCTTACGCTGTGAAAGTGTTCAATATCTAGTGCTGAGGTATGCCACCTCACTCTGTAAGACGCAGCTGCACGAAAGCTTCGCTTTCGCACATGGCACCCTACCTCTGAATAAGAAACTGCAATTACCTCTCTATATTGAGTCTTGAAGTGTTATTACTTTAAAGACAAAGTCTTTCTTGTCTCATAACCCCGACGTTTTAGAAGCTATGTGTGTTTAGAACCTCTTTCGTGGGGCCCGCCCAGAGGAAGCGCAGTCTATAAGTGCGCCGGAGTCTAGTCAATAAGTGATCCCAAATCTAGTATTGCTGGTACCGGAGATTCCTGTTGGTATCGGTACCGACGGTACTAGAAGTACCGGTGCTCCCGTTTGCTTTGTTATCGGCAGTACCGCGTGGTAACAGGGGTTCGGGCGGGCAAGGTACCATCGTAAAACCGTGCGCTTGGTAGTATCGTGGTGCCACCATGTGGTTCCGGTGCTACTAGCGGTGCCAGTGGTATAGGTACTGATGATAGCACCGCTTAGTACTACCGCCGTGCGGTGTTACCGTTGGTAATGGTGGTAGGGCGACCGTTGTAGCGTTCTTCAATCGTTACTGCTAGCATTTTGAGACGATGCGTTGATGCGTGGTGCTTCTGGTCGAAGGCACAAACGCCGTCGGTTGGGACGCTGCGGTCGTTGCGCAATTATTGTAATCTCCTTACACCCAGTAGGGGATATTTAAGATACATAGCGATCTGGAAATATGATCAGCGCTCGCCATCATCTCTGGGGCTTGACTGCGAAGTGACTGTATGTTGTGCGGATCAGCGATTGTTGTCGTATGGCTATTCAAGACTCCAAAGTGCAGCAGTCGCTGCGGTGAGCAACTGTTACAGCTATTGCTTGCATTTGAGACGCGGCTACAACACACGAATGATCCCTCGCTGACTAGTATATGTACGCCCCCCCCGCCAACACCCAATATGCTATTTCTTTATTTACCATGTATGTACAAGGCGTGCTCACTGTTTATTACCTTACTTACATTACAAACACAACCTTGTCTGCGATGTTGTGCTCATAATACACTTCTGCAAAGGTTGCGTTGCACGTAGGCGGCTCCGGTGTGCACGCCGTAGCATGATAAAATGCCCTCGTTTGCCGAGTGTTTCTGAACGTGTAACTTTGGACACATAGAGAGGTAAAATTCATGTCACCTTCATTACAGAGACAAAGTGTCTGAAAAGGCCGTAATGAGATGCCGCTAAACGTTGAAGTACTCAGAATACAGTGTTCCTTTTTCTACAAATACTGTTCGGAGCTTACAACCAGTCGAAGATAAAAGGAGCTCATACAAAACGGATTGCCATGGGCATCAAACCGAATACTGGCTTACGGCACAACTGGGAAGTGCAGTACGAGGCACCGCACAGTGGAAATACTTTTTTTCTATTTAGTATAATCAATGAAAAGCAAATAGTGGACTAGAATCGGTTTGCTTAAGTCTACTGCGAGCTTCGTTTCATTTACTTTATACTTAAGCAACAACAGCAGAAAAAGTTCTCCGATGGGCCCTGCTCGCGTATTTTGGTAGCAAAGATCCGCCTTCGAACCCAGTAAATAAACTAGCCGCGGTCGAGAAAGAGGATCCTGGAAAGGGGCGATATCCAGCGACGGCGGTGTTACGGCAACTCGCTGCGCAAACAGACGGGCGTACACGAAGTGCAGAGAACCTTGGCAGCAGCGAGCAGACCGGTGAACAAACGAGACAGGATATGCGACTGAGACAAAGCGTGGACGTTTCGCACTTTCGCTTCTACACGCATCCTCTCACGCACACACACGCCCGAGTTCGCACGCACACGCGCCCACACTCCCTCACACATTCCCACACACACGCGCACTCAAGACACACAAACACCATGTGCTTATAAACACTCACATAGACACTCACACGCACACACACGCACACACGCATGCACGCACACACACGCACGTAAGCGCACACGCACGCTGACACACACACATATGGTGGCAGCAAGATACGGTTAGCACAGTGTCTCAGAGGTTGCGCTGCCACTCGTGCAGACTTAATCAAGAAAGGAGTAAAGAAAGTTGGCCACTAAGTACAGAGTAATTGAAAGTGTAAATGGGCAACCAGGAGACATAAAAAGAGAGTGAGAGAAAAACAAGCGGATAATTTACTGCAAAGGCTGGAAAAATTAAATCATGGAAATTTACCAATAGGGCAAGAAAGGACTCAGGTGGAAAAATCTGTATGATAAAGCAAAGGGACGTGCCGTCACTCTTCAAGTGTGAGCTGGCTGCCTGAGGACGGAAACATCGTTTCCGTCGGACGGAAACAAAAAGCGTCCATATATCATACAGTACTCAAGGATTTAAAATTCAATGTCATGAGGTTTCTTAGAAGGTCTAGGGACCCATTTAGGGGAAGTAAAGCTCATCGCTATCTTTCTGCTAAGCGGACGTGATTTCCTTACTGTTCGGCCTACATTTTTTACTTACAACATGTGACATGTAAAAGCTTAGTATAGTGATTAAGATAATTAAAAAAAAACTATCTATATGAGCTTTAAAATTTGTCATGCTGGCAGCTTGTGCCTCTTTAAAGATGCACCTTATAACGCCTAATAGCACTACCTGCCACAAGAAGTGGTTTTTAATCTGTTGAGACTAACATACAAAGAAATATGTGCTTCATGAAACTGCAACGTTGGCAATGAGAGCTTGTTAAACAAAAACCAAGCGCACGGGATAAATTAAAAGCAAAAGGACGTGAGATAGTGAAGGAAGAGGATAAACGGCGCTGGGCGTCAGTTCACAAGCTGCCACGACAGAACGGAAATCCGTGTCGAAAGAAACACAGCAACATTCAAGGCGCTGTGGCAGTGGTCGCGGCGATAAAGATGCATTTATTTGAATTGCAGGTACGACGGCCGCTATCGATCGTTGTCGCCTGCGTTGCAGAGGTTTTGTTTGCGGGGAGCTGGAGCTACACGGCCTGACCGGCTTCCACAAAAAAAGCAGAAAAGGGAGTCTCTAGCGTGTTTGCTACGTGGACGTTCACCTGTCGGATGCCCCAATGTTATGGAATGTCGCAGAGCGGATATTATTCGATAGCTCTGCAGTGCCTGGACTGCACTACACCCAGCGACGAGTAATCCCACAGAGAGGGCAGGTATTGGGCCCACTATAGCACTTCAGACACTCTTTTTTCATGTCATGGGCTGCTAAATGGAAGAGCGGTTCGGCTGTCCCGAGTTATATACGTGGTATCGGGGAATATGGCGCCTCGAAATTAGCTTGCTTGCTTTTTTTCTGACATTTTCTTTGTCTGAATTTTTCTCGCCTTCGTAATAGAAGTCATCGCTTAAGTGCCTGCGGTGGGCTAATTGGTTTCTTGTTTGTTTCATATTACAATATTTTAACCAATGTCAGCTTATAGTTTTCGGATCTCTTCTATGCGGTACATTCACTGTATTGTGGAAGTGCTTTGCGCTTTTGTCTCAAGCTGACCTGAAGTGATTGAGACTTATTTGCATGCAGAGGGCAACAGTACCGTCCTTAGTGTCAAAAGTTTTACGCTGTACGACAAACAGCTTCAGCCTATTTTATGCTGAAGATCTCAGCACAGAGTCTGAATTCATGCTAACAACATAATTTGGGCATCCTTACATTTCACAGGTAAAAAATAGCTGACTCATCACTTGGGCTTTTCTCATTCGCACATGCGTGGCACACATACTTTACGCAGTCCGGCTTATGAATCGGTTTAATTTAGTTTTATAGTTCAGTGATGTATAATTGCTATTGCATACTTTCACACATTAGCTTGGACGCTCTGGCTCTTCCTTGTTGAAGAAATAAAAGAAGAACATTTCTGTATCGCTTTCTTTGCGATATGGATGCCAGAGTTGCGTGCGCTATTCGCAATTGTTTTATTTATGCTGAAACTAGCAGCTGGCGCAAGTGTTTTAAAAAATATTTATGTACATATGCAGCATACAATGAAGGGGCTTTAAACACGTAGTTTTAAACAAGTTGTTTTGCCCACACTGGAATGAAGTTGACCAGGTGTTTTCGGGTTACATTAGAAGCCACTTTGTGTAAACGACATGTATTTTGCCGCAATTGAACACTAAAAAAGAAAACACATAAAGACAACACAGGCGGCACTCTTTATGTGTCTTTCTTTTGTGAGTGTTCAATTGCGGCAAAAACATGTCTTTTAGCAAGCACCAACTAGGCCAACAAGCAGTTCTGTTGCCACTTTATGTAACAGCGCTACACATTTCAACTCTTCTAGTCCAGTTACTACACTGGAAGAACTAGAAACACAAGCTTTCGGCTGTGTACTGCTTCAATGTGCGCTTCCGTGTTCTGCTGTGTGCGGCATTACAGAAGTATCTTTCGAACCAAAGTAATTTTCCAGAAGTAAGTCAGCATGGCGATTATGCGAAAGGTGTAGCCTTGGTGTTACGTCACCAAAGTTACCGCACAGGAAGAAAAGAGTCGTTATTTGTAGCAATATCTAAGCAGTTTGATGCAATCTTTGAATGCCTGCATGAAAGAGGCCGTATATTCCAAGAAACGTTCCCAAAGCAGAGCCACATTAGGCACAAAGTAAGGTAATGTCATATGAGATATATATCAGTGAATAAATTTCAGCGCACGAAGAAGCGTTTAATTCCACTTGCTACCTAAAAGCCGTTCTTCATAGGGGGCATAAGTTGGCCATGTCCCACAATCTTGGTCAAGGGCGACGACCCTTGGAGAAACCACAAGACAGACCAGCCACTGAGTTGAGCCAAAGTTGGAAAAAGTGCTTTTCGAAATACGGCCAAGCCGACAGCGACTTTTATTAATACGAGTACATACCAAAGGAAAACAACGTCACCGACCTATAGCGAGGTTTCCTACGCCAGTAGGCCTTTAGGCGACTAATGCATAAATCATTCATTAGTGAACCTTTCGTCAAGACTGTGGCACCAACGTGCCATTTGCAACTCGCCGCCGCAATTTGGCTTTCAGACTTTAGCACACTGCCAAGGCAGAGATGTCCCTTGGCTTTTAGTTATATGAAAATTGTTGATTGAGTTCATAAAGATACCCAATTAGGAATAGAACAAGCATTATTTACCCATCTAGATTCTCTTTACTGTAGATGAAGTATTGCTTCAGCAGCGTTGAAGCCGTCGCAGTGATAGCTCAAGGTGCAGTGCCAAGTGACTGAAACACGATATGCTTTGCACGAAGCCGCCGCGGGGTTTTCGTGCCACTGGTGAGCGCTCGGTGATTGCTGTCAAACCAAATGCAATAACAATGTGCAATAAACGCTATCTTTCTCATCGTGCACAATAATTCTCAGTCTCCCGCGCTCCCGCGGTTGGCACAAAACATCACATGTCACATCCCTTGACCCGCGGCACGGTATGCTGGTTTTGATGAGGCTGAGGATGGTGGTTTAGTGGCAGGCCCTTTGTAACGGGGTGGTAATGAATAGTCACCTAGCGTGCTTGAGTTAACAAGCTGCAAGACAAGTGGTACCATTCGATGCTAATGATCATGATGTTTTACGGTCATTCGCTTTGAAACGCGGCAGTGACAGTCACCTAGCAAGCTTGATTTGTCAAGTAGCACGATACGATGGTAATCACGGTGATGATGATAACTTATTATCATCCCATTTGAAATGCAGTGGTCACATAGTCACTTAGCTATCTTGGTTTAGTCAGGTACACAATATTTATGTTTTGGCACTCTCGTATACATCTCGAGCATTAAACACCTTTTCCTTCCTACAACCTTCTACAAATCCCTTGTACCGCTACCTGTGCATCTGCTGCATAGCGTTCTACCTGGTGCAATAAAATGCAACTGCAATGCAAAATGTGCACGTTTGACGCTATGTGGGGGGCATATCACGTCGCGTATTTTTGCGCTGCATGTGCTATAGCGCTGGCATGGCTCAGTGGCAGAACAACTGACTCTCATTCCGCGGCCCCGGGTTCGCTCCTATCGGGAAGTGGGTATTTTTTTTTGTCATTCCCGGCAATAGATGGTACGGCCAGCGGATACACGCGGCGGAGATTGCAGCGGGAACCATCGTTAACCGAAATGGCATGAGCACGTAACAACTTACACTGTAAAATCAATAGACAGTTACTGGTGTTTCGAAGCGCTGTTTGTCTACTATGAACTTAACAAACGACCCCACACGGGGACCCCAGGTCTCAAGAGGCTATATTAATAGATGGCAAGGTGGGGGTTCCATCATACAACCAACAATTTGCCGCAGGGTATACGTATGCTTTCAAATGAAATTAAATTGTGCCCCCTTCATATACATACCACCATTTTTCATGTTCAATTCTATAAACTCTTTAATGTATGAAATTTCATTTTCTGTAATGTTGGCACTATTACCCAAGGTGCTATTTAATGCCGAAACCACGTTGATCGTTGCTCGGCAACCCTAGCCAGTCGTCACAATAAGATGCTTCCTGCTAAACCGCGAACTATACTACATATTAAACGCAGTATGTGAGCCTGTGACCTTTCAATCTGAACTTCCTTCCTATAGCAGCAAAACAAAGCATACATAGAGCAGAAAACAAATAAAAGCACGATGTCTTGCCGTGTCGCTGCATGATAAACCAAATATTTCAACACAACAACGACCGCATACTTCCCACTTAGATTCATTACTTCACTCGTCAAGAATTCCATTTATGGAAACACATTTTTTAAATTAACTGTTTCAAAATTATTTTAAAACGGTCCGGACTTCATGTATGTGGCGACATCCTCATTGTTCGGTTTTCTCTACGGGTTTATGAATACGGGCATTAGCGAAATTCACATCCACCGCACTTAACTTGTCTCCATACGAGGAGCTATGTGGGATGGCCATTGTGAAGGCTATGTAGGGTCGGCAGGCTGGCTGAAACTACTTATACCTTAAACGTTACTTATCAGGGTCGCACGAAAGCTGCTCCTTCGATGTCCACTCTTACTGCGTAAGGATTGTTGGTAATGCCGTTGCAAGCCACAGAGCTGAACTCCCCACTCTCCTCTACTCGCTCAACTGAGATGTTCAGCAAAGACTCCACGTATGGTGCTGCGCTCCAGGCGGTGATCTTGAGTCTTTACGAATAAAGAAAATAGCCGTCAATGACCCAGTTGGTTGCGCGCGCGGAACTGCCACGTGCGCGGTACTACAGTGAAACAGCATCCCCTTGCTTTACGGTGAGCGAACAGAGGAAGGTCTCCAAAGTTGGTGACATGTTTGCGACGCCGGAAGGAGGAAGAGCCCTTGCGTGAAATTGAACTTTGCTGCTGGCATGAGCAAATAGAAAAACGGAAAATGGTGTTCTGGTAGCACAATGAAATGTTTGTTTCAGGAAGGTAAGGTTCTGTTTAGAAATAAGAACAAAACAGCTAGTCTCGCCATACGCATAAACAAAAACGTAACTTGCGAAATAAAAACGCGCAAGCCTTGTGTTGCATGATTTGCTAATGCATCATTCGTACCTTGGGTGCCAAACGTGATTTTCTATCTATATATGTATCTCGCCAGCGTAACAATTTAATTCATTGTTTGGGAGTACCAGGTTTGTCTGACTATATGTATATATATTGCTATTTGTTCCTTTCGCGCTGTTAGATTTTGACAATATTTCAAAAGTTTCTTTTTTTGACCAATAACAAAGATTCTTTCTAAAGCCTAAGGTTGTATCAGTTTCATATTTTAAATCGTTTCCTCAATAGATTCGGTCAATATCTGAATAAAGATACATAAGTCCTCGGAATATTTTACATCAGCCAGATTATGCCTGTTTTATTTGCGCCTACCGTTTTATTTCATTCTGTTCATGAAGAATTAGAGTAGTCGCATCATTATAACCTTAGGTCACATCATATATATATTTTTTTTCCAAAGATGGCACCGCACTGCGTTTTATAATTGTAGTTTCCGCATAGAATCTATTAAGACAAGAGAAATATAGTCTCAAGACTTAAATAGGAAAACGAATCCGCGGGGTCCATTTTACGAAAGCCATCGACGGTGGTGGTCTTAGCAATGAAGAAATGTAGCAACATGACGTATATTGTCGCCGTAGGAACACCTTAGGCATGAGGTGAAATCTACAGTTGGACTGCTTTCTCGTGCTTCCCAGTAAAGCCAGGCCCACTGTTTCGATTAATGTGAAGACAAAGCCCCTGTAGGAAAAATAAATCAGAAATCCAAAGCTGATGATTCCCTTGTTGTTTTGACATGACTCGAGCCGTTAAAGAGCGCAGAAAAGCTGAGACTTGCAAATGGAACGCACAGTAGCGCTTTGTGTTGTACTTACTCGTGCGTACCCGCTGCCTTGCAGTTTCCAGTAACAAGACTATCTGCACATCTTATGTAGACATGACAGATGCACGGCTATACGAACACCATGTGGCCTGACTATCTCGTTTGAGATTTCGCAGTGGAGCGTGAACACAGATGTGCACAGAAACATTCCATGGAAGAATTCACAGTGCTAGTTGCGCCACAGATCACAGCCCCCAGGCTGGAGGAAGAAAAATGAGGGGATCACGCTCGACATTCGCATCACCACATACCATCACTTATCGCGAAATCCGTTTGCGTAAACGACCGCGCATCCCTGTATGGTTCCACACAGTCGCGCTTTCATGCAGACAGACCAGCGTTATTGTTTGACTTCTTTTGGAGCATAAGCTCCCACGTGTGATGAAACAATGAGCCATCCCTCGCCATTCAAAAGAGCGTCTCGTTTGCCTCCCAGAATAAACGACGCGTCAGCAATGCGCGGCTGATTAATGAAACAATGGCAGCTTTCTGTGCTATGCCCACGAACGACGTGCGTACAAAGATTATGAAAGGCATCATTATCTTCGCTCGCTCGATTACTTGACGCCTTAGCCGTACCTCGAATATGTGGTTTTCTAACTTTTCATGTTAGTGCGCTTTAATGGATTGACTTGTTAAATAAAGAAGTGAGACGCTTGTGTTGCGCCTGGTGTAAGCATTAAGGTGCATATTACGGTGAATTGCAGCATGAAATGAGTCTTATTCCTTTTGTGCACGAATTCCGTGGTGCAAAACCAGCCAAATAATGTAATTGCGAAGAGAGTGAGTACGTGAAAAAAAATAACGGAAACCACATATCTTGGGACCGTTCATGTATTCAGCATACGCCGCGGTAAATTTCATGGCTGTCGCAGCAACTGGATGTTGAAACCAAGCCCGTTTGTCAAGGTGTCGCTTGCGGCAGGATGGCTTAACCTCTGAGCTATTATCTACATTTACTCTTTAGCGAAAATGTAGACAATAACAGACGATGACAACGACGCGACAATAATTTCAGAATACAGATTGAAAGAATATGCCCACCCACTCACAACGCTGACAGACAGAAAGAAATGTGAAAGACAGAAAAAAAAGAACAAAGAAAGAAAGGAATGAAGGAGCTGCAAAGAAATTAGACGGGTCCAGATGTGGTTGTGACACTGCATTACTGGCAACTTGTGCGAGATGTGTGGCGTTCACGATGCCGTAGAGGGAATGTCGTAATGTGCGCGTACTAGCTGACACAGGTGAAGCAGTGGAGAGCAGCTCGCTAGAGCGTGCAGTGTCGACTGTTATGATTCGCCTGTAAAAGCACAAGAAGAAGAAGAATTTTGTTGTAAAGCTCAGATACAAACAAACTGATGATACCGAGATTCAAACCACTGTCAGACATGTATCTCCTCCGAAAACGGGTGTTTATTCGGGAAGACCAGAATGACTCCTGTGAATGCGACTTGTCACGGCGCACTGAATGGCGTGCCTGAGTGTTCATGGTGATCTGCAGAGTAGGAACGGTGTGGTTCAATTCATCGCTAAGGTGGTCTGATTCGTAAAGGTTATATATGTAGGGCAGCTCAAGTACCCCTGCTTTGGATGCATTCCCAAGAACTTCAAATGGTCTAAACTGTTGTGGACTCGAGCTATACCGTCTCTCTTACAACCCATCTGTGTTCTGTTTTTGTAGGGTAAACCCTATAACATGTATTCGCTGTGATTACGTAAGTCGCTTGGCGCCTCGTATGCTATAAAATATGCTGACGCCTACTACTTCCGCTCCAAGTTCTGTCAAGCCTAATACGATATTGCAAAATATAGGTCAGAATGTGGACTCGGACGTCGCTTAAACGATAAACTATATCATTATCTTGCCTTCTACTATATAAAGACATGTACGCCCAATCAGACTGGGAGAATTCAGCACCTTATGCGACCTTCATATTTGCAAATCGACAGTCGCTCTACGCCTTCTCCGCAAATAATTCTTCAGCGTCGTCTTGTGGTGCTTCTTGAAATTTGTGATGAGGATCAGGAGCGTGCTGAAGCGCCCATCGTAATTCCTACGCAGGCGTCACTACTGGCCGGCCGAGAATTCACGGCAGAAGCATCCTGACTGTGCTTGAACTTAGCTTGTTTCACTACGTGTTCATTTTCAACATTCATTAGCATCGCCACTTGTTATGTGATATTTATGTGCGCTGCGCGAAGTACAAAAAGAGATCTCGGAACAATATACCGCTATACTGCATGCTGCAGATGTTTTAAAGGTCCACAAAGCACTGGTATATCTCTATATTCTCGAGCTGTGAGCCCGCGGAAGATCTGAATAATCGCCATTCTACTGAATTATTTTGCTGTCATACATTTTACGGCGCTTTCACAACGATTACTTAGGCGTCAACCTTAAACTAAGGCAAGGAAAGTTCAGAAATCCACTAGTCTGAAGTAATATACGCCTGGCCGCTGTCTTGCCCGGGAGAGTGTGCGATGATAAAACATATTAGGCATGGAAAGAGTCTAAACCTGTGGCTGATCTTTAAATGCGCTGCATGCTTATGCATTTGTCATTTCTTATTAGGTTAGGATATTGCACACGCTTGCGCCTGTTGTGTTGCCATGCCGTCTAATGAATGTCTAAGTTTATCACTATTGCGAAAAAAAAAGAACTAGCTTTTTTACACTGCCAAAGTGACACGATTAGGTGAGTGCTATCACTCGACTAAGTTCGCTCCGTATCTATTAAGCCGGTTTCTACTGCTTTGTACCTCTGCATGCTGCGGTGAACTGTTTATCGATATGATGGCTAGCTTCGCATGTTAAAAAGAGAAGCTTGGGTAAGAAATCGTCGGCATGTCCCGGCAATGCTAGATCCACGCACAGCTATAGCACCGTCATTCTCCTCCTTGCCCTCTGCCTCCTTCTCCCCATCCTGTACCTCCGAATTAGTAATTAGACAGAGACGTGACCACGCAGTGTGGTTAGTAACGTGTACCAAGAGCACGCTACACGAGCAATGTTGCAATGCTCGTCCGTCGGAATGCTACGGCTTCTGTGGGAGTCAGTGCCACGAACTTTTACTTCACAGTAAAACGCAACATCCATGAAGCAACCACGGTCAATAACTGCGATGTTTCGCTGAGTGCTTATATTTTCGTTTCTTTTTTCTTCTTCTTTCCAGAGTGAGTATATATACGCACGTTGGTTATAGATTTTTTAACGTTTATTACAGATGTCTGAACAGACTCCTGGTCACCCCCTTGTAACAATCCGACGCAGTTTATTTGATGAATGGATTATTAATAGCAGACTGCGAGTGGTAATTGCTTGCAAATCTATAAACCCTCTTGATGTCACAAATTTTTCTAAGTTAAAGCACTCTAAGGGATACCTACGGGGTCGTAATTTGAATTTTCACACACTTTTAAGACATCGCCTGTGACAGATAGCATATTTTGTAATTGAGTTTGATTTTTTAAAGAGGCGGAAATTACTAGCACAAGAAACCGAAACACGTATACCGCTAATTAAAAATTTCTAAGTAACTTCATTGATAATGACTCCGCACAAGATATTAATATTTAGAAATTGCAGGCAGTGAGTTAGGAGGGGTATCCACTTGAAATGCACTTCCAGGGTCATACCAACTTCGAGATCATGTTTACCCATAGTGAGTATAAATACGGGGTGGGGGGGGGTGTAATATTTGCTTTTTTGCTTTATTGGACAAAAGAACGTTTTGGTGACAAAGTAAATGGAACAACAATGCATTTTTACTGCGAGTATGATGGTGCACATCGACTAACTGGTTTAATTCTAGATATTCATTGCAAGTAAGAACGCCTTGCTAACCCTGTAGCTGCAATTCTTAAATTGGGATATGTGCAGTGGGGTAAATATTTAAGAAGGAAATTTGTAAATTTGGTTTATTCCTTGATTATGTGTTTCCATGTTTCACGCCAGTAATGTCCACCTCCCAATATATAAGTTAAGGACAGGAATTATGTTACTTGCGGCAGGCAATATATATATATATACCGTAGAACTAAAAAATGATAACCTGGTATAAGCTTGCCCTGAGATGTACAAAAAACTACACACTCGAGATTAATGAATGTGGCGTGTTTCTTACAATCTGAAAACTTTAGAAAAATGCACGTGAAATCGATTACACAACGAATACCTTGCTTTTGTTCTCGAACGTAGCAGCTCAAAGCGCGCACTAGGAAGTTTCGTGAGAACGCATACTCACAGCTGCTGCAGTGCGGATGAAATAATCTACACTATTTCTCACTCCCTTATCAGGGGCGTAGCCAGGGGGGGGGCTATGGGGCTTCAGCCCCCCGCGAAATTTTTTCGTGCTGTCCATGCACCACCCGCCCAAGCAATCCCCGGTGCCGGAAATTTTTCTGAATTTTCTCTAGAATGTCTTATTCACACTCGAAAAGATATTTCAGCGCGAACCTTGCGAACTCGGGCTGGAGTTCGCGGCAGCGCCCATGCACCGGGAGTCACATAACGCAAGCAACCCCATCCGAGCACAAAGCTTCAAGTGCGTTTTAATGGTGAACGGACTCGCCACAGCATCTTGTGGAGGCCGTGTAATCTACGCAGCGCATGGATGTCAATTCCTAAATTTATGGATATAAAGTTCTCATAAACTTTTTGATGTGAAAGGTGCATTGACATTTCCAAATTGTGCTTTAGATTTTCAAGTGCGGAACTTTGTGGGTTTGATGTTACTTTAGATATTGGACGCCAAAGGTGCGTTGACTTTTCTAAAGTCTTTCATTGGACCATACAACGAGACAAGCCAAATCAACACCCCATCAGACAAGTTGACAAAGCCAGCAGCGAGGTCGGATGAGATGAAGCGTTGTGGTGATTCATTTGTGCCGTCATGACAAAAAAAAATATCAACATTTTTTTTCCACCTACGCCAAAGCATCCGTGTCAAAACACTAAAGTCAGCCAAGGTAACTACGTTCCTATTTATTTTTTCTACTTCTACTTTTATTCGCGAGAACACATTGATCCTGTTCAATTTTTTTGTCCTTGCTACCCTACCCGCGTACCCTCGGGCTGCCAGAAGAAGCCAGAGCGCATGCGTTTTTCTCGTGTTGCTCCGACCACCGCGCGGCGCAATTTGGTGTGCGTTCGCTTTTCTCTGGCTGAGTAGATTTTCGCCTGGCAGAGATTTGGGCACTTTCTGGCTAGCAGACGAGAAAAAGAAACTATCCTCGCTCGCCGCCTTCACTGTGGGGACTCTACGAATTGTACCGCGTTCGTTTGAGCGCAACCTCTCCGGCAAGGCTTGTCTCGTCAGTGTAGGATACTGAGCAGTATGCCTATGGTCCTCGGTGGACCAAGCGTGTCACGTTTTGTTCGATATTCTTTCGGTAGCTACATTAGGTGCCCAAAGTAGGCATTCGATTGGGGCCAACATTCTTTGCGCTTATTTATTTCGGTGCTCCGGCCCCAAAAAAGAAAAAAGGAGCCCTTGTTGTGGCGCAGCGAATTGTCGTATGGTGAAAGTTTGATTTTGTTACTTCTTTTGCGGTCAGTAATGGGCCACGGGACGCTTCAGTTGCCGGATAGTCTTATTATATAGTATTGCGATAGTAAATATATGGATACTCCAGGCACATTCCTGCCGTCGCCGTCGCCTCATGTTTCGTCTACTCTACTCTCGTCTAATCTACTCCGCGCAATAATTCTTCGGTCCATTATCTGAGGCATGCACGCGACACAGAGGCATCTCTCTATTACAAAAGTGACACGCAGGTGTGAGTATCAAGGCTGTTTATGGCTCTCATGCACTGGGTTGAACATGGTTGCGCCGCAAAATGGACGCTCTAGAAGTTGAGCAGCGTGGTGCCCTGAGTTTTCTGACAGCTGAAGATGTTTCCCAAGAAGAAATTAGTCGCCGTGTGGCTGCCGTGTACGTTGAACATTGCATTTCATTGGCCACTGTGAAGCGTTCGAGCAAATGGTTCAAAGAAGGAAGTGAAAGTTGCAAAGAGGATCCAAGGTCGGGCCAATGCCATCGTGCATTTCACCCAAAACATAATTGCAAAGGTTTGACGAGCTGATGAGACCAGAACGGAGGATAAGCATCGATGAACTGGCAGAGCGTGTGAACATCAGTTACGGTTCGGTTCACGCCATAATTCATGAACATCTCGGTTATCTGTTCTTGTGTGCGCAATGGTTGCCCAAGATTTTGAACTACCCCCAGAAGACGGAGAAATTTAGCGCTGCCTTGACTCATCTGATCCGGTATCACAATCACGGCATCACGGTATTCACAATCACGGATCCCGTATCACGACTTCTTGTCTCCAATTGTGATCGGGAACGAACCATGGTGCCACTTCTACGAGCCTGAAACACGGCGGCAAAGCTTACAGTAGAAACATTCCAATTCTCCACCCCCAACATAGGAAAGGCCGTTATTTCCGCCGGAAAGGTCCTGTTTACTTCTTTTATATCGTCAGGGACCATTACTGATACAATTTGATAAATCTTGAGAGACTATCAATTTGTTTCGTTATTCTAAAGCGCCAGATCAGCTGCATGTCACAATCAAGAACAAACTACATGGAAAATTGCTCAACGGAGTCATCTTGCTCCATGACGATGCCGTCCCCACGTCGCGGATGTGGGTAATACAAAACTGGCAATGTTCAAGTGGGAAATGCTGCAACATCCGCCATACAGCCTAGAGCTGTCGCCTTGCAACTTCTACTTTTTCGAGCATTTGAAAAAAAAACAGCTCAAGAGAACCACATTCGTGTCGGACAATGACTTGAAAGGGTCAGTTGCAGACTTCTTAAAGCAGGAATCCAAGGAATTTAATGACACGGGAATCACGCGACTCGTTGGACAACGGGGCAAATGTCTAAATGATCATGGAGGCTACTATTAAATAACGTACCCCGTTTGTCATATATTCGCATTGGCTAACTTTCATTTCCCTCGTCCTGGTTTATTTCGCAGAACTCCTCCTTTTTATACGTGCTCTCTGTTGCAGCTATAATTTCGGTGCAATTACTCCCCATACACGACCGGTGACAGCTGCTGCTGCGTAATACATTGGAACAAATGAGAGCTTCAATGAGATTTTTCATTGGCCGTTGCATATGTGCAAGAATGCAAACAAGGTTCTTGAATGACAAAGTTTCATTAAAGTATTTGTCCTCAACTTGTTCATTGCATGGCCTTTACATTTTTCATATCAGCAGCATGCACTGCTTCGCTGGTTTCGAACTGATATAGTTCTAAACTTCGTGTGATATTTTCTTTACTTATTATATAGACAAAAACATGGAAGCATTGATATAAGATATTTTGGGCACAACATTTCGCACATAGGAGTATATTTTTTTATGACAAAATACATATTTTACTTGTTTTGACAGTGCGTAGCTTTGAAGAATTCGTTTGCAGCATCTTTGGCAATGTCAATAAAATTATTAATCATGTATTTGAACCCTCGACAAATTGTTTAAGAGGAAGCTCTAGATCGGGACCAACTGCGACGCGGCCCATTCAAATACATGTAAACCCCAGAAACTGTTTTCTGAAATAACCCCTCGGTCGCTGTCAATGAAATTTGTTGCATATGAGAGGAAAATTAAATTCTAGGGTCAGCAGGAAGCGGAATTCCGATTTAGGGCCTGAACATTGTTTAACTATTTTGAAAAACTCGAAAGTTAAAAAAGAATAGAAGCACGACGTTTACAAACTAATAGCTCTGCATCAAGCACACATGTCGCTGTTCAGTAAACGCCATCTATTATAAGAGTCATGTCAGTCAAGACAAATTTGATGAGTCAATTCGTATCTTACTTGAATTGGTTACGTTGTGTACAAGGATTCTGGGAAAGCCGTATTTCCATAATGCTAAATTTCTTGAGATTCGCGTGTAACATAGAAATTTGTCCGATGTAGATGTACTAATAGGTGCAATTCACAGAATTGTGATATCATTTTTCATTGCTGAGTTAGAGTCGTCTCCAACTTGATAGTTTAGATTTCTGAAAATTTGCGATTTTGGTGAATTTTAAAGAATTGGCAACCTAAATGAAAAAAATTCGAAACCAACAGTCACTAGAATTTAAGTTTTTCTTTTAAATGCAACAAACCTGGTCAAATTTGGTGCATCGGTTGCCCAGAAAAACGAATTCTCCTTCTACATGTGTTTAGATACGAGCACCCGAGCTAAAGCTTCTTCTTAAGGAGGAGACCGAGCTGCAATGTGAGACCCCCCCTATCGAAATTTCTGGCTACGCCACTGTCCCTTATATATAAAAACTTCATTCGAAATTTTGTTCATATGTGACTTGTATAGCTCCAGCAACATTTCTCTGGACGACAAGCAAAACTAAAAGCAAAAGAACATCGAGACAGTCAAATATCAAAAGGAGGAGGAAGAGGAAATAAAGAGAGAAGGCAGGGATGTCAACCAGAAATGTCTCTGGTTGGCTGCCCTACTCTCGGCGGCGGGAAAGAGGGAGCAGAAATATGATATTATGATATATATATATATATATATATATATATATATATATATATATATATATATATATATATATATATATATATATATATGACGAGGAGAGCTCGCGTATGCACGCGGAAGGCATGAGCGAGTCAAAGGTGTCCGCATAGGCTAGTCACCCCCAATAAACAGAAAACTGCCTTCATAGCTTTGGGGCCGAGGAGCGATGGGGACGGTCTTCAAGTAGCACCTGCAAACATTTGGGAATTTGCCCATAAAATAAAGGAAGCAGGATAAAACAGTAAAATAGCAGTAATGCATCTGCAGTTGCGGTAACAAAACATAGTTGACGTCCTCGAAGGTTAGGCGGCTAACGAATCTGCCCAGGGGCACTATAACGTAAAGCTATTCGAAAATTTTCTATTCCAATTCCTGAAATCAGTCCACCATTATTGGTAAAAAAAATTCCCTCCCATACCCATTTCGCTTGTCTTCCACGCGAAGTCACGAAAACCGCGAAAACACCCCATCTGATATGATGTGTGCACACTGAATATGCATGATTAGACTGAAGGAATTAAAAATAATTATTTCTGGTTTCGCGCTTTGTTCGCCATAATACTCTGGCATCTAAGAAACGTTTTCGGGCTGCGCCAAATTCACCTGTCTGTCAGGCGACGTCACAAATGTGCGAAAACTTCCCACGTGAAAATGATGTGTATGCATTGAATACGCATTAATATGCTGAACGAAACTGATATTTTTCTGAATAGCCTGAGGCTGCCCCGTTCCGAAAGGAATGGAAAATTGCTGCCCACCGATTGCTCTGGCACTAGCTACTAGGAGCGGCTGGGGAGCATGGATTTATTTGCCTATAATAAACATTGTTTTCCGTGGTGGTATAACGTTATCAAGCTCTTTCGGCACGTATACGACGTCACTTAGCCGACTACTCTTTGCTGAGGATCCGTTCAAGCAGCATGCTTAACGTTCCGCTGCACGCCAGCGCGATTTTCTATCGGCGACCAAAGGCTAAGTAAGGGGAAGCGGGAAAATCGCAGACGCCAGCAGCAGCCTCCTCATCCGGTTATCTACTTTCACTGTGCGGACTCCGCCCTATCGAACCCCTCTACACTTGAGCGCGGTCCTCGCCTCTTCAGCCATTTCTATAAGGAAATCCGCTCAATACAGGCGATGCTTCTCGCTTTTCAGGAAAAAAAAAGTGACCTCACATGAAGAAGGAGCCCGTTTGATTGGGCTTTTAAAACAACGCTGCGGGTTACCGCGCCCAAAGGATGCTTCGGTGGCTACGTAAATTTCACGTCAAGAAATTGGAATAAAAGGACATAGTTTTATGGTATAGAAACCCAGATCTACTGGAGAGACATAAACTACACAACACTAAATTGGACGTGGGTTATGAATTTGCAGACATGAGCTACCTACCCATCTGCAATTTATGGCGCTATTTGGAAGCAATAGCGGCGGCGTCAGCGAACTTTTGGTAAGATCACGAAGGTTGGAATGTGAGCTTGTTGTTAATTCATCTTCAAGGGGTGGACGGTAGCACGATTAAAAAACGGGACAGAAGAAGACACACAGGGACACACAGAGCGCTAACTTCCAACAATGTTTATTATCTGAAGCCAGGTCGTACTTACACATTCAGCCAACATGGGTCACACCCACGTGAACAGATTAATATTCAGAGCGAAACATTTTTATAAGTCATATGTTAAACCATGCGCAATATTTTCAGTTCTTTTTGAGAGATGGCCAATAACGGTTTGCTGATACAGGAATCCCCTAGGACATCAATCTGCTCGGCTTATATTATCAGTCTAGTCAGTTCGCACTTATTTATACCAGTAAGAGCTGTTGATTCCAAGAGAGGGGAACACTTATTTTGCTTACAATAAAGGGAGAGCCTATCTGATGCAACTTTGTCGACCTTTTATTTGTGTTCGCGCAGTCTATAGTTAACGCGTCTGCCCGATTGTACAACGTAATACTTTCTACGAGATCACGGTATACGATATGTAATTGATGTCTTAGAATCTCTAAACGTCTTCCTGTGTTTGACTTGACAGCTAGGAGCACTTTCTTTCTTTTCTGGTCTTGCTTTCCTGCGCAAGCTGATTAGTTTGTTGGGTGCGGAAAAAACTATATTGGCGTTACATCGGCGGGCAATTTTCATTAGGTTGTGCGACAACCGGTAGATATAAGATACAACTGTTTGCATTTTTTTCTGACGGTTACTATTTCCTTCCGCACGTTCAGAAGTCCCAGATTGCTTCACTTGCCTTAGTATTCCTTCTGCAACTGACGCCAGAACATGACTGGGATGACTACATGAAGCAGGTTATCTAAGTCATGTTATCTCATGAAAGTTAGCCTTGTGTGCGTCCCTGTGTGTCTTCTTTTGTCCCGTCTTTTAATCGCGCTACTGCACACTCCTTGAAGATTTCAGTAAGAGTTCAGTATTTTTATGCTGGGGGGAAGGGGGGGGGGGGTTCACGAAAATGTTAAAAGTCACCGCGGCTCTTTTCTGTACAATTCCCATTCTTCACCAGTAGCGGCGAAGAAATGTGGCATTCTTCGCCGTTTCTGAACTCAGTTCGCCGAGTCATCCATGGGAACTCACACAGTGGTCTATGTCACTGTTCGCAATTGCTATCTGCAGAATCATATCAAGCGCTAGGATTGCTAGACGATCAGTGTTGACACGTGCAACGGAATTTTCAACCGATGGTCGACCTCAAGACATTGCTTATGTGCATGTCACAGCCAATATGCTTTACCGCCGTAGAGGTAATACTTCAAAAGAAAGTGCGTTGAGTAAAACATTAAGCATTGCGCTTTTTATTGAAGAACATTGCTTAAGCAACCGTAAGATTCAACAGATGTTTATATACTTTGCGCCACGGCATGTTGGAAATGCCATTCATTAGGTTGCGATGAGGTATGATGGAGGATTTCTCGAGAAATTTTTTTTTTCAGAAAAAGGAGTTCATGGGGAGGTTTGTACAGTTTCCGCAAATGGGTGCACATTGCGGTACTTGTGTGTCTTCTCTTGCCTGGCACATGACGCCGCATCCTGAACAAGAGCATCGTATTTCACATTTTCTTCAGTTCTAACATGATATAGCACAGAAAAAATCAGCTGCACTTCTCCTTACACAGCTCGAGTGACAGCTTTGAATACTTTCTACGAAGCAGGCCACAATGCAGTCGCTCTGACGCTGGCATTTAGCTCGTATCTTACCGATGAACTTCCTGTGGGATAGGCCTGTTATCGCGTAGCGGCGGCGAGTGCAGCACTGGCTTTAGAAACTGCACAGATGTTGAGGAAACTAAACTATACAACAGGACAGGCCTTCACACACCAAAAAGGAAAGGTACGCACAGCGTAACTGGGCACCGCCGGTCTGCACCGCCGATTGGTCTCCGTAAACCTGTGGTTATTTTTTGCGATCTTTACTCAATATTTCTTCGACATGAAAGCTTACTTAGGCTTTCGTAACTGTGCGTTTTGTACATTACCGGGACACACTGGCACTGCAAGGAAGGTCCTCAATAAACCATGCCAACTCTAAATGACTCCATTATGGCCACCTGGAGCTTAAGACTGTTAAATCTGTCTAACTTCGAATAAACATAACATCACGATATTGCACTCAACCGCCTATCTGGTGAATGACTCACCAAGTCGTACAACACGAATCAACAAATAAGCGGGGCTCGTACGCCAAGCGGGAGATATTGAGCTTCATTTGTAGTTTAAGTTTTGAAGCTTACTAAGGAATTGCAGCATTGCCAGGCGAAGTACTTTTATACGTGATAGTGTTTAGGGCCCCGTGTTGCATACAATCTGGTGTAGGCGCCGGAGGCGTTGTCCGCATGAGAAAGTTTCCGTAATATTTAGGTATATGTAAGTGCCACGCCTGGCAATAGGACATGCGGTATACGCGGGTTATATGTCCACACAATTCTATCCGAAAAGATGATCATTGCGTGTCTTACATTCTTCAAAACGTGGTTCGTCTGAATATTGAGAGTGACAGCCCATAAAATAATGTTACGAAACAAAAAAGAACCGACGTTGCGTGCATTTCACGTTAGAAATTGTCAGATTGAAATATTAAAAGTGCGAAACCCTAACAGGAACTTGAAAATGATGTGCAAATGCTTTTTTTTTTTGCTATGGCCGCGACAACCCCTCGGGATCGGCCCGCGCAAGATGCCACGTTTCAACCAGAAAGCTCGCCTTCGTGCATAGCGTTCACCGCTAGCATTTCGCGGTACACATTACGGGTAATTAGGCTGCAGTTGCAAGGAAGCTTGGGAATCAGTCAGTTATCTTTGAATCCTATCGCATTCCACTCCTAAAGGCGAAGCTTAAGAGTCCTCCAATTTTTATATGCACACACGAATAGCTTTGGCGATGACGATATCAGCGCCAGAAGGTCGAGAACGCGAGCGCTTGTTATCGGCGGAGTATGAATTTACTGACGTGGACTTGAAGTACCTCCTGAAAGTACCTCTCCACTTCCCCACCAAGTGCGGCGCCCCTAGGCGCCCATGAAGCCACGAAACGTTCAACTGTGGAGATGGGAACTGCATTTTGTCAAGCATGGCGTCCAAAACATCACCCTGGTAAATCGGACGACCTTGAATGTTCAGCCTCAAGTGGACAAATTTTTGCCTGTCTCCGCGAAAAAGAGTACGTAGAAATAAATCTTCTGTTGATAAGAATATTCCAAACATCGACAAGCAGCGTTCGGTAATAGAGCGAAATTTCTGCCGCCCGACGTCCCCTTGCAGTCCTTCATAGATTTTACACCATGGACTGAAACGAACGCGCCCACATCGCCAATCTTATTCAGAAATAGAGATTGGGCTGTGAGCATCCCATGGCATTAGCTTTGGCTGGTATATTAAATTCAGATGACGATGTCCACGCACATAGACATCTAAACTGATTTCCCTGTTTTGATCTACTGACTGTCGTGCATGATTTTCTTCCACCAGGAAAAATGTTTGGCCATGCAAAAACAATAAATCTGCGTTCAGTGGATCAACTGGCAAGTATTTATTGTAAACTAAAGAACAACTGCCTACATGAGATATGCCTGAAAAATACTCAAGCAGTCTAGAGAAGTACTCAAAAACTCGGCTTTTTTCAACGATCATAAAATCACCTATAAAGCCAAGTACAGTCATGACTCTCAATCAGTAGAAGTGCCATATTTTCCGGTATATAAGTCGCCCGTTTGTGCAAAACGCACTCCCTATTTTACCCACTTTCGCAGGAAAAATTCCTTGCTTATATTGAGCTGTGTATGAGACGCAGCTATACTAGTTCAGTCGACATGATCAAACATGATTATGCTTGGTTACACAAGCAACGCAAACTGTCGTACTCGCCCATTTGCTGTCACTAAATTACCTAAGCAAATTTTTCACAAGCTGCCAATTCTAGAAAAATAAAACTTGAATCTACGCTCCTCTTGGGCGCGGGAAAGCGCCGGGATGGCACTTCATTCGAAGTCAAAGAAGGCCTCGTCTTCTTTCTAGTTACCTTGTAGCAAGCTATATGCGCATGAAAGTAAGCTACATAAATTTAACTGTGGGGAAAAACAGAGGCTTTGTATAGGCACATGATTTGCTGTAAGATGAAGTCGGTCAAGGGGGCTCTACAAAATAAATTAAGCTCACAAGCCCTGCTGTTATTAACTACTGCATAATTGTTGTCGCTGTTGTAATTGTTGTCAATTCCGCGTTGTCAGCACAACGCGGAAAAAAAAAAACGCACGTCAAAAATAATACCCAACTTTCCCAGCGCATGAGACATGGAAATTAACAAGAAATGTACATTTCTTGCCCGTGTCTGCTGCACTAGAAAATTGTTAACGCAGCAGGCAACTTGCCCAGTCCTGAGTGTTCATGTAGTTTGTATGCTATGCCGCCTGGTACTGCACGCATCAAAAACTTTGTCATTCCAACGTGGGTCGGGAGTGTGCAGAAGATAATTCAGTGGGACAAGGTGTAGGTAAGCTAATGACTTACCAAGGCACCACGAGCAAGTTCTGACTCGTCACGAAAGAGAAACAGGATCGACAACATAGCCAGGCCGTGGCCCTCTTTGACAAAGGGATTTAAATGTGGCATATCGATAGCGATTTCTAGCTTTCTGAAACGACACATGTCACTTTTGACGTAATGACCCAAACGCGCTGTTTATTCTTCATCTTCGATGGACAGGGAAACGTCCCGAATATAAGAGGCGAACGGCGTCGCACGTGGACTATTCGTCAAAAGCACATTCTCTGCCAGGCACTGCTTCTTCAGATCGCCGTGCAAGTCAACATCCGAACTCTTTGGCGCACCGTTCTTTCGCTCGGTTTTGTGCGTATCTCCATACTGCCTAATCGCGCGTGAATCGTCCGAGCACCCCCATAATCGAAGCACGGTAGATTTGGCTCTACGGCTGTCAGCCCTCCATGAGCAGCACCATGGATCAAAAACCGTCGAGACGTTCCACGACAAATGTAGTTGCATTTTCTGTCTTGCGGGAACAAAGACAGGAAGCAGTATACGCGCAGTTATTCTACCCAGTATGTTTATTTCATGAAATTCTTCAGTCTTGCTATAGTTTCATTATTATTTCAGTGCATCCGAGGGTGGATATCGTTTCTTTTTTTGCTTTCTTTTTTGTATGTGAAAATTTATTGTTTGTCTTGGAACAGCTGTTTATATCTACAGAAACATTGGGTATTCGATTGGAAGGCTATATTTTTTACCAGCATTCCTGCATTTCCGGGAGGCCAGCTTTGTGCTATTTATGATCAGCGGTGTCCACTTAGCCCTGCTCCCATTGTACTCCTTCCCGCACTGTTATTTATTTGCTCCATTTCCTGTGTGATCATACCTGTGTTTCATTTGGCCTACTACTGTAACTATAATTGCTACTTCGTTTTGCACAATATTTATTTTAAACTATTAACTTTGCACATTATTTAGCTGTTACTCAACTGAAAGGAACTTTCATATGGCGCCTAATTGTCTGTCCCTAGTTTGGTAACAAGTTGTGAATTTTAAGTTCGCATAAGAGAGAGAGAGAGAGAGAGAAAATGGGAGCAAGGACAGGGAGGTTAGCTAGTGTAAGTATCGGCTGGCTACCCTGTGCTGGGGAAAAGGATAAAGGGAATAAAAGGAGAAAGGAGAAAGAACACTGAGAAACATTCGCACAGAAACGCGATGCTTTGCGCCACAACATTCAAAGACGATCACACAATTCAGAAGCTCTTAAAAACTTCAGCAAAGCCCTTGAGCCCTTTAGTGCCGAATCCCGTCTAGACCAGTGTCTTCGAACTGTTTGTTCTATGGAGGGGCGATTGTCCAGTTTTTCGAGTGCGGTCACGAGCACTTTTCTTGGCACATTGTAACGGGCAAAGTTACAAAGTAGGCGCTCGATCGTCTCCTGGCAAGCGCAGATGTCGCATGTGCAGGGCTGTCAATCATTTGAATGCGGAAAGAATAGGAATTCGTGAATGCCACACGGAGCCACAGGCGGCACAGAAGTGTTACTTCCGCTCGTAGTAACCCTGGTGGAAGATGAAGTTGCAGACGTGGATCCAATCTGAGGAGACATTCGTTCGCGAGTTCATGGGTGTGCCACAGATTCTGCGTGAGCTCGCGTGCAAAGAAGCGAAGACTTGTGGCTGCATCTGTTCTTGACAGTGGTATTGCTATATTATGGCCATCGTCGTGGAATATGTTGGCATAAACAGACACGAGCAAATATAAAGGAAATATTTATTTAGTAAAATGAGTTGCAGAATTTCAGTACACTGGAATAGGTCAGGGACATATTCTTGACAGTGGAACCGCGTTTAATTTTATTGCTGGTGTAGATGTTAATATTTCTTTTCTAAATAAAAAAACAGCAGCAGACGCAAAAGGTACCCTCCTCATATGCATTATACCTTGTTCACAATCAGCAAAATATAGACAGTAGTCATTGAATTATGCAAAGTTTTCCACAAAGAATATGGTTGCTGTTGGTCCCAACAATGGCTGCGATGGTACACATAACCGTTCTCGAAATTTAAGGTGGACACTGAAGTGACATGATAGCATCCGGGACACAGCGCCCATCTATTCATTCAGCCATAGAAAAGCTTTAGTGACACGTACTGCAAAACAACGACTCTCTTCTAAGGTGAGGAGCAGTATATCTTACGCTCTAGGCATGAGCGAGCAGCAGTTTGAGTTTGATAGGACTGTAGCTCTGTGGTTACCAAGACACGCACAGAAAACTCGCTATACGAGGAAACGCTTAAGCTGCTGCCTATACTATTCCTAGCTGAAACAACAATACGGCTGCTGTGCTTCTTAGTACTGGTCAAATTAAAACATCACGCTAATAGCCATCACCTGTTATCCAGCTGGAAGGCAAATGCAGATACATTTTTAGTGAACAGGCAATACCCTGCCGAGGGTACTAAGCGACCTTCTTCGTAACCTCCTATTTATCGCGGTCTGTCGTTTTGTTGCTTCATTGAATTTATTTTTCGCTAATTTCATTACGCGTAAATTGCTGTTCTCGTCGCACCTATCATAACGTCCACTCTAAAAACTAGGAAGGGTGTCGCAGGAGGGAAGCGGCCGATTTACTTTTCAAAGCGTTGTTTTACTCTAGCAAAATGTCGAGTAGAGTGAAATGCATTGTTCACTCTGTCACCAAGGAGAGAGTAAAATGTGATTTTCATTCTCCCCTTCAGAGAGAGAGTAGAATGCCCGTTCTATTCTTGCGGCAATAGAGAACAAAAGGTAGCGTAATCTTCTGCTTCAACTGTAGGTGGCTCGTCCCGAACATGGCAATGTATCACTCATGTACGCTGAGCAAAGAACACATCGTTTTGCTTCTAAGGGAACAGGCCGCCGCCGTTCAAAGGAACGCGTAGCGAGCGATCGACTTTTTCACTCGGAGTTGCTCCACCGCGCGCACTGGCTCACGATAGCGGAACAACACAGCACCGGACAAAGGTGACCCGTCCAGCGAGCAGCAACGAAGGCCATGCAAGGGAGATCATGTATCAGCCATCTCGCGTCACCGCGAAAACACGACACTCGTTCGTCATGCCTTGGATATAACAACAAATCCTCCACGGTAAGGGAATTCTAACTTAGGTGCACATTCTCCGTATATGACATGTTATCGCCATGAAGTCGTCACTGCGCTTAGCCGACGTTATTGACAACGGACTAGGCATACGCGCTGTGTCTCTCGACGTCAATCGAAAAAACCAGTCGTCCCGATAACTGCATGTGATTTTATCACTTTGCCGCTATCCGTAAGAGCTTTAAAAATCGCAAACGCTGCCAGAACTATGCTATGGTCAATAAGACGCCAGGCGAGAGGACGCTTAGAATGGTTCGTTCACCAGCCCGTGATTCCGACCCCATGCGGAGTGTTATTAGCGTGCGTTTTGTGTGTTTGAATTTATTCAGTTTGGCAGTCTACTGTGTACGGAACGCTGTTGAAATAAGGAATCACATAACAGAAGGCGTCATTTTGCTGGCAGCATGCTTTTGTTATAAATAAGCCGCGCGCTTTACGGTGTCTCGCCCAGGGGGAATATGCGAACACTGAAGTTACGTGCAGCACCAGTGCTAGTTTGAAACTTTGCCGCAGGTATTAAGCTGCATGCTGCAAGAGATCAATTGGGCGCGTTATCTTGAACTTACTGAAAACGCATGAGGAATCCATGTTTTATGCTGAAAAAAGCATAAACCCATTATAAGCGATCTTGCGCGCGGCAGCTACAAGCGACGCGATGGAGATGGCTGTCGCGTTCGCTCATCGTCTCCAAGTCGTACGCCGTACGAGCGACGATTTTGAGCGACGCATGCCCGGTGTTGCCGGCATGAGGGCTGCAATCACGCGTGACGCGTGCTTTAGTAATTTATGTTGACGTATTTTACTATAAAAAGTAGCATAAAATATTTCCGGAGGTCTTGCAGTAGGTTCCTATCATAGCACGTATAAAAATTGAATCATTTACTCGTTCCGCGCGACAATCGTTAGTATTTGAGCGATGTACATCTAGTTCCGGCTTCGGGCTATTGGCTAGTCGCTCATAGCACTTTCGGGCAACGAGCGACGATTTCTAATTACAAGAACCGAGCCATCTGTTCAAGCGACAGCTCGTTTTGTCGCTCGTCGCCGTCGCGCAGTAAATCGCTTTCACAGTCTTTATCCCTAAGGCTGAACTGTTTTTTGCTCATGTATTGAAATGGTGTGATTATAGGTCTGGTTTTGTCTCCTGTTGCGGTTTTCGAGCACAGTGCGAAACTGAAAGGATGCTTATGTCTAGGAACTCTGTGAATTGTCGAGCAGCTAGTTATGCATCGGCATCGAATATAACGGCTGCTGTTCGGAATTACAATTGCAGGGGCGCTTTGCATAGGCTTATTGTTTTGGACATGCCTGTGCATTTGCTAATATGAGTTGGCGTGTTAGAGTTATGTCATATGAACAGCGAAATCAGCCTTCCTCTGGGGGTCACAAGCCTAATGTGTGCATTTTGCTATTGCATTGCAGATCAAAATGTGTTTATCACTTGAATATTTTAAGTAGAGAAATAAAATGCCAAAATAAAATGTTTCTTTAATTACCTATTACCAGTCGTCTGTCGTACACAGAACAATAAGCTGGTCTAATAAACTAATAACTGCGGTTTGACTGCAACGTTTACATGCTTTCAAGAATCTAAAATGCTATATTTCACACTGCAGAAGTAGTCGAGTCTGTCGCAAATGAACTCCATTGCGCACCTCATAAATGAAAATAAGTTCATGCTTTTTAGTGAGCTTAGATGGAAGCCGCAGTGAACTTTCTTGTTAGTATTGAAATGTGGGTAAGTTTGCCATAACAAGTCTTGTTGCCCTTTTTTGTAGCCACATCCATATATCCATTGAACTGAAGGACAATATTTTCATCCCTACTGAGCATCACGATTGCAGCTATGATCCTCAAATTATGGCTTCAGCAGTGGCACAGTCAGGGATGGTGCGGGGGGCACACTGGGCACATGCTTAGGACGTGTCACAAGTGGTGTTTGCGATGCACCAGAATTATGACAGACCTATGACGTCTGAAAATGACCAATATTCTATTTATTAGCAGGTGTATTCTAACATTGGGTGACAAACAAGGATGAACTGTTGGTTATTTGTTTTTTGTTTAAATCTAAAAATTGAAGTTAGTTTAGCAGTTGACTGTTGCGGTCATTTGGATGTTTTGCATGCATTTTACTAGGGAGACTAAGAGCTAAGACTTTCTTTTATTGCCATGGCCTTGACTGTCTTGATGTTGTTTTGCCCATGCCCTTGTGTTGACTTTTGCACACGATGTTTTTCAGGCACCCGCTGTATATAACACAAGAAGGCAGGTGCAAGGACACGAGGATGTGCAAGAGCCAGTGCAGCGCGACTTCACGTTGTGCAGAGGAGCGAATGCCAAGAAATCAAAATACATTGGTATGCTAGTATGCAGGAATGCGGCAAACAAGTATGTGGGTACATTGGGTGTACCGTTTGACCAAATGTCAACGAAATCAAGATACAGTATGTTACACCAAGATGAAAATTCTCACGTGCTCTAGGCAGTCATCTTAACATGGTATATTTATGTAATGTCTCAGATTGAAAAGTCAAATCAAGTATGCTCCCTGGAGACAGACACATAGCAGCAAGTGTGAGTGAAAAGTTAGAGATGTGTTTAAAAAAAGCTGATTAGTTCTCAGAAGTGACTGCTTCTTGTCTTGCCTCTCAACAGATACATCCATGTGATAAAAAATAGTGGTACAATGAATTACAACAATTGCATATTTGCTTAGTGACATGATACGTAATTGCAATGAGCACGGTGCCTGTGTTTACTATAAAAAGCAACAGCCCATGCTTGGTTAGGTTAGGCCCAGTACAACACGCAGGCATGGGTGATTGGCGCTTTTTTTTATAATTTCTGTGTCGTGAGATTTACTGACGTGTGTATAGGTGCATTGATACGCAGTATGGCTAGTACAAAAAAGGGGGTGGGGTGGGCAGATATATGTAGCTCGCTGTACACGACACAGGACAAAGGAAATCCGTGTTCAGCAACTATGTTAAATGCCATGCACGTAAATTTTACAACGCTACTCATTCGAAGCGCGCACAGGTGCATCTTGAAGAAAACTTTTCCAGGGTACATAATTTAGTGTGTAATTTACACTCATTTTGCTCTAACCAAGAGACATAATAATTTGAATATATTATATTGCATGGAATAACCTAGAGCGAATTAAATTGTGTGTCAGCTTCGTCTGTATACATACTGTCTATCCTATGCATTAGGTTTTTCGCGTAATGCATTACCAGTTGACAGCCTACCTTATGATATGTACTCTGTTTACAATACAATTTTTTATTAGTTTACTCGTTTGTCTTGCGACTTATGAAATGCGGGCGCATATATATTTTCAACATTTGACATAACCCTGTATGTTTCGCAGCACCCAGTCAACAGCCAGAAGTGACTCAAACACAGGCCACCTGTAACTGGACATCAGTTGCAATTTCACATTATGCAGTTGGCTGCTGCTTGTACTGAGGTTTTCTTTATTGAGATGGTGATGTCGTTCTAATGTACATTTTGACCACAAAGGTGCGATCATGTCTCACAGAGGCATATATGGTTGCTATGCTCTGCGAGGGACGTGTTCGTGAAGCATTTGTGTTTGGCAGTATTGTCGCCCAATGAGTCAGATATAAACACTGTAACTCGCCACTGCCGGCAAGTAGTTGCGAGAAACGCAATATATTATGACGCTGTAAAGTTATTTCATTAACTCGAAGGAAACTTTTGCAGCAGGAAAAAAGGTTGCTATTCCACGTAAACATGTATTTTTCTGACAAGTTATTTAGCCAAACTGTGGATGCGTGGAATTTGTGACTTATGAATAGATTTTAATTCATCCTTTAGTAATGCTTCTAAAAGAGAGTAGAAACAGCATTTGACTACCTCTCCAATCAACAGATCATACACTTACAGTCATAAGTGGTAGTTCCATGCAGTCTCGCCCTCTATATAACCTTTCCGTTCAGCAGCATTGGAACTGGTGGCAGCGTTTTCAGAAGGAGAAGTGCACTTGGCACTGTATATGTATGTGTGAATTTGCTTTTCTTTGTATGTGTCGGCTCACTGACACAAACAGCGCCAAAATCAGTTGTACTATGAGGCTGACGACGCCTTCTGCTGCTAGAAATGCGGCACTTGATATTTTATTGTACTGCATGACATTTAAATCAAAGCTAGCACATAAAATGATCAAGAAAACTAACCGCTGTTATAGCTGTTTTCCTCAAAGAAAGCTTGTCCTTTATGGGCTGTGTTAATCTGAGCTCTCCACCGATGTTTCAGTAGTATTGTCCCTTAGTGAGTGAGAGATTGGGGGCAATTAATCGTGTTAGTGTTTAAATGGTGTCCTAAATATGCGCATTCGTTCCAACAAAGTTGTCTAGATTACTTTATTGTGTAGTGTAAAGCTTATGAAACCATCAGCAACTACTGAGTTGCTAACATGCATATGCATTTGCCACTATACAGGTGGCACTCGGCTGTACCACTGCAGTGCTGCGGAAATTACCAGCACCAGCGGCTTTACAACAGCTGTGTCACAGCATGTCGGTATGTGCTAATTTATAGTTGTGTTGGGATGGGCTAGTATTATGGACCACTGCTACTCTGTATTGTGAGAGATCCATATGATAAGTGATGTAAAGGGCACAGCGAAAACCTTTGAATGTTTTACGATTGTACATAAAAAGGCGTCCTTTTCGTCACTGGAGCAGGGCAGAAGAGCATGCGGGCACTCCAGAATGTATATGGATCTCAAAACATGAGAGAGACATATACATATATATATATATATATATATATATATATATATATATATATATATATATATATATATATATACACATACAATTAAACTAAAGGCAGGGACGTTCCATCTTTCATCTTGAATGGACTTGTCTAGCGCAAAACTACAACACAGACCACAGAGAAGCACACATGTTAACAGGTTTGATAGGCACGTTAATTCAACATATTTGATACTTCAGGTGTGCTATATTACACAAGGGGGAAGGGAAAGGGGAGAAAACCTGAAAAAAGAGTGGAGCGGGAAGAAAGGAATCGTGCCAAAAAGCATGAGAAGCATCGTGCAGCCAGGATCGCCAGCAGGACATCTAAAAAGCACTCTGATAAAATTACATACGGGACAACCTTACGTATTGTTTGTTTCAATCAACTCAGATCACATGCAGCCATTACTGCAATGCATTTGTTTACTTATGTCATATGAGGGAATGATGTGGGCCGAAAAAACTGTTTAGAGCTGAAGGATTAGGTTCCATGCTAGCCTCATTGCCTGCTTTTTTATCATATTGTTATTAGCTGCTTATCTTAGGGATAGAAAGTAAGATTACGAGCTGTTTCCTGATTCACCATTCCACACAACATGTCTTTGTGACTATACGTAAATGCAGATGACCCATGGATGAAAAATATTCAGTACAGTAAAATATCATTTCAAGATACACTTGGTTGCAAAAAGACATCTGAAAATTGCTTGGTTAGTTTTCCGATGTTTGCCACGTTAACAACACCGTATACAAGAGACACTTTTTTTACTAACGACTTTTTAAGTATTCACTACTTGGAAGGGACACAACCCAGACCCATTCACTTCGTGCACCTTGTGTGCTCCGAAGCGCGTAAAGATCACGCAATCCTCACACAAGTCAATTGCACATGTCTCTTTAAGCATGAACTAGAAAAGGAGGGCTGCGAGGACGGTGCAGGGCAGAAAGTGTTGGCAGTTGAAGCTAACGAGCGTCTAAGAGCACTACAAAGGTACTGCGAGCAACAAGGCTTGCAAAGTGAAGTGTTTAACTTCCAGAAGTTGCGAAGGAAGCTAACACAATCTACAGTCACTAAAAAGTTGTGAATGTCTTCTTTAAAGGGCCCCTAAACCACGGAGGTTGAAATTTAGTTGCGGTGCTAAAGTTGTACAAGATAAGACAACGAACACGTAGCCACGAGAATTTTTCGAAACGGTGCAGTAATAAAGGAGCTACGTGTGTTTGATTATCGAAAAGTAGTCCCCGCTCATTTTACTCTTTCATCTGGTACACGCCATCTGGATTGTATCGTCTTTTACTCGCCTAGTGCACCTACAAATGTTACGGGACAGGCCATCACCAACGAGCTCTGTTGCTGCCGCGCTGGCCTGTCTTCCTGTGAGGGCTGGCGCTAATGACCTCGCCAATGCAATGGAACTGTATGGTGACTCGTGTTGAAGAGCCTCATAGGGAGACCCTTCTGTTGGCGTTTCTGTTCTTTGCCCCCATTGGCTGCCCACAATGGCATCGCGAGCAGCGCGACGAGGAAGAAGGAGTGTGTGTATTTGCTTGCAGGCCTTGCGGGCAGTCGTATACTTTCGTTCGACCAATCGACAGCGCCGGAAACTGGTGACACCATCAGAGACAGCCTGGTGGCGTCAAGACAAACTGGGGGTGCAGGATAGGTCCAGAGAGGCGCACGGGGTCGTTTTCTTCATATTGTGGTGCTCCCGCAGTGCTACGCACTCTGCCGTTTGGCATCATCGATTGTGACGGCATTCTGATTTCGATACGCGTGTTTACTTGAAATGTTCATAAAATGTCGAGAAGTGGTTTAGGGGTCCTTTAAGCCACCCTGAGCAATCATTCCTTCAGATTTATCTGAACATCCTTTAGGGATGATGCATAATACAGGGATCTAGCCTGGCTCCTCAGTGTTTTAAAATTTTTGGTTTCGAGAGACATGTTTCGCGTGCCCCTTCAGTATCTCTTCTGATGAGGCTTTACAGTAATGTACACACACAATTGTGTAACTCCTCCTGCAAGTATTATTCATTAAGCCTGGTCACTGATGTGCAAAGGTTGTGGTCAAGTCTTCATGTCCGTACTTTTTAGAGCTATGTTTATTAATTCAGGCTGTTCTTATTGGTTCTTCGATGCAGGAGACAATGCCTACAAAATTATTGGCCCTGATGACGAGAGCCCTCAAGGGGCAAACGACATCTCTGTTGCAGAAGTGAGCCCGATACCAGCTGAAGTTACCATGACATATGACACGGCAGCAATAGATACAGAGACTGCCATGTCTACTGCTGCTGCAACAGTGTACGAGGCAAGCAGCAGTGTGTCAGCATCAGCAGCAGTGTCAGAAGGAACCACACCAGGCCTGGTAGGGCAACATGTGTGCTATCACTGTGACTTTTTTTAGTGCATACAACTCATTTGCTCAACATTCAAAAGCTTTTCACCACGACTGTGAGCCAGTGTTCTTGTGCAGCAAGTGCAAGACTAAGTTAGGTGTTATAACACAGTGCAAGCATCACTTTAAGATATACAAATGCAAACATATTACAGTTGTTGCCTCCCCAGCCAGCCCACATAGCCACAACAATGTGGAAAACATGCTGGGACACACCTCTCCCCCATTTGTAGATAGTAGAGACTCTCAGTGTTGTTGCTAGACTGGCAGGTCTTTGTAGGCAACAAGAAGGACAACACAGGTGTCATAAGACTGTTTTTGATGTTGTTGTTGAAGAGGTAAAAAAGAAGTTTGATGCAGCTGAAGTGCCAACTGATATTGAGCAAATCAAAAGCAGCAACCTGTGAAAGCAACACTATCAAAATTTGGGTATCTATGTGCCGCCAACTCTGGTAAGGATGGCATGGGACAGAAGTGTGATGAAAATCACACAGACACTGCTGTTGCATCACTGGCCACAGTGAGCAGCGACTTGTAGGGCAAGAGAGTCAACTGAAACGAACATTATGACATAGCGTCAAGCTCCCATGTGACCACTTTCCATGTTATTTTGCATGACACAGCTCAACCTCCAGAAACGAGACTGCAGCTTGTCTGTGAAAAAGCTTTCACAAAAATTATTCATAACACTATTAGCATAGTATCTCTTTTTTGTGTGGGTTCGAGGTTCCCGGGTGTCCATGAATGCAAAAATTGAGGAAAAAAGATGTGTCGTACTTACACCTTTTTAACAAGTACGAGGGGGACAACTTTTCTAGTCATGCATCTTCATCATACCATCAAGTTTCTAAATGCCTTTTATAATTATTATTACCAGTTATATCTTAGTGCATTGTATGCATGTAGCAGGTGTCAAATCACGTTAGTTGGATCAGATGCCTTATCTACAAGAGAGCGCTACATTCAAGCAATCTGAATTGAAATAGGTACGTTAGAGACGCAGTCTTTCAGCACTTTATTATCTGTGGTTTTCTGGATACTTTTTGGATGGCAGTTTCAACCGGCACAGCACTGTGCTTTGCCACAGTCACATGTGTCTTCAAAGTGGTGTTTACCATTTGTGTTGATCTGTTTGTGTATGCATAGAGCAAGATTTCAATTTATTTTCTTGCGCATCCTTGTGCTTGCACTAAGCTTGTTTAAGGCAGTTACAAAGTGTGCGTCACTATAACGAACTGTTGTGTTGAGTTTACACTTGCAAATTTTGTGTTCAGATGGCCGCACTTGTATGTAGGTGCACTGCTAGCTTTCTGTGTCTTCACGTGTTTGTATTAAGCTTTTACAAGGGAGTTACAGCATGTACGTCACTAAGCGCTGTGATATTTTTAAAGAACTGCTTTGTTGGTTTTACACCTTTGAATAATAGTGCTCGGGTGGCACTGGTCATGTGTAGGTACACAGGGACCATTTGTATATATAATGCCCATGTAAAGCAGTTACAAAGTGTATGTCATTATTCACTGTGGTATTTGTTGGAGAATTGCTGTGATGGATTTACACCTGTGAATAATAGTGGTCAGGACACAGTACTTGTGATGTATAGTTGAATTTTACAGTGCCAAGACATGGGCTGTATACATACCAAAAGAAATGTATGTCATTATATTGTTGTGATTATTACTGTTTGGATTTGATTAAACTGTAATAAAATTGTTTTTTGTATCTATTGAGGTATGGTAATTTTTAAGGCAACCAAACTGAGGACCTGAAGTTGTGCATACAAATAAACAGCTAATTTAAGAGTATATTGCTCATATTCTGCTAAACTAGTTTAACAAATCTTGTACTACAATGCTGGAAAAATGACAGAGCTGACTGGCATGTACAGGAAGAGTTCTGCACTAGCTGAAGGACTGCCCCACACTGGAGTTGGTAATGTTGCGTTTATTGGAGTAGCAAAGAAAGTGCACTTCTATTAAAAATGCGACAGTCGGCGAAGAAACATAACGCAGAGGAGCAGACATGGCACATTTTTAGGGCCCTCCATGCCTACTACTGCATTTCTAGTCTTCCTATGCTCTGCGTATAAACCCCTGTTCAGCCAAGGTTTTTAATCCATGGCAGTTGTTCTACTGGGTTCGTAGCAGTACTGAAGAAAAAAATTCAATGGTTTTCGAGGACTTTCGAGGCCCCGACACAGTAACTTCAAGGACCTGGTGCGATGTGTTTAGTAGTTTGGACAGGCAATAACTTGTTCAACAACATCGTTAACTTTAATGCAAACAAAAGAAAACAAAAATCGCATTTCACTAATTTCAAACATTTGAAAGACTGCTAATTTGCCTTTCACCGCCCATCACTAAACACACACAAGGAAGCATTTCAAGAAAGCGCTCAAAGATTTTCTGCAATAGCACAATTAACTACTTGTACCTGCAGCATTTGCAGTTTTTGAATACTGTTTGGTTTGACAGTGTAGGTGATGTCATTTGTTGCCTCAGCTTTTCACCATCAAATAAGCAATAGTCATTTCTAATTTCTTTTTATTGTGTCTGTAGCTCTCTATTTCCTCTTAACGGCTTCTCTTCGAATGCCTCAACTGTTGAGCTTCCTGCTTCTGCTCCTCCAAGAACATTTGTCGCCGGTTCCATGTGCATAAAACTGGTATCTGCAGCTCCTTTGTAATTTCAACTTTAAGGATTTCGCTTTCCTTCTATTACCACCACAGACAATTCTCTGTGACATGCGAGAGAGTGTCACAGAAGGAAGAAAAAACACTTGGCAATGTCTGCTAAGTCTAGCCAAGTGTACAACTTTAAGGACTTTCCAGTACTTCTAAAAATTCAAGGGTTTTCAATGCCTTGAAAATGGCATTTTAGAAATAAAGGATTTTCAAGGATTGCTACAAAACCTAAACCTAAACCTAAATAATTTTACAAGCTTATTTTCGCATGGAGATAGGAAATTCATGCTTTTTAGCTAACGCTGCACTATCTCTCTACATTGAAGCCATGAGAGCGCCACCATATTGGAGTAAAGAAAAATACTGAAAGCTTTTATTACCAGTCTTCTTTTTTTCTATGGAGCTTCGTATTGCCTAGTTAAGTTTACGATTGCGCCTGGTTTTGGTGGGCGTTTATTCGACATTTTCTGTGAGAAGCAGATGACTAACCCCCGTATTCAGAAATGTATGTTAATACAAAGCTCATGCTTGACTTGATATAAACGACGCCTGTTGCGAGCGTCCCCCAAGACACTCACTGCCTTCCGTTTGGTGCGTTCACGACTTGCGTCATTTAGATCAAGTCAAGCATGGGCTTCAAGGTATGATGCATTTCTGCATATGGGGGTAAGCGTGCACAATTCCGGGCAACGCACTGTGCCATTGACACTGAGAGGAAACGGGTCAAACAAAGTTAACCCCCTATGCTCCTAAACTTTCGCGTACCTGTGGTGTGCGTGTATCGTGGAAGAGGGAGCAGCGCAAACACATGAACGAAAAAAAGCATCAACCACACCAGCGCTTCGCGGTGTGGTCCATGTTTTTGCGTCGTCCTTGTGTTGCGCTGTTTCTTCTTCTAAAATGCTCAACCAACTAGCCGGCAAGACCATCCTGTGCATATATACTGAACACACGCATGAGTGTAAATGGTCTTCGAAGCTTTTAGAACGAGCACTGTCACAGGATACGAGCAGTGCACGCGTAACAAGTGGACACATTAGCCATTTAAAGATGCGTGCCAATGCATGTGACGCGGCTATCGGCATAAGCAGTCTCCAAATGCTGGAATGCATGCTCTTCAAAACGCTAACGATCCGCTGCTAATGCAGAACAACAGCTCCCAGCGGACTGAACCAAACTTTAAACTAATGCATTTAGAAAGAACGCCTACACGGCAGCGTGAGGCACGTCGAAATGCCTGGTACTGGCGTCGCAGTGGACCACATACGAATGGAACTGGCGGAAAAAATAAACAGAAATGCTCACCAGTATACGCGCGAATTAAGTTCACATACATGGATGGTTCGCGCGATACCTTGCATCCGCGTATTTTCGGAGAACATATAATGCATGGACTGGAGAAACACTCGATCGTGAGCTGAACGGCACATTTGTTATTTTCCTGCGCTGACGACAAGCCGTGAATAGTTCTCACGTTGTCGTGTACGTTGTCTTCCTTCGTCAGTCGTAGCAAGGAATGGAAATGATGCAAACGCAAACGTATTCTAGTACACAACAGCGCAGCACACTGCGGAGAAACCCCACCCACCGCAGCCGATTCCTCAAGTACATTTGGTACATATATATAACCTCTAAAATAACACGACCGGGCGTGGTGGCGCTGTGGTGTAATGGTTAGGATGTGTGCTTTGAATTGTATAGATGCGAGTGTACGTGGGTTCGAATCCACGTGATGCATAGGGCGTTGTGGTTCTTCATAAGTATGTGATTCCCTCGACAATTGTGTTCTAATTAGATTACGTGACTCCTGATTGTGAAATTTGCAAAGGTAATTCCGGATTAAGCGTTAATTAGCTTTCTTTTTTCACTGCAGTGCCGTTCGGGACGCATACGTATAGGCCGCTTCCGAGCAGTCACGCTTTATGGTAGGCAGCAAATATCCAGGAAAAATGACTTTAATATCCTGCATAACTTTGCTCAAGCGGCCTTCTGAAGGCCGCTTGGAATTGGACCACTGTCTTTGAGGAGCCGCCTAGGGAACGGTATATAAGCGTCCCTAATTTGATCTGACTTCCTGCCTGCATGCGTGGCCAGGACTTGGCTAAGAGGGTATTGGGAAGAGTACTAGCACTCTGTTCTGAAGGAGTACAAGCACTCTGTTTGGGGGAGTAGGAGTACTCGGTCTGGCGGAGTACTATCACCCCTGCGGGGAGAGTATTAGCACTCTGCGGAAGAGTACTAGCACTCCCTGTGGGATGAGTATTATCGCTCTGGGGAAGAGTACTAGCAATCCCTTGCGGTGGAATAACAAAACTCTGTCTGGAGGAGTTGACCTACTTTCTCTCAAAGAGGGTCGATCTACTCTCGAAAAGAGAGCGAAATATGGGACAAGCAGCTACTCCCTCAAAGAGAGTGCCCGAAACTCTCTTTGTTTATAGTGTCGGATAATCACCGAACTTCAATCATGTCCATGAATTTACAGATGAATGGCTAATGTAGCACCTTGCCAATGCCAAAGACACAGCTAACCAATTGTTGAGGTGATTAATGGTAACGGAAGCATACGCAAATCCCTCAAAAAGTTCTTTTTTATTTACCGTATACATAGAGATCAATAATGAAATTGAAAAGCGTGTCCTTAAGCCTTTTTATTGAAAGCATATGGATGTTTTTGTATCTCCACAGTCTAAAGTGCAAATAATAAAACTTTCCGTTTCACTTGCATTTAAAACTGCATTCCTAAGCCTTCAGTAGAGACCTCCTAACGATTTTTATGGACTTTCTTGCAATCGCAGCGCTCAACTCAATAGACTAGCTGCTCCACCTGCTATTGCTTCCTCTTCCTATTTGATTCAGGTTCACAATCATGCGCTGGCTAATTTATAGAAATGAATTAGCAAGCCAATTGCAACAGATAATGCTTTAGGCGTCTGTGAAATTTTTATCCAGGATCATCTGGTGCAAACGCAATAAATATCCTTCCAGCGTCAAGTAACATGCGATATCGAAGTGTGCGAATCATTGAGATAGTATATATGTAAATAGACTAACTAGAAATGACCACACTAGGTTGTAGATCTCAATATGAATCTAAGGAATATATAAACTTCCTGTTAGTTGTTCACCAAGTATATACAATGTAATTATCACGCACGCGAAAAAACGCTAATATAGACACGCATCGAAATTTTATTTGAAGTGCTTCTGGTTGAGCTCATATATAATCTATTCAGAACATGTGACTATATATATATATATATATATATATATATATATATATATCTATATATAGTCATTCAAAAGCATAGAGAGTAGCAGTTGGCCAGGGGAATCTTTGGTCTTGGGTGTCATATACCAATTTGAATCGTTCAAAGCGCATCATCATCATCAGCCTGGTTATGCCCACTGCAGGGCAATTGCCTCTCCCATACTTCTCCAACTACCGTGGTGATGTACTAATTGTGGCCCTGTCATCCCTGCAAACTTCTTAATGTCATCCGCTTACCTAGCTTTCTGCCGCCCCCTGCTACGCTTCCCTTCCCTTGGAATGCAGTCCATAACCCTTAATGACCATGGGATATCTTCCCTCCTCATCGCATGTCCTGCCCATGCCCATTTCTTTTTCCTCATTCAACCAAGATGTCATTCACTCGCGTTTGTCCCCTCACCCAATCTGCTATTTTTTATCTTTTCTTATCCCTTAACGTTACACCCAAATTACACCTGCGCATGAGTCCCGTTAGATTTTGCTTGGTGGCGATAGTCACGTTAACCCGCATCAAGAAGACGTCCCCCAGTACGATGCTTTCGTTAGCATTGGTGCTGCAATCTGTGCCGGCACGTTCATCGGACACTCAACTGGACCACACCCTTTCCACGAGCGACGCCACCACTACGCAACCATAGCCACGATTTCATGCTTCAGATACTCTTGCTGTACCTTCTAGGATTCACCTTGCCGATACGGTTCTACTTGCCGTCAGCCTACGTGTGACTTAGCAGCTCTTTTGTGCTCTTTTGAAGAGCGCCTTGAGCAGCGAGTTCTCTCCATTGAGAACCGTTTAGTCCAGCGTATGTCTTCCCCGGATAGTCGTATCGCCAACTTTGCCACACGTATTCCTAACCTCGTGTCGCCTGTTTACACTCTTCAAGCTCCACCTCCCTAGGCACCTCAATCTCCCTTTCCCAATTCAGTCACGAAGCCATGTCAGGAATCCTTTGAACTTTCACGGTACGACGTGATAGTCGGATTTTCGTATGCAGTTTGACTTTCTAGCTGCTCTCTACTCCTGGTCGCCTCACCGCAATGCTTAAAGTCCCGCGACCCAGCTTCGTTCTGCTCTCCTTGTATTTCTGGAGTTTATCCATGCATCTGAAGTCTGGTTTCAACTCTCGTGTCCCGCTATGGTGATACCCATCTTCAGCTCTTACATCTCGCAGAATTACAGCCCGTGCAACAGAGCCACTGCAGCATGCAAGAGGTCGCTGCTTATGTCCAGTGCTTGTTGTGGAAGGCCATGGCTCGTTGTCCAAACTCGACCGCCGACTTCATTGCTACCAAAGCCTTCACCGACGCGATCACCGACCTCGACATTCAACGTTTCGTCCGCGTCGCCCGCCCGACTACAGTTCACGCTGCCTTAGCTCTTGCCTTGGCGGCTCACAAAGTGGAACGCTTCACTGTAGTGTCCTTCCCCCACCCTTCTCAGAGTCAACAAACGTCTGCAGGACAAGCCTATTCGCTCCGACACATACCGTCAGCGCTCTGCGAGTATGCGCTGCTATCAATGCAACGAGAATGGTCATTACAGCCGAGACTCTGCGCGCCGTACCCCTTCCTTGGAAAACTTCACCGCAGGCCACCGACAGCAGGACCCCGCGTAAGTCGTCAAGTCTCTCTTGTAACAGGGGCCCTTTACAGGTACGCCCACGTTGCATGTCCACGTTGCATGGAAAGCGTTGAAGCCCCAGTGAACACCGGTGCAGCTTTTAATTCATGACACCAAATTTGCTTCCCTTTACTGCCATAGGAAGACGGCTACGGTCGCATCAGCCGGCCCCGACCTAGCTGATGGAACTCGTCTACCAGTCCTCAGAGAAATCTTGATGATTGTGACTGCTTTCGGAAAAAATCAGTCTCTTTCATTGTAATGCGAAACCTCGGCGCACCCTTAATTTCGGGCTGCAACTAGCGCTCAGCACTGGGCGTACGCATGCATGACGCCGGATGCATAATAGGATTGTTCCGTCACGATCCGGCACATGAGCTAGTAGCCAACGCAATCGCAAATAAAATGCTTTCCTCGTGTGTGGACTACATAAGTTGGCCAGCCACACGGCACCAGGAGTTCGCTCCTTTCAGAACAATGGCACTTCCTCGTTGCGTAAACACTTATCTTGCTTTAGTACAATAGTACTCATCCTCTCAACATGAATATCTTCGCTAAGGACCGTGCTTCTACCGAAGCCCTACAAAAAGGAACATGTTGTTCCACCCCCAGTGCTTTCTTTTTCAGTGCTGGCAACGTCTACGGTAATTATATCCTTGTGTTTTTCTGTACGGGTACCCGTTCGTTGCTACATGGGCGCATGCTTAAATGCAGATGACCAGGCAATGAATTTTACGTTCCAAGCCGTTTACTTCGCTCCTCTTCTGCATTTGCTGTCCTAGTGTTCAACCTACCAGACAGCTCGCTTCGCCCACACACTGGAAATGTGATAGCGTCCGGGTCAGCGCTTCAGCCCTGCTCCGTCCTTGCAACACTGCAACACCATACTTCTCCAAAGAGTGTCGATGACTCCATCGACTGGAATGTGTTCCATTCCGGCCCAAACTTAACGTGTTCCAAGAAGTCCGATATCCAAGCATTGATGATGAAATTTCGAAGGTTCTTGGCGTTGTCCGAGAGCGAACTTAGATTTGCTACTCTTCTTCGTTACAAAATCAACACTGGTTCCCATGCACCCGTTCGACACAACCCTCGTGTTTCTGCTTCTGAACGCGCTGAAATTACAGCTCAAGTGGGAGATGTATTAGAGCGTGCCATAATATTTCTCTCGTTCAGTCTTTGGTCGTCCACAGCAGATATTGTGAAAGAGAAGGACGGCACTAAGCCACTTTTCGTAGACTGTCGCCGCCTAAACAGCATTACCATGCCGGATGCACAGCCTCTTCTCCACCTCGACGACGTCTTAAATCAGCTTCACAGGGCCGTATTTCTAACTATACAGTCCACCTCCTCTACGATGACTGGCAGGTCCGGCTCGACGAGAATGATGCGGAGAAGGCTGCTTTTATCAGAGTGGGTGGCCTCTACTCTTGCTTTTAACCGCCGTCCCTTTGAGCTCTAACGCAGCTGCAAGGTTCCAACTACTAACGGAGCGTGTCCTTGGACAATCGTGGTCCATGACATTGGTGCGTTCCGATGACGTCATCGTTTATGCTCCCATGTTTTTCACACACCGACAGCCTTTGGAGCTCGTCTTGCGCGCTCTAGATGATAATGGGGTCTTCATAAATTCTCCCAAGTGTTACTTCGGCCATTTAGCAGTTAACCCCTTGGGTAATGTTGTGAGCACGAGCGGCATCAGCCTTGACCCTTCGAACCAACAAACTTTAGCAAGAATTTCTCCTCCCACAACAGCCAAACATGTTAAATGTCTTTTTGGTATTTGCTTCCTACTTCCGTCGTTTCATGCCTGACTTCGCCGGTCCCGCTGCAACCCTCAGTGAACTTCTTTAAAAATTCAGGAGTAGGATGGAGGCCCGATGATGAATCAGCTTTCCAGAACATTACAGCGACCCTGACGACTCCACCGACACTCGCAAACTATCAAGAGAACGTCCTTAGCAGCATCCACACTGATGCCAGTCGTCTTGGCCTAGGGGCGGTTCTTCAGTCCGACTCCGGTAGGAACGAGAAGCCCGTCGCTTATGCGAGACGCCGCTGAAGTGAACCCGAGAGTCGGTACCACGCTTCAGAGCTTGAGTGCCTCGCGGTAGTCTGGGCCATTGAGAAGTCTCGGCCTTACGTGTATAGCAAGCATTTTATTATTGTTACTAACAACGTTGCACTGCGCTGGCCCAACACACAAAAACCTAAATGCCAAACTTGTCCGGTGGGCCCTCAAACTACAAGACTATATCTTCATGTTTGTTCAGCGCAGTGGTTGCTGTCACCAAGACGCCGGCTACCTTTCATACAGCACCGTCGTTACTAACTTCCTTGCGCCAGCATTTGCAGTACTTGATCTCCCAACTGCACAATAAAAGGAAGTCCGAAATCTGCGACATCGTGCGGCGCGGTCCTCGTTATACCAGTACACCTAAGCGCCGCCTTGAGCTTACACAGTCCGAGATGGCATCCTTTAGCGTCAACGACAGGAAGTGAATCGTACCTACTTGTGGAGCCTGTGGCCACGCAACCATCAATATTTTTCTTGTGTCAGGATGCCCCTCTTTTGGCCATCTGGGTCAGAACACTCTGGCTTGCGTTAAGGAAAGGCTTCGGGGTCTGGCATGCGCGCCGATGTCTATCTGTATGTGCCATTTTGCACCATTTCTCAAGCTCGTAAGGTCGTCGCAGACCCGCACATGTGGCCTTACAACTAATCGCCCCTCCTAACAAGCCGTTCGATGCCATGAAAATTGATCGCGTGGGCCTGTTTCCTAGCAGAAATTATGGCAATCGTGATTGAATCCCGGCCACGGCGGCGGCATTTCGATGGGGGCAAAATGCGAAAACACCCGTGTACTTAGATTTAGGTGACCCCAGCTGGTCGAAATTTCCGCAGTCCTCCACTACTGCGTGCCTCATAATCACAAAATGGTTTTGCCCCGTAAAACCGCATAATTTAAATCATGGCAATAAATTTCTCGTTGTCGCCACGCACTAGGGGGCTAAGTGAATAGAAGTTCAAGCCACCGCTGATTCAGCACCCGCTAGTGTCATTACCCTTATTAATCAGTGCTTCATATTCCGGCATGGCACGTCGAACTTGCTGATTTCCGACCATGACACGATATCTATGTCACGTACCCTAAAGCCTTTCATGTCTAAACTTGGAATAAGACGCGCTGCACCATCCCCTAAAAATCCACAAAAATTGACAAGTCGATCGTACCAACCGCACCAGAAAAGACATGATTTCCTACACTTGTCCCACACACGACTGAGAAGACTACGTCGCTGCAGGGCATTCGGCTCTAAACACGTCCCAATAGGAAGTCACTCCCGCCGCTTCTTTTCAGCTCTTCTACAGGAGGACGCCAAGGTCACCGCAAGAGGGTATTTTTGGGTTCGACACGGCTCTGCAATAACGCTCCGCCAAAGTGAACTCCAACGAAACGCTGCGCTAAGCTAGCCTCCTAGCTTCGGCTAGCAATACGGCACCGTAAGTGCCGTTCAATACGTCTAAGAAAAGACCTGCTTGCCCTTTCCGAAGGGGCGATGAAATCATGGTTCGACGGTCGCTGTATTTACTTCGGCGCTGTAAACAAAAGTCTTAGCCCGGTGTTCTGGCCCTTTCATTGTTACGGAAAATGTGGGTCTTGTGGCACTTCGTTTCACCGCTATTCCCGAAGTTGTAAGTCTTGTAAACGCACTTTTCCTGCTCATGGCAGCCAGACGAAACTTTACTATCCTCGTGAAGCTTCTGCTGAGCACCTGCCTCACTCCTGTGTGAACGCTAGCGGAGACAGGGCGACGAGTGTAACGTTAACGAAGAACTGCGCAAGTGAAAGAAACGATAGAGAAGGTTGAGCAGAAGGATAGAATAGCAGTGGGTAATAGGAACATTTGATTTTGGATTTGTCGTTTACCGCTTGGAACCTGGTCGAGCCGTCGGGCTCCCGTTACAGCGTTCCTATGTATATATATATATATATATATATATATATATATATATATATATATATATATATATATATATATATATATATATATATATATATATATATATATTTATTTATTTATTTATTTATTTGTACATACTGCAGCCCCATAGCTGGGCTATTGCAGGAGTGGGTAAAAACAGTGTTGAGAAAAATCAACAATGACTCTTACAACATCGTTACAATCGTTTACAAAATCTTACAAATGGTTTTCATCGATTCATAAAAAGCAACGACACAGCAACACGCACACATAAAGTATAAACTAAACCTGATTTAAGTAGTTATCGATACTGGTTTTCATAGACAGCACTTTCGAATTCGCTTATCGGGAATGAACGAAGGCAGCCAGGCAAGGAATTACATACTTCTATTGTGCGGGGAAAGAAGCTGTGCTTGAAGGTATTTGTACGGGCATAGAGAGGGTTAAGATTAAGCTCGTGGAAACTACGCGTGCAAGAAGGCTTGGTGATATATATACATATATATATATATATACTGGTCATAGCGGGGCGAAGATTTAATCAATATTCGGCACTAGGACAAAAGATTCGGAAAAAAGATTACCAGGGAAATTGCGCTTGCTTATCAGTAGTCGGCAGCACGATCAACCTTTTGTCTGATTCCGTTTCCGGATGTTTTATGCAAAAAACGAAATAAATTCCCGCAGAAGAACACATCCGCAAGAATTTTATTCTGTTCTCCAATGAGACAATACCGCGACTATCGAAGATACCGATGATTCATATACTTTTAGTAGCGCCCTCGCATATGTTTCGAGCAATACCTCTATTGAAACTAACTTTGATGACACTAAGTATGAAGGAAGAATGCTCACAGTAAATTATTCTTAAGAATTTTGTTCATAAGAACTACAAAATTACGTAAGGAAATGATGGCAATTAATAAACCTGCATTTCGCCGTTTTATTAGAGAATCAGAAGCACTGTGCAAAAACTGGTCATTATTGAGTCTGCAAATTATATATATAATTGGGACTCAGTTCCGTACGACTCATTTCCCATTGGATGAAGAATAACAGCTGGGTTATGACGTTTTGACGGCAAATATGGTGCTTCCTCGAAGCGAAGTGAAGCTCTAGAGAAAGGCGAGGCTTAGGGTGCCGTCAAACAGTTTATTATGACACTCTCATAGTTTTTGCTGCAAGCAAAGACAGACAACTATTGAAGGAAGCAAGCCTGTGTACCCTTCCTGGCCTGTTCACTGTATGGGATGACGGACAAAAACCAACAGCGTCCAGAATATGTGTAGACGCCAGCGTCGCGAGCAACATTTTAATGCATTGATTTCGTGCTCTCTTTTGGCTTATTTTGCGTGCTCTTGTAAGCGAGAAGTCTTTCACGTACGTTTGAATTTCGAGCGGAAGGATGTTCCGTGCCCGCCCGAATAAGAAGTCTCCGATAGGAGTATACAGTGCACGAAGTGTGTATGTTCTCTGTGTATGCCATTAATCGTTCCAAAGAATGTTTGTGCGTGATTGTGTTGGTGAACACCAGGCCTCTACAGATTTCGGAAGAGATGGTACGATCAGTAGCGTTACGTTTCGCTGCTCCGTTATTGCTGTCATTTGTCATGTACTACTCAGTGTAAGCGTTTTTTTTCCTGCTGTGATGCATCGTGGTTATAGCCAACACTTCCAGATCGTTTCCTGTTCGAGCGCTCGGAGCTTAGTTTACAGCAGCTATGCACAGGACATGCTAGTCGTTATACGCAGGGCGATGTAGGGTAGCTGTGTTAGGTGCCACACTGTAGGTTACGTACTATCTGCTAGAGCTCTGAAGTGAAACGAACGTAAGCGTTGCTGGTCGAGTTCTCTTGTGTATAGTGATAAAAAAGCTCTATGAAACCGACCTTCAGCTTTTCGAGCATGACAGGCTTGTTTGAAAAGTTCTCTTTGCTCTGTTAAGTATATATCGATCGTGAAGCGAACCTAGGGAGTGACCTAAAAGTTACATCCGTCAAGAAATATGCGCACGTGTAAAAGAACAGGTACGGTGGTGTCGTCGATCCAGCCTTTATTTCTGTCATGTGGACATTGGTGCAGACATCAGGTATCACACCATGTATTTCTGGTTTAGGCGAACAGAGAAGCTAATGTGAGTTCTTGCTGGTGTTGAAACGCACAAGCTGCTTGTTCAGGTGGCAATGGCATTGGAGATTAACATAATAGAGATGTTAAATACAAGCTTCGTTTTAAATGTTTACCAATTTCATTTTTTTTCTCATCGAAAGACGTACTCTTGCAAAATGAAACATGTCAGTCTCTAACCAAGATGGTGTGATAAATATGTTATAGGGAGTGGCTGTTCTGCTGGCTGTAACACATGGAAGATTTTGCAAACAATTCGTTCTCATTGGTTAGCGGCGGTCACGTTGGACTTTCTGGCAAGTTAGCCCGACGGAAAATTTTGCAAGTATTTTGTAGATCCTCTTTTATTGTTCGTTCTGTGGTTTGTGACATTTGTTTCTTCTAGCAGCCTTCATCTATGCGCCAACAAACTTTGTCACTAGCACCAGCAAAATTTCACTGGAAACCGCCTTTAGCTTCTTTCTTCCTCTTCACATTGTAGGCAGTCAGTACCACATAACATGCCTTAAAATTGAGCGTGCAAATAATGCCCATAAGGCATTTTGTTGGTGCTTTTCTATTTAGCTGCAAGTCCACTGTCACCAACAATTTGGACGTGCAGGATGCTGTACGCTCTAATTGTCCATCCTGTTAATCTTCAATTTGCACATGCCGACGTTCCAATTGTTAAGCCACTTATATAGAGCTGCGCCATTGGACTAGGTAAAAAAGTTGTCTGCGTCTCTTAATTTTTGGCGAGTTCACAGCCACGCTGCGTTGTGCCTCCGAATTTAATAATTCTCCCACTATCAGCTGCACTGAGAATATTCAGGAAAGAAATTCTCACACATATGCCGGCATGCTGACATGACCGAAGTAAGCTGGTGAGGCCGAACTGCCAGCTTCTTTCACGCGACTCTGCCCGCTGACGGCCGAATACCCATTGGCTACATCTAAAAAAATGTTGCTTTGTTGAGTATCCTACGTTTTCTTGCAGTGGACTTTTTTGCATAGCCAGATTAAATATCGGCAGACCAAGAGTAAAACCACAACTAGCCCCTCGTCGAAGCAGTTATATAGTTTGTTTGCCTGGCCCTGTTTAAAGTTTATCGCATGGTTTTCATACTAACATGAAAAATGTTAATCAAACCAATTTGTGACTTATCCACCGCGGGTGACAATACACATTTTATGCAAATGACAGCAATATAGGCAGCAGCTTTCACAGTTGCCATCACTTAGGTGTACTGACAACTGAGACAATGAATTATACAATGAAATGAGACACTGAAAGTTGGCAATGAACAATGGTAATGAAAGGCTGGCTTGCCAGCACACACGCAACTAGAACGACGAAGATAGTACAGCCGCTGTCATTTGTCACACTTACCAAGTGCTATTAAATCTTGATGATGTCACTTGAAGAATCCGATGCTGTCTGTTCACAGTACACAGGAGCTCAATGCGCATACAGTACATTGTGCACTACGGAGATGAATTCCACGGAAAATTCTGAGGGCTACATTCAGATTTATTCTTCAGGCAGGGTGACTGCGTCTTGTGTCGTGAGTTCTAAGCTCCTTTTAACTCGGGCCTTTCAATTAAGCAAGAAAACGAAATTCTTTTTTCCAATGATCAAATTAGTGAAAAATTCCGGTCACAGAAATGATAGCCACAAACCTTTTTCCTGCATTATTTAAGCCCATACTAATGCGCACGCAAGCTGTGCAAGTATGCCTCACTTCAGCTACGCCAGTTTGTCACGCATATATATGTCTACTACACGTGCACTCAATGCGTCGACAAAGACGCAAGAAAATGTTAACGTATGAAGCCATCCCTCTCGCGCGAAACATAACTGATCCTAAAAATAATAATCAGCGTGCTCTAATTAATTATTCACATCATTATTTTCCTGCCTAAACTAATCCGTGGATGTTATTCAGTGGCCCCTGAATCCGTAAATAAACATTCGCTCACCTCGTGCACGTGCAAGCAAGACTACGACCATGCCTTTCTGTTAGGTTTCTGAGTTCGTTACACGCTTACGAAAAAAAAATTACAGAAACGGATTGGGAGAGCACAATGCATGTACTTGTCGTGTGTCTTCCTTGTCCGACTTGGGTTATTTCGCATAGTAAGCTTAAGAAAAGCTTTACGCCAGCAAGGATGAATACTCAGTCTTAGTGTTTGGAGGCCGGTTGTACTCTCAAGCGCATTCTTTCAACAAATGACCGCTACATTATTTTAAACCAGTGGCGAGAGATGACTATGCATACATACCCAATGGTGTAATAGCATGCATGGAGGAATGGAGAAGTTATACTTTTTAAACGCATGTATAAGCCTATCAATGCCGGAAAATCTAAGAGACAACAAAAAATTTAAAACACTGGTACACCGCCTGCGTCTTGGTACGGCATTTACGAGACACTTCTTGTGCAGGATAAACGTGTCTCTAGTAAGCAGTGGTGTTGTGGCCATCCAGACGCAGATGTGCACCATCTCCTCCTGGAGTGCATGAAATACGATCCACAAAGACGGGTACTGCAAGCACATTTATTGATACTGATATGATAGTGATATTCATAAGACTATTCACGCTAAAAAAATACTTGACCCATGGCCAACTGCGGGCCTTCCGAAAGGAGCACTTCTTGGTTTGAAAAACTTTTAGTGGGCACCAACATCTTGGCAAAATATTAAGTTTCAGATGATTCTAATACGCTAAATGACTAACATAAATGTTCTGGTTTCAAAATTGATTTATGTGGTGATCGCAATTTTTACGCAATATGTATAATTATGTTCTGTACTTGCAGTGTATTACATGTGTTGTGTGTTCTGGCTGTTCGAAAAATGTGACTTTGTATATGCGTATGTGTACTGAACTCATGCACAAAAAATTGTGATCCATGCACTTTTGGATTTTATATTTTTTATTCATCCGGTGGTCTATTGAGTGGCATATCTTGTGTCACTATTCTCCCTTTTTACGCAAATTTGTTTACTTTGCCAAGTGACAACGAGTAGCCGGTGCCGCCATAATGGCGCCAACCTCTCCTAATATTAATCTCAATAAAAAATGGAGAGATACCTGGGAGCAAGGCAAATAAAGTGAACAAGTAGTGGTGAAAATGACACACACTCAACTGACCCGTACGTAGAACTTTAGCGATGTTCACATCTCAGTTTACATTCATAGTTACATTCAGTGGTGCGATTGACCACAGTTTTGACGTCACCTGATTTCCCCGCACAATGAGGTTCCTGCAATAGTAAGCAGTACGAGAACGAGTGAAACGTTACTAGCGATGTGTGTATTTGTACAGTATATGTGAAACCATACCCAGTTTGCCATAACACATTTTTTTTCACGGGACAATGTTACGTAAAGCACACAGGTTGAATCATTGTGGTGCAATAACTGTAAACTTCTGTGCTTGCTTTCAGAGTGCTCACGAAGCTGACCACATTCGTATGACTACTTCTGTAGTGACGAGATGATAATATATAACACTCCCACCATGCGGAATTATACAGAACATCTTGTAGATTCATCAAAAAATCCACTCGAGGAGCTATCTGTTGTGTTGTTATGCAACTAAAGAATCGCAGGAAATGTTTTCTTACTGTCCAGCGCTGCGTTGTACATGGTGCCAATGATCAAATAGATACAGGTTGTTCAAAATTAGGCTTTATTGTTTTCTTAGATGTAGGCACTGGAGGGTACGCGAAGACCACCTTTGCAAATAAGTTATGTGGTCAGGGGACACACAGCGAAACGATAATAATCACTGTCAGCAGCCCAAGTAACTAATTGGAATAATGAACGTTTTGTTGACTACAGTAAGTGGGTATGTTTTTACTGAAAAGTTAGAGGCAGTCGTGTTTTTATACATTATCAGTTGGAATAATTCAAGCGTGCCTGTGCTCAGAGATATCCGAGTCCAAATTTTAATTGTCGTTCGCACGATTACGCATGAAAAAGAACTAGGATCGGCGCAAAGCTCTTCCTTGATGCGACGTGGCTCTTGCGTGTGGCCTTTAGCCTAACAACGGGGCTGAGCACTGGCAAAGATGATAACTTTTCCCCTTCGCCTCTCGGCTGGCGAAATAAAAAAAAAAATCGAAGAACCTGGAACGTACCGCTGTCATGACACGCGACCGCGTATCCTGTAAGCCATATGCGCGGGCGTTATGGTGAATAGACAAGCGGGCATGATCCTTGCCTGGGCTACGAAAGTAAAGTTACTGCTTACTTCCAAGTATATTAAGTTTTGTTGATATGAAGAGAAAGAACTACATCACACACGGCGCTGTCATATCTTGATTTCGCTAGCCGACATGGGAAGGGGAACTGTTCATATCCTGTTAATATATAACATATAATATTATAATATATAATATAATATAATATAATATAATATGCTGAACAGTTAATATGTTAACTGCCTATGCCTGCGCCCTGTTGTCGGACTAAATGCCGCCCGCAACAGCCGTGTCACACCAGGGAGGAGCTCTGCACCGATCCTCAATCTTTTCCATGAGTGATCATGCGAACGACAATTAAAATTTGGAGTCAGATATCTCGGAGCGCAGACACGCTAGAAGAATTATTTTAACTGAGACTGTGTAAAAACACGACTGCCTATAACCTTTCAATGCAAAGATACCCACTCACTGCAGTCAACAAAAAGTTCATTATTCAATTTTGGGTAATTGGGCTGCTGACAGTGATACTTACCATTCCACTTTGTGTCGCCCTGGCCACATAACTGATCTGCACAGGTGGTCGTTGCGCGCCTGCCAACACATATATTGAAGAAAACCATAAAGCTTAATATTGAACAACCGGTATAATGCAAAGCTATGCCAGTTCAGTAAAGGTGGGTGCCAGTTGCAAAGACGCAGTGAATATGGACTCATTAGCTCCAATGCTGCGAGTTGGAATTAGTAGGATAGCCTGCATGGCTGAATATTGGGTCACACTTGTAGTATGCGGCCAATGAACCTAGGCCTAATTTAATTGTCTTAGGACCATTCAAGCAGTTATTAATAAGGCAATGTGCTTTTCTTTTCACGTCAGACCTTTATAATCTTCGTTTACCATGAGATCAAAGGCAGGCACTGAAAATCTATATTATCCTCCGTATCTTTCATTCTTTTAGTTCAGTTGAGTATTATAGTTAGCTCGGTTTTTACGATATGAATAATATGCAGGTCATTCCGAATCAGTCATGCACCTTGACTAGTGCTTCCTACAACTTATTGAGCCCATGGAGTCTGTGCAAGCTTAGTTTTTATCGAGGGAAAAAGATAAATATGACACTTGCATTGATGATGCTTGTAGCCGGATACAATCTCAAGACGACAGTCGTCAATTGTCTTCATTGCTGAAAGGAAGGAAAAAGTGGAGAAGGAAGGCAGGGGGGTTAAGCAGTTTTGCCTAACCGGTTTGCTACCCTACACATGGGAGCGGCATGGGGGGGATGAAAGATGGGGAGAAGAGATAGAGGGCACATAGCACGGCACACACATCGTTGGTTACAGGGAATGCACCTATTGTGCTACCGTTTAGCGGTAAAGGAACATAACTTTGGCAAACGAAACCTTTCTTGCATTGACATTGCTCCCTTTCGTGCTCCTGTAAACCTCACTCATCTATTTAGGCGTGAATCAAATATCCTTACTACTGTTATTTGGGGTTACATCTTCAGGACCAACAAAAATGTATGCATTATGTAATTTCTGCCCTAACCAGATTTTTGTTAGCAGTATCTCGTAATATTGGCTTTCATGCAAGCAGTCTTGGCCCTGGAAAATATCTGATAAGCGTCTGTGCATAGACTAATAAACATGCGCGTTATTTTTGTGCCGCTGCAATTTAATTAGATAGCTGCGCTTCTTTACGTTCGCTTCTTTCCGGAACTGAGGTAGAACATGTACACAGAATTATTACACCTGGTAAAAATTTCATCCATGCCAAAGTAAATATTTCATTTTTTCATGGTTAAGCGTTAATGTTTTGTTTTCTATGGAAAGCTTAGTGGCAGCAAGCGTTACATTTTTTGCGAGGCCCCTTTGACGTTGCCCTACTGCCTCCAGTGCATCTATTGTCACATTGCATAGGTACGAAAAAAATCACTGTTGATACGGCGCTGCCATTGCCGCTCTTGTTGGAGGCAATCTCCGCTTATATAGCCAATGCAAAATTCTGTGTTGCAAGTTCCCTGACTGAAGCACGTTCAACAAGGCGCCACAAAACCCCGAAGAACTTGCAAGAGGCCCCACTCTTACGCAACGGGAAACGCTGTCTCTGAATAATGAACGACGCCTAACTTCACAATCAAAGCAGTGCCCTGCCGTTGTCTAGGGAACGAAGCACGCTACACTACAAGCAGATCTCAGGACACGCCTGGAAGCAGCACGTACGCTATAGGCGCAACTGCTGTTTGTTTGAACGGAGAGACGTGGAGGCGCGTTCTGCCTAAGATTGCTTTGGAATGGAGTGCTGCCTCCAGCTGGAGCTTCTTCTCAGTAAAAGAAACGAGGATTTATTCCCTTCTTGGTCGTATCTTTGTGCGCTGCTACGTGAGAACTATGTCGGAGTCAGTCAGTGTCGTACTTCCAGCCCCAAGAGGGCCTCTTCAGAAGCACTTGCTCGGAATAAGACATTTGTACGCCGACGCAGAAGGGTTCAGAGGCGTAACGAACTCCTCGCACGTCCATCGCTAATGCAAAACCCACCGAACGCTGCAGCGGTGGTCAATCGCATGCGCCCACATTCGTAGCATCTTTTCTTTTCTTCTTTTCGCTCAGACGTTCGCTCTGAGATTGCGCGCGCGGCGTCATGACCGAAATTCGCTGTCTGGCTTGCGAAACCAAGGCGTTCTTTCACCTAACTAAATCAGTGCAAAACATTGCGTGACTCGCAATGCGAGAGGAAACGAGGTGGTAGCCTTTAACGCTGCGTTGCTATGAAGACGCATGTGTATTGTTTATTGAGTTTTATTTCGTCAGTGCAATCCGCAGGGCTTTAATGAAGTTTCAACAAATATTTGAAGAGAACACTCAAGCGTTCAGGCCTATCCGGAAGAATTTGATGTTGTAGAAACGTCGCCTAAACAGCGGCAAATGGTACAGGTGACACCTTTTAGTTTTAATAGTGCGCATACGCATACTTAATGAAATCATTGGCGGCCAATTCTCTGCATAATTTGATCTTCGGGCGCAGCTAGTTTCTTTGCGTACAGCTTTGTGTTTTGCGACTTGCATGACTTGGCCTCCTTGCTCTTTAGTGTGAGCCTTTCAAGAAGAAAGGATCCCGCGTTGTCGTCTGAGATTGCTATTTGCGCGCGCCTTGTACGGAGCTAACGATTTTGATGGAAATTAAGGGCCGGAGCCAAGAGAGCCTCGTCCCATCCGAGCTGTGCTTTCCGCGTTAAGACTTGTGTACTTGGATGTGGCTCATCTGCATACGGGACAGTTTCCGCCTCAAATTTGTTACCCGTTGCACTGCGCCATGTTCGCGCTGTGCCTCGACTGCAGCGTCCCCTAGGGCGCGTACGCCCCCGCCTCGCCAACTTTTCCTCAGGGAATAGCGAAGGCTCTGCACAAGTCGTTGGCGGTATTGATTGGGCTGGTGCCTGAAGCAGCGCGCTCGAAGGAAGGTTCCACGCGAAACGTTCCAGACCCAGAAACGATCATCGCTGATCTTTAAAAAAAAAAGCAAAAATAGGCTTCCTGGCGAGTCTGCGAATGAGATTTAATCAATGGACTTTGTAACAAGTTAATTTTTGGTAACGCGAGAGCTGTTTCAATTTACGCGAAGAAGCAACAGTGCATTGGACGGAATTTCTTTAAAAACTTGTGAAACTATGCATATTGACGAATGATATTTTATCGTCGCCTCTGGGGTTGTTCTTTCATTTCACGTATTAAGTGAGCACATGCAACATTTGTAGTTATTTTAATGAGTTTTGTGTAGGGCTTACACTTTTTTTCCACTCAAGCAATCTAGCTGGTAGTGACTGCCGAACTGTGTCTCTACTGGAAAAATTCTACGTTTCTATGGTTATTACTATAATATCATTCTCGGCCCAGTTTTTTTTAATTACTATATTATTTCTTATTTTTGTGAGATTTCTACCTTCTTGTGCTTCTTTTTTGCCTAGTTGAGTCATTTCAAGTAAGCGTTTACATACAACACAAGAAAGTGGGTTGTTTGAATGAGAGATGACTCATTGACGAGTAACGTGAGGAATGATAGGATTTTTGTACGACATGTACAGTTTTTATTTAAAAAAATATGCTGATTGTTTTTAGAGCAGATATACAAGGAAGAAAACTAAGCGATAAGCAACGTTTCCCGACGAAGCTTGTTCCCATCAGGTTGCCGGAACTAAGCAGTATTTTGTTTGGTCAGTTCTCGGGAGTTTGATCACGTGACAACCACAAAAGCTGGTGGATTCTTTTATTTTGACGCAAAGAACAATAAAGGTGCGTGTCTTAAGTCAGACAATTAGCGTGCTAGTGGTAAATAAAAGACGACCAAATCTTAAAAAAATAGACATTGTTGTTAACCGGAATACAGAAAATATTGCATTTTCTTCTTGCAATGTCCATTTACTACCCACTCCCTTCTGTAACCCATTCGTGTCCTGAAGCTATTGAACCTAATGAATAAATAAATTTGGCGTGGAAGGCATGCGTATTAGTACTTCAAAAAAGAGGAGTTTTAGCAAGTGTCTAATAAACATATATAATACGTTAACCTTTGATGTCTTTAACGTCCCCCTAATATACCATACGCTTTTTTTGCCGTTGATTGTCGCTATTTTCTATTTCTCTTTCATGTTTTTGCATCAATGAAAAGAATTGATTGAATAGTATCACGTGCGCTGCTGCATATAATTCAAGTAAATTTCGAAGGCGGAGAAAATTACCTGATCCATTCTATTTGCGTGCTTTTAGTCATTGAGAGAGCGATTACATCGACACGCCAGGCGCACATCAGTCATAGGCGTCGGGGTCGCCCTTATGCTCCGTATAAAGTCCAAGATGAATAACACCATCTCCGCGTGCCCTAAGCTGGATGTGCGAGTGAAAGCGTGCAAGGGAAGCCGACGATGGCAGCTCAATCTCGCCCGCGTGAAGAGGAGGAAAGCGGTGAGGAAGCGCGGCGTTTTCCACCGCGCACGAGGCACCCTGCGTTGCCAGGCACCGGGAGAGGGGAGGAGAGACAGCGTCGGCCTCCGGCTGCCGGTGCGCATGTGGCATCTGCGCCCCTTTCGCGACTGTACCTTGACAGCGATCTGCGTTGAGGGCAGAGTCTAGCTGCGTCGAAGGTTCGTACCTGTGCGCGTGCAGTGTGTTCTTGGCGCGCGCTTTGTGTTGAAGCGAATGAGAGCACGAAGGTCACTCGCTGCTGCTGCCGCACTTCCGCGTGCCAGCGTTTTACAGCGAGTGTCCGCGGTCATTGAGTATGATGTGTTCAGGTATTCTCTGACACCGTGTTCGCTAATTTAGTGAGCAAGCGAATGCTCGCAACTTGAAACGGCCAATAAAAATAATATCCTTACTTCGTATGAGTGTGTATGACTATGCATATGGGCGAAGGTATTTTATCGTCTCCCCTGGCGTTGTATGTGCACTCGCAATCGATGCTGCGACTTTCGGGCAAAGCTCCGGATTTTCTAGGAAGATGTGTCTATATATATATATATATATATATATATATATATATATATATATATATATATATGAGACCTCATACTCATGACGCCTTTTATATCTTATGCTGTTAGTATTGGTCGTTTATCGTGACAAAATGTATAAGCTGAGTATAGTTGTGTATTTTCCTACTTTTCATTTTCATTCGCTCACTGGTCTCCGCTACAATAACCATTTTGTTCAGGTGCGTAAGTCTTTCGCATCGCTGTTGGCAACCTCGCGTTTTTGCTCAAGAATTCAACACACTGTATTTTTAGATTTCCTTTTTCTGTGTGCATTTTGGTTGTAAGCAGTGTCTTGCTTTATGCTGTATGATATGCTACATTGCATTCTCTGCTACTTACAGCTTTAGCCGAGCGTGTAACGTGACTCGGTATATAATAGCCAGCACATGTTTTCGAAGCAAATATCACAGAACTGCACTCACAACAAGCAGCGCAGCATTTTGTGTGCTCTTGTTATCAGCCCCGTTTTTGCGTTGTTTTCCCTCTTAGCACCTTGTGAAATTGCTGACCAAATTATATAAAAAATCTTTGACATTTCCCAAGGAAAAGAGTCACGTTTCTTTCTAGATTACCCTATATAAAGAAATACTGAATGCGGCGCATGCATTATAGAATTTTGTTTCATCCTCTATTCTCCAACTTGCGTAAAATTTTATAAAAAAAATAGCCGCGGACAAGTACATTGTTTTATCAGATTTCGCTCTGAAAGATATCCGCAGATATATTGTTGGATATAATTAGGCCTGTCTTCTATTGAACCTTTGGGTGCTTCTGAAGGTCTGTGGTCGAAGGGTACGCATTTCAGCTTAATCAATATTACTGCATTCTTCAAGCGACTGCAACATTTCTGCTTTTGCGGAGCGTAAGACTAAAAAAAGTTATTCAACGCACAGGGGGCTACGTACTTGTTGGCAGGGGGCTTAGCCAGGGGGGGGGTGATGGCCCCCACCCCCGAAATTTTTTTGTGCTGTGATGCACCGCCGACGAAAACAACTCCCGGCGCCGAAAATCACCACTCGATTTTGTTTAGAATGTTATTTTCACGCTCGAAAAGAAATTTAAGCGCGAACATACCGAAATCGGGCTCGATTTCGCGGCAACGCCCATGCATCTGCAGTCGCATATCGTAACGCAAGGGCGTTTTGATGGCGAGCGGGCTAATCTCGGCATCTCGCGGAGGCCTGGGAATATACGGAGCCCTTGGATTTCAATTCTGAAATTTTATGGGTATAAAGTTCTCATAACCTTTCGATGCGAAAGGCGTATTACCATTTTCAAAGTAGTGCTTTAGATTTTCAATTGCAGAATTTTGTGGGTTTAATGTTTTTGTAAACATTTGATGCCAAAGGTGCATTGACTTTTCTAAAGTCGTAGATGGGACCATACAAGGAGACGTGCTAAATGAACATACTATCAGACAAGTTGACAAAGCTCGCAGCGAGGTCCGACGAAGTGAAGTGTTGTGGTGGTTGATTTTTGCCGAAATGTCACAGAAAAGAATATCAACTTTTTTTTCATCTGCGCCAAAGCATCCATTGCCAACACACTAAAGCGAGCAAAGGTAACTACGTTATTATTAATTTTTCTACTTTGACTTTTATTCGCGAGAACACATCGAACCCTTTCAATCTTTTTGCTCTTGCTACCCGCGGGCTGCCGGAACCAGCCAGAATGCATGCACTTTTTCTCGTATTGCCCCGACGACCGCGCAGCGCACTTAGTTTCGCGTTGGTTATTCTCTAACCGAGTAGATTTTCGCCTGGCAAGGTTGTGTACGCTTTCTGGCTAGCAGACGAGAAAAAGAAACAATGCATATTCGCTCGCCGCCATCACTGCGGGGACTCGACGGATTTCAACGCATTTGCTTGAGCGCGACCTTTCCGGAAAATTTTGTCTCGCCGGTCTAGGATACCGAGCAGCATGCCTATGGCTCTCTGTGGACTAAGGGTTTCACGTTTTCTTGGATACCCCTTCGGTAGCCACAATAGGTGCCCAAAGTAGGCATTCGATTGTATCCGACATGCTTTCCTTTGTGTTATTTCATTTCGACGCTCCCCCCCCCCCCCCATTAAAAAGGACACTGTTGCCGCACAGGGACTTGTCGCATGCAGAAAGTTCGATTTTGTTACTTCTTTTGCGGAAAGTAAAGGGCCACGGGACGCTTCAGTTGCCGATACTCTTATTGTATTATTGCGATAGCAGGTATATTGAGACTTCAGGCGCATTCCTGCCGTCGCCGTCGCCCTCATGTTCCGTATGAATAAAGTCCAAAAGCGATAACATTATGACTACTCGGCGCATTCTGTATGTGCGAGTGAAAACGTAAGGGGGGGGGGGGGCGGCATGGTTGAGGCGATGATGGTGGCTCAGTCTTGCGTGCGCAAGGGAGATAAACGGGGAGGAAGCACGCCGCCTCCCGTCGCGCGCGATACATCGGCTGAGTGGGGGGCGGCTATGATTTGTGAATCTGTGGTTGCGCAACATATTCATTTGCCTTGTTTGGCGCATCATATATAGTGACTTGTTCTTAGTTACGTAGATTTATTGGAGACTTATACGTATATTAAATATTTTGTTGCGAGGTTCTGTGCATATGCACACTGAACTTTGTTTCCAGTGCCAATTTTTTCTCTTTATCAAGCTGTATCTTAACATTTGTATATTGCATTGTATCTTCGCATTTTTAATGTACGAAGGCGAGTCAAATGAATGTGAGCCAACCCGCCCAGCGCAATAATGGTTCGGTTCATTATTTGCCAGGCATGCGCATAGCGCATAGGCGTCTCATTGACAAAAGTGACATGCAAGGGTGAGGATAAATGTTTTTTAATGCTCTTATACACTGTGCTGAACATGATCGCGTGACATAATGGAGGCTCCAAAAGCTGAGCAGCGTGGTGTGGTGAAGTTTTTGACAGATGAAGATGTTTCCGACAAATAAATTAGTCGCCGTATGGCTGCCATGTACGTTGAACATTGCATTTCATTGCCCACTGTGAAGCGTTGGAGCAAATGGTTCAAAGAAAGACGTGAAAGTTGCAAAGATGATCCATGGCCGGGCCAAAGCTACCGTACAATTGGAAAGGCTGATTAGACAAGAACGGAGTATAAGCATCGATGAATTGGCCAGGCGTGTGAACATCAGTCACGGTTTGGTTAACACCATATTTCATTAAAATCTCGGTTATCGGCTCTTGTGCGTGCAATGGATGCCCAAGATTTTGAACCATCGCCAGAAGACCGAGAAGTTCGGCGCTGCCTTGACTCATCTAATCCAGTATCACTTTGATGGTGACGACTTTTTGTCTGCAGTTGTGACCGGTGACAAATCATGGTGCCGCTACTACTAGCCTGAAATACTAGTCCTAAGCTTGCATTGGAAACATTTGAATGCACCGCCCCCAACGAAAGCAAAGGTCGTAATTTCTGCCGGGAAGGTGTTGTTGACATTTTTTTGAATCGCCAGGAGCCAATATTGATCGAATTTGCTAAACCAGACTATCAATCGTTTCACATATTGTGAAACGGCGGATTGGCTGTGGGTTGTAATCAAGAACAAACTACTTGTAAAATTGAGCAATGGGATCATCTTGATCCACGACATTGCCATTCCCCACGTTGTTGACGTGGTTAATAAAGAACTGGGAAAGTTCAAGTTGGAAACGCTACAACATCCGCCATACAGCCCAGACCTGTGGCCTTGCGACTTCCACGTTTGGGAGCACTTGAAAAAAACTGCTCAAGGGAACCAGATTCATGTCGGACCATGACGTAGAGTCAGTTGGAGATCTCTGAAGCAGCAACTCAAGGAGTTTTATCAGACTGGAATTTCGCGACTCGTTAGTAAGTGGGACAAATGTCTAAATGCTCATGGAGACTATCTTTAAATACACTACCCCGTTTTTCATATATTCGCATTGGCTCACTTTCATTTGACTCGCCCTGGTATATATTGCAGAACACCTGGTTTTTATATGTGATCTCTGTTGCGACTATAAGTTCGGAGCAATTACTCTCAATACACGACCGGCGACAGCTGCTCCTGCGCAGTACATTCTGAGAAAGGAAGGTGGTATTGACATTTTTCTCTTGTTGTTGCATATGTACAAAAATGTATATAAGGTTCTTGAAAGAGAAAGAGAGAGAGAGAGATGAAAATGACAGAAAGGCCGGGAGGCTAACAAATTTCTATTAAAGTGTTTGTCCTCAATTTGTAGATTTCGTGGCCTTTACATTTTTCATATCTGCGGCATGCACTGTTTTGCTGGTTTGAAACTGATAGAGCTCTAATGTTCGTGTGACATTTGCTTCACTTAGTAAGTATACAGAAAACATGGAGGCATTGATATCAGTTATATGGGGCACAATTTTGAGGCATACGAGTATATCTTTTTATGAAAAAATACATATTTTACTTCTCTTGTATTCGTTTGCAGCATCTTGGGCAATGGCGACGCAGTTATTATTATTGTTTAATATATTTTATCCATCGACGATTTATACAAGCAGGAGGCCAAGCTGCAAAGTGAACCTCCCCCCCACCCCCGAATGAAATTTCTGGTTACGCCACTGCTTGTGGGCGATAACTTGTGCGAAAATAAGGGTGACCTATACATTTATTTATACAATATACATTTTGCCCGAATGAAGGCTGTAAGTAGGGAGGCTAGTACAATAATCTAGATAAAGATATAAGGATTCGTGGGAAGAGGTGCCAGAATACAATAAAGAACAAGAACATTTCCATTCTCCAGGCCAGAGTTAAATGACATTAATGATCTTGTGACAGTGCACATTTTTTAGCAAAGGCAACGAAACGATTTGACTATAAAAACAATGTGACCTTGCAAAGAAATTAATGTTACTGTCATAATGAAAAATGCACTTTTAGCATTGCTAAAAACTATCAAATGTCGGGCATTCCATAATCTCGACTGGTAGTCGATTGCACTCACGAATCATTAATATAAAGAGCGTGATTTGAAAAATCTTCATGCGGTATAAAAATGTTCAGATTTTATTTTTTGAATGAAACTAACGAATGCGCCGTTTGAACCGCTGCTGAAAATAAGGATTCTTGCTTATTACTCAACTAATGGCTTAAAAGAATGTTATTTTGTATCTGCGAATCTGAGCTAGAAAATTACTTGAAAGTGTGAATTTATCTGCCAATATCACGGCCTGCCTCAGTAAAATACAATTTTCCGCTCACCTAATGAAAACATGAGTATTCTACTGTTGCTTACTTCTCATTGAAACAAAACGCGTGGACAACAAAAGTAGTACCTTTAAGTAAAATACAATAATACCTTAACAAAAGGAATCAACAACAGCTAGACTTAACTAATAGAGGTATTTTACCGTCCACGGTGCTCGAAGTCAAGTGTTGTGTGAGGCAATGACGCGTGCGGCAGCGACAACGGTAGACGGAGCCTGCGCCTGTTTTATTGTGCACCCACAATTCAGCGCTTTCCGGGAAGGACTAGCGGTCCTCTGCAATGTAAATAAAGAAAAAGATGAAATTGCCGGAGAACCACGAAAGCCGGCAAGCAAACAAAAGAAATATATAAAACGACAGAAGATTTGTGCTACAGTGCAGCAGAGAAACCAAATTTAATATGGTGTGTTTCTGCCTGCTGCAATAAGAGCTTCAGATGCACGTAATTACCTAATATGCTTACGAACGCTGCTTATGAATTTGGATGCTCCGCTCGACACATTCCTCGCACTTAACGCTATCCAACACTGACTACGGCATTTTTACAAAGCCAACAATTCATCCTCATAATTTGCTTACGCATACTTGGCCATCTGCCCGCTTTCTTTCCAGTTCTCTTTCTACAGAATTTGATCTCGGTTGCGCTCTCTTTTCTCAGGGCCGTATCATTAGTTCGCCGTTGTTCGTAAAACATATTTTAAGGTCCACCACGCTTACGAACGTAAATGTTGCAAAGACCCTAAAGGCACACAAACTTTTCAATTTGACTACGCGTTATCCATATTGTGTTCCTTACTTTCGCGAAATATCGGGTGTTTTATTTTACACTATGATGATATTTAATAAGCAAGGTATAATAGGTGCCAAGGTTCTACTTTTAAAGGAGTTCCCAGGTGAGGCGGACATAGTTTGCGGCTAGTAACGCGAGCTTCAGGAGACTCATTAACTGACAATCATTATTAACTTCTTTTAGTACCTTGGGGGCTGATCTATAAATGACAAATTCGGAAGGAGTTACATTTTAATGCACCAACGTTTTAGATAAATCGCGACAAATCGCGCCTATTTCGAAATAGTGATTATACCACTTCAATGCTTAATTGAAGGCAATATCGAAAATGAGTGCATCCTGCTGCTACGCCAGGCGGTAGCGCAGCACAGAGAAGTGTGTCACGAAGTTTGAAAGAAGGCATGTCGAGGCAAATTGTGATCCGGCACAGACAGCCGCCGATGCTGACAGACAGCGCGTGCCGTGTCAGTACACGCTACGACTGGTCGAGACGTGCAGTTTCAAACTTCGTCGTGCTTTTCGCCACGGGCCATATCCGTCTGACGTAACAGTGGGAGCGTAATTGCCGTTTTCCCTGCACTCGGTTTCAGTGCTAGAGCGTTTTAGTTGAGCGTTTATGGTCCGCTCCACTGATACCGGGGAAACCTATAAATTCCCACACAACCGACTAGCCGGAATGGTATGGCCGTCGCGCACAATGCTGGTGCCGGCAGCGGAAAAAGGTTGGCTTCCTTCTCCCCGTTTGCAAAGCCAATTAGGCGAAACGCGGCAGAGCGCCCGCTTGGCTTCTCGGTCGCTTTGTAGCCGACATGACAGCGCGTCGCTCGTGCCTCGGCAAGACCTGTTTATCATATGCTAAGTACACTCAGTTTCCTGGAGAACCTTAGCGTAGAAATGGGAGCGTGCCTGAGCGCAGGGGGCATGCTATTAAAACAGTGTATTGTCTGGATTCTCCGGTGAAATTATAATGTGAGTACATCAAATCAGGTGTGATTATAAAGAGTTTCACAAAGTTAACGTGCTATATAATTTGACGGCCTCAGAATTCCACATTGCAATACCCACTTCGAAGGCACCAATGAACATTAAATAATAAATTTGTGTAAATAATTAATCTGAAACTCCCGTTACTAGCGGCAAAATATGTCTGCCTCGAGTAGTATGCCCTCTGCAAGATCGCCCCATTCGCCACACTGATATTTTGTATGAAAAAACCTCTACGGTCTCAAAAAAAAAACACCCTGTATAACGAAGGTGCCTTGTTTGGCCTAGTAGGAATACTACGGATGCCAACTACGAACCTCGGATACGGAATAAAATTACATAAAAACACGACGCTTCAGTATTTACTTTGACCACTTATAATTAGGCTATGAAATTTAAGTTAAGCCACACATTGCACTTCACGAGACCCTTATATGCAAGAATTAAGACCTTGGTATAACGTACAGTTATCTCGTCACTTTCGCAAGCACAGCAAAAGTTGTCTGTGTGGAGCTTTCATCATTATCATCATCATTTATTTACCCTTAAAGGCCCTTGGCTTAGGGCATTACATAAGGGGGGGGAGCAGTCGTTAACTATACAATGGTCGGTAACAACAAAAAGCAATACAAAGTGCAGGGTTCATGTTCAGCATTAACATCATCAGAAGCATCAACACTGAGATAGACACAGCGGCTCAAGAACAACTTGGAAATAAAACAAAACACGCATACACATTCAAAAACACGGCAATATAACGCAGCCCTTGAAATGTGCTGTTAATAAGTGCCTGAATTTATTTATTTATTTATTTATTTCACAATAACCCTAAAGGCCCTCTAGGGAGGGTATTACATAGGGTAAATGTTACATAGGAGAGGTGAACAGTGCGTAATGTAAATACAATGGAAAAACAAAACTGGGAAAAGATTAATTATAGTGCATCAACGTACAAACACAAAAAATAATGATAGTTATCAGTACAGGAACTCTAAATGGTTTGTACAAAATGTGACACTGTCGTGGAAGCTTGGTTAACGGCGCATTAACAAACAAAAAAAAAATAAAAAATAAATATGTTTACAAATCAGAGAGTCAGACGTGATATATTAGGTATTCATGGTACTGCGTAGAAGTCTGTAAATTTTAAGGCATTTGTTTCCGTGACAATGTGCGATGGCAGATTATTCCATTCTTTCGAGGTGCGAGGTATGAATGACTGAACAAATGCGAGGGAATGACACATTATGCATTGAACTTTGCAAGAATGATCCCGACGCGGAAAAATGACTGAGGGTTTACGCATGAACTCGTTATGAAGGGATACGTGATAGTAGAGCTTATGGAATAGTGTTAAACGAGATATATTGCGGCGAAGTGACAAGGCTTCAAGTTCGGCGCGATTTTTTAAGGCTGTTATACTTGTTTCTCGTGAATAATCTGAAAAGATGAAGCGTACAGCACGGTTCTGCAGGGCTTCTAAGTCAGTTATTAGGTATGCTTGATGGGGATCCCATATGGCTGACGCGTACTCTATTTTAGGGCGTATTAGTGTTGTGTATGCCAATTTGCGTAAGTGTACGGGAGCTTGTTTGAGGTTATGTTTAAGGAAACCAAGCGAACGGTTTGCAGAAGCGAGGATATGGTTAATGTGATTATTCCACGTCAAGTTAGGGGTTAAGTGTACGCCAAGATATTTGTAGCTGGAAACTTGCTCAACAAGGCTGTTGTTTAAGATGTAAGATGTTGATGTTCGGGGAGCCTGATTAGTAAAAGACATGAATTTAGTTTTAGTAAGATTTAGAGGCATTAGCCAAGTTGAACACCATACGTTTATTGCGTTTAGGTCAGATTGAAGAATGTCGTGATCATAGTTAGAGTGAATATTACGATATATGACGCAATCATCAGCAAATAGTCTGATATTGGATTTGATGCCGTCTGGTAGATCATTAATATAAATTAGAAAAAGTTGGGGCCCAAGCACACTTCCCTTTGGTACACCAGATGTTACGGGGACTAGAGATGAGTTGTGATTGTTAACCGATGTAAATTGCATTCTGTTAGAAAGGAAGTCTTTTATCCATGTTACAACAGTAGAGTCAATGTTCAGCTGTGTAAGTTTGTGAATAAGTCGACGATGAGGGACACGGTCGAATGCTTTTGAATAATCTAGGAATACGGCATCTACTTGAATTCCGGTGTCTATTGATGAATGTATGTCGTGAATAAAACCAGCGAGCTGAGTGTCACATGAATAGCCTCTGCGAAAACCGTGCTGTTGCTTAAATATGAGGTTATGTTCTTCAAAATAGTTAATGACCTGGGAATGTATGATATGTTCGATTAATTTACAAATGTTACTTGTTAAAGAAATTGGTCGATAGTTAAGCGGTGAAAAACGATCCCCAGACTTGAAAAATGGCCCTACCTTAGCCACCTTCCATTCGTGAGGGATAACGCCTGTTGATAGTGATTGTGAAAATAAGGCGGACAGTACTGGAAAGATGCTTGGGGCAATATTTTTTAGAATTGTCTTATTTAAGCCAGTATTATCAGCGGAAGATGAAATCTTAAGATTAGTGAGGAGAGAATAAATTCCAGAATCGGTAATTATTATTTCCTGCATAAACGAATCAGTGCGAGTCATGGTGGCTAACGGTTCCAAACATTCGCGCGTGAATACCGATGAAAAGGTTTCGTTCAGTAGTTCGGAACAATCAGTGTCAGTTAACGCTGCGCCGTCATGATCAGTAAGGACGATGTCAGAATTATACTTGATATTAATGACACGCCAAAAGCGCCGAGGGTTAGTTGTTAACATCGATGAGAGGTCCCGTTTATAGAATTGTCTGCGCGTGGCTTTGAGTAAACTTTGGTATTCTTCGTCACATGCTTTGTACCGACGCCAGGATTTAGATAATCGATTTCTGTCAGCTTGCCTGAATAATCTTTTTTTCTTGTTATTTAGGCGACGAAGGTTCAGCGAAAACCAAGGAGCAGTGTTATCGGATTTTATGGAAATGACCGGGATGTATTTATCTATGAGATTAGTGAGTGCGTTTTTAAGTAGTAACCAGTTTTCTTCTACTGTCCGCGACAAGTAATCTCTCAGGAAGTCGATAGAAAAAGCGATAGTTCATTGTTAATACGATCAAAGTTAGCTCTTTTGTAACACCTAATCTGCTTGCTGATAATTTGCCTTTTGATAGGTGAAGGAACAAAGCGACCAGTTAAAACATCATGGTCGGATAGACCAGTAATCTGAGTTATTTCAGAACATATATCTGGATTGTTCGTTAGGATCAAATCAAGAATATTAGAAGAGTGCGCAGAACATCTTGTCGGGCTTGAAATTAATTGGGTTAGGCTGAAATCATGACAGCACTGGAGGAACGCATGCGACTCTGACTGTGTGCTATAGGTTGATTGTGTGGACCATGCTATGTCTGGGAAATTAAAACACCAAAAATGATTACATTAGAATGTGAAACCGATGAGTAAGTTCAGTAAACATGCGATGAAATTCCGCTGTGAACCCATGAGTAAGGTCTGGTGGGCGATAAAAGACACCAATAATTAAGTTACTTGATCTGAATTTAAAACAAGTTACTACGCATTCAAGGAATGTGCTAATAACAACGGGCATTACAATATACTGTCTGTTTATTGCAAGGAGGACACCACCACCTCGACGATTTTTCCTATCGCAACGAAAGATATTAAAATCAGCTTCACAAACGAATATGTTTTCATTAGGAGTAGCATCGTTCAACCAAGTTTCAGTTAATGCCATTACTGTTGCCGATGTTGAGTCGATTAGTGAAGATAGTGCGACATTTTTAGACATAACGCTTCTAATGTTAGTGTATAAAAAGCAGCAACCGTCCTCAGTATTAATCGTACTATTTATTAATGTTTGTGGTGTTTGTGGAACGTTAGGTGAAGTTGAAAAGTTGGCGCTATGTCAAACTGTAGACACAACCGGGGAAACGAGCTTCGCACAATTTGCTTGAGTGTCCCATACGTATACTTCCTTGTTAATTTTTAGTTTGTTAAAGACAAGGCTTACACGGTCTTTTTCTTTCTTTATGGTTTTAGAGAACTGCCAAAGTTTACGTCTTTTATCGCGAAACGCCTCAGAGTAATCACGAGAAATGCCAAAGTTAGTATCTTTCAGCTTGTGGCCATTACTAAGCACTGTTTCGATTTCTTTTTCATTGAAAAACTTCACAATAATTGGTCGAGTGCGTTCATATGAAAATCGTCCGAGGCGATGCGCACGTGCGATTGAAGCTGTTGATACTCCTAGTTGATCTTTGCAGAATTTAGTTACTATTTGCTCGGACGTTTCCCAGTCTTCCGAATCACCCGTGTCTTGAATGCCATAAAAGAGGAGGTTAGAGCGCCTTGAGCGGTTTTCCAAATCGTCTATTTTATCGTGCATCATCGATATATCACGCTCGCTGCTGCAAGACTGATGCAAATTTTGATTCTAAATCCTGGATTTGATTTTGGAATTTGGCTAGATTAACTTCTTTGCTTGAGATTGGTCTCTCTGAGGAAAGTGACTCAAGTTTACCTTCAACTTCATGTACGCGTTTAGTTAGTACTTCAAGATCATCTTTTAGTCCAATGTGTATGTGTAACACTTTGTTCACTGATTCCAACAAGTTAGAATTACTCGCTTCCAAGTGTTGTACGGCACTGAATACCATGTCAAGTTTTTCTTCTTGTGCTTTCGTCATTGGACCAGGGTTCACTTCAATGTCTCCGCCTAGCAATAACAGGCGCAAAAAATACAGTGCTGTACGCGCAAACCGCTTGATACCGTTGGACATATCAGGGGGCCACGACACCGCAATGAGACAAGGATTGTTGCTACGATAACATGAAGCTTCAAGGTAACTAACCTGTACGAGTGCAAACTGTGAGCGAAACATTACAACTGCGGTGGCGTGGCCCGAAGTGTGGAAGAACTGTGCGTGGTTATATTCAGGCAGGTCAGCTGACATGGTTCCAAGTTGCCAGCCGAGTGGATGACCATCAATTAGGTTTGGCGGCGCGACATCTGGTGGATCCCGGCCGCTTTTGGTAGAAAATGGCTCGCTACTTGAGAACTGGTTGTGGTAGCAGCATTCGCTCAGCCGAGGCCCAGCCAGTGGTGCCGATGACGTGGAACAGGACTGGCCAAGCAACGCCACGAACAGGACCTGTACGAGTGCAAACTGTGAGCGAAACATTCCAACTGCGGTGGCGTGGCCCGAAGTGTGGAAGAAGGATGCGTGGTTATATTCAGGCAGGTCAACTGACATGGTTCCAAGTTGCCAGCCGAGTGGATGACCATCAATTAGGTTTGGCGGCGCGACATCTGGTGGATCCCGGCCGCTTTTTGTAGAAAATGGCTCGCTGCTTGAGAAATGGTTGTGGTAGCAGCATTCGCTCAGCCGAGGCCCAGCCAGTGGTGCCGGTGACGTGGAACAGGACTGGCCAAGCAACGCCGCGAACAGGACCTGTACGAGTGCAAACTGTGAGCGAAACATTCCAACTGCGGTGGCGTGGCCCTGCGGTGGCGGAGGTTCTGTTTCAGTAACTATGGAATCGGGTAAGTCATTCCACATTCTAACGGAGCTAGGTAAAAAATATTTATTAAATGAGTTTGTGGAGACATGTATGCGTTGCAAACTTAAAGGAGCGGCGGATGTAATACAGAATTTCTTAGCTGTGGGAAGGTATAGTACAATTTGTGAAATAGGCAAAGCTGTGAAATTTAACGCCGAAGTGCCAGGGGTTAAAGATAAAGGGATGCCTTGATAAGAGTTATACTGTGTCGTCTGTCATACTGCGATGTGATAAAACGGGCCGCGCGATTTCGGATGGCTTCAAGCTGATCGATTAGATAGTTCTGATGCGGATTCCAGATGGCCGAGGCATATTCGAGTTTCGAACGGATGAATGTTACGTATCGAGATGGATGTTACGTAGCGAGTAGGCAAACGCTTGATTTGAAGGCTTTTTGCAAAAGCTACAATTATTCCAAGGAATTATTCCACCTTCGCACTAAGATTGCCACTGCATTCGTCCTTTCTTCGGTAAAATTCATCTCGGCGCATTTGTATTTCCATCAATGTAACGAGGTTCGCAGGTATACGTAACTTATTGCAAAGACCGCAATAAACATATGCACACTGAAATGTTTGTATATAAAAACCATTACCTAGTCCTTACTTTCACCAGAAAATAAACAAGGTGTCTCGCAAAGTCCACCGAGGACGCCTGGAGAAGCTCAGACACCCCATGGTGGGGGGGGGGGGGGGGGGGCAGGTTACATTATTAGTAGAAATGCCCAGATTTGAGCGAGAAACGTTAAGATTTTGTGACACACTGCACCTCAAATTCATCCAATGTCTGGTAAATGCAAACTTTGCGCAATGCGGAGTTCTTTCGCGAACTCCGCATTGCGTATTGTCTGCAGCGTATAAGTGCTGCATGACACTTTCGTACTCTAGGTAAAAGAACAAAACATTTTCGCCAAAAGGTGCGTTTAATCCACACGCATATAACTTCGCACATAGAATTACAATAGATGTCAGTCCTATGTCGGCGAGTTTCATTTGGGTCACACTTGTAGCTGGGCGTGGAGGTCGCACCCGGAGCCAGAAGTCACCTTCCTCTCAAGCGCACTTTTGTCAACAGAATCCTGCCCCTCAGTCTTCTCTTCTGGGCGTTTTATTTCGTAATAAACGGTTTCCCATGCGTGGCTGATATCGATAGCTGCTGTGTGCTACGTAGGGTGGACACCGCGGCCGCCGCGGAGTGTCGGCACGAGTCCACTGGTTGAGCTCACTGCGACACGCTGAGAATAACTCCGTTTGGCTTACGTTTCGCGCGTCGCAAACACGACAATCTGAAGTTGTGGCGTTTATGTTAACATCTGCGATGAAATTTCAACTGCACGCCACGGCGACAATAACAAGGCCAAATGTTGTGGCCAACTACATCTCCACCGTAGTCTTCGCAGGGCAAGACATAGAAGAAGGAGCGGAAGCACCGCTATGGCCGTGTTCTATTGAAAATAACTCCATTTGTGGTGAACGTATTCAAGTATTTCTTGCGGCAAGATACTTATGCCGCAAGAAATACTTAGGGACACTTCAGCGTACACACTTCAAATTTTCGGTACGCGTCTGCCATTGAGTTCTCCCCAATTATCCCAAAAGACGCCCATATCTCACATTCTTTTTGTCCTCCCACGAATGGAGGAAACCATTTTTAAGCATTTAATATAACGGCGCATAACGGCTAGGAAACCAAGGTTCAGCAATTTCTATTTAAAAAAATCGCATTTGCAAACGTGTCTGCACATTGCCCTTTAAATTCGTCAAAATTCCTAAAAATAACTCGCCTGAGTGGTAGTTTTCGCAGAGAACAGTGTGAACTCGGATATAACGATTTGAATGCTTGTAGTCGCAAAACAGCTGCCCTGTAAGACGTTATTTATTGCAGCTTCTCAGTGCCTTTGTCCTCACAGGCATATGATGGCCCTTAAAACTTGCGAAACTATCCCAATAGCTTAAAGAACGCAATGAATCGAAACTCGTATTTGTAAAGTTTAAACCTATCCATGCAGATATTTAGTCTTTCAGAACAAGCAGGAAACATACGCTTAGAATTCCTAGACAGCCGAGTGAAGGACTGAAGCGGCACATTTGCTTGAGCGAACTGTTCAATAGGGCAAGCATCAATCAGTTGTGAACATGAGCATAAGTAGAAAATAATTGAAAAGCATTGGGCAAAGCGTTCTACGCCGTGAACAGCGGCTTCCCCATTCCCAAGGCTGGCATGTACTTCGGTCGAGAATAGAGCCTCTTCAAAATGGAATATGATCTGGCGATGCTGCCGGCGTGGAATATCATCCCTGAGGTGCAGCCACACTTCATCTGTATGTTGTGCGGTCTAGTGCACCTCGGTTATCGTCGCCGCCGGGCTATTTTTAAATCCAATGCACTTTTAAGGGTCAGTGGTGCATACCACCAACAAATACTCACAAACCCGCGTAGTTTGTGATTATATAGCTTTTTTTTCTCGGTAGCCTATAAACAGCACCTAAGCAGACGATATGCGCCCCTTGTGGTGTTGCTATGGCGCAAGTCCTAGCAAGCCGGATTCGATAGCTTTCAACGTGCGGCGGCCGCCGGGTGCTCTGTCTGGTTCGTGTAACTACGCCTGCAGAACTATAGAGACCCAACAGAGCACGCAGTAGTCTTAGCGAATCGCATGAGGAGGAGGCTTGTCGTGGCACCCTGTGGTAGTAGCGTGGTTTCAGGGTTTCGGATGTCATGCAGAGAAGCCGGGCGTTATGTCATGGGTCCTTTCCAGTGAGCGGTAATGGTCGTGTTCTTTTTTCAGTTTCATTATCAAAAGCTGCTGTCATGGCAAGGTTTTCGTCCCACTTCCGCTTTCTAACTAGAAACTTTACCGTAAGGCTTCTCTAGATTTTCATTATCTTAAGCAAAGCTTTCTTACGGAATGCAAAATTTAATTGCATTCTACCTTTAAGCTTGCCGAGGGACACTCATCTCTATGAGAAGCTCTAATTGGTTGGTAAATGTAGCACTTCAATTTTTTTTGCTTATTTGGAGTGTTTTGCGTATGTTTTTTGTCTGGTAACGTGAATTCCTCACGTAAGATTACACTCCCGACCACTGCCATCTGGATGTCATCACGTAAGACTTGGCGTCAAACAAAACCTTACCGCCGTTTATTCAAGCGTTCCTCTCGCTCGCTAAGGTGCCCATGCGTAAAGCTTTCTATGCGAAGCGTCGTTTCATTTATCTCATCCCGTGTTTCGAATGCGATGATAATTCTCACGAAGCTACAGTAAGCGTAAACGTTTTCAAGCACCCAAAATGACACGATAAAACGACACTCATCTTTTATTTTCTCACCGCGCCGCTTAACATCATGTCAAACATCATGCGCCGTTTTCCATCACATTTCTTAGAAGCGGTAAATTAGCCGCTTTAAAGACATGACAAGAGCCAAGAACAGTGCAAGTAGCCATTTCCCGGAAGGAAATCGGGGCCCGACTTCCAAACGGCAAGCGTGCGTGCGCACACCGGGATCTCATTGTTTGGCTCCCGGACGTAATTGAGCGCAGGTCGATAAACGGCCGCACGCAGTCTACGAGGGCAGCGAAACGGCGCTGTTGTACGCTGAAACGCCGCAGCTTTCTTTTTTTTTTGTTCTGTTTTGTTTTGCGCTAACTTTCTGCGCACGTCAGCAACGCTGCCTAATGGAGATATAAACCGCGACGGGGATTGTTCCGGCCAGTGGCCCGAGCACCACTGCCGAGCGTATCTGCGGTGAAAACAAACGCTGGTGATTGCACTGCCGAGCTTGATTGACTGGGTGAGCTTATAGCTTTCCGTACGTGTAATATGCAACGGGAGACACGGGCCTGCCGGATTCGAAGAAGGCGGCCTGGTTGTTTCTGTTGGGGTAGGACGATACTTTTGGGGTTGGTTCGCCACGTACCGCGGCACATACAGAAAGGAAACATGTTCAATGCCTACTTCAAGGGGCGAATGCGCGGTCATTGGTTTAAAGAACTAGGCTGTAAAATTGAAAATTAAAGCACACATGTAGTGACCGTTACGAGAGCTGATAACAACCACATGTTTTTGAGTTGTTCCGTATGGGATAATTTTTGTCTTTTTGGGAAGAACACGTTTGGTATGGCTCTATCTAAAAGTTAAGTTATCCAATACGTAGTTATACGTCAGCACCCCTCTTATTGGATCAACTCTGATTTAAAAAGAGCAATATTGAACACTGTAAGAGCGGCTTTCTGGAATTGCCAGTGACGTAAGCACGAAATCGCAAAATAAAAACAACAACTGCTGGGTTCTGCCTTTAGGCTTAGCCTTGCGAATACGCCAAGAATTGGGAGCGCAGAGGCGTGAGCTACCAGGTCTCGGCGCGTAGAATATTTTACTGCTCCGTTGTAGTACTAAATCAACACGAATAACATCTATTCGTCCACAACCCAAGCCATGTTTCACGTTCTTCCCGTTTTTCTTGTGCCCATACTTCCATTAGTCAATTTCCTTAATTTTATTATTATTTGAGAGCACTGCTTTTATCTTTCTACTCCTACTTAGTTTTACTTTTCAATTCAAAACAACGAGCGCTCGAAAAGACCTCAAGGCCTTTCAGAATATAAATACTGATTAACCTTTCGTGCCAAGTGCTTGCGCGATGTTTCTGGTAAAGAAAAGAAATGCACTCCTCCAACATAACCTAATAATTTGTTTTCTGTGATCAAATTGCCGCTAGTTCGGTTTGCAAACTCTCGATTTCATTTTTGTGTATTCTCTTCATCCGAAAGTAATCCATCATATTTGTGAAACAAAATATGATGAAGGACTGGTTAAGTATACGACACTTTTAGAGGCAAAGGAGGAACTGCAGGTGCTAACGCTGTGAGGTAAATAGGGCAACAGGGTAGCGATTGAGAGAGAGAGAGAGAGAGAGAGATCAGGAAAGGCAGGGATGTTAACCAGTCATTAGTCTGGTTGGCTACCCTACACTGGGGGATGGGAAAAGGGGAAGAGAAAGAAGGGAGATAGAAGGTGTAGGTACGTGTACGGACAGCACTTCAGTTAGAGTCGCTCGAGCAAACCAGAAGTTCTGAGAAAACACAAAAGTGCCTACACTGCCTTCTGAGCCGATGATCGGTCGGGACGGTGCTCTAATATGGTCTGTTCACTCAGAGGACGATTATCGAGTGTCCTCAATGTGTTGGACAAAGACTGTCTTTGTGCTTGAAATTGAGGACAATGGCACAATAAGTGGTCAATGTTCTCCTCGCATCCGCAAACATCACATGCAGGAGTATTAGTCATTCCAATTAGTGCTGAGTAGGCATTCGTGAAGGCAGCTCCAAGCCATAACCGGCACAGAAGAGACGCTTCACGTCGGTGTAGACCCGCTGGAGGTTTGAGTTGAAGTGACGGGTTTAGTCTTTGCAGTCTTGTGCGCCTTGTATGTGCGGTGTTCCACTCTGCCAAGGAGATCGTGCGTGCTAGAATGCCAAGTTGCCTCGCGGCGTCGGTCCTTGAGAGAGGAATGGGGACGCAGCGGTCTTCTTGGTTTGACGTCCGAGCTGCCTTATCGGCGTCATCATTTCCAATGATACCGCAATGACCTGGTATCAACTGAAAAGAGATATCATGGCCTTTTTCTATTAAGTGATGAACAAGTTCCACGATTTCGCACGTGAGCTGATCGTGAGTTCCATGTCGGAGAAACGACTGCACACATTGCAAGGCCGGCCTTGAATCGCAGAAGACTGCCCATTTTCTAGGACTTTCAGCATTTATTACTTGAAGCGCGTCGCGGAGAGCCGCGAGCTCTGCAGCTGTAGACGTAGTGACATGAGAAGTCTTGAACCGCTTGGTTATTCTCATTGCTGGTATAACTAGAGCGCCGCCGGAACTGGTTGATGTAGTTGATCCATCAGTGTAGACGTGTATGTAGTCGCTGTATTTCTCGTACAAGAGAAGTAAAGTTAGTTGCTTGAGCGCTGATGATGGCAAGTCCGACTTTTTCTGAAGGCCTGGGATTGTAAGGTTCACTTGAGTACGGCGCATACACCATGGAGGACTGGAAGGCCGTGCCGCAGGTGTGTAACCTGACCTGAAAGAGGCACGGTGCGCGAAGACAGTCGCACTGAATGTCGTGTGGGGCCTATCTACTGGGAGACTTGCTAGGTGGTGGGTAGGGGTCCGGGCAAAGTGTCGTATGTGCACCCGCATTGTTTCAATGATAATGTGCGTTTTAATAGTGAAATCTTGAGCGACTGCAATAACCTCAGTCGTTGACGCACTCCGCGGTAGACCGAGACAGATCTTGAGGGCTTGGGCTTGGATGCTTTGAATTATATTCAGGTTTGTTCTGCAGGTGTTGGACATGACCGGTAGGCTGTACCGTAGGAATCCAATAAAGAGGACCCTGTACAGTTGCAGCATAGAGTGTATTGGTACTCCCCAGGTCTTTCCTGCAAGGAACTTAAACATATGACAAATTCCTGTCAGGCGCTTTTTCACATAATTCACATGAGGGGTCCAGGAGAGATTTTTATCAAGGACCCCTCCCAAAAATCTGTGACTCGTGTTGTACGAGATCATGTGTCTGTCGACGGATATCACGTATGGAGACATTGATTTCCTCGTAAATGCCACCGCTGCGCACTTTTCGTATGATATACGAAGTCCTTGTTCTCTAAGGTAGGAGGACGTTAAAGTGGCTGACTTTTGAAGCCGCGCGCGAAGCTGCAGTCGCGTCACAGCCGACGTCCAAATGCAAATGTCGGCGTAGATGGATAGCCTAACGGTGCCTGGCAGGATGTCGGTGAGTCCAATGAGTGTTAGACTGAAGAGCGTTGGGCTGAGTACTCCGCCCTGAGGCACCCCACGGTTACTGTAATGCTGCGAGGTCGGGCCATCCTCGGTAAGTACGAAAAAGGATCTCTTATGTAGATAGCTGCTTATCCAGAGATAGACTTTGCCGCCAAGTCCTACTGCCTCTAACGCGTTGAAAATCGCTTCGTGCGTTACGTTATCGTACGCTCCTTTAACATCCAGAAACAGGGCAGCAGATAATCTTTTGCAGGACTTCTGGTGCTCGACGTACGTCACTAAGTCGATAACATTGTCTATGGAAGAACGGCCACACCTGAAGCCGGCCACTGCATCTGGATATACCTGGTAATGTTCGAGGTACCATTCTAGCCGTCCTAGAACCATCCTCTCCATTAGTTTTCCGATGCAACTGGCAAGAGCAATTGGTCGGTATGATGCAATGTCTACAGGCGACTTGCCAGGCTTGAGTAGTGGAATTAGGCGACTGGTCTTCCATTCCTGGGGAACCGTACCTGTCTGCCAGGAGCTGTTGAACAAGCGCAGGAGCACTTTTCGAGCCTCTTCGCCAAGATTACATAGGGCACGGTAGGTTATACCATCGGGTCCTGGTGAAGATGAACGCTTGCACAAGGCCAGTGCAGCTTCGAGCTCGTCCATGGAGAAAGGACTATCCATGCGGGGGTCGCGTGAAACCGGTGAGTGGTGGAGCGGCGATGTTCCAGTGGAACTAGTTTCGCCAGCAATCCTCCGGCAGAAAGCTTCCGCTACATCAATCTCGCTGCATTGTTGGTGAAGGGCCAAAGACTTAAAAGGGTGGCGCTGCTGAGGGGTTCCACGGAGACCACGAACAGTTCTCCATATGTGAGACAAAGGTTTTCGTGGATCCAAAGATTCGCAGAATGATTTCCATCTTTGCGATGCGAGTTTGTCCATGCGACGCTGAATCTTCTTTTGAGTTCTTCTGGCCAACCTCAAGTCATGTACAGACTTCGTGCGCCTGTATCTTCGCTCTGCACGACGACGAATTGCACGAAGCTTCTCTAGCTCGATGTCGCATTCGGTGCGTGTATACGTTCTCAGAAGCGAATGTTTCGCAACCTCTAGGGCACCTTTTATGATGTCCTCTAGGCTAGAGGACAAGTCATCACGACAGCCGTCTTCGACAATTGACTTGAACATTGGCCAGTCGATACATTGTGTGACGCCGGCTAACCTGGAGTCCGTCAACCCTTCAACCCTAAGATAAGTGGGTAGGTGGTCACTTCCCCGCGTTTCAATATCCGGAAACCACCTAACCTTTCTAGTGAAAGAGCGTGAAACAAAGGTCAGGTCCAGGCAGCTACAGTAGGCAGTTCCACGCAGGAAGGTGGGGCTTCCATCATTTAACAAGCACAGTTCTTGTTCGGAGGCAAATGACACTAATTTTCTGCCTCTCGAGTTTATCTTAGAACTTCCCCAGATATGGTGGTGGGCATTAAAATCTCCAGTAATCACCAAAGGCTGCGGAGTCGCCGTCGTGATTCGCCGTAATCTCTCGCAGTCCAGCCGACTTGAGGGCGATATGTAGGCTCCAATTAATGTGAAAGTGAGCTTGCCTTTCTTTACTGTCAGACATACGTATTGGTTTTCTTGGTCAGGCGACACTGGGTGATGGACATACGTAAGATCACGTCGCATGAATACGAAGATCTTGCTGCATTCTCCGTGGGTGGCGGACATGAAACACTCATACCCGGACAGTCTGATGTTATCTGATAAGGGCTCGCAGATGACGATGATTGGGAACTTATTCGTGAACACAAACTGTCGAAAGCCCGACATGCGTGACTTCAGTCCTCTAGCGTTCCACTGAAATATCGACGCGTTTCGGACTTCGTCACGAAACGACGGCTTCTGGAGAGCCAAGATGTTAACCAAGAGCTGCAAGTACTGGACTCAAAGTATCCAGCACCTGTAGTGCGCTTTGCGCAGACGTAGACTTCATGTTGGTAAGTATAACGCGAATGGCATTCATGAGCGACCGCAGAATGTTGATGACCTGGAGATCATCAGTCAGCGTCGCTTCAACAGCTGCAGAAGCCGTAGAAGTCGGTGCGTTTTGAGGTAACTTAGCAGGGAGTTGTGCGCTCGGTAGCTCAGGCCATTCGTCAGGGCGGGCGAGCCTCCCCGCTTTGTTTGCTTTCCTTGTATCTGTCTTGGTGGCGCAGTGCGGTGATGCGGCAGTCCGTCTGACGGTAGCTGGCGTGTACCTATCTGCAGTTTCGGAATTTCGCGAACGTTTTCGGTGGCGATGCCGACGTCGCCGAACAGCGGTAGCAGCCTCTCGATGCGTCGAATTGTCCCGACCATTCGTTTTAGAATGGTGAATTCCGTCCGCATCCACGGGCAATCCTTTGATGAGGCCTTGTGAGGACCACTGCAGTTAGGGCATTTTAGAACATGTGCGTTGCAGGCGTCTTCTGAATGAGACTCAGAGCACCGCGGGCACACGACGTTGTTCACACAGACACCCTTCACGTGGCCAATCTTGCAACACTTGAAACACTGGAGGGGCTTCGGTACGAATGGTCGTACTGGATGGCGGACATGTCCTACTTTGACGTGGGAAGGAAGGCTGTCTCCTTCAAACAAAATCTTCACACAGCGTGTGTTTCCCAATCTGGAAATCCTTGTAATGAAATTGCCTTCTGTCGTTGGCTTTATCAGCGTTGGCAAGTCGTCATTAGAAATGGCAACGTCGACGTCATAAATGACGCCCGCAGTACCATCGCCGCCTGTGGGGATCAGTGATCGCACCTTTACATTGTCGATATCAGTTATATTACGTAGGTGTTGTAGGGCGCTGCGATGTAAAACATCAACTGCCAGGACATTCTTCCACGAGTTTATTCGCACGTCTTTAATCTCATTTGGAGCGATTCTCTCAAGTAAGCAAGAGAGGACCTGCCTGTTGAGGAGCCGCAAATTGGTCGCCGGGTCCACGGGCATGAAGAGCACAGTGTGCGGCCAGCGCAGCGGTGCACTCTTCACGGTAGAAGCACTTGGCGATGAAGATGCCTGCAGTAGTCTTCTTTTCGCTGATCTACTCATCACGACCTGGAAGTCATCGTCCGATGAGTCGTAGCTGTCCGAACATATCTCAGTGGCCTCGCTGTCTGTATCGCCTGACGCACTTCGACGTTTCCTGGACGCTACCCGACCTGACGGCTGCACATCAGGAAAGTCCTCGGAGATTTCTTCATCCATTGCCGCAAGGAGGGAGCGGCAGCTCCCAGAAATGCAGGAAAGCAAAGCGAAAAAGCGGAGACAAACGTAGAAGCGTTCTATCAAAGAATCACTTCGTCTTCCTCCAGGTAGCGATTGAAGTTGTGCAAAATGTTGCAAGGTGAGCTACGTGCTTGAGTTCCCATTACCGGCCTTCCTCTCCTACACCTGTGTTCTATGTTGACATGAGATCCGGTCATGTGTGACTGTCTATTCCAAGAGCCTAAAGAAATATGCTCGGTAACAGCGAGCTCTCAGCAGTTCGTCAGCTCAAATGTGACTTAGCCATGAACGTTTGTTCTGACAGCTCTGAAATTTCACCCACTTGAACTGCTACCTTCGTTATATCATTCTACTGTGTCGCGCTCAATGTTATGCTTGGGACACGAGACACTGTCAACCGCCGGTGAAGTAACAGTGAATCCAGTGCAAACTCTACCTATAGCATTTTGCGTTTATCGTTAATTGCTTAGCATTGGCAATATTTAGTTACTATTGCCCAGAATAGAAACACTAACGTGTGTCACAAGGGACCATTATTAATACAGTCAACCTCAGACAAACTCCGATAAGCTGAAAATTCCTTGGTGAAACGACGTTTCTGCGCAAGCAATTGACCTTATTAGGTTGCACGTCTGCTTTTACTTCTATAAAACCTGATACTTATATTAACTATAGAACACGAATAAAGGATGCCGTAAAATGTTGACCTGTGCGTGTACATCTTACCGAATGGAGCATAGGGTCCAAATCAAGTGTATGGTGACTATGATTTCGTTGCGTATGATTTTACGTTGCGGTTCTTTCTTGTGCATTACCCTTACACACACGTTTTTATGTAAGATAAGCAGTAATTATATGTACTCCGCTTCAAAACTAACTACTGGAATTAGAATAATCCAAAATATATATTGTGCATCGCGACAAGTTATATTTGTGTCCGTGGTCCTGAAGCTAATTTCAGTGTGCTGTGCGTGATTATGTATGGTGGCAAAAGTGACGACAAATTCGCACCGCTAACTTTATTAGAATATTGATGATTGATAAATACTTCAATTTTCATACATGCTACATTTAATAATAATTGGCACCAAACCAAATACAAGTATATTGAAGAAATGCTGTCGACCGTTATGCCACTTTCGTCTACCTGTTCATGGGTCATTGTGTCTGACTTTTCTTTTGAAGCTTACCGGTTATTTATTGAAGTTATTAGGACCACGAAACTCAACTCACTGTCCGACACACCAGTAGCGGTTATTATGTGGAGAAGAGCACTGCCATACATCCAGCCGTTTAGGTTGATTAGGGTCATCGCGGTGAATGTATTACATTATAAGCATAGCACTTGAGAGCATGCAGTCTGCGCAAATAAATTAAAGGAAACGGTAAAGTTTTGAGCACAATTCAATTAGCTCATGAGTGGGCACAATTCTCGCACATGCTGTAAGCAATTGACAAATGTTTTTATTTCAGCCGACAACATTATACAGCCATTTGCGTATACACTACACTTTAACAAAGCCCAAAATTTCCTAGGTGAAAAAAAGAACAAAGCTTACTTTACTCTTTCCACTTCAGTGTGAAGGGCGTTGTAACGAAAGGTGCAAGAATAATAAACGCGGTGTACAAAAAAAACCATGTGAAGAGCTGGTGCATTCCTCTTAGTGCCATTTTCAACTTTTTAAGCACCGTGGTAGAAAAAAATTCCGCACTCGCAAGAAATAAGGATGTTACTTAGAAGTGCACACAAGGGGGTCAGCGTGAAAGACACCCACGATATGCTCTGGAAAAATAGCCTTTAGTGGTTCTACTTGTGCTGAGAGAACCACTAAGCACAGATGATAGCTGCTAGCACAATTGCTGCTGGTCGACCAGCACGTGGGTGTTGTTGGTCGTCGACCAACTACGCGACCAACGCGAAGAACAGCTACACCGTCAATAAAGATGAGCACTTTTCGCGAACGCTAAATTCTTTTACTCTGCAGGTGTGAAAATCTTCGACTGCCAGCAATAGCTAGCATCTTAGCTATCAGCCAAGATGCTAGCTGGCTAAGTACGTGCATCCTGTACGTCGTCATTCCTCCGTTCATCTCCTTAGATGGCGTGGCTTGGAGTGTGATATCGGCTCATCACTTCAGCTACAAGTGGTAATGTTTGTTGCAGTACGAAGTCATAGACCGAAAACACTGTTTACTTAGCCCCGGATTTCGGCGACTCTATTTCGTTCCCCGCAGGGGCGTCTGCGTCAGCAGGCGTTTGTTGCGTTGCGACACCACGTACCCGAGCACATGAGGGTTGGGCCCTCCCGCGTGTAGCCGTGCGCGGCTTAGCTGGAGGGTCCTCCAGTGCGCGGCTGACCCACCTGGAGGACCTCGGCAGTCGTCCTTTCCTATCTGCCTCCTCCTCGAATCTACGTCTTTTTCTCTCACTTTTTGAGCTTTCCTGTCTCCTTCTCTCTTCTATTTACTTCGTTTCTCCTGGTGGCAAGGGTTAATTCTGTGTGGCTATCCAACCTTGGGTACACCATATTCGGTTATAGTGATGGCGTACGACTGGCGTCGTGCAGACTTGTATGAAAGCTCTGCCGCGTCCCCTCGTTGGGCTGCTTGGTGCGCGGTCAGTGCTGTTGCCGCATGCATATATTTTTTCATGAAAACTTCTTTCCCGTCCCTTACTGATCGCCCTCAGAAGCGAGGGCGCACCGAAAATGTCTTGAAGTTTTTCCGACACCAAATCCAGAATTTTCCCCGCTTCCACGTTATACATTCTGAAAAGCCAAACAAAGCTGTGCGAACAATCTCACCATTCCTTGTCTCAAAGTCCTTGACTGTATAAATGAGGTTTATTGGTTGAGGTTTATTGGTTTATTCGTAGCGACCGCCGGTTCTACGATGCACTGAGCACAGTCCCCGAGCTCGAGCCTCTGCTGCGCGCTTGATGCTGTCGATGCTGCTGACTGCGCGCACGTTCGTCAACTTCTTTACAATGGCCCCGCGGAAATAAAGGAGCCATCCTGGCGACTTAGTTTTCTGGAAGGACGGTAGAATTGTGATACGGCATGAGACGCTGAACCTGAACGACTTCGCGGTTACGACGTCGCATGTCGGACGGCGGCGTTAGCGGCTCAAACAGGTAATTAAGGGGTGATGTTCTCTCGAGAACGCGGTATGGACCGTCGTACTTCGGAAGGAGTTTCTAAGCGACCCCAGGCGTGCGGTGTGGCTCTAACAACCAGAGGAGAGCACTCGGGAGAAAAGTGGGAGTCGAGTTCTGGGCATCGTGAATGGCTTTTTGGCGGTTCTGGTCGTCCGAGGTGAATCGGCGGGCAAGCTGGCGACATTCCTCTGCTTGTCTGGCGGCTTCCGAGATCGGCAGGCATTCGGACGGGTCCGGTCGGTAGGGCAAAATGGTGTCAATGGTGTGCGAAGAATGACTGCCGTAAAGAAGGTAAAAGGGTGAGAATCCGGTAGTGGCCTGAGTCGCGGTGTTGTAGGCGTAGGTGACAAACGGAAGAACTAGGTCCTAATTAGAGTGATCAGGTGAGGCATACATGGCGAGCATGTCACCAAGAGTTCGATTAAAGCGTTCCATGGTACAGTTAGTCTGTGGGTGATAAGCAGTGCATTTACGATGAACAATAGCGCATTCAGCAAGCAGTTATTCGATGACTTCAGATAAGAAGGCGCGGCCTCTATCGCTTAAACATTCACGTGGACCTCCATGACGAAGGAGAAAACGGCGAAGTAGGAAATTGGCGACCTCCTGCGCTGTAGCATTTGGTAGAGCAGCAGTCTCCGAATAACGGGTTAAGTGGTCTTCCGCAACGATTATCCGCCTGTTGCCGGCAGGAGTCAACGTAAGTGGCCCGTAGAGATCTATGCCCACGCGATCAATGGGTCGGGATGGGCATTGTAAAGGCTGTAGTTCACCGGTGGTGTTGTGCGGTGGCGCTTTCTGGCGTTGGCACTCATGACAAGAGCGGACGAACTTTCGAACAAAATTATACATTCCCCGCCAGTAATAGCGGTGCCGAAGTCTTTCGTAGGTCTTGAAGACTCCCGCATGGCCACACTGAGGGTCGACGTGGAATGAGGAGCAGAGCTCTGATTGCAAGACTCTCGGAATGACGAGCAACCAGGTGCGTCTCCCTGGGGCATAGTTGCGTCGATATAGTAGCTGGTCGCGAATCGCAAAATGAGGCACTCGGCGCCGAAGCGCACGTGACGCTGGAACTTTCGACGTATCCGAGAGAAGGTCGAGCAGAGATGCAGTCCACGGATCATTACGCTGTACAGCAGCGATAGTGTCAACATCCAGAGAGGATAATGTGCACTCGCAAGGGGAGTTGTGACTGGCCTTCGGGGGAAGCGGTGATCCGAATAGCGCGTCAGCGTCGGGGGGCTTTTGCCCGCAACGGTACACCACGCGGATGTCGTATTCTTGGATTCGCAGTGCCCAGCGGGCAAGGCGGCCCGATGGATTTTTGAGCGTCGACAGCCAATATAGTGCGTGGTGGTCGGTCACTACGTCAAAAGATCGGCCGTATAAATATGGGCGAAACTTGCCAAGCGCCCACACAATGGCCAAACACTCCTTTTCTGTAACGCTGTGATTGGTCTCCGCCTTGGTTAACGTGCGACTCGTGTATGCGACAACGTATTCTGGGTGGCCTGGTTGACGCTGTGCCAACACAGCGCCAAGGCCTATACCGCTTGCATCGGTATCGATTTCGGTTGGCGCTTGTGGGTCAAAATGGCGAAGAATGGGTGGCGTCGTGAGAAGACGGCGCAAGGTTGTGAAGGCGTCGTCACACTCTGGAGACCATAATGAGAGATCTCTAGCGCCACCAAGGAGCTGCGTGACAGGCGATATAATTGACGCAAAGTTTCGAACGAATCGCCGGAAGTAAGAGCAGAGGCCGATAAAACTGCGTAGCTCTTTGATAGTAGTAGGTTTTGGGAACGCAGTAACAGCACGTATCTTCTCGGGATCCGGGCGAATGTCCTCCTTTGACACGACATGGCCTAAAATTGTTAGCTGACGAACAGCAAATCTACACTTCTTCAAGTTGCAACCCGGCGTTGGTCAAGCAAGTGAGTACGTGCTGCAGGCGGAGCAGGGGTGTTGGGAAATCAGGGGCGAGCACCACAATGTCGTCAAGATAGCAAAGACATATTTTCCATTTGAGGCCACGCACAACATTATCCATCATTCTTTCGAACGTAGCAGGTGCGTTGCAAAGTCCGAAAGGCGTGACGGTGAATTCATACAAGCCGTCTAGTGTAACAAAGGCAGTTTTCGGGCGATCGGCCTCTGCCATCGGAACCTTCCAGTAGCCTGACCGCAAACCCAGTGAAAAAAAGAACTCGGCTCCCTGCAAACAGTCCAGAGCATCATCGATGCGTGGTAATCGGTAGACGTCCTTCAGCGTGATCTTGCTCAACCGTCCAAAGTCAACACAGAAGCGGATGGAATCGTCTTTCTTTGTGATGAGGACCCCAGGAGAGGCCCATGGGCTTTGGGAAGGCTGAATGACGCCTCGACGGAGCATGTCATCGACCTGGTCTGCAATGACGCGACGTTCCGTAGCGGACACGCGATATGGTCTTTGTCGCAGGGGTGAGTGAGTGTCAGTGTCGATGTAATGCTTGACTGTCGATGCACGGCCAACAGAGGTTTGCGCAATGTCGAAAGAAAGGCGGAAGTGCTGAAGGATTGCGACAAGTTGAGATCGCTGCGAAGGCATCAGATCTTTGGCGATGAATGGGCTGAACACACCAGTCGATGTTGAGTCTGGTACCGAGAGGGCACTCAGTTCATGGGCGGCAGTAGAAGACACTTCGTCAAGGACGGAGACAATTCGTGTTGAATCGACCGACCCGACGTAACCAAAGCATTTGCAGTGGAGCGGTGAGAGCGACGATGAAAGATGATTATAAATGGGCATCATGCTCCCACCGGCGGCAAGGTGAAGAGCTGCAAAGGGCAAAGGAAGCGCTTTTCGGGAAACAAAGTGATGAGAGGGCATGAAGAAGACCGCCCCATCGGATATGGTACTACAGAAGACTGGTACGAATGCTGAAAAGCACGGGGGGATGCAGGTGTCTTCTTTCACGACAATTTTAGCGGCAGGATGAGCATCGACCGAGGCCAGGTCACCAAGGTGGAAAAGTTCTATCTCAGCCCGAGCACAATTAATGATGGCATTGTGGCGTGAGAGAAAATCTCATCCTAGAATAACAGCGTGGGAGCACAATGAAAGAACTATGAATTCAATCGCGACAAAGCGTCCTGTATGGTACTAATGGGGGCGAAAACATTCTTTTTTAAACTACATACGAATACCTTGCCTTTGAATACACGGCTAGAAGAAAAAAGGGACTATTTACCATGGGAGGCTAACTGTTTAATTTGCAAGAAACCAGAATCTATGGAAAAAATCTATCTAGACTGTTGGTGTGCGGTCTTCTTTTCGGATATTATGCAAAGAACTATAAAAAATTAACGTGAACACCACATGGTATTCGTTACATGGCCACAGGGCAAGGTAGTATACCTTATGACATGTTCTTTCTTCTCAGCCTTCACAGCAGCTGGAGAAACCGCATGACTGTAAGTAATCGTGATATAAATGTGGGAACAGTAAACACTTACTCTGCTGCAAATGTGAGTAAACTACGTGAAGTGATTCAGAAATTAGCGCATGACGAAGAACTGTTGTGATTGTTGGATGCTCTTGCCAAAATGAAAGTTTTGTAATCTCAACCACAAGCTCAAACAGCAGCGGAGGGAAGGCAAATTTTGTCAGATGATGGCAACAGTGCGGATTGATGTGTTTGCCAAATGTCTGAAAATAAATAAAAAAAGTAGATGTTTAGCCCAGTTGCTAAGACACTCAAATTCTGAGCGTGGGGTCGTAGGTGCAAAACTCACCACCACCAACGTTTTTTCTTTCGAATTTCTTCTGCAGGTCATGCATTAATTTTTTTATAGCAATTCACCTTACCTGACCCACAGAGCGACGGATTTGCTCGTTTGGTAAGCATAGAGTGAGAGAGAGAGAGAGAAAAACCACCTTTTTTCGCCAAATGGGGTGAATGTGAATTAGTTCATGCTGTCGTCTGGCGGGCCCGATGGTGGTCAGGTCATCGGTATAGGCATAGAAATACTAACACATTCTAGGGGTGATATTAGCGCGATTTTTAACAGGAAAGTGTTTTCTGCCTGGCTTTATAGGAATTCACCCCTGGGTACGTAGATCAAGAAAACAGATCAAGAGATCGGAAAACTGGAGAGATGGTGATGCCTACCAAATGGTTAGGAAAATGGGCAAATAAGTGTTAGAAATATAGGGCTTATTAAAATTATTGTGTGCTCGACGAGGTCTATTTGACGCGATGAGGGCATTTGCGTATTATATGTTATATTACCGAATAATTTTGTAGACAATAGTGCAGGCTACCGATACCTATGAACGTGGTGAAGATAGCAATGCACTCTAAAACGAAATTACACCCTTAGGGTTGTGTCTTGCCACACAAAAATAAACGTCATCTGTCTTGTCCGCATTTCGTTTCTTTAACGCTGCGAGCCCTTAACTTTCAAATAATGAATGGCATGCGCGTTATCAGCATTACATAGCATTCTCGACAGGAAAGTAGCGGGCGCGACTTTTCAGAAAGGAAACGCAAGCGAGGCAGATGACGATTATTCTTGTGTGGCAGGTATACACCCTAAAGGCTGTACCTTTGTCTGATAATGTAGATGGAAGTGCCTTGCATTTTAGCTAGCTGTTTAATCTAGACGGCGTTCGGTGGCGCTGAGGTGGCGCATGCCGTGTTCTCGCGCCTGCTAAGCCAGCTTTGAAAATGTATATGGGCGCTCGCACGTGTTGCCGACAGAGCTGTTACGACGTACTTTCAGTGCATATGCATTCACTGCGCGTCCGATATACGCGTACCTGTAAACGTGCAGCAGCTCTTGTAGTGGCATTTACGCATCGCAGTGAAACAGAGCTCGAGTGTTTGCTGTCACTGCCAATGCGTCACCTTTCGAGCGATGCGCTAACGAAACACTGCGCAGCTTGATTTACATATTATTGTAAATACATATTCAATGAAGCTGCCACTGCTATTGAGGTGCTTTTTTCTGTTTCTTCTTAAGGCGATTTTAGAAGACCTTGTTGTTGGGCGAGTTGGTGCATATTAGCGAACATTGTTTAACTGCGCGAACAGACAAACCACAAAAACAGCATGGGACATGGACGGGCGCCGTCCATGTCCCATGCTGTCTTTGTGGTCCGTTTGTTCGCGCAGTTAAACAATGTTCGCTTCTTAAGGCGAATTCTTCTGAAGCAGGGACGGATGCAATAATGTTTGTTTTTCAATATCTACCCTTTCACCGGGGAAGTTATTGTAGGAAGCGACAATTCGGGAATGTTGCACAAAACAATCGCTTACTCTTGTGGTAAAATCAGCTGATAATTAATTTTTATATTTTACGGATTGACCAGTAAATGAGTAGCAAGTCGGAATAATGCCGCATTTTAATACCTGTGGTCTACGTTTTATAAATTGTAGCAGCCAGCATGTTGGATTTTATCTTTTACAACATACCTAATTACGTAACTGTCAGAAATAATAACGGAGGCGCTCAGAAAGAAAGAATATTTGTTACTGGTTTTAGAGAAGAATCGATGAAACCTTGCGGTAGTTTGCAAATATTCGCGTTGCTGCAGCTCACTCAAAAGCCCACAACACTTGAACTGCGTCGATCTCCATGTGTATATGACAGCTCTCTAATACCATTACGTATACCAACCAATGTGAAGAAAAGCTTGTAGCAGCTGAAATTCCGATTTCTTTCCAGAAAATTTTGGCATGGTCCAGGGATGTGACTATGAAACTACGCTTAATTGTCTCACCTCCCAAGCGAATCTATGTGATGCTGTAGTAGAGTAACCTAATGTTTTAGTAGACGGCCTCAAATAATAAAGATGGTCCTATTTCACTTCAAAGCCCGCGTACACCAATGTAGCGGCTACCTAGACTTAGGAAAAAGTGAGGTTTGCTTATGTATTTTACTGCGAGGACCTTTTTAGAAGACAACGCGCACGTTCAAATGGATAGCTCGGCAATTCATCTGTGTTTGTTCTGCCAACGATGGTGGCTGCAACGGTGAACAATACGACACGGGCGATAAGTATCCGCCACCTGCGTTTCACGGTCTTCAATTTACTGATACCCACTTGGCGGTGAACGAGGTGCCGAAGTCTAGGTTCATGATATGGTAGGCTAACAAGGAACTGAAAACACTGCCTCGAAATCTGTCCGATATCTGTCCTTAGAGAGATTATGGTGTGATCAGATCGCAGATTGCCGGAAAGTCATACATCATACAGATATGCATGTTCCAAATAAGTTGGGCGAGTCACTAATTCCACTGCAATAAAAAAGAATGACCGCAAAAGTAATACATTTGGGCTATTCATACGTCTATGCATTCAACCGGAAGCAAGAAAGGTGAGCTCGAGCTAAAGAAAATAAACAACGTATAGAAGAAACATTTCAGTAGGAACCAGTGTAGTACAACATGGACATGCAACGAGCAGCATGCATGAGACTGGTACGAGTAACTTAATCAAACGGCTGGCATTGAAAAACAAACGGTCAAAATTATTCACCAATGGACGAACATTGAAACAGATAGCCGATAGAGATGCAACTTGCACTTGCCAATACAGTTCAAGGATGTCTGCGTTATTTTCAGCAGCATACGTTTATGACTTTGAATTGACAGCTGCGAATGAAATACGTAGAATAGGTTCTCTGGTCTCCATCTATGTTAAATGAATTTATAATAATGATTTACTCAATGTATGTAGAGACGTGAAAAGTGTATGACTTTAAATGAGACACTGCGAGTAAATGCAAATTAGGGAATGGAACCTTTATCATGCGCTGTGATCTCTGGCCATCTTGCAGGCTATCATGACCCTTGCGGCTGATCTCCATTTTACGGACGGCCGGAGACTCGCTTTGATGCGGTCCATTCAAACTCGACAGCTGTCGGTTCAACGTGACCCGCGGTTGACCCTTGAGCCGGTGAAGCTCGTGCGACGCTTTGGCCACCAATTTCAATATATAGACAGCCGCAACGCACGCTGCGTGTCCCAAAGAGATAGGATCAATTTTCTGGTGGCACCACTGAATGGCATCACACTCTGACCCACTTTCACCCACTGCCACCCAGACCCCAAAATATATATGGCCTGCTATTCGAAAAACGCCTGCCGCAAGTAGTATCGATGGAAAAATACCCGCGCCTCGGATCCCAATTGCGAAATTGGTTTTGCACTTTTCACTTTCATCCGCTTTTAGGTCCGTTTACATGCTCAATGAATCTTTTGTGGGCTCACCATTTGAGCGGAAACGGGTCGACAGCAAACGCTCAGTGAGGACGCGACGTGGCAGGTGCAGCAGACGCATTCGATGGTAGATATCACTGTAGTAGCACACCGTCAGTGGCCATTCATAAAAGATAGGCTGAGAGTAACATCGTTTCTAAAAAATTTCAACGCAACCGCTTTGAAAGGGCATAGTTTGCATCGCGCTCAAAATACCAACTAAAGAAAAGTATGCTTCGACAAACCAGAAGTAAAAAGAAAATCAGTGCCGGATACATTTCAAAGTGTATGTTACACCCTTCCGCATTAACGGAATGGTAATGGCACCGCGGGATAGCTTTCTGTTAAGCTTGAGCTCACAGATTGGCAGTATTGGCATTTCCTCCATGTTTTTAGCTGTACATACCTCATTACATATGACCTGATGAAAATGAAAAATATATCTGACGCATTGTTCTGTTGCGTATTAGAGTCACCGCAAGAACTCTGTCACATAGTTCCATCGACTAGGCTGGGTAATATGCGGAAAAAGTAATTTAGAGCGTCAAGTTCAAGAGGTTCTGCTTACTTATTTATGCATTATACCCTACACGCACTTAGATAGAGCCTTGAAAAAGGGGGAAACATAACTTGAATGGAGTCTCCTATTACACGGTGTCTCATATTTAAATACTGATTCGGTACGCAAAGCTCCAGAATTTATTTTAACATGACGAGAAAGTATGGAAATATGTCAATAAAACTTGTTTATCTTCATCGGGTGACGGCGTTTCACCGTCTAACAAACGTTCTCGCTCAACGCAGGACGCGCCTACATGTATCGGAAAGCTTTTCAAATATTATCGATGGTTCTATCTTCTTTTTGTTGTCACCAAAGTTTGTGAAAGCTGATTGCGTGTATGCGCGGGGCGAATTGTTCAGTACTTTCTGGAAGACACATAGGCACCAGCAATTTCTCCAGAACCTTCGATGACTGATTTATAAAAGCCGATGCACTTGACCTGCTGATTTGATGTCGACGGTCGTCGACTGTGTTCAGGCGTTATCGTTGTGCTTGGAGTGTAACTTGTTTTTGTGGGCATAAGTTCGCCCGCTTAGAAGTTTTGTCAATAACAGTTCTTGTACTGTATTATTCACCGTCACTCCTGCGTGACAATAAAGGTATTGTTTCGCAGTACGAAAGAATTTCAGCTTCCTGTAGGAAGTAAATGAATTTTATAGTATGGTAGTAATTGACCTGAACTCATTTTGGGCTTAAGATGCAAGGGTTCTAGCCAAAAAGCGAGCTGATCAAATAGGAGCCTGAAACGGTAAGTCACTGATGACACTTTTCATACAGGGATCTTTAATGTAGACCATCCTGCGCCAATATAAACAAAAGGTGTGGTGACAAACTCAAGGCAGAATCAAAAATGATGAATAATAAATTTTGAGACATCAGAGCCCAAGAAATGTCAAGGCGGCGTCGTTGTGCCTGCAAGTTCTTGAAGAAACAGGAATGGACATTTCGGTTATTTTCGACGGTTTCTCGGATGTCTGGAAAAATCACGTCATTGAATAAACACATTGCGAACCAACACTTAGTATGCGTACCCCATCTTTACACGTTATATTACAAATATTAGGACATGTGATCTATTTTACAGAATATGCGGTATATGGGCTGGCTCGCTAAAAAGAAAATGTGGAAGAATTCATGGAAGTAGTATACGAACTTTTTTCGGTAAAGATGTGTATCAATGGACTGAGAATGAAAACAAGTGACACAGTTTACCTGTTTTATAGTGAAGTTTTCTTCCCATTCTTCCAAATATGGCAAACAAAGCCAGCTGCCTGGAATGGTCCATTTTGTTTGGGTTGCAGATACTAGCACGTATGAAGGAGAGCAGATATGATACCATAAGATTCCGCTATAAGATCCACTATTCCTACACTGCAGCACTGTATCTCTATGACAATCTTTACCAATTTGTTTCGGTCCGTTCGTTGAGTTAACAGAGTTACCACTCATGAAGAGTTAATATTTTCCCCAAAAGATCACAAAGTATATGATGATGTGGCTATATGGCTCCACCGGAACTACTGTTCCGCATCGCTCGGAGCCGTTGTGGTAAAACTAAATTTCAAAACCACTGTTTACCACGCTATTGAATAAATGCTACTCGTTATTTTCGAGCTTCTTTTCTATATGATGCACCACACTACTGCAGTGCCTACTTCCCTTGAAATTATGAATGAATGAATGAATGGAACTGATTCGAAACCAGCGTTCTGGCAAGTAACTCGTCCAAACCCCAGAGCGCAACGCCAAATCAACCTCACAAATTGGTGACTTCTTATCCCTGAAGTGAACAATCAACATGGGGCCTCCCATATGTGCATTTTGTTGGAATTACAGTTATATGGACACTTCACGCGAATTTTTTGCGTCATCGTGGCTGTGTCCGTGAGGTTCCATATATATTTAGGTATATCTATGCCATGTGCGACGCCATTCTATATTACATGCGGTATATGCAGGTTATATTTCCACATTACTCAATCACTAAAATGGTTCGTACCAGGTCTTAGTCTGTGAAACTTCCTCAAAATTTTGAGAATGGCAGCCCCCAAAGAAATGTGGTGAAATAAAACACCGACACCGCATGGCTTTCATCTTACATCTTTTCGGACTCAAATATTAAAAGTGCGAAACAATAACAGAGCTGTAACCCTAAATTGATTTAACGTTAGTGGCACAGCCATGTACTACCTTCGGGATCGATTCAGGAAAGTTGTTTGAGGTACACCAGATACAGAAAAGTGGTGCTAATGTCGCTAAGAAAGTAGCCTAATTTCCATTTTAGACTTAAATACAATTATCCGACGGCAAGATTTTAACAAAGACTTCTTAGCACAACAGCTCACTTTTGCTCAGTCAGCTTGCCTTTACTTTAATTCATACTGCCACAACGGCTACATCTCTGACACTGCGCGAAATATTCGAACATGTTGTAATCGCATCCATTGCTTCGCCCTTACGGCGAAACTGTCATATTATTTGCGTACACATTCGTTGCGTACTTCGTGGTGTTTGCCTTGTGCATGAAAATACCGAGATCGCACCATAGCAGCCCCCCATTTTGTCACGGAGGTAAAGTCAGACTTCTCGCAACTAGATTGTAGGAAGACTTGCTCGCGAGTTAAAAAAGAAATCGAGATGGCGTATACCACGGTATTGCATTTAAACAATGAGCCTATGTACAGCCTGTCTGCGCAATGACCACAATCTTCCTGCGAAGGAAGTGCTCCCTGCGCAGGTTCATTACGCACATTTCCCGTGATAGCCATGTCTTTGAGCGCTGTCAGCGACTGCGTCTGCTCGCCACACTCGAACGTCAATACGGGAACCCGGCGCTGGCCAGAAGGCGTTGCGGCTTTTTGAGTAGTGTTCGGAAACTTCCTATACCTCCCATGAGACGTTTGGCCCCATGCCAATACGTGGTGGGAGCGCCGCATCCACTACTAGCGGCTGCCTGATATCTAGCTGGAATGAATTCGCAAACAATTCCTCCATAGCTTCACTGGGGAGGTCAGAATATAGAGGGAGAGGGAGCGGAGCTGGGAGTGGGAGTGTTCCCGCAGAAGCCCTCCTTTCTGACTTCAAATGCAAGCGGGATATGTTCGTGCTCTCTTGCAGACCCGCTGGCCACGCGGCGACATTCGTCAAATCGCGGAGCAGGAGCCGCTGAAGTGTGCAGTTTACTAAGCGCCTTTTTACACCGAAAGCAGTATATGACTAACCTTCCGTATTTTTTCGGCATCTGGCAACAGAAACGGACTTAGCGATTTCTAACAAACCCTTACTGGTGTAGTGAGGCGGCGCAGCCGTCTAAATGCGGAACAGATTAGAATGCTCGGTGATGAGACTAGCGTGACGGTCAAGGTTATCGAAGTATAAAATCAGGAGCGGTATTGGTGCCAAAAACAGCGGCGTCATCGATGGAGCGGACACGTAGAGTTCTTACACCCGAAGAACCACATGCGTACGGGGAGCGCCGGAGGGAACAGCAACGAGAATGCAAGCGTGCCGGTGCGAAATGACCACAGACGAAGAACGTTCCCGTGATGCTAAACAAAAACGACAATCGTGAGATCCGGCGACCATTCCATTCTGTGAAGATAGAGTGGCACCGAAAGCACTTTTCTTTTCGTTTGGGAGCATTGACCGTCGTCAGCTTTCGCTGCCATTCCATCTTTACAGAGTGTACTGGTTGTCATTTTCCTGCAGTGTTTACGTTGCACTCTTCTGCCCATATTTTAAAGCACTCAGGCATCGCTCGTACACAGCAGCGCCAAGCAATTAGAATGAAAAATATTTATATAGCAAACCATCGCTAACTACCAATATTCGCAGTTAAAATGTCACGTTTCGTCATTTTGTGAAAGTGGGCTGTTTAAAATTTCTAACTTGTGGTTAAGTTTTGGTCTATAGCTCGACTACACTCTAAAAACAAAGATTTCGGGGCACACTCTTTGGGGGAGTTGCTGCTTGTCCCATATTTCACCCTTTTCGAGAGTAGATCGACCCTCTTTGAGAGAGAGTAGGTCAACTCCTCCTGACAGAGCTTTGTTACTCCACCACAAGGGAGTGCTAGTACTCTTCTCACGAAGGTAGTTTCCTGGTCCTGTTGGGATTATCAGTTACATTTTCTCACAAATAAATAAAATTAAATTTACAATGGTATCTAGTGTGTAGCAAATGAGTATAAAACTGCAAGGAGCATTGGCATTAGAATGTTGCGCATCAAATTTCTGGTAACATATGGCAGCTTTTCATTCCCATTACGGCAAGAATGCTATACTTCTGGATTTGCTTGCATAATTACATGATCAATTATTGTGAATCATTCAATATGCAATCTAACTAAAATATAGCATGGCTTGAGACGTGAACCAAAAAATTTGATGTGATGAATATGATGAATCAAAGGCGACGTAAGCATAAGTAAAGGTAGGGAAGTGCACGAAAAAGGCAAACAAGGAAGCGAAACCTAAATTGAGAATCGCACCATCATGTCTCACATATCCCTTCCATGCACGTAGATTTTGCATACGACTATGCATATACTTGCAGAATGATCCAACTACCTCAAAACAAAGCTGTTTTTCCTACTGAAGTGGTTAAGATGACCTAAAGTAAGAAAAATTATCGCACTTCACAGAATCTTCAGTTTAAAAAAGTAAGTATGTGTCTGGGAAGATTAATCACCTCACTGTGCACTCTCTATCTTAAGTCCAGAAATTTTCCATGTGGAAAAATTTCATTATTTTATTGTGCCTTATAACATTTATGTCCCCAGAAGCCACGAAACGAAGGAGTTTTTGCTTAACACTATATGTTCACATCCGCCAATGGATGAAAATGTGTTCTGCTCAGATGCTCTCAGTTCTTTGCATTGAACGCATCTCTACCTCCACTAGCATGCATAGTTGGCAAGTAGATTGAGTCACCCTAATATAAATATCAAATACCTGCCAGATGACTATTTCACAAAGGATAAAGCGCAATGTTACATTATAAAAATAATTTTCATTGCCAAGTTACTCTCTGGCTAGCAACACGTAAGGTGTGCACCACGGTGTACGCAGTTAAAGATCTTCCTCCTTGCTACACAGTTCTTGCTCCTTGCTTTCGCTTCGGGAGGCACGAGCGGTTCTAATAAACTGGTTTAGTGAGTATGCACGTAAACGATAATGCCATCTTATACATAATATTCTCTTGCACTAATGCTCCTCGTTTCTGTAACACAAAAGGAAACCATACTTCTAAAATTAGGTGTAAAATGTAGATAAAAGGAAATACTTGAAATTTTGTCTGCTTCATGTCAGCATTAAAAATACAGAATCGCATTGGCTTGTATTTGCGCCCTTGCATTCACGTGCTGTTAAATGTAAGCTATTTAAGCTGTTAAAGCTGTTGAGCTGTTGCTTTTTATATATATATAGTGAACACGTTCACCATTCTCATTGCAAGTACGTATCATGTCACTAAGCAAATATGCAATTTCATTGTACCACTATTTCTTATCACATGGATATATCTGTTGAGAGGCAAGACAAAAAGCAGTCACTTCTCATAAAACTCATCAGCTTTGTTAAGCACATTTCTAAATTTTCAATGACACTTGCTCCTATGTGTTTGTCTCCAGAAAGCATACTTGATTTCGACTTTCCAATCAGAGACATTACATAAATATACCTTGTTAGGATGACTTGTTACAATGTTATCATGTTAGGATGATTTTCTTCTTGATGTGACATACCGTATTTTCATTTAGTTGACATTTAGTCATAAGGTACACCAAATTAACCCACATTCCACTTTTCTTGCCCAAATTGCATGGCAATGTATTTTGATTCTTTGGTGTGCGGTCCTATGCACTACGTGATGTCGCTCTGGGATGGCTCTTTGACATCCTTGTGTCCTTGCGTTATATAAGCGGGTACCTAAAAATATCATGTGTCAAAATATCAAGTCAACACGAGGACATGATGTATAACAACATCAAGACAGTAAAAGTCATGGCACTAAAAGAAAGTCTTAGCTCTTAGTCTTCCTATTGAAATGCATGTGAAACATCTAAATGACTGCAACAGTCAACTGCTAAACTGACTTCAATTTCTAGATTTAAACTAAAAAGAAAGAAGCGACCGTTCATCCTAAATCAGCACCAATGTTAAAATAGTCCTGCTAATAAATGGAATAATGGTCATTGCCACATGCCATAAGTTTGTCATTAGTCTGGTGTGTCGCAAACACCACTTGCTACGCATTCTAAGCAGCTCCCTAGTTTTTAGAGTGTACTGGAAGAAGACTGACCTTCCCGCTATTCGAAAGTGTCAAGCTCTATAAAAATCAAGGAAAAATAGACAGCCTAAACCTTTTTGAGCATGATTAGGGGTTCATCAAAACGCAACAAAGAATTACGTGTGTGTATCATTCCGTCGTAACTGCTCTTGAAATCTGATAAACCGCACAGCTCTTTTTTATTGAAATTTTAGACTTGCATGTTCATGTATGTCGACAAAGTAAACAGGGAAAATGATCTGTAGCCTAAGAAAGACCCATTCAAGCCCTTCATTACAAGTATTTCTACGGCAGCAAATGGGCTGCGGTCATGACGAATGTGTCGAGCAGCATTGCGCTTACATCCGTCCACACAGGCTTGCACAGAACTGGTTTACTAATGTAAAGGCAATACCTTCTAAGAAAATACTGAAATACTTGTGCTTACCTGTTGCCGTTGGGAAACCCGAAAAACTTGGCAAACTGCAAGTTCCACCGTTAGGACACCATAGAGCCGCAAGAGACAGGTGATGCCCCGATTTAGCGATCTTCGTCTAATGCTTGATAGACCTGGTTTTCTGCGTCTTCCGTTCCTTGCAACCCTCACCACGCTTTTCTGTCTTATCTTTCCCATCTTCACACTTGGCACGACAGCCGAAGCAGACGACAGAGCGCAGTCCGGCTATTGATATCGCTGGGCGAGTGGAAAGTGTGAGCTGCGGAAAGCTGCACGGACAGACGAACTCAATCACTTCTCGCGCTTCGCCCGATTTAAAATTCACAAAAGGAGAAATAAAAAATAACAAAATAAAGAAGGTTTGTTTGCCGTTCACTGAATTTTCTTTCATTTTTAAAAAGACACTTTGTGCGCAACACAAACCTCATTGTTAGACAAAGAAAATTCACTCATGTCATCATAACTTTTAACTCATCTGCGCTTCCACGTGTCATCCGCTTGTGGAACGGCCTTCCCGATATTCTGGTAACTGAAGCTAACAAATAAAAATTCCGTCACGACGCAAACATTCATTTCTTACTTAAAAAAAGCTTTTCTTTTTATCTTAGAATTTTACAGCTTGTGTAAACCTGATTCTTAGTTGTATTATTATTAACAAAGCATTGTATAATTGTATAGTTTTCTATAATTGTTTGCTCTTTATTCTGTGTAAATTTTTTCGCCTTACCCAATGCCCGTTCTTCGGGCCTGTAAGGTAGATTGAATAAATAAATAAACATGTTTAACGCATTTTCTTCTTCAGTGCTAGTTATATACGCTTAGGTGTTTTTATGTTGACCGGCTAGCACTGATCTGCTGAATTTTATAAAATGTGTTGTTATATGCGCTATCGGCGTGTTCTGTTTACTATATCGCGGGTACTTGTGGGTACTTGTGGGTACTTGTGGGTACTTAAGCAGATGTGGGTACCTGTGGGTACTTAAGCAGATGGGTCTTCGAACATAAAACCAGTTGTTAGAAAGCGCTCGTCCTTGCGTTACTTGTTTTCTTTGTCGCTGTTTGTTTTGCGCGCAAAGTGCTTTTTTTTAAATGAATCTCGAACTAGGTCGACTCGCAGTTATGCTTCAATTTTATTTATTTCTAACAGCTAGAGAATGACAAGACATGTGAACATTCACATCTACTTCGTTCCACGAAATCTTAGGATTTCCGGCAACCGCTAGGAGCGTACATGTTCCTTGAAGCCGAAACTAGCACTTTCCTTCCGGAGGTTGGATTCAGCTCCGTAAAAGATCTACCCACGCCATCCGCTTGCGATACGACGGAAACAAGACGATTTTCTGAACAGCGGCAAATTTGCGCCTTGTTAATACCTTGCTTGAACTTCGTGCTTGGTCAAACTTACCAGCAAAGCAATTCCTGATACACGCTAGCGTTTGAACCCATAGGGTGACGGCTTGTCTGGAGCGTGCGCTTGCCAGACACCCGACTGGCCACGACATGACCTGGACCGTCGCACTAGATATACCGTGTTATCACTTCTAAGGCTTGGAGAATTTCTCAAAGATCACCTGAGGCACTCACCATATAAGTCGATTACTTGAGCTGCAGCGGTCAAATAGACGCACGCTAAGTCGTAGCACGTATTCAGCTAATTGTCACAAATTCAATTACTGACTTCCTAATGAATCACTTCAACGCACATTATGCTGGTTACAAAGTGTAGCTGGCGCGTTTCAAGGATTATACACTTAGAATGAATCTTCAGGATGACACCAGATTCCGTAGATCCATTTCGAAAGTTTGTGACGAAATTCCTGCCCTATCCATAATTCTGCCCTTCAATGCAGAAAAGAGCACTTTGCTAAAAACGTACGTGGAACAACAGCGATTTCTAAAGCTAGCTTTACGGCGTATATCTTGAAGCCCATGCCATTTACGAAATTTGTTCCTAGGTAATATGCCTTGCAATCTAACCGCATACAATTCTTGAATTGCCATATGTGCCCTGAAGTAATTCATCAAAAAGTGAAATAGACAGTTTTGTTCAATCAATTGACTATGCGTTTCTATTTGTCGTGCAAGTAATGTCCGCCTCTTTGAAAACTTTAGCTCAAGAAATACACATTTTATATGCTACATGTTTTCATTCTGTAAAACATAGAAATGAGCACGCCTTATGTAGAACGTGGAAACGCATCGGGGTCCAGATAACGCCTGGCTAGAGGGCATCGCGAATTCACGACGTTTCCTCCAAGATGTGACTCCACCTCTCTATAGGCTCTGCGTCATGACAGTGCTGTCGGTATGGAAAGCTTCTGCGTCCGGTGCCTACGGCACGCCGTCTTCGCATCACTTGCTCCGAATAAAATACACGCGATTGTTGGGGAGCTCACATGCATAATCAGGAACCACAGGCACAAGGACATTAATGTATCGACGTAATGCTGCAGTTTTATTATGTCTCGTTTGCCTTTTGCGTTTTTATACTATTGTTTGAGTCCAAATGCATGGATAACATTTTACAGAATGTCGCTGCGCTGCATGGCTACTTTTTGTAATTGTTTCCAGTGGCTGTATCGTTCACTTCCTATTTGCGCTGTTCTGAAAAGCAGATGCGTTGTGCTCTCGGCATTTATCCTCTGTACTTCTTGCGTCTCTTCAGATCCGGATTGGCTATACGCCTTTCATTAAGATCACAAGGTAAGCAACTGTAAGGCATGGTGGGAATAAGATTCAGCATGCAAAAAGTGCCACCTATGTTTTCCCGCCCATGCTTCACATATATAGGCCAACATATCAGACAGAGTTATACTTCAGTAAGTATTGTTCGAAGGTATAAAAGCTACGCCTTCTCGCGAGTGCAACGTGCTGCTCTGCCTGTCACCGTCACTACCACAAGATAGCAGCGTTTCACCCTCTCCGTTAGAATCGAAAGCGTACTGGCAATATAACAGCCTGTTGTCGCCTTCCTAAACCACCCAAAAAAAAAAGCAATTTTGAAGCACGTAGGAAGCACTGTACGACATAGGCCCCTTTTTGGACGTATACTTTTTGTAAGCCGAAATATAGCAGCGCACGCGATAATCCATCAGTTGAAAGTTTGCTGCCATGAAAATGAGCGTTAGACCCTCAACAGTGTCGACGAATCTTATCTTGGCGACAATGAGAAAGTGGCATAGCGTTGTCTCCGTGCTTGCATTATAAATACCGTGCCAACTTATGCCGATGACACCTGGGAGCCGTATTGAGCGTGTCTCGCAGAAAAGACATTCGTTTGACTGTTAGCTGAAAGAGCTAACACGTCGGAGTTCGCATTGCATTTATATATTCTTGCTCAATTTTTCACGCCCTCAAAGCAGTGTAGCAGCACCGCCTGGCGGAGGCGCAATCGATGACAGGCGGTTCCGGAGCGAGCTTGCCTAGGCGCCGAGCGGTGATGGCAGCGCTGTCACGTTCAGCCTTCGCCGAAGGCTAGGCGTTGTATGGGCTTCCCAGGAGAGAGACAAAACCCACGACGACTGCGCGCACATCGTCTCGTGCTCACTATGGTGATGGCGCTGAGCGCTACGGCCGGGATCATTTTGCAGAGCGCCGTGGTAATTTACGTCAAGTAGGCGTACGACACAGCGACGTTCGTTTCCGTGATGACGAGGCGCGGCGAAGTTATAACTGTTTGGTTTGAAATCAATATATATACATATATATAAACGTTAGGAAAGAGAAAACAAGATCGGAAAAGCGTACGCTGATAAAGAGTCGCGCAAAATCCTCAGTTTAGGTAAAAATTATGTGCGGCAACACGTACTAAAGGAAGGACGCTTGTGTCCAAGCCCAAATCGGTGATATATATGTCCACTTTGTGCTTAACCGGCTTCTCATAAACTCGTGCGCGAGAAACACGCATAACGTGCGAAAGCATCTGCTTTGCATAAGTATCTTCAATAGTCTGCGTAATGTATAATGACCAAAGGCGGAGTCCGAAATTCTGCAATAACAATCTACAAGAAAGTATTCTGGCAATTGTTAGAATAGCATTCGACAAAGGAAAGGCGTCGCCGTTTTCAGCGTGTGTACTCCGTGACTGGACTGAATACAGAGGGCTTATCGCAAAATTTCGCTCAAAAAACGCTGTTCATTTCATTCAAGAACGTGAATTACATACTTTTTAAGCACGTGCCGGAAACACGTTTTCAGATATTTAGTATTCAAAATTTCTCGCGCTCATTGCATCGAGATTGTCACGCATTTGCTACAGATTCAAACTATAGAGTTTGCCATCACAAAAACTAGGTACGTACAAGAGAGCTGTAAAACGCTCTACAGGAGAGCTGGTGATTAAGTTTGGGTATCTGCGATTCTTTACCATGAACGTAACGTAAGTAGACGAGTTGTCTTGTAGTGCGCCCCCTCAGAATGACCTCTCCCCCCTCCCCCGCCGCAATGGCAAGTATTCATACCCGCAAACTCGTGCTAAGCGAGAAAAGACCATTACTTCAAACGACCCTTAGTTCTGATTTCTTGACTTAAGAAAGAGCGCTTCATTGGACACTTACCTACTTTTGAATGCACGTTCTGACGTCATACGTGTAATTTATTATTCTGTCGGCACCCATTGTCACGTCATGGCATGGTGCTCGCTGAGTCTACCAGTGCGAGGTCGCAAATAAGCATCCCCTACATATTCAGCCAAGAAATTCAATGGTTATGTAGTGTTGATATGCATTAGTGTTACGCCGCATGTCTTTAAGGCCACGATGATGAGCGAAACGAAAACAAGCTAAAAGTTGAAGCCAGCGTTTCGACAAGAGTGCTTGTCTTTTTCCATGGTTGAAAAAGATAATTGTCCACTTCTCAGAACATTCACACCCGCTTTTACCTTGTTCTCGTTTTGCTCATATTTCTGAATTTCCCCCTTCGGTCTTTCCCGTGTTCGCCTTGTTTGTGGTCACGGAATTTGTGCTTTAAACGTCTTGTTCAGGATCTCATTGCACACACATCATGATTCTTCGAGGAAAAAAGTGCAAGTGACAGTTGTCTGGAGCAGACCACCGTCAGCTGTACTTTCTATATATATATATATATATATATATATATATATCCCACTACCACGTGACCGGCTATTCACGCTTCTCCAACCAACACATATTTCCCCATTTTGACACTCCTCCTGCTAACGCATTCAAAATCGACGTGCACACAGTGGACGGGGTGTAAATGAATCGTTAGAAAAGATGACATAAACAGCACGCTAGAAAGACGACTTTGTGCGCCAATAACAAACACAAGCTTTCCTTTTTGTGTACTTTTGTGTTCACCCAACTGTCCACAAAGCGCTGCTTTAGGACACTATTGGCCAAACAAAAAGCCCATCGACAGCTCACGAGTACATAACTATATTGTAAGGTCTATGCAGTAAACGGCAAAGCAGAAACAGATATTGTAACTTTGTAAAAAGGCTCCATCTAGCTAAGTATCATTCGCAGTGCCTACTGTGCCTACTGCATTGCTCTACGTTGTAGGTTCGAGCGCCGCCGTGGCGGCAGAAAGCTTGAACGCTCTTGTGTTGTGCATTCAGCATTACGTAAAAGAATCTACATGATGAATATTATTCTCAAGCTCACCGCTATGGCGCGCTTTACAAAGAGATCGCGGTTTGGTCATGTAACACTCCTGAATTCAAGTAGTGTACTTGGCAGAGCGAAGCTTGACCATTATTTTGGCAGATACATTGCCCTTAGTATTCATGATTATATTGGACTTAGTCTTACACTGAATAAAGTGAAGGAGAGGACGCGGACGCACGAAGGCGAACCAGTTAGCGTAGACACTGTTGTCTGCATGTTGAAGAAAGCTCATGAAGGTCTACAATTCACGGACGAGACTCCAACCGAAGGTCGATTGTAGTACCTTGACATAAACATTAGACTCAGCGGCTCCCACATGTGCTGGTGCTACAAAACTAAAGTAGAGAAATAAATCCTGAGGCATGACTCTTAACATCTTAAAATCATAAAAAGAGGCATCGCCAAAGCTTGCATCAGTCAAGCAGATGAAAACTGATGCCGCCATGCTGTGGGGGAGTGCATTCATTTGCAAGTAAGCTGCTTAAGAAACAGTGGGGACCCAAACAGTACGGTGGTGCAAACCTGTGAGAACATGTTGCTCAAAATCAGAGCCAACAGGAAAAGGCGAAAAACACCTGAAAAAGAAAAATTGAAAAAAACTCGTGCATGCATGGGTTGTCACATAGAATAAAAAAGACAGCTCAATGCCATGATGTTCAAGCATTGTTCTCGGCTCTGCAAAAACTAAAAGGCATGGGCAAGAGAGTGAACGGAGGATGCAAAGAGGGCAATCCAAGTGCTACAGTCTGTCAGACTAAGCATGTGAAAAAGTACTTGGTATGTGCGACTCAGGGGTTTATCATATCCCACTAGGTTGCGGGAAAGTGTACATTGGAGAAACTGAATGCTGTCTAAATAATAGGTTACGGGAGCACCAATACACGTGCCAGCTTCTGACAGCACCTAGCAACTTGGCTGCGCACTGCAAACAATGCAAATGCTCTCCGCTACTAGAAAGCGCCACAGTCATTGACACATCAAAAACAAAAAAACGGTGCGATAAATATGGGAGGCACATGCGATAGCTAAAGAAAGACACGTGCGTCAGCTCTCCGTCCATCACGCTATCGAAGTTGAGGTCGAGTTTCCTAGGACAAACGGGTGCATTTGAACGATGTAGTTCTGGCCCAAAGTATGCTAACATGACGTCACCGTGTCATGTCTTGTTATATCTCGCACCCCCCCCCCGCTCCATATCTCCTTGTATATAAGCGTGTTCTTTAACGGTATTAAACAGTTGGTAGTTTGCGCTACGTACGTCCGTGTCTTGTCCTTCAGGTTCGTCAGCGTAACACAAAGCGCAATATAATCATAAACGTCCACGAACTAGCTCTGTTTATTGCCCATAGTATTATTATGTTAGGCTGGCTACGGGGAACACAGTTGTAATCATTCTATTATCGTTTTTTCTGTTGTCAAGTAAACTAGCTCATCAGTACACAGCATCCTCTACCGAACGGCTTTTGGACTCACCTTCTTTCGTATTACAGAGTGTATTCCAGCCTGCCCAGCTTTATTTAACACCTTGTTATGAACTTTGCCGTTCCTCTTACACCAACGCGTCACGCGGGTTTACTGAAAACTAATGGCAACTGCCTGACACGCATTACCCCGAAACATATCATTCTTTGCGTTTTCCCTTTTCAGCCTCTCCCTCTGCCTGGTTCTTGACGCTTCCAATATTTCTTCGAAACACGGCTTTCTTGGTGTAAAGTGGCACAAGTAAAGAAAGTGACAAACGGTCCTAGCGAAGACCATGATCAAGGAGGAAGAAAAAAATAAAGCAGTGAATAAGTACTAGTTTTGACGCTGAAGTAAACGCGTTTTCAATCAATTTTTCTCCTTATCTTTCAGACACATTTAAAAATATCTGATGGTCATATACAAAAAACCATAAGTTATAACGAGCTCTTACATTCATCCTCATCATTGCATTATACACCTGCAAATTTTCGTAGATCTTGTGTAATCTTTAGCCCGAAGCAGTTTTGTCGACGCAGCTTTAGCTTGAGCAGCCAAGGAGTAGTTGCAAACCGGTTTCTATCACAGCACTTGCTCCGAATGCCTCGCTTCAAATGCTACGATGCCCCATAAATGTGGTGTAAATAACTTTGACTGAGTTGCGGAAATTCACTGACTTGCTGGAGAAATGCTACTAGGTGTGCATCCCATCCTAACAAAGCGCATTTAAGTGTACCCACACAACAGTTTTCTGGAACATACAAAAATATATTTTTGTCTTTTAACGCCCGAAAGTATTGCACGATGACTCATCAAAGGCGAGTGAGGTATTTTTAATGCAGGGACAGCAATGGGTTTAGAGCACTGCCCTGTCGACAACTCTGAAGGTACAGAAAGCAACAAATATATGCACCCTTAATCTGTCTATGAATGGCCTGTTTCATCAAGAAGAGAACTTTCCGTATAGCTGTACATCAACAGAAGCAAAGTATCGAGCCAATTATATTTTGTAGAAATGTTACCTGTAAGACCGTTCTTTTTCCTGAAGCTAAATACTACGTACGAAGACATTTATATTCAGCTCATCAACGTAACGTGAAATATTCCAGATTCCTTCTTGTATTAGTGCATGGTAGTATCTTAAGTACTCCTCCAGAAAGAAGGAAACGAGCATCCAAGAAAACAGCCATCAACGATACAGAAATAGTCCGCTTAGCTCCAAGAACCGGAGCTCACGACGTTTTTCATCACAAATGGCTTTGAAGAGGAAAGCTGCGCAAGGCCATATTTTACCGTCATTTTTCTCAAAGTGAGGGTCGCCCTGTCAGGCTCTGTCATTGTCTTTGACTCGGTAACAAATGGTTGTATAGCGAAAACAACAGTTATCTCTCGCCTTCGCAATGAAATTCCCGTCACTTATTCATTCCACCTGTGGATTTTCTTTTCTTGCAGCTATGCTACCTTTGTTTCAATTTTGTTATTTTGGGGCTCGAACACTGTTCGCTAGAATTCGTTCCATCTTAGCATATTGCTTTAGAGTCACAACAAAAGCGGCATGCAGGGCACTCTGATGCGAATATTTTCGCTTGGCCTCGTACGGAGTTCAAAGCACGCTACAGCTTTACTTCCAAAAAGCATTTCGCCACTGCGCAGGTCTTTATCGGCTTACGCGGGAAGTTGAAACGCGGAAGAACTCTCGCCGTCATTTACATAATTTCCTCACTGTCACTCTCTAAGGGAAAATCTACGGGTGTTGTTGCCTTCGCGACTGTTCTGTTCATCAAACATGAACGCTATGGTAGTCTTTCTTTCGAAGAATTCAAGCTGCGTTTTGAGCGCATAGAGGGATGTGTGCTTCGGTGTACTTTTCCAAGCTACAGTAGACGCCTTGTTTGAGCCTGTCTGGCTCTCTCCGCTACATGTCTTGCCTCACTTAGCTCGGCGCGACGCTGCCATTTCCGCTCAGCGGGTCTGGCTTTCCGCGCAGCCGATCTCCCCTAGAGTCTCCATACCCGATGGGGCGGACGCTCCGAGGCTAGCCCATTTTTTCTTGCTGAAGGCTTGGCTGGCTTGTCACACAGATTTCAGAGCTTGTTTTGGTTTCCCTTGGCAACAGGGATAGAGAGCTTTGTTCAAATATCACTGCATTTACGCTCTCGTAAGGAAGTTTCGCACTTTGTTCACCTAGATATAGACGCCAAAGTGAAGGCTGAAGGCGATGTCGCACTAAAAGGATAAGACGGCGCCTTTTGCTGCCGCTGTTATCCTGTGCAAACTGTGCTGGCCGCCGCGTACTCCATTGTGGTAGTGCGGCGACGTAAAAGCCAGGAACTGGGACTTCAGCAACAGTCGTCCTTTGCCATTTCCAGACAGCGAAAGAAAGAAGCTTTTTTTCTTTATCGTAGCACGTGCCTAATTGTTACCTACCCCAGCTGGCGTAGTTGCATCGAGAAGCGCTGCGGCATGAGTAGAATCTTACTGCGCCTTCTAAGACTCTGGAATCAACGGTGCCTTAAAAAATGGCGCAAACACATGAAGTGCACCAGACCGGTGCTCTAGACATCCTTGGGGGTTCGAAGATTTTGGCTGAAGGCGCAGTGTTAGCATGGTGTTCTTGCCTATAGTAGGCATCGTTTATTAGTGCATTTGTTTACGTAATAAATGCTGTCCCTTACGCTGGAAATCGTAAAATTACGTCCTGATTGGTTCACTTATCAACGGGGCTTACCGTTCTAAAAGAACAAATGTTCCATGTCAGTTGGCGAATGGACATGTGGTGTCCATTGACATGCTCAGGAAGCAGTGCACGCTACATCTTATTTTTTCTTGCTTGCCTATTTATTGCCCCCCCTTCTCCCGTACTAATGAAGCTAGAATAAACCTCAGAACATTATGTTTATTATTATAGGGCTATGACCTCTGAGCCATCACTGTTTCCATCGTTCCTTTAGTTTTTCCCCTCAAACCATAGCTACCGTTTGCAAAGCATTTTAGCCAAAAGTTATTAATTTTGCCTCACATAAAGTTGCCAACGTTGCAACTTTTGAGGCAACACTGCAATCAACACATCACTGCGTGACAACCATTCATGGAATAAAGAAAAGCAGGAAGCAAAAAAAAGAAACCACGTTGATATAGTGTCCGCTTGAGGCACAACGGGAAACCGCAGGCACGGAAAAGGGCTGCAGCAGCGGCCAAGCACATCACCATGTTTTTCGAGATAGTGGAAGCCTTCGAGCGGAAACTATGTGCACCGCTTGAAACGAGTCCGCAGACGCAGGAAAGGCCCCTTTGTTTGGTCGCTACCATTTTTATATGTTCTACGTTTTGTTGTGCAACGGCGATTGCATCAGCTGGTAGTGTTATCTTTATTTATTTTTTGTGTTCCCAAGTTCGATAGCCACTTAGCACCAGGGAAAGTTTTTAAGAGACGATGCTACCTGGTTCTCCTAGATTGCTGAATGTGTAGAGTACACGAATCAATCTAAGTGAAAGGGCTCAACATGCGGACTCGCAGGCTTGTTCTGCGTGCACTGCTCCCGAGAACTCGCACGATGTTCTGTGCAATTGAAGACTAGGAAAAACTTCTGCGATATATTCAGCCTTAACAAGACTACCAGTTAGGGACACCTTATGAATGCAGTGGCACGCATGCATCCTTGAACAGTCCACCTTTGGTATCACTTTCCTCAGTTATCCTTGCATTCAAAAGATGCTTTGTAGCGTGGAGCTGGCCAGAAGGAGCCGTCGCGAGCACGATTGCTTGCCACCGACTACCCATGGCGCCGATGGTTCTTAGGAGCGCTTGTTAGATGACGCCTCTTGATCACTGCCGTACTCATAATCTCGTGGCATATGCACGTGAGGCGCCGTAATGGATGGTGGTCGCGCACGGGACAGGCATTGTGTGGCATAGATGCATAAATTGCGGGTAAGAGGGAGACACCTTCGTCAGAGATTGGCTGCGTATGCGAAAGGCAAAAGGAAGCTCATCACAGTACCACTTGGGGGAGCGGCGTGGCGCAGTTTCGAGCTGCGTGCCTGCTCCAGAACGTAGCCGTGACCGGATTAAGCCTGTCATGTTTGTGCATGTCAGGAATTGTGAGGTAAATGGGGAATACGTGTTTCGTGACATCTTTTGGAGCTGGAGGTGTAACTGAAGCAGCATGTTCAGAAATGTCGGTGATATTTATAAATAATGCAGCCATTTATCCCATGCGAGATAACGGGCGGGGAATGAGACGATCAAGGAGGGACAGGCCATTCGATGCGCGGTGCAGACGCTCAATATGATATAGAGCTCTCTGGTCTACTTGTAGCCTCTGGGGTAACTGATGCACTTCAGTAAGCAATGCAACAGATTGCGCCTCACGAGGTAATCCAAGCATTAGTCGAAGGGCAACGCGATGGTCTCGTTCCAGTTGAGCCATCAAACTAGGTGGTGTGTTCAGGACTGGTAACGCTAACATCATGCCTGAAAGTGCAGATGACTGGTGCACCTGGAGAGCCGTTGTTTGGTCGCAGCCAGCACTTTTAGCAGTCAAGGCGGCCACATACTTAAGGGGGGGAGTGCAATTTGCGTCGTACAGATTTAACGGCAGGACTCAAAGAGATACAATCATCGACAATCAACCCCAAATAACGGTGTTGTCGCACCCAGTCTATAGGCGTTTCTTTAAGGTACAGTCGGCTCATTGTTGGATGAGCGCGTTGTTTAGGGTGATATGCTATTGCAGGCGACTTAGTAGGTGATATGAGCCGGCCAACTGCAACCAAGTACTCCGAAGTAGCGTTTAGAGCTCTTTGCAGGCTGGCACGAAGCCGCGGGCAACGGTGCGTAGGGCCACTTATCCACAGAGCAATGTCATCTGCGTAGACAACTATGCTCGCAGGGAAGTCCCTGTCCCGAGACAAACGACTTGGAAGCGCGGCGAGTACGGTGTTGAACAAAAGCGGAGATAAAACGCTGCCCTGCGGGACACCGCCCTTGATATTTCGGTATTCACTAGTTACTCCTCCGATATGCACTTTCATTCGGCGTCCCGATAGAAAATTATGCACAAAGCGCAGCAGAAGACCCGAAATTACCGTGGTTGCTAGTGCGAAAATAATCGCCCCTATGCTGAACTGAATCGAAAGCTTCCTGTATGTCTAGGAAGAGAATGTAAGCCGAATGCGTGTTTTCTTTAGCAAATTCAAGCGCTGAGACAAGCTTTTATAAGCTTTACAGAGCTGAACGGCGGTGACGAAAGCCCCTCATGGCATCAGGGAAAAAATTCAGCTTCTCTAATCTCACATCTAAGCGAAACATGACCATTCGCTTCATTAATTTAATGACATTTGAAGTCAGGAATATTGGCTGGTAGGACTTGAGGTGTCTTGCTGGGCCCACGGACTTTAAGATTGGTATCACTACGGACGATTTCTATTCAGCAGGGATTACACCGGTTCTGCATACTTCATTACACTTGTCCAATATACGGTCATGAAAACTCTTATAAACGTTCCGCCGTGCTTGATACGCCAGACCATCTACACCTGGAGCAGTGCGGTGTCTCAAGAGGCTCAGCGCGTACTGCAGCTCTTCAAGATTGAAATGTGCCTCATCCATCTGGCAGGCTAAACCGTAGGAAGCGCTCAAGGTACTGTGACTAGTCAAAGTAGCAAGGTCGCCATTTATGGTGTCACTAGGTGCAGGAGAAATGAAAATGTCTGCAAACTCCTCCGCTATAACGTTTGGTGACTGGCCAGTCAATATGGATAATGAAGCTGTAGGATTTATACAGATTTCAGGAGTGCGGATATCATTCAGTAAGCGCCATACACTTCCAAAACCACTTCCAGTATGCAACGAACTACATAAAGATTCCCAGCTCTTGCCACTGTTGCGACTCGGGGTCCGAAGACGTGGGATCCACTCTTCTCGTGGAGGAATGAGGGAAACGTGAGGCTGGATCCGATGATCAGGACGTTGGACAAACTCGTACATATTTATATATGTAGAAGCAAATGCAAAGTAGTGCAGAAAAGTTGATGATGAAGTGGTAGTCGCCAATCATTCCCGCCGTCCGTAGTTCCTTTTATGCCTTGCGTGATCATTCTTTAGTCACTTCCTTTATTGCGGTGACAGTGGACCAATGACATCAGGTCCCAACAATACGGTGTCAGGAGGCCGCTTACTTTAGGTCCCACCAATCCGGTGTCAGGAAACCAATGACATCAGGTCCAACCAGTGGGGAGTTAGGTTGCCCTTTTTGCTGACGCTGATTGTACTGTGAGAGGTGATGGCCGGATCATCGCACTGAGCACGTCTCTGGCTTGGACACGCCAGTTTCCGCTGCTGACAGGTGACAGCCGTGTCATTGCTAATTGCTGAAACCTCTCGTGAGCCAGGTATTCCAGCGGTGGTCATAATTAATCCGTATAGAGAGCCATTTTGGCGATGCCATCGGCCCGTTACCCATAATCGTGGGAGCCATGACCGATGGGTGTCGCGGGTTGAACGGCCGATCACAACAGCTCGTCCACCGCCAAGACGAAGGCTCGAAAGGGGGCAGCTCATCGGTACCCCTTGAAGAGGTTTTGGCCGCTCAGCAGGCTCAGCTCCTGCTCGAAGTCCCGTGCTCAACGGGAGAATCACCTCCAATGGCCATCTTGGCTGCAGGTCGTAGGCTCGGAACTGGCATTTTAGTGACCAAGTCCACACAGCAGCCGAGCGGCGCCAAGGCAAGCGCCCAAAGTCCCTCCGAGAGAAGTCAGGTAATCCTCCCTCTCCCTTAATCCTCCCTCTCCGAGGTCAGAACCAGCGAGCGCCAGAAAGGCAGCCATAGAGGAGCACTGCTCATACGAACGCACACACATTATTTGTAAATGAAATGTCAGACCTTAAAAAAAGTTTAAATGGTAGTGTGCCTAAAGTTTTGGTCAATTTCATTTTTATGGTGTCTCTAGGAAGGCGCAACTCACGCAGCTTTGAGGCGAACGATAAACAACTGGAGATAGCTTAGGACAGAACACACACACACAAAAACTCTATGTTCCCTATCGAGGCATAAACACCCAACAAACGACATAGATTATGAGTCGGTCACTTTCAGCCACCTTTGTCTCTCCCCATCGAATCGGCCCCAAGACCGCTGTCAGTTTGGTCAAGGTACGGCGAGGTTGAAATTTGAAGAACTGGGATCCTTCCCGGGCAACGTGTTCCGCGTCTCCAACTCCGCCCTTCCAAACTAAAATTACCACATAGCGCCCGATTCACAGGTCGTTGAAGCCAAAGAAAAAGGCGACCTTTTGAACCACAGGATCTGTCACAGCGATTGAAATGGACAAAGGGATTAGTGCCGCTTGCCGAGTTGCTCGTTCGGTCAGTGCCACGTGCCAGTACCAGCGCCTCTAAAGCGAAACGCACAGGGCTCCTAGTGACCGTATTACTTTAAACTAAATTAATTCACAGTGCTAGTTAAAAACCTAAAGGAAACAAAAGCTACACTCTATCTAGGCGCAATAACCTTTCAACAAAAATGTGCATTCCAAACGTGAGCAATTAAAATAAAAATTAATACATTCCTAATAACTAGCAAAAAATTTCCCTTGCGTAATAATTAAAAGGAGAAACAAAAAAACTTATGGATGAACTCACATTACAATTACTCTTTCTTCCAGCGCGCACGATTGCGTGGCCGATTCAGAGCCTTTGGGATACGCGCAGCACATGAGGTGCGAGACCTGCATTTCTCTCTGCCGTCAACCGTACCTCCATGCGCTCGCGGCTTGCTGTCTCGTCCCTGAGGGGGAGGCCGTAAACTCGGGAATTCAGAATTCCCTTCGTCCTCGCTCTAGCAGCGCATTCTACCTCAGTGACCCTTCGACCAACCCGGCTCCGACGCGCATGTCTCATCCCAGTTGAACTTTTGAGCCGCACTTTTAATCGCAGAGACGCGCCCTCTCCTCTCGTAATTAGCCTTTCGCGACGCCTCCGTTTCCAGAATCACAGCAATGAACCCTTTTTGGTTCTGAGCGTTGGCCGGTTCTTCGGTCGCACGCGCTGCGATGTGGCGACTGTCGCGACTTTCCTCTGCGCCGAACACTTAGCTCCTTTAAGCCTGCGCCGCCTAAACCAATTTTTCGCTGCCAGGTGGTCACCGAATGTGCCGCTAGAAGCCCCGAGCTTCGGGTTCCTGCCGTGCTTGCTCACCATAGAATTCTCTTCTTTTGGCAATTCCGGAACGTCGCTCAAGTGCGGTCGTACCAGCATTGTTTTCAGTGCCTCCTTTACCCTGTTAGGGCTAGTGAAACAAGCCTCGTCCCCCCAAGGAACGCCTTTCGGAATCGCCGCTGTCTCTTCTTCGCTCTCTATCCTTGGCAATGCCAGAGAGTTACTCAAGTAATGATGCACGAGGAAGGTATCCAGCCCTACACTGACCCTCATAGGGTTACTGGAACAAGCCTCGTCCCCGCGAGGAGGACTCTCCGGGAGTGCCGCTAGCTGGGTTTCAGTGTCCTACTGCATTGCGCAGTTACCAATGCTGGAGCCCTGAGCGATCTCCACTTGTTTCAGGTGCGTTGTGTCCTTTCTTAGCTCGGCCCCCGCCGCATGTGTGCCTATCCTGGACTATTCTGGAAAGTCGCCCAAGTGCCCTGATACGAGGAACTTCTCCAGCGCCTCCGCAACGTTCTCGTGGCTACTAGAACAAGCCTCGTCCTCGCAATGGACGCCCTCCAGAATGGTCCATCTCTGTGGACCAGCGACAGCCTCGCTCTCGACGCGCTGTTTCTCTGAGGACTTTGCCACTTTGCACTTTTCGTGCGCATCGTTTACTGGTGCAACCTCCGTATCTTCGAGAGAATAAATTTTGCACTCGTCCTTCGAGCTTTCCCTCATGCGCTCAGCAGGAATACTAAAATGGCGGAATAACACACACTTGGCTTTATCGTAATTCCGCCGTTTTTTGTCGGAAAAGCGAGCCAAGCAACAGGACACATTACAAGGAACTACCGCCAACAACCCTACCGACCCATGGTCACGGTCCAGCTGCATCTATGCGCGAACCTTCTCGAAAAACTGAAGAAAACTTTGTTTTCGCCGTCCTCAAATACGTGCAGCCTAGACCGTGCCTGCCGTGCCCTTATACGATGGAGTTCCCTGTCTATATCATCCATCCGCATTCTTTGCTGTCGCGTTCCCTCCTGCCTATCCCTTTCGCCTTCTTGCTCTCGCTTTCACTGGTCCCCTTCCTTTCGCGTTCGCATTCGCGTTCCCTATGTCCCTGAATATCCTCCCAAGCCTCACGATCTCCTCTTTGCCGCTTGCCTCTATCGTATCGATGACTTCCGCCTTCTTTAGCTGCTTCCAACAATCAATCCCGAATTCTCCGAGTAACGCGTTCAAGTTCGTTCTGCCCAACTTCCTCCAATCCATGGCTACCTGTCTTTTGCTGACAAGTTTCTCTAGGAATTAATTGTTGAAGCAAGATATCTTTCAACAAGACTTCTAACACCCTTCTTACAAGGAAGAACCACGTTAAATCTGTCAACTCTCAAGGAGAAAAGGTAGTGCACTCTCCATGCCGAAGCCAAAGCGCTGTGCAGACTATCCCACCGCTGCGATCCAATGTTGCGACTCCGGGTCCGAGGACGTGGGATCCACTTTTCTTGTGGAGGAGTGAGATGAACGTGAGGCTGGGTCCGACATTCATGGCGTTGCACGAACACTTATATATTTAAATATGTGCAAGAAAATGCATAGTAATACAGAAACGTTGATGATGAAGTAGTAGTCGCCGATCAGTCCCGCCGTCCGTAGCTACTTTTATCCCTTCCGTGACCATTGTTTAATCACTTCTCCCAATCCGATGACAGCGGGCTAATGAGATGAGGTCCCACCAATCCGGTGTCTGGAGACCGCTCACATGAGGTCCCACCAATCTGAAGGTAGGTTGCCCTTTGCGCTGACGCCGATCGTACTCTGAGAGCTAATAGCAGGATAATGGCACTGAGCGCATCCCTGGCTTGGACGCGCCAGTTCGTGCTGCTGACCGATGACATCTCAGAGGCTGTCTTGAGATGGTGCCTCTGAGATCAGCTGACGGAGCTTGTCTCACTTTGTCGCTTTATACACGAAAGCCTGGCGGCTTGCAGTGTGTGTTAGTGTTAACCAAGTGGGTAGGTGATCTGAGCCCCGCGGGTCAGGTTCACATGACTATGCGAAGCATACATCTCTCGTTGATATCGCAAGGTCTATAGTGGAGGGCTCCTTTCCTCTACCTACAAATGTAGGTGATCCCCCGTTCAGTACTTGCAGATTGTTCTTGATAATGATCTCGTTAATCTCTGCCGCACGATTGTCTTGGGGACGGCTGCACCATCGTGGATGGCAGGCATTGAAATCTCCGCATAACACAAACGATACACCACACCGACACACTAAGCACTCAAGTAGTGAGGTACTGGAAGAACGTGTAGGCCTGTAGTATATGGTTGCCACCTTCGTAGGCTCAGGTCTGAACCTCGCAGTAACAGCTGCACACTCAAACTCATCGTCACAGATGCCATCTGTGTCAAGAACCGCGAAATTCGTCCACACGCACGTACACTGATGCTTCTGAAGCATGCGCGCATACGCCGTGGCCGCACATTGGAAAGAGCCACAAGCTGGTTCCGCGCATCGAGTATTACTGTGGACACCCACGAAGCCAGGCAATCGATAATCGTATTTCCTTACGTTAGTTACGTGAAGTGCTATAACGTCTGGTGGAGTCTTCATAGCGATGAGTCGAAGAACAAGAGCAGCATGCCGCGGTCGCATCGACCTGACATTCCATTGCTGAGTTTGTTCCCCCAATACGCAAAGGAACATAAAAAGAAATGTGGGGGTAAGCCCGTACCAACCGAATGTATAACGGGCTGAAAACAATCATAGTATAAATGAAAAGGGATCGTCCATGCTGACAATCCAAAAGAAATTAAGAGACAAAAGCTAATAAAAGATAAAAAGAAAGGAAGCAGCCATCTGCAGCCCAGAGAGAAGTGGAGCGGCCATCTTCAGTCCAGAGAGAGCAGAATAGTGTGTGGACTCCGAGCCGCAGGGGGTCGAAGTGCATCGCAAGGCTGCATGGCAAGGGGACCTGGCCGGGAGAAGCATTGTCAGGTAATATGCATGCAAGCCAGATAGCACGAGTAGCCAGGCCATTCGCCGAGGAGGCTGATATTAAAAATGGGTGCCAACAGCGAACGTAAGGCAGTGTTATATGCAGCAGCGGAGGGGTTGCAAGGAAGCAATGAAGAGGAGGAAAGGATGGGAAGGTAATGTAAATGTAGCATGCAGTTAGCACCATGTGGCACAGTGTAGAGAGCCCACCAAGGTAGGCATGAGCAGTGCAGTTGGCAGCGAACAGACATGCGGGAGTAATATGAAAAAATAAACATGAATAAAATATCGCGAGAGAAAGGAAGGGGAGACAAAGAGGCCATGGGAGAGCAGGAGGAGCTCGGAGCCATGCGGAAAAGTAGAAATGATGGGGTGTATAGGCACAGAACTGACGATGAAATGAGCTAACTCTAGAAGCAAGGCTCGCTGCCGTTTGTTTTGAAGAAAAGCGGAGTACACCGACGGTGTCAGGTGTTGAATTCGAGAGTCGGCCCACAGTCGGCCCATAGTGGCTCGTCCACTATTTCTCGCCCACAAAATCATGCTGCGTCCCCTGGCACTCCACAGCGCATGCACACAAATTCGTGGCACTGAGGCGGAAACGCTGTAGGTGATAGGGGAAGTGCCCATGCCCGGTGAATAGATGAACAAGTAAACGGTTTGGGGGGAACCACCTGGTTATAGAATAGACACTGCTGACCCAGGTGTAAAGGCAGGTGCCCTTCTCCTTCCTCGGCCAGTACTGGTGCCACTGGTTCGTGGCAGTCGCATAAAGTCTCGTCCTGATCGATCGAATGGAGAGAACCCTTGTCCGAAGAGCACCAGTGGAGCATGCAGACGCAGCGGCGCTGCCGGCAAGCTCATTACCCAGCACGCCCCGATTTCCCGGTACGTGAAGTAACAGGACACTAGGACCATTTCGGGCCAGGGAACGTAGCGTACTTCTGATCCGCCGTGTCTGTTCCCGCACCCGCGCGGCCGCGACAAAGTCAGCAGCAACAAGAGACAGTCAGTGTACAAGTATACGGTGCTGTGCAGGGTAGCTATACATGCGAGGGCCGCCTCAAATGCACATATCTCCGTGGCGAATGCACTAGAGGCATTACCAACTTTGAACTCATTTATATGGACGACGCGACCACACCGATAAAGTGCGACGTACGCGGTGTCCGTGGCAATGGTGGTGAAGGCACCGTCCCTGTGAACATGATGAACAGGAACCTGGGAAAGCAAATTAGCTTGTTCAGAGGTGAGGCGCGTGATGGGAAACCGGACTTGGTCGCCATGGTTCTCCTTCAACGGGTCGAAAGGGATGTCAATTAGGTGAGGTGTGAAAGTTGCAGGGCCATAATGCGGGCACCGCGCGAAATGTGAATAGAGAAAACTCCGCCTCAAAGCGATACAATTCCACAGTTAGTGGAGGGGAATAAGCTAAGACATGAAGAACCGGCGCACTCGTCGTGTGATAGGCGCCCGTCATGGTCATGGGTAGCGACCGCTGGGCAGATTGGACACGCGTGGTAAGGTGGAGGGGGGGAAGGGAGGCCACTAAACTGGGGACGCGTATGCAACTGCAGGTAGCAAGACCTGTCTGTACAGGCGACGAATAATTGCCGGTGGGAGCGGGCGATGTAATCGCATAAAATTTAGTAATCGAACCGCCAATACCTCTGATTGAAATGTAATATATTCAAGTTGAGCAAAGAAGTTAAGTTTATCGTCAGAAACCACAGCAAGCAATTTGATGCGGTCTTTGGACTACAAAAAAGCGCCATCCAATCAGATGGACGGCCGCCATTTAGACGTTCCAATGTTACTGTTATTAAAAAATACAAACGATCTTGGATGACTAATTTGGACCTTGTTCTGTTGAGACCAATTACAGACGAAGGTAAGGACCGGTTCCGCCAAGGCCTGCAGTTGCAAACGCGAAGCACCAGTAAATAAGGATAACGGTGTCATCTGCATAGGCCTGTATGTGGACGCCCTTAGGAAGGTCGAGATCAAGCAGCGAATGATTAAGAACTTTGCGTAGGAGTGGGCTGATAGGTGTTCTCTCTGGAGTGCCATGCGACGAGCGTGCCGTCACCTCTCCTGCATGCGAACGAAATATAACCCTTCGGCCCGTCAGGATTGACTGAAGCAGGAGGTATAGGTGGAGAGGGCAACGGCGTTTCCGGAAAAAAAATAGAACCGCGTCGTGCCACAAGCTGTCGAAGGCCCCGGTGAAATCTAGCCAGATCACGACAGCGGGGTCTTCGTAGATTTTAGGGAGCACAGCCGCTGATGCAGCGCATAGAGCACCTGAAGGGGATCCCGAACATGTGTGAAGCCGAATTGGCGAGGATGGAGAAAATTTCGGGAATGTAGGAAATAATACAGCCGAGAATTGAGCAAACGTTGGAGAACCTTCCCAAAAAGAGAGTTCATTACGAGTGGCCTGTAAGTGGAGGGTAGGTGAAGGGGACGACCAGGCTTAGGTATAAAAATTATCCTGCCAGTCTTCCAACAAGCGGGATAGTGGCCCAGCTTAAGAAGGCCGTTGAATATAGACAAAAAGAAGTGGGGATGATACTGAAATAGCCGTCGGTCAATCATCCTGATAAGGCCGTCCAATGACGAGAGTTGCCCAACGAAATGGCATTTTCGACCTCCGTCATACTTAAAGGGCCGTCCATATGGTGCCTTATGGGCGGTCCTTATTGTACTGGCATGCGATTAGCCTCCTAAGGCGTTGATGGCAATTGCTGCTAGTAGTAAGGTCGTCGGCCGCCACATGCTTTCGCAAGAGCAACGCGGCGGAGTCGAGAACAGAGACTGTCGATTCGGCAGAAGGGAGAGCGAGTGCAGGAAGTGGTGTCGCTGCGACGAGTTTGCCGAACTCCAGCTGAAAGGTTTGTCGAAGATGTTTTTCGCAGTAAGATCGCGACAGAGGGTATTTTCAAAGCGGTCCTTCGCTAGTCGAATGTTGCGTTTGTAAACGCGAAGGCGCTGGCATACTGCCACCTGAAAACCTCTCGCAGGGCAGGATCCCTTGCTCGCTGAACCCGGCGTCGCATTGCCCGCACTCTTGACCGCTCTTCACTAAATTGCGAAGTCCACCACGCGTTCGCCCGCTCACCGTGCTGTCGTGCTACACCATGTACTTGCGACACAGAGCATCGTAAATGCGGTAAAATTGTGTTGTCACCAAGTCCAGCGATAGGGCCGAGGAGAAGGCACAGCGACTTACACGGGCGAAGCAAGCGGAATTCTGTAAAACCTGAAGTATCTCACAGCGTGCGAAAGTTGTTAAACGCTTGACGACTATGCCGTGAGTGGAGGAAAGAGAGAATTCAATGTATCTATGGGCCCGAGAGCGTGCCCGCATCCGATACTGCCCAATTTACCCCTTCTGCACCAATAGAACGGACACCATCGTTACATTAGTTCCCGAGCTGGCGTAGGGCGTGTCGAAAGTAGGTGGCGATGTCGGGTCGTTCAAGATGTGCACACCATTAACACAACCAAATTGTGCAAGTTGAACGCCTCATACATCGCCAGCAGCAGGACCCTATAATTCATGCTTGGCATTAAAGTTTCCGGCAAGAATAACGTTCTGGGAGGAATAGCGCCAAAAACACTGCCACAGCTCGTTTAATATAGGGTCAAAAGGTCGGTGCGGGGGGAATAGGTCACCACAAGAATAAAAGCCTGCCCGAACAGGCGCAGCTAATCGCCACTACGTGCTGCAAGATATAAACCGCAAACAAGTCGAAGCCGGGAGCCCGTGTAAGCAGCATTACGCGCGGAGTCACCCGAGCATGGAAGACTGTCCGGGTGTGCGGCGAGTTGGCGATATTTCCCTCTCGGATGTGCGGTTCTGAGACGAGGGCGAACGAAAATCCACCCCTATCTATGTAGCCGACCAACAACTTGGTCGCATCGCCGGTGTGGTCCATGCTGGCTTGGAAAAGTTACAGGGTATGTGTCCCTGCAATGATCGCTTCATAGACACTTAAGCCGGGAAATTAAATATTGCCGCCAGAACCTCATCCGCGAGCTCATGCACGAGAGCCGTAAAGCTGCACAAAAGAAGAACCATGAATCCAGTCTTCCGTTCACATAAGCACCACGGAGGGCGTGGCACAAATAGCAACAGAAAGCCAAAAGACAGGGAAAGGCAGATAGAAACCACGGAAGTGCATAGAGCACAAACACAGGCAGAAGTGTGCAAGACGAGTAAGGATGAATGTGCGAGGAGAAGAAGGAATCAAGAAGGATTGCAGCAGATGGCGAGAGGAGAAACGAAGAGCGAAGGAGTCTTGCCCAAGATAAACGGGGGCGCGCAACGGCCCCAGCCGCGTACGCGAGCCTAGCGCACGCATCCACCGAAGCCCACGAGCGTGGGATCCACCAGCCATCGCGCTGAGACCACCGCGCACTGCTCTGGGAGCAAGTTTTATTTATTTATTTATTTATTTATTTATTTATTGATACTGCAATCCCCACCGGGATTTTAGCAGGGTGGGTTACAATACATGAGAGAAAATACAACATAATGGCAAACGAAATATATGTACATGCCTAGGTCACAGTCAAGAAAGAACAAAAGAAAAATTAAGCAAAACATTTATCAAATGTGCAAACGAAATAGACGAACACTCAACGCATAAGTCGTATAGACAGTCACTATAATATAACCAATTATGTTTCAGCCATCAAGAAGGGATGCGAAAGCTGACAAAGAGTCTGCTTGAACGATACAGCTGCTGAGATTATTCCAGTCTCTGACGGTTCGTGGAAAAAAATGAATACTTGAAAGAGTCATTATGAGAACGAAAAGGTGTTATTGTTAGTTCATGTCTTTGGCGTGTCGAATAACCGAAAGAAAATGTAATATATTCGCTAACGTCGATTTTATAGTGCCCTTTAACTAACTGATATAAAAATTTTAGTCGCGATGAGCGGTTTCTATCGGATAACGGGATTAGGTTAGCGCGAGCTTGTAGTTCAGTGATTGAGCTACGTCGAAAGTTGTTATAAATGAACTGTACGGCTTTTTTTTGGACATTCTCTAGTTTCAGAATATTACCTTTTGTATAGGGGTCCCATATTATAGCTGCATGTTCTAAGACTGGGAGGACAATGGATGTGTATGCTAATCTTCTTACAGCAGGGGTAGCCAAAGGTAACGTTCTTCTTAAAAAGAATAACTTTCTGTAAACATTCGCTGTAACGTAGTGAATATGTTTGTTCCACCTAAGATTGTTTGAAATCCATAGCCCAAGATATTTCTATTCAGACACTTCAGACAAAAGCACATTGTTAAAATTATACGGAAACAATAAGCGCCTCTTCTTTCGAGTGATCCGCATGAAAATGGTCTTGTCGAAGTTTATACACATCTGCCACCGCTTACACCAAGAAGCGACACGCTGAATATCATTGTTTAACAATGCCTGATCAGAATGATCATTAACCTCCGTATATAGAACACAGTCGTCCGCGTATAATTTTATTTTGACAGAGATGCCTTCTACCACGTCGTATAAATACATAAGAAATAGGAGTGGCCCTAGGACCGAGCCCTGCGGGACACCTGATTTTACGGGTAACTGGTTAGATTGATGTCCTTTGAACGCAACAAACTGATGGCGATTGTTCAAATACGCTGATATCCAATTAACAAGTTGAGAGTTTTTAAGCAGACTATTTAATTTAAATAACAATTTACTATGTGATACTTTGTCGAAAGCTTTGGAGAAGTCCAAAAAAATTGCATCAATTTGTTTTACGTTATTTACAGATACCGCAAAATCATGGATAGTAGCAACTAGCTGTGTACAAGTTGAGTACCCTTTCCGAAATCCATGCTGGCATATTGTTAAGATGTTATGTGTATCTAAAAAATCCACGATATGTTTATGTGTTATGTGCTCTAATAATTTACAAGTGTTAGAGGTTAAAGATACCGGACGGTAATTCTTTATAGACTGTTTGGCACCGTGTTTATGAAGTGGTGTTACTCGGGCTGTTCTCCAATCATTCGGGAGTTGACCTTCTTCCAAGGAACGTAAAAACACAATGTACAAGTATTTCGAAACCCATTCGGCATACCTTTTTAGGAAAGTATTGGGTATATCGTCTGGGCCTGAACTTTCCTTTTCATCAAGCTTTAAAACCATGTGGAATATACCCTGTTCGCTTATTGATACATCAGAAATAGGGGGCAAGCAATTCTCAAACATAGGTAAGACACCATCATCACTAGTAAAAACTGAGTGGAAATGCTCATTAAATAAGTTAGCAATTTTTTCTTCATCATTCAAATGAATGCCATCAACTTCAAAAACATCGCATTGGTAATGTTTCGGTGACACTTCCCGCCAAAATCTATCTGGAGACGCTGTGATGAATTTAGGCAATGATTCTTCATAGTAACATTGTTTCTCAGTAGATAGTTGGATGCGAAGTTTAGATGAAAGAGAGAGAAATTTCTGCCGTTGTTCAGGTGAAGCACTGCTTGATTTTTTCATTTTATCGTTTAACCTCTTGAGCTGCCTTTTCAATCTCAGCGTCTCCCGAGAAATCCAGGGATTCTTTTTCCTTTTCTTAACAATAGTTGGTACATATTTTTCAATGCATTTGTTAACAATACTCTTAAAGCGTTCTCATAGTTCCTGCACATCTACAATATTCTCTCAAAATGAATCTAAGTAAAACGAAAGCGTATCTATAATCGAAACATAAGGTTAGCCATATTCATTCCTGGCCCGCATGTGGGCTATCCGGCTAGCTAAAATTGGGCAGGGGTGGTCTTTAAGAGGATCGTAGTTCGGTCTACCAGCTCTCTGGCACTCATTAGAGCAAACTGCCGTGTCGCCCATGCGGACAGTGCACTCCGCGCCAAGATGTGGGCCCGAACAGCGCGTGCACACAGCCACAGCCACTTGCTGTCGCACTGGACAAGCGTGACAAGGATGGCCATACGTCGCGCAAAACGTGCAAGTGGGGACATGGAGGTCCTCGAACACATCCGCTCACGTCCAGGCCACCATGACTAGGCCGCGGCTCAGAAGCGATCAGAACGAGGGAGGATTGATCTCCAACACGTGGGGGAAGTTATTTATCTAAACATCAATTGGTTCATTCAAGGACCAGATCGCACAGATAACAAATATCCTCAGAAATAATTCTCGAACGTTAGCATTGTTTTCAAAGGGGCTGGTTGGTTCATCTTCAGAATATAATCAGTAAACAGTACATTGTCCTGTGCTCTTTACTCGTTCGTCCTGTGTTGCGCTGTTCCTGTTTTTATTTTAATTATCGAAGTCTCGTGTCACCACGAGCGACATCACTCTGCGGACACGACTACGTAGGCTCAGGGCACGACTACGTCACCGTCCGGCTTGGAGAATGGCCGCCGCGAGGAGAAGGAAAATGGGCTTTCGGTTTGAGATCTGAGATATTTCCGCGGCGCGTAGCGATGTAATACATTGCAGACACGATCGTTATTACGCAATGTATGCTCTGCGCTTGTCAGCTCAAAATAGCCGAGCCTGGTGAGGGGCCCTTTAAGCGGAAGCAGAAACGGCAGGTCAAAAAGGTTTTGTCTTTCAGTTTCTAGGTAGCAGATTTATGCGTTCGAAGAATAATGCGAAGCTCTCATGTCCGCAGCTTGTGTGTTAGTCGCATTTGACACATTTTTCTTAGGCAATTTACGTTCAAACTTTCAATTAGCTAATAATGCACTTGCGCTGCGTGGAGGGCCTAGAGCAATGAGGATACATGCTGCATTTCCGCTCACGTGAATGCGCGCCTGACGTACGTCGCTTGCCGTGCTGTTAATTGTGTAACATCGTTTAATGTCAACAACAGCTTCACTGTGCATCCACGTTCACAGGGTGTAATGTAGGCATATTTTTCTCGTTTCCTTCAACCTCGCGACCACATTTCTCCAACAGAAAAGTCTCGGCGATAGATTCTTCTTAGCCAGCTTAGTGGAACGCCGCAGCATGGCGCACGTCAGCTACCATGCTTTAGGCGCTTCTGCGGCGTAGCAAGGGCCCGTGTTATTAAAGCCTGAGCCCGACCCAGGAGCTCCAAGACAGGATCACAACAGTGGTAAATATTTAACCTATGGCCACAGGATCCGAAGCTGAGTGTCACGCCCGATTAGCTAAATACTGATTCTTACAGAAGCTGAATATATCTGAATGATATATGGATGAACTGTACCAGAGGCAAAAAAACAACTTTCAAAGGGAAACAGTTTATTTGAAGGCTTTCCTGAAAGATTTGGTAATGGGGGAATAAAATCCATCCGAAAATACATCCGAAAATACCCGATTTGGGGAAACAGTAATAACAAACACTCCATACACTTCGGTGGTCGCAGGGTGCGCCTTCCATTGGTGCGTTCGTTTTGCTCTGGTTGGTGCGCCCACCGCGTGTTCGTTTCGGTCGAACAGTTCTGGTTGCCCGCATGCCCCTAGAACCAGGCAGGGACATTTCGGCATGGCTGCTCTCTTGAAGTTCTATGGCTAGCAGACATCTAGAAGGGGTGATAAGCGCTCGCCACCATCTTTGTGAAGACTTGACGGATTGTAGCGCGGGCACTTGAGGAATTATACCTTGCGCAGCCAACTGGCTACGGTCTTCAGATTTCATTACTTCTAGCGTTATATTGCGTTCCGTCTTGCAAGGCGGTGAGATACGGGCGACGATGAACCATTTGAGGCGGATTTGAAGGTGTGTGTAAGTCCCGTAAATGCTTCTTCCTTGTCGAGAACAAGTCGCGCTTCTTCCGTGTCGCGCTCTCATGCATGCTCGTTTCCTGCATAGCGTTCGGCTCAAGTTGTAGAGCTGATTCCCACTCATTTCGGTGCCTCTTCGGTTCATCTTTCCCTTTTGTTATTGCTTTTCACATCTCTCGCGTACATGCGGTAATATCTCCATTCTTATGCAGTTGGCCAAGGCGTCCCAGCTAGTGAGCGTTCGCTCCGTCTCTACGTCGTATGTTAGGCTGGCAGCTCGAAATAGATTTGTTCGAACTAGGCCGTTGATGTTAGAAGAATGCAGTGCTTTAAGTAATGGCCGCACGTGCATTATCTCATTGCTCTCATGATCGTCAGATACAGTTTTTCGTGTGAAACGTTTGATTCGCTGGTCACAGGTGGAGGTAGCCGCCGCACCAGCTCCATCACCACAGGGACAGAAGAGAAGCACCATCAGCTGAAACAAACCTCTCGTAAAGAAGGTCAAGCAGGTCGACACGAAATTCTGTGGGTACAAGACGTAGCTGTTATCTTGCTTTTTCGTGTCTTGTCAAATGATGACAAAACGCCAACTCCGCAGTGTTGCCAATGGGCAACGTGATCGCAGCGAGCAGGCACCCTCGAGCGGTCGCCTTCAGGGATACGATCGCTTACACGCGACTTCACGTCTTGGCATCGGACACGACTGAACCGTCTATTGAGCTGTGTAAGATAAGGTGCTCAGTGCGCTTGCTTTGCTGAATCGCGCGTAATATCAGGAAAGAAGACGTATCTGCGAGTTCAACTATATATTTTCGAGATGGAAGCGCATAAATAGGCCGACTAGACCAAGTGCGCGTCGGCCTCGCCTGCCGCTGCCGTGCTGATAGCGCGTTTACCTTAGCATGACCGCGTGCCCCTGCATTAAATTTTGCAACCTCCGGACAGATTTGGGTTACCTTTAGAATCACAGCCCACTTGATTTTTTATCAAGACCGGAACTATACTAGCGAACAACATTCGGAGGCTATGAAGGGAAACTACGGACGCGTGACTGCTGCACATGTGTTACCATACCAGGCAGCCCGGCAGCGATGACAGTGAGTTTTTCTGCTCGGAACAGACGCTGAATCGACGCAGCTACCACGGGCAACGGTGTTGCGTTTGCGTCAACGCCGAAGGGAAGAGCCGCAAAGTATACTTTTACACTCGGTGGTGTGTTTTGTCTTATTTAACTGTTGCTAATAAGGTGTTTATGTCTTCTTTTTTCTCAGCCTACCCTAGCGCAGAATCGAATGCGGGCCTCTTTTCAGAGGCGCTCTCACTTGTGCGTACTTTTGCCTCCGTAGGTTTCTCTTCATAGCCACATAATGTTATCCGCAAGCATAGCTGGCTGCCGTCTGGCAGCCAGCGAGCTGCCAGACCTCTTTCAAAAAACATCTTTCAAGCGCGCCCATCCCCTAGAAGCTTCGTCAGTAAGCCAGGCCCCCAAAATTAAATCCGCCACCCTTGTTGATGCACCTAGCCCATCCAATAACAAGCTTCGTGCCAATCAATATAATTCAGTAGAATTTCTATTGCCTCTCCACAAACCACACCCCCTTCCAGCAATGGCTCTTTATGCAAACCATACTACCTCCCTTTATCCTACGAGAGACAAGGCACGCCTGAAACATTCCAGACTGTCAAGCTATGCATGCCTAAGTCGCCGCTCCGCTGTCATCCATTTGTATTCGCCACGACATCGCTCGTGAACAGGTAGACCTTCCATCCACGTTACTTTCATAGTGAGAGCCCTTTCCAAATATCGAAATCCCCCGCACTCAGCTGTCACTCATTGTGAATGTCTACAATCCCAGAAATTTTACCACCATCCTATGTTCTCTCTTTCATTTTCTTCGATCCTTTCTAAAACTCATGACATTATTCTTCGTGGAGACGTCAGTGCTCCGTATACCATCCGCAGTTACCGAAACAGTATGCGCCCTGGCCGGCTTGTTCACGCACACACTATGCAGCATTCATATGCGTTTATCAATTGACCAGACACACTCACGTGAGACGGACACGCACGGATAAAGAAAGGGGTCAGACAAAGAGACAATCTCTCCTGTGCTATTCACTGTAGGCTTGGAAGAAGTATGCAAGCTATTAAACTGTTGATGCTTAGGAGTAAGGATCCACAGCGAATATCTCAGCGACCTTCGGTTTCCAGCTGACATAGTCCTGTTCATCAACACTGGGACGAGTTACAACAAATTATTCAGGACCTTGAAAGAGAGAGTGTAAGAGCGGGGTAGAAGAATTATATACAGAAAAGAAAGATAATGGTATGGTATGGTATGGAGAACTTTATTGGGTCCTGAAGGTCAACCATACGTTGACGCGGGCCGCTCCCACGTTGGGACTGTCAGGCCGAGCCCTTCAGCCACATCGCGGGCCTTCTGGACTGCCCGTAATTGGTCAGAGAGTGATTCACTGTGTAGCATTTGCCGCCACCATTCTTGTTCCTTGTCACGGTCTGTGAAGACCGCGGGGCACTGCCAAAGCATGTGGTCAAGAGTAATGATGCCATTGCACTTATTACAGTTGGTTTTAATTTCCCTCTCCGGATAGATCCTGTTAATAAAATATGGACTTGGGTATGTTCTTGTCTGTAGCAAACGTAATGTGACCGCTTGGGCTCTGCAAAGCTTACCGTGTGGCAATGGGTATTGCCTTCGGCTTAAATAATAATGCTTCGTGATTTCGTTATATGTTAATAATTGATCGCTGTGTTCCCCGGGTGAAGTATAAGTTGCTCGGTCTTGAAGAGAACGGCTAGAAAGTCCTCGTGCTGCTTCATTTGCCACCTCATTGAGGTTTCTCCGAGCTCCGTCCACCACCCCCAGATGTGCAGGAAACCAGCGGATTTCGATCCTCTCACTCTTGACCTTCTCTAATAATTTTGTTCCTATCTGTGTCACATATCCGTTGGTAAAGTTGCGTATGGCTGTTCTAGAGTCGCTGTAAATATGTGTCCACCGATTAGCCCGGATGGCTAAGGCAATTGCTACTTGCTCTGCTACTGTGGGGTCTTTGGTATAGACGGTGATGGCATCCTGTATGTTACCTTGAGTGTCTACGACAACGGATGTATACGCATCCTTATTTTTAACCCAGGCAGCGTCAACGAACACCGCGTGCTGCTTATGTTGATCTATGTCTTGAAGGAGTGCCTTCGCCCTTGCCTTCCGTCTCTCGAGGTTATGTTTCGGGTGCATGTTCCCAGGGAGCGAGGTCGTCTTTATTGTTTCTCGTAGTCCCGCTTGTAATTGTGTTAATAATTCTCCTTCGTTGGTGTGGTTGTTAATTTCTACGCCAATTTCTTCAAGTAGCGCCCTCCCAGGGCGTGTCCCCATTAGTCTCTCCTGGTGGGCCACCTGTTGAGCCTCAGCTATCTCCTCTAGTGTGTTATGCAGCCCTAGGCGCAATAAGCTATCATTGGCTGTGCTGATGGGAAGTCCTAGTGCAGCCTTTATAAGTCGCCTGATTAAAGCGTTTAGCTTGTTCTTATCAGCCTGTGTCCATTGTAGCATGCCAGCCACGTACGAGAAATGGCAAAAGGCGAATGCATGTACCAATCTTATGGCACTGTCTTCTCCTAGCCCCTTATGCTTGTTGGTAACTCTACGCAGAAGCCTAATGACTTCTTCTGACTTGTTAGAGATGTATTCTATCATCCTGCAATTAGAACCGTTCGCTTGCAGGAGAAGTCCTAACACTCTAATAGTCTCCACCTGCCTGATTGGTTCTCCATTCTTGGCGCATATGTCAATGCGGGGTTCTTCCTCTGGGATATATCCGTTCGGCCTGCGCCCACGCTTACTGCTCCGTAATTCCAATAGTTCTGATATTTTAGCAGAGCAGTTCAGCAGTCCCATACCCTCAAGTGTTGTTTCTACCACATAAATGCTTTCCTGTAGTTTGATCTGTGTTTGTCCCATATTACCTTCGGCACTCCAGATTGTTACATCATCTGCATATATAGCAAAGTGGATACCCTCAATCTGCGCGAGACCTCGAGCCACTTTTGACATTGCCAAATTAAATAACATGGGAGATAGGACAGACCCTTGTGGTTTCCCACGATTCCCAAGTTCCAGGGTTGTCGATTGGAGTTCGCCTAACCTGAGACAAGCAGAACGGCCACCGAGAAAGGCTTTGACGATATTGTGCAATCGCTTACCCAATCCCATGTCCGAGAGGATATCCAATATGGCCCTGTGCTTGATGCGATCAAAGGCCTTTTCTACATCTAGGCCTAGAAGAGCTCTCGTATGTAGCAAGAATAAGGTGATGCTTGATTAAAAGCATTGCATCTTGAGTCGAAAGTCCAGGACGGAAACCGATCAGGTTATGCGGAAGAACATTTCTGTTTCGCTTCAAGAACATTGTTTCGCTTCAATCAAGTGCGCCAGCCTACTGTCCATGATTTCGATATCCTCCTCTGTGGTAATATCCTTCGTTGCCGCCTTTACATCTTCCCTGAGCTGAGTGGTCCAAGTTTGGAGTGTTTTCTTTTGTCCTTCCTCTGTGTCAGCTCTGCTTTTCCTTGCTTTCCGAAAAAGATCCCAGTCAATGTAGTTAAAGTGCTTTATCTCATTACTTGGTGTTTCCAATAGTATTTGTAATATGTAATGATCACTACCCAGGTCAATATTAGAGTTATTCCAGCCAGCGTTCGTTAAGTTTGATACAAAAGTAAGGTCTTGGGTGGAGTCCCTGCATGTAGATGTACCACACCTAGTGGGATAAGCTGGGTCTGTGATGAGGGAGAGATTAAGATCTGTAGCTAGGTGCCAGAGTCCATCCCCTTTCTTAGTATTCCAGCGATATCCCCAGGTTTGATGTGGGGCGTTGAAATCCCCTCCAATAATGAGGGGAGCGTGCTTAGTAACAGCCATAGTCTTATTAAGAAGTGCCCTGAAACTCTGTTTCATGTCGCTAGGGCTGCTATAAACATTAAGACAAAAGAGGCTTTGCGGTTTGCTTCTATTCCTTTTCAAAATTATTTCCACTAGTGAGTATTCTAATTTGTTTAGTCCAAGGCGCAAATCATGTTCTATGTAAGGTATTTCCTTATCTACGAGCGTGGCTAGCCCCCTACCCGGCTCTTTGCCCCTGCATGTCGCTTTGGATCCGGATAGGCTGATCTCGTCCGCCAAGGTTTCCTGCAGCATAATTATTTTCGGTTTGTCTGGAGAGGTTTTTATTACCTGCATAAGAGGTGCTTTTTTGTGATAAAATCCTCGGCAATTCCATTGCCGCACGGTAAAGCTCCCCCTGCTGGCCATTGCTTATAGAACCCGCCTTACTGCTACCCGCTAGAGTACGCTTCGTAGAACCCCCCGACACGCCAGGGAGCGATCTGACGCTTTCTGCTTCTGAGGGTAGGTATTCGTCGTCATCGCCCTGTGCTTCTACTTTGGTGAGCCTGTTTTCAGCCGTCAGTCTCCATTTCCATAACTTATCAACTTTGAAGGTAGTTTTATCTATGGCATCTCTAAGTTGTTTAATCGCCTCCTTGATCTCTTCCAAAGCAGAGCACACTGTCATTTCTACTGGGCTTATTGCCCGCTTCTTTGGAGCTGGTGTGTTTTCTTCATCCTGGCTGTTGTCATTATTCACCGGTTTGGCTATTGCTACTTTTGTGGAGTTAGTCTGCGAGTTCTTGCGAAGTTCTACAACCTGCTTAGTAAGTTCTTCATTTGCCTTTCTCAGATACGTTACTTCTTTATTTACCTGTTCTACCCTGGCATCATTATCTCCGACCAGCCGCTCCGCACCGCTCTCCGCAGCCCTCACAGTACCTTTCACTTTGTCGGCCCAGGTTGTTCCAGATGTCGTCTTGTCGCCAGGCGTCTGCCCTCCTCCTTCGAAGCGCACCTGAACTTCGCGTGATCTGGAGCGGCTTCTGCCCTTCGACGGCGAGCGGCGTCTTGACCGTGTGGGGCTCCTTGAGCACGTGCGCCCCCTGGTGCCCGTTTGGGCATCCCATTGCAGCTGTGCTGATGTCGCCTCCGATGCAGATCTGTTGCGTTCTCGTCGACGAACTCGTACCACGTATGGAATTTGGTACCGCTGTCGGCAAGTCTTGTCCCCAGTTGGGTGGTCCCCTCCACAGAATTTGCACTTAGGCACACACATGTGATTGTCCTCCGGGTTTTGAGTTCCACATCCTCTGCACTGTACCACGTCCGGTGTTGGACATACATCTGATCGATGTCCAATCTTTCCGCAGGCATAGCAGACATCAAACTGCTTCCTATACAGGTAGCACTTGACGAGGGTCGACCCGTATCTTACATAATTGGGTACCTTGAGCCCATCGAACAGAACAATAACCGAACCCGTGGATTTAATACGTTTGGCTGCCAATGCCAGTGGGTTAAAGTCATGCATAATGTTCTTTGTTATCGTGGCCTGATTGTCTCTCAAGTCAACTCTCCGAATCACTCCTTTACACGTGGTATGCGGAGCTGTCTCGTAGGCGTTCACTTCGTATTCGGTTTCCACTATAATGATTGACCTGATTCGCACATACCTGGCAGCATGGCTGGGATCTGGTGTACTAACCACCACGATGTTTTGCGTGAAGTTAGGGCAAACGACATCCTCTCGGGCTTGTTGCGGAGTCAGGCCCGATGCTTCAATAACCGCCACGCCTATCGCTGTGGTGCTCACTTTGCTCAAGTTGAGACCCCCTCGTGGGCGGATGATGATTTTTCTGTGCTCCTCGGGCAACAGGGGCATCCTTGATGCCTTGACAATCCGGTTTTTGAACATAGTGGTTGTAGGTCCCTTGTTCTTGCTGCTGTTGCCTTGCTCTCGCTGGCTCTGCGGCGATGTTTTCCCATCACCAGTAATCCTTGTGGTGGAGCGAAATTTTCGGCTTGTCACAATTTGCCAACCTAGATCTTCCTCACTCTCTTCTAATCCGGTAGCGTCTTCATCTTCCATGCGCGTTTCCGCCATCGCGGCACGGCGGGGCCAGTAGGCCTACTTGGGTCTTGCACCAAGAAAGGCCAGTAACAGTCCAAAAATGAAAGTCCCACCTTAAAGAAAGGTGTCCGCAAATTGCCGGTGACTTCACAAATCCAGTGATGTGCTTGAATCCGTGATGGTGGCAAAGAAGGCTGCACAAACATTCAAAAACGACGGAGCCGATGTAAGGGACGTCCGCACCTCGGCGTCTTCTTCTTCCACCTCCAAAGATAATGGTCAATAGCCTGGGAAGGGAACAAGAGTTCAGGATCGCCAGTCAGCCTCTGGAGTCTGTGAAGGAATACGTTTACCTAGGTCAATTGCGCGCAAATGACCCTGATCATGAAAATGAAATTTATAGAAGAATAAAAATGGATTGGAGCGCATACGGCAAACATTGTTGAGCCTGACTGGAAGCTTACCATTATATTTAAAAAGAAACGTGTGCCATCAAATATTTCTACCGGTGCTGACATATGACGCAGAAACTTGGAGACTTACAAAGAAGCTCGAGAACAAGTCAAGGGCCGCGCGAAGCGCAATGGAACGATCAAAGTTACGCGTAACATTAAGAGACAGGAAGAGAACGGTATGGGTTAGAGACCAAACCGGGATAGCCGATATTGTAATTAAAATTAAAAGAAAAAATTTAAACTGGATAGGACATGTAATGCGTAAGTTAGATAACAGTTGGACCATAAGGGTTGCAGAATGGGTATCAAAAGAAGGGAAACGCAATCGAGGACGGCAGAACACTAGGTGGAGCGATGAAATTAAGAAATTAGCAAGCGCTAGTTGGAATTGATTGGCGCAGGACACTGGTAATTGGAGATGGCAGGGAGAGTCCTTCGTCCTGCATTGGGCACAAAATAGGATTATTATTATTATTATTATTATTATTATTATTATTATTATTATTATTATTATTATTATTATTATTATTATTATTATTATTATTATTATTATTATTATTATTATTATTATTATTATTGTTGTTGTTGTTGTTGTTGTTGTTGTTGTGGAGGTGGAGGTCGTGGTGGAGTTCCATGCCATCCTACATGACATGTGATATATGCGGGTTATTGTGACACATCACTCTACTTCTAAACTTGCTCCTACTAGGTGTTACTTTGCTCAAAAAGTTATACATCATATTTTCTACGCACATAATCTACGCACACTAAAATATTTCATGTGCGAAACAATAAAACTGAAAATGACGTAAATTTGTTGGCAGGGCTGTGCACTACCTCCGAGATCAGCCCGGAAAGAGGATTGAAACACCCGATACAGAAATGTGGCGCTAATGTCACTAAGAAAGACGTTGGCTTTATTAATAAACATATATAAAATTGTCCGATGGCAGGATTCAGAGGACTCCTGTCCACTGCGATAAGGACCTCCATCGGGATACTTTCGACCTGCAAGGCGCGGGCAGCAGCCATAGCGCTTGCCTTCAAGATGGAGAGGCAAAAAAGAATCTGCACTGGTCATGGCGACATCCTAGGCTGCATGCTGTGTGCTCCCTGGCGGGCACCCTCCAACAGAAAATTTACAGAATACTAGGCACCACATTAGAATGGTACCACGCGATAACTTGGTGCCAGCCTCACTAGGGACTCGAGAGAAACGATAGGGCGGAACGAACTTCTCGAGGAATAAGCGTCCGAGCATGGGTCGATCATTTTAAGGAACCTCCGATCCACCCGCACGACAACTCTGAAAAACCAAAGAAAAGAGTCAAAATTACAGCCACCGAGAACGCGACCTTATGGTACAACAGGTCAGAGAGTGAAACCGCATAACACAAACACATCTCCACACCTCCAAATACTTAGGAACATGCACCCTGCGCTCTATGGGGACAGCTTTCCTTGATACGGGGAACGGCCAACTCTTGCCCACGTAACGCGAACGTGTAAGCTATGGCCTCCAAATTTCCATTCGCCCCTTACGACGCCAATTCCGAGTACGAGAAAGTGGGACGCTTCGCTTGCTAGCGGAGATCTGGAGCGTCAGAGAGCTCTTTTCGATCAACGCCAGTGAGCCCCGAGCTGAACAATCCACCCAGCGCCGAAAATCCTTTAGAGAAATAAAGTTTATGATGCTACTGTTACTTAGCTTACGTTTAATCCAGTTCATACTGCCACTACAGCTGTACGAGTTTTACACTTCGTGTAGTATTATAACATGTTACTATCGCATTCATTGCTTCATACTTATGGTGAAACTGAATTTTTTTCTGAAGGGGAAGTTGGCGAATCGCTGCTGAAGGGTCTGTTTATTTTATTGATATGCTTCATAGCGCTTAGAAGTTGGGGAGCCTGAGTCCCTGTTGATACAATGTGTACAATGTAGTGTGATTAATGTCTGCGTTTGTGATCTTCGTATGATTTAGGCGCAGCGAAAGGCAAAAGAAAACATCGTGCACAAACAGCCAGATGCAAGATAGGAGCTGTTTTCCATCCATGTATCCACGGGAGTAGCACTAGCCCCTGTTGAGCGATTCCTTATCGAGGTTGGAATTGTGGAACTGCTTTCAGAAATATATATTGCTGTACTTGCAGAAACGTCAACAGAATAAATTTGGCGAAAGCACGGACAACGGCGGTGCGCTTTTGTTGTACCTGAAACATGTATGCTGATTGTTACCTGTTCTTGTGTTTTCGGAGCATAAAAACCAGAGAAAAAATTGTTTGATAAACTTAATCGTTATAATCCACCACTACTGCGATAATATAAACGCAGAATGCTTTTCTTTCTCGGCAAATCGCCGCAACGAAATGAAAGAGAAGTCGTGCTAGCGAAATAATCCTGCATTGTAATAACACTTGCCTGTACTGATTTCTACCTCTTTAGCGGCTTAACGCAATTAGCTAAACATACCCATCAAGCAGAAACTTTCCATTCTAGTGTAGCGCTTTTTTTATTGTTTCAGGCCCTCGCTATGACAGACGAAGACGGTTCTTGGTTTATATCTTTTAAACGTCAGGGCATTTTATGTCCTTGGTGGAAGGACCTATATAAGATATGTTTCATCGAATATTTTCCAAATTTTTGAAAATTGCCCTGTCAGATAGCACAATTCTAGACCATGAGCTGGTGTACATGAACAAGCGGATATTTCTTTCACGAAAACTAAAATGCAAATTGAATAAATAAAAAAGACACTGATAAACCTTTTAACTAATTATCTTAGGCACATACTGCAAGTTATAAATTCTAGCGGGATAGCATGCAAGGCATATCCACAAGAAAATATTGTATGGATGGTACCATTTACGAGATATGCGCCGTCAAACTTGCAATAATAATACAATCTGGTTCCATTTACGACATTTCAAGCATTGTAGCACAGAAGCAACAGAAATGCGAATTCATTTCTCCGATATCTTGGGGAATAAACATCTCGTAACGTGTCATCTTACGAATTTGTTCCAAGTGGATCCGGCTTACGAAGTTCCCGGCTAAAATTCTTAATTGCGATATGTGCCATAACGTGTTTGGTTAAAAACTGAATTAGCCAATTCTTGTGAATTAGTCCTTTACACATTTCAATTCAGACGAGAGCAGGCGAGCTCAAGCACTGGATTCTGCTATTTTTCACAAACAATATTTAATGTGTTTGAAAGCGTTCGCTGAAAAGCACGGTATTGTCTGCCTTGATTGGCGGTCAATTTCCTGTGTCTCCATGACTTTCATTGTTTTTTTGTTCTGGAATAAATAATGCATGGCATCGCAAGTTTTTGCCATATGTGGCGTGTACCCTTACAAAAATGACATTAGACTGTCTATAGAAAGTCTATAGACTTTTCATAGACGACCTTTCCTTTCTATAGATTTGGACTTTTGTTGATATAAAGTCTATAGACTGTCTATAGACGAAAGTCGATAAAGCTTCTATTTCTTTTTGTCTATTCGCAGTCTATAGACGGTCTATAGAAAAAAGTCGATAAGGTGTTTGTTTCCTTTTTGTCTGCTTCCCCTCTATAGAATGCCTACAGACGAAAGTCGACACAGTCTCTATCTATTTTTGTCCATACTTTGTCTTTAGACTTTCTATAGACGAAAGTCGATAGGGTTTCTATTTCTTTTTGTCTATTCGCAGTCTATAGACAGTCTATAGAAAAAAGTCGATAAGGTGTTTGTTTCCTTTTTGTCTGCTTCCCCTCTATAGAATGCCTACAGACGAAAGTCGACACAGTCTCTATCTATTTTTGTCCATACTTCGTCTTTAGACTTTCTATAGACGAAAGTCGATAGGGTTTCTATTTCTTTTTGTCTATTCGCAGTCTATAGACGGTCTATAGAAAAAAGTCGATAAGGTGTTTGTTTCCTTTTTATCTGCTTCCCCTCTATAGAATGCCTACAGACGAAAGTGGATACAGTCTCTATCTATGTTTGTCCATACTTTGTCTATAGACTTTCTATAGACGAAAGTCGATAGGGTTTCTATTTCTTTTTGTCTACTCGCAGTCTATAGACGGTCTATAGAAAAAAGTCGATAAGGTGTTTGTTTCTTTTTTGTCTGCTTCCCCTCTATAGAATACCTACAGACGAAAGTAGACACAGTCTCTATCTATCTTTGTCCATACTTTGTCTATAGACTTTCTATAGACGAAAGTCGATAGGGTTTCTATTTATTTTTGTCTATTCGCAGTCTATAGACGGTCTATAGAAAAAAGTCGATAAGGTGTTTGTTTCCTTTTTATCTGCTTCCCCTCTATAGAATACTTACAGACGAAAGTGGATACAGTCTCTATCTATTTTTGTCCATACTTTGTCTATAGACTTTCTATAGACGAAAGTCGATAGGGTTTGTATTTCTTTTTGTCTACTCTCAGTCTATAGACGGTCTATAGAAAAAAGTCGATAAGGTGTTTGTGTCTTTTTTGCCTACTTCCCCTTTATGGACTACCTATAGACGAAAGTGGATACAGTCTCTATCTATTTTTGTCCATACTTTGTCTATAGACTTTCTATAGACGAAAGTCGATAAGGTTTCTATTTCTTTTTGTCTACTCGCTGTCTATAGACGGTCTATAGAAAAAGTCGATAAGGTGTTTGTTTCTTTTTGTCTATTTCCCCTCTATGGACTACTTTTAGACGAACGTCGATACAGTGTCTATTTATTTTTGTCCATATACTTTGTATATAGACTTTCTGTAGACGAAAGTCGATAAGATTTCTATTTCTTTTTGTCTACTCGCAGTCTATAGACGGTCTATAGAAAAAATTCGATAGGGAGTTTGTTTCTTCTTTGTCTACTTCCCCTCTATATGGGCTACCTGTAGACGAAAGCCGATACAGTTTCTATTTATTTTTGTCCATACTTTGTCTGTTGACTCTCTATATTATGGACAATAGTCGACAAGGTTTCTATTTTTTTCTCTACTCCTGGTGTATTGAATGTCTATAGAAGAAAGTCGATAATATGTAATTCCGAGTTCCCATACCCCCCGCCCTCTGCGAACGCGATGATATGGCACTGGTTCATGCACGACGGCACCGCAACCCCGGCGCGGAGGGCAAACCGTGCAGACTGCACCGAACGAGGATCGCGGCGGAGCAGGCACCGTCCGAGACACCAAGGTCTTCCAGGTTCCCGAAGGCCCTAAACCTGGCTGCTTCCCGGACGTACACTTCGCGAAGACCAGGTGGTGAAGGTCAGATGGTGAAGATGTGGCAAAGGGGGTGAATAAGTGGCGAAAGCCCGCAGACCAGGTGGTGAATTCCCCACCTCTGAGTTGTCGTGGTCTTGCATGTCTATAGATTAACAATAGACAAACATCGTTAATCTGGGCCCAACCCGTGTACGCTGTAACCAAGCGCAGGTACCGGTGGATAATACATAGCTGCATTTGATATAAGCCACTAAAGTTGTATACTGCTGAGATTGCTATAGAGCCTATTTGTAGACTTTAGTATACACATAGTGTATACCTCCGCATTTGTTGACCACATATGATCTACGTAGTCACTCTCGGCAATCCCAAGACAGTCTTCACAGTTGTCGCATCACTTTTGCGGCAGTAGAATAACGGAAGCAAAACGCCGATCCAATTGTTAAAATATATGTTATGAACGCCAGCTTCAGATACAAGTGGATTCGAAACAGGCATCAAGCTAACAGCAAAGACACTCGTAATGTTTGTAGCTGACAACGCGGACTTTGTGAATGTGCCATGAACCGATGTCGCCCATGTGGTGTTCGCGTTGTGTGTCGTCCGATTCTCGGATACTTTTCACATTGTCTTCATATCTCGGCTGCGTCACTAACATCGGGCGACTTTTGTTGCCTAATATCCTGCACTATAAACTCATCAACGTTTCTCATTCACTTAAAATAGGTGCCAAATTCTCTGAGCCCACCCAGTATTTCGCCGGCGGTATGCCTGCGCAGCCACGCATATGAGTACCTCAGTGCTGTACTGATTGCTTTGACCTATCATCGGAACATAAAATTAGCACTAACATACGTGCGGGCATCACATTTAGCGGTACGCTGGAAGATATGCTACAAATACGCTGTATTACTCATCGACGCTGACAATAATGCGTCTAAAACGTCTGAAGGGCACCGTAACGGCTTTTACAAACAGCGCATTCATGTTAGCGTTCCAGTCTGATGCGATAGCCCACAGCGTTTGTCTTACAACCTGCCAGCGCATATCCTTCGTCCACGAAAAAAATGCATAACGGAAAAGAAAAGCCACCCGTTCCGGCGCGCATGGCGCATCAGAGAGAGAGAAAGAGACAAAGAAAAAAATGAAGGAGGAAAAGGCGCTCACACTCCTCCGAGCGCGCACGCCCTCCGCGCGGAGCTCCTGCGCATGCTCGGAGTTCTTGCGCATGCGCGGCGGTGCGCCGTCTCAACGAGCGCGCCAGGCACGTAAACGGTTGTGCCGGTGTGCGGCGTCTCCCTGAACGTTGGTGTCTGTGTATGCGTGTCTTCTTTGTGGCATCACAAGTCAACTACATTGAATGGTAAGCTTTATCAAAGACGTTTTGCGTCAATACCTCATGATTATGTGAGCGCATTTCGTAGCGCGAACCGGCTGCACATAGCGCAGGCGACTCGGGTATAGTGTCGGTTTGTCGTTGACATGGTTTGATAACGCGCTCCTGTTCTCGCTTCTACTATACGGAATGTTTTACGGCGAGCGATCGCTCGTGCTTGTTGATTTTATCATTATAGCTTAGGTGCGTAAAAAAGGAAGTACACCATGTTTTAACTTGATACTGAGCTACCACTAAGCGGATTGTGTGTGTTGGGCAGCCAGTGTGGTAGATCTCATTTAGTGGCGCTTGATCCGGCCGCGATGAATGCTGCACCGTATGTGTAGCGAAATTCTCGTGACACGCTTTACGCATATATCTCGAAATTGTGTTAGCATCAAGAATTTTCAAACAGACAGGCATAGTTGAATAACTGCTAGCGTACTAGGATGAAAGGCCGTGTTTGCGGGGCATGCATCAGCAGTGTGTGCGCTGCCGTTTTCGCATAGTTTAAAAGTAGCAGTATTTTTAAGGTTCCTGGCAACCAATCTAAATAATTTTGGGAAGTTACAGCAAGCAAAACACGAGACTTGAAGAAATATCTAGTAGAAATCTCTAGATTCACCCAATCTATTTATATGCAACCACAAACGCTTTTGGAGCATGAAACCTGCGATAAGCTTAGTCACTTGCAGCTCCGCAACTTAGCCGAAAAAATTAGAGAACAATAAATTAGTCGCTCCGGGAACACCTTTACACGTTTCAAACTGAAGGCATTGCGTTTGACGGTAGTTGGAAGATTTGTTTTTTGTCTCTTTTTTAAACAATTTAGCAGCAGAAGTTATCTTTCGAGCTATATGAAAAGCGTTAAGCGGCTTCCGATGCTTCGGCGTTCTGTAGTTTACGTGCTCTTAATCACAAGGCAGCTGCTGGCGCAGATGCGCATTGTGCTAATCGTGCATGGTATGAAGCCATTGTCGTGCGTAATAAGTGTTCCGGTTTTCATTACTGTTGCATGTAGCGCCGTCGTCTTGGACAGACTGCATACAATATGCGCTGTACAAAAGAAAAAAAGAGCCAGATTATCAATTTGGTGGTCTTTTCTAAGTAGATAACGCACAGATTATTCAAATAATTCAGTGGGCATTGCATTTGTTCTACCCTTATCAACACACCTAAGAGATCGTAACATGTTTTAGTTGATAAGTAACCTGATCAGTACGCCCCCATTCATGTGCATTCTACTGAAAGTGTGGCAAATGTATTCATCTCGAAGTATAAGAAAAGAGACATTGCAGACTGTTCTAAGCGGAAGTAAATTTCAAATCTTAACGTGATTGTTCAAAACTGCAGTCAGTATGCTGAGCATGTTCGTTCGGCACGGGCATATTGTATTAACACCTGAAAAATGTGCACAGTCCAGCCAGGTATCTTTGTTTCAACAAGTATTATTATAGGAATCGTTTGGGATTCTCGCATTTCTTTTATTTTTATAAGTACACTGTGTGTCACATGAACCTGTCCTAAAACGAAACGTACCGTTGCTGGCACCGGCGACCATTACGGTTGTCTAACTGCTTATCATACTGTAGTATAACGAAACATCATAATGGTACTGATTAATATTCCCATGTAGTCTTTAGTCAGAGGTAAACAAAGTTAACTATAGAGGCATAAGTGATGAGAGCAAATTATATTGAAAACTACTACTGAAGCGTAAAAATAACTAATTGTATAACTCATTGTATAGTTTTTCCTCACATTGTTGCATTTGCTTTACGTGTGTCTCTGTGTCTTCCGTGCTGTACTCGTGTGGCCATCAATTACGAACTTGCCGAAGCCCTTGTCAGCTTTATTAATCAAGGGATACAAGTCAGTTGAATCTAACACTGCATGTCAAGTGACTGACGTGTTATTCGTTTTATCTAAATATTATGGACTGGCAGTACTTGGCAAGCATTAAACCACAATATTTTTTTATTGCACTTAAGCTGCAGGCGTCATAGATTGCCAGAAAATTTTCATGAGAACAGCCAGGGAAGGCTTGGAAAAAGATCGGGAAATTTTAAAATGGCCACATAGGTATGCTGTCTTGTTATATGTCATACAGAGTTTCCAGAGAATCTCTGAGTTAAATATATTTTTAAAACGTTTCACCTGATAAAAATTGAAGGAAATTGGTTCCATTTATTGAACAATAAAAGAAAGTCAAGCTTACTGACAAGGCATTTCTTACTCAATATGTGTTTTTTTTGCGTTAACTAAACGTCCTGAACCTCGATAGCCTAGAAAAAATTTTCATCTTTCAAAGCACCTTAAATAATTTACTGTAATAGAATTCATTTGAACTATACTATCAGTTCTGTTTCCTAGGAGGTGCATATCTGTTGTGCCATGACACAAAGTGCTCGTGTGGTATTTCGGGTGCTCATGTGGTATACCTAACTTGGAAACCTGTTAGCACGCCCAAGAGGCCTCATTACCTGTAACAAATTAAGTGACCATATCGATACAATCAGCCCATCTGCCTTCCGTTGAAGTTATGGCCAATCACCCATTCATGTAAAAGTATGTGACTAACATTTAAATGTGTATTAAGCAAAATAAATTACAATCTTAGGCATGATACTGTGAATAATCCAGTCACGTCTTCTGAAAATATCCCTCTGCACGGGCATACTTAACTACCAGCCAAAAAAAATGTACAGACAGCCCAACTGGGTAACGTTTCAGCAATAAATATAGAGACCATTTGGGATAAGTACAATAATGCATCATATATGAACGTGTCATGAAAGGGAACATACTGTTGCTGGAACGAGCAGCAGTTGTGACTGTTTAATTGTTCACCATACCATGCAATAAAACATTCTATAAAGGTGCTGATTTGTATTGACAAGCAGCCATTAGTCATAGTTAAACCGCATTAAGTATTGACTTCGATGCTTTGAGCAAATATCTTAAGCTGCTTAATGAACACACAAAGAATATACACTTGTTATTTTTGCCTCATATTGCTGCATCTACTTATTTGCAGCATACACCTGCAGCACCTTTGGGACTAATGACACAAAGGTCAAGGCCAGCCTGGCGACCATGCTTGCCAAGGAGTAGTGTAAATATTTAATCTGTTTCCATAATAGCATACGACATGAATTTAAGGAATTCATCTAATATATCGAGCAATAAAAACGGTGAATGCATTGCTGGCGCATTTGTTTTATTTTTCGCACTGCATGATTCAGCACTATATAAATTCTTTCTGTTTGTGCAACATATATGAGAGTACAGCTGGTTCAGAAGCATTATTAATCTACTAACGGTAATGCATAAGTGCAGATGAAAAGGAACAGGTGCACATGCATAAATACATTCAAAACTTTTTGCTACCGCATGTAAACAAAAATGTAAACTAACTTGTAGATAGCCGCTATGGAGTTATGGCCTTATACACTCTTTGTAGACTTGTCTATAAGATGTCTGTGTATATAGAGTGCCTATAGATTAAAAAAAATTCATATTTGTTAACAAATGTCTGCAGAATGTCATAGAAAAAAAGTGTATCGGACTATAAAGTTCTGTTTTCGTAGACTGAAGTCTACAGAATGTCTATAGACTATCTATATACATTTGTATATAGACATTCCATAGACTTCAGTCTACAAAAGTAGAACTGTATATATAGTTCTACTTTTGTAGACTGAAGTGTATAAAATGTCTACGGACAAATCTCATCTGTAGACATTCTATAGACTTCAGTCTACAAAAGTAGAACTGTAAGCCTATACACTTGTCCATAGACAGTCTATAGACAGTCTATAGACTCAGACTTCTTATAGACTAGTCTATAAAAAGTGTATGGCCATAAGTCTCTAGACTGTCTATAGGCAGTGTATAGACAGTCTATAGACTCAGACTTTTTATAGACTAGTCTATAAAAAGTGTATGGCCATAAGTCTATAGACCGTCTATAGACAGTCTATAGACTCAGACTTCTTATAGACTAGTCTATAAAAAGTGTATGGCCATAAGTCTATAGACAGTCTATAGACAATCTATAGACTCAGACTTTTTATAGACTAGTCTATAAAAAGTATGGCCATAAGTCTATAGACTGTCTATAGACTGTGTATAGACAGTCTATAGACTCAGACTTTTTATAGACTAGTCTATAAAAAGTGTATGGCCATAAGTCTATAGACTGTCTGTAGACTAGTCTAAAGAAATGTCTATAGACAGTCTATAGACTCAGACTTTTTATAGACTAGTCTATAAAAAGTGTATGGCCATAAATCTATAGACTGTCTATAGACTAGTCTAAAGAAATGTCTATAGACAGTCTATAGACTTCATAGACAAATGTCTATAGACTGTCTATGGACTTTCTATAAAAAATTTTGTAAGGGTCTATGAAACCTTCAATTGCATTGTCTTTTATTTCAGCCAGAGTAATGTTGCATAAGTCATTTTTTCATTTATGGTCTTCTTCATAGGCATATTCAGGGGCTTGGTCTCGTTTGGAGCGAATTTAGAACCAAGAATTATTGTGACATAGGTGCGGAAATTTTATTTGGCCGTCATCTTTGTTCGGGTTAGTGGTATCCATATATGATCTGTTTCCCTGTGTTTGTATCATTAGAAGCTATACAGGAAAAATTGTTCAAATACGTTTACACGTTGAAATAGAAAAGAAACGCTCAAGGTAATTTGCAAGACCAATCTTAATATACCTACCTTTCGCGCTAAATATAAAACAACTAACAACAACAACCATTAGGATTGGTACATTTCTTTCCACTTAATAACATTTACGGCTGCTTAAAGCAATAAAAAAATATGAGCCTGCAAATATCCCAGTGTTCTCTTTGCGAACGCAATCGGCGTGTCATTGACGCAAATTTTATTGGGTGACACACCAGCATTTCAATTATATCATTGTCTCAATCATGTTGCAGGCCGTTATCTCGAAAATGCGGGCATGTTAATGCGTCTAGTTGTGAACCACTAAACGCTATCCTGACCCACTGTTGAACTCGAATGCATGCTCATCAAGCTGGGTAAAAGAGCACGCATTTGGGCTATTTGGTTCATGATTACGAGCAATAAAAACAGCGCTAAACGACGGGACGAGCGAAGGGACAGAGCTGTTGTCTGTGTCCCTTCGCTCGTGCCGTCGTTTAGTGCTCTTTTTATTGCTCGTAAGCTGGGTAATTGCAGAACGTTTCTAGACTGCCCAATGTAGAAGCTCTGCGTGGTCGAAAAATAAGCACCTGAAGTATTGCAACAGGGTATCCAGGTATGACTACGTACTCGCTTGTTTAGCTGGAGGCAGATCAATTATCGGCTTAAGTTCAAAGTAGACTGGAAAATCCTTTAAACATTTGTTGTTTAAGATGAGGGATGGGGGAGCTTTGTTAGTCATGCGCTGATTACTTCTCTAAGCCAAGTGACATGAAAGTAATGTACTACTTCGATGCGCATCGACCTCGCTATGCCTATATTTTGCAGTAATTTTCCAAAGGACTGTTGTTTCCAAAGAAGACCGCTGTTTTAGAGGTTATCGCATAATCTGGATATGTCGGCCGTTCCCCGTTCCTTTAATTTTTCAGATCTGTTGGAACATAGTGTCTTTTTTTTCTTTCTCTAAACATAGGAATAAATATCCAAAAATATTGGTTTTCAATGCTATCCTAATGTTTACACTGCCCGATCAGAATCTCTGAGCGTATAAAAATGTTGTGAACCTGGTATCTTTATTATCACCATAACATTAATGTAAACTTGTTCTATTGAAAGAATTATGGCGTGATGGAGGCTCTCCTGCGTGTTGGACATTCAAGGAACATCAATGTGGATAATTTCCTTTGGTGGGTAGACAGAGAGCTAAGTCTTCTTGTTATACTAAAAATATTAGGATAATGTAATCGTCATTGCTTTGTGTGCCAGCTTACAGAAAGAAAGTACTGTAAAAATTCTGATACCACCGTGTGCTGATGCTATTTCGAACAAGAAATCGCAAATGCATCCGTGCTTCAAGAAGAACAAACATTTCCTTCAATTTTGATTCCCATTCAGTAAGGTACAAATTGAATGGAAACTGGCAGAAGCGTCAAGCTTTCCGCCTGCAGCGGTAAATAAAGCACAGGTGTCGACTTCCTTGCAGGCGCTCGTTCGTTGCGCAAAAATTCTAGTAAATGCTTGTTTCCCTCCCATTTCGCACAACTTCCTTTGAGCCTTCTCTCTGTCGTCCGGTCTTTCTGTTCCAATCGAATTGATTGTTACCCGCGTAGTGTTTGCCCTTGTATGTCCGGGTTCTTACGTACTTCCTGTCAATTTAAATTGTTTGCAGTGTCTCTCATTCGCTTAGCTGTCAAGCTTCGTTCTCCGCTTGGTTGTCACTTGCAGGAATTCTTCGTTGCTGCGAGCGGCGAAAGGTTTTTGAGCGGAACCGACAAACTGTCATCTCGAAACTATTCTCACTCGGCTAGCCAGGAGAGTTGCATAAACAGCAATCTGTGCGTGCGTCCAGCGTCATCCGAAGTAGGGAAGAGCAATACAAGGGAATGCAGTCGAGCCAGCGTTATGTGTTAACCGTATTCAAAAACTGGCAGTTCGATGAATCACACGTTCTTGAAGTAGTTATATTCTTTTTGTTTTCCTACTTGCGGCTTGCGAGTAGAACAAGCTGAATCTGAACATGCGCTTTCTAACGACATTTTGGACAGGGCGCTTGAGAACGTGTGCTTTGTAGAACGACTGCATATGGCAAGGTTCTGATGAAAAATGTGTCCGTGGGCAATAGCCGTCTAGAATGAAAAAAAGAATATATTAGTGGTCCAACTGTCTCCCCGTCATATTAGCAGCCGCGGCTGTCGCTTTTATCAACCATGTTATTGGCCAATTTAACATGATCTTATCGACCATCTTATGACGCGTGATATTCATGGTTGTATATAAAACGTCGGATGGCAACGCTCCATAGCTCCCATTGGATGCTCGAAAAGTAGAAAGAGTCACACGTGTACTTGATTATCTCTCTTGGGCGACCGGGCTGTACCGTTTAAAAAATGTTATCAGTCAGAGCATGAATGCGCCTGCACGGATCGAAATCTCTATCATATTATCAATGGTTCTATATCCGCTGTCTGTTGTCACCGGTCATTGTGTAATCTGACAGCATGCATGCGCGACGCGAATTCTGCAGAACACTCTGGAAGACGCGCGGGCATCAGCGATTATTCTGGTACCGTCGATGACTCGGGTATGAAAACCGACGTGGCTGCACCGCCGGTTTCGACAGTCACCTACTGTATACGCCGCTATCGTTATGCTTTGAGTGTAACTAGCTTTGGCGGGCACAGTTTCACGCAATTAAAAGTTTCGTCGCTCACAGTTTTGAGACTCTTTTCGACATCGCATTTGTATACGCACCAATCGTCGACTTTAACGTCGGCCTGGCGCGCCCCGACGGAAAGTGGATTGCATCCTTCCTGTTGGAACGGTTTGTAACGGAGTGTTACACGAACGTCAATGTGCCGGAACGCGTGCGCGGTCGTGTATAAATTAAACCTCTGGCAAGAACGTGTCTAGTGTAGCATTGCAACAGATCGCGGTGTACCACAGCGACTACAAAGTTATGGTCACGGTGGTAACGAATGAGAAAAAAGAAAGGCGATAACAACCACGAATATACGTGTATGTGTTGAGTAAATATAACAATAATCATCAAAAGCAATATGGTTGTCAACAAAGTTGTCCCAATGCAGCTTTGCCGGTTATCCTTCTTTACATACTGGGATGGCACTAAATTTTTAAATGTTTTTAAAGCCTCATTATATCCTTTTTATATACCCTTGAAAGAAAACATAATTTCTTTCGCCTACGCACTATCGCCAACTTATGCACTTCTGCGGTCCCTGTAAGATTTCTATAAGGTGCCCTTGCCTTTACTTCTCCTAGGAAATTATGCAGATGCCGATAAATTTATTTTTCGGCCGTCCATCACTTTGACTCCCTTAAAAAAATTCGTTTGCACAATTCTATTGGATTGCTGCCCCTCTTCAGTACACTTCCATTATTTTGCTACAAGATTTCATGGTCCCCTTACAGTATTAATACCTTGGGACCTTCGTCTGCATATTATATTTATCTATTTGTTTTATGTATAAACAAACTCAAACTTCAAGCTGCAATCTTCATCTTGCCTCCTACGAACCTTTTCCATGTACCCATCTTCTGAGAAGTGTGTATCTTTCCGCTGCAGCACAGACCTCATGAGCCGCTGTTTGCGCAACCAAAACTTTCCTCAGCGGCTTACTACACACCTCCTGCCCTCGTCCCCATTATCCTCTTGCCAACGCAAGAAGAAAGCAGGTACAATACTCGAGCTCCCTCTACTGCTTTTCCTGCGTGAGACCAGATAAGGTAATTATTCCGATAAAAGTGGGAAACAGTGGGCCGGCCAGACCACCATTCCACGGGAGAAAGTGATCTCAGTTACAGTAACAGCCACCACAGCAATGGCCAGTCCTAGAGGGAAGCTAGATAAAAGAAAAGTTGTACTAAAAGAAAAAAATATATAAAACGAAAATAGACGCGCCGTCGACGCACATCTTGGAATCTATCTGCAATGAAGGTTTAGTGAACCGGTTGTTGAAATGCTAAAAAAGAAGCGGCGATGCGTAACATCTTCTTTGTTTCCATCGTTTTTAGTGTTGATGTATGTGAACTACAACATTCACAACCTAAGAGGATACACAAACACAAAATTTGGCTGATGACACCGTCTTTTGTCGACATAGCTGTATCACGACGCCGACGAAGGCGATGCTTGCGAACAACTCATATTTAAATACGTATACGGATTCTACACCTTCTTGTCATGGCGGCCCGCATTCATTGTGAAGAATTAAATGGTGAGGAATAATTCCATTCCCCAAGAATAGGTTTCCTCAAATGAGAAATTTATTAAAAAAATTACTAAGCAGCCGTTGAATATCACGTGCGATTACATTACGACATCTGTGCTCTTTGATGATGCCTACGAGCCTACAATTATTATGAAGTTTTTAATCGTGATTTATTATCTAGTCGCACAAGTTAGAGCCAGTCCGTGGCTCTAACTTGTCGATAAACGTGCAGAGTTTCATAAACTAGTTTTTGCTACAGTCTATCTTGCGTGGCTATCAAACGAGAAACAGAAGACTGACGGACAATAAACAACAAATGGTAGGCAGAAAAGACTATCCTTCAATATTTCCTTGTTTCGAGTTAATTGTGTATGTGAGAAAAAGAATACATTATCTTACAGATAAGTGGATGTTCTGGGAACCGTATTAGAATACCCTGGAGCACGACCAACACTCGAACGTCCATCGGACGTACAGCGAAAAGACAAAAAAGCAAGGGAATATAACAGGGAAGGCGACAGCGTAGACAAAAAAAGCACATTTCGCTGGCACGCCTGCTCGCATGTGGTGCTCAATAAACACCATACGTACATCGAACGCAACAAATCCTGCTGCGCCTGCGCCGGGTCTGTCGCACGTCCTGCTCCAAGCTAACGTGCATACCGGCCCGCTGCAAGCCCCGACCAATCAATTAGGCTGGCGTGGCTTATCTCGCACTCGGGTGGCTGCACACCACCAAACAAGGCATCCTACACTGTCGGCGGAAAGGCCGGGCTGCGTGAGGTCTTACCCACTAAAACAAACGGTAGCCAGGCAAGACCCGGTGAGATGTCAATACGCAACAAGGGAGGCGTTCCCCACCACTATATACAGCATGTGATACACCTCATACTTTAGTACTTGTACTCGAGCATTATTATGTGCTTTATATGTTCTACGATGGCGGATTGAACTCCTTAAATTAGACTATCACGCACTGTCGCGACAGTGTTGGAACTCTTTTAACGGAACATCGTCTCTTATCTTGTTCCAGCTGGATTCTCAAGTAAGCTATCTCCTGCTCTTTGACCGCGACTTTATCCGGGTGTTCAAAGTTGGTTCTTTCTCTCATAGTATACTGTATGTGTCACGGCTAGCTTTTTATATCTTTCAAAATATTTTTACCGACTCTAACGGCAGAATTATCTGCATAATATGTACTGCAACTAATTGCACAGTCGGAATGTATAAGCGCTGACTTTATTTCCTCTTTATGCGTTCGCCGAATAGCGTAGTTCTCAGCAGCAGCAGTTTTCATCAACGTCTGCAATTTCTAACATCACGACAGTGACCACGTAATAAGAAAAACAATATAAAGAGATTGTGTGAAGAAAGGAGCGTGCCCTTATTAAAAGATTAACGCGCCTCTTTGGGGTGTCTATCAGTTTCACTGAGTATACGCATGTGCAATATTCAGGAGTACAGTGCCGGAAAGACACAACCCTGGCCCGACAACTACCACGGACTTATTACGCTTACTACAAAGAAATTAGTCTGAGTGAGAATATCAAAACGTATACCACCTTTCTCCAGCATACTTTGTCATGGATGCATAGAACTTCACCGCAGCGGAAGAATTGCGACAACTCGTAAAATGTGCAGCTCAGCGTCGGGCCTACCCATACCTCAGTGCTCGTCACCACGAAGCAGAATTTCTTCCCAAGAAAGCAGGATATTCTATTTATAGAACCCACTGTGTATTTCTTACTCTATCTGTGCTTTCAGGAAGCCGAAGAAAATAGTCCCTTGTGGTGATGCTTTGTCCTGAGAGTAGTCGTGCTAGGGAACTTCAACACCCTTGTGCTTACGCGCAAAGCGTAGGCGTCGGTATAAAGGCTCCCTAGGCCCTCCATTCCACTCTTTAGGCTGTGCATCCTGTGAGCACCGTTCCGCATATTTCTGAAGAAAGAAGTCAGGCATATGAGTGGACAGGGAAACTTTCTAGAGGAAGTCTGGATTACACGATAGGTCCACCTATCCAAAGTCGCCCAGCTTGTCTGAGAGGCTTTACCTCTGCTCATGCAAGTGTTACACCACCGTATGTTGCGATTGGTCGGGCAAAATCTAGACAAACCAAACAATGAAAGGCTTAATTCTTTGAAGAGAACCATTAGCCACAATAATATTTGTAACATCAAAACTTTCTTTTCATGGTTCTTACATGTAATCTGGATATCGTTTGATATGAACGTGTAGCGCAGACGCGCCTTAATTTCTCTCTGCACTCAAATTCGGCGAAAGGCTGAAAAAGCTTCAATGAGCAGGGATTGCGCTGTGGCCACTTTAACGGCGTGGTAGCGTGCATGGTTACCTACTGCAGGTCTTTATTTTATATCAACATCTGTCAAATAAGATGCTGATTCCAAACGTACACGTCTTCGACACGGCATTTCTGATAACAAATGCTATGAGGGCTGATAATAAGTGGTACGGCTGTTGCTCACTTCTATTGCGTACTTTTCTCATCCATGAGTTCATATATACTTATCCAACTGTGTGCGTACAGCCAGCGTCCCCCTTGTGTTGAGGGCGGGAACCGCGGCCTTCGGGGCATTCCTGAAGCAACCATGGGCGTTTAACGCTAGCTGCTGGGCTTGACGTCTGACACTAGCTTCTGGGCACGTTTGGGCCCAGAAACTACCGTTAGACCTTGCTGGATAGTTCCTGAGCACCCCGGCAGTAGCCGTTGCCACGCTCTATACAAGGGTGGTGCCGAATGTACACGTGAGTAGCGATGCGGAATATTTTGCTCCCAAGCAACTAATATGCTGTTATTTTCGTAAGTTCCACACAATTACCTTTAAAAATGATATACAAATATTTTATTGAGTTGCTGATTTTTTCGACAATTCCTTTTGGAGCACTTCCTTAAAAGTACAAAGTCTCTGTTGTGCAAATTTTACTGAAATTATGTTCATTTTTGGTGCGCAGGCTTGCATGAATAAAAGACGGTGATGACGAAGCAGCACTACACAACGCTTGATTGAGTACGTGCTAGCCCTTTTTCTGAAAGAGCAACATTGAGAGATTAGATTTGGACGACAGCAAACTACTCAGGTCATTAACGTGGCCATGGTTTTCATATTCTGAAGCAGGCATGCTGCAAACACAGTTCATTCTTTCCCTAATTTCCTTCCTTTTTATTTTTGCCTTTCCGCTAAAGGCCTTCTGAAAAGTGGTGCATATTCTTCATCGGATATCTCGTACCCTACGGGACCCTTTTAACCCTTAATAATAGCTTTTACCTTCAAGAGAATATGCTGTGTCGCTTAACCTTTTACTGCTGTCAGGCTGAATCCCATTTTCCTTTTGATGAATGACTTCGTAAGACTGAAAGAGAGAGAACAGCACGTATTAAAATTGTGGAGCTAGATACTATAGGCTTCATGTACTAGAGTTGAACTGCCATACGCTTGATGATATGAAAAAAAGAAGACTATATTTCAAGGCTCTCTACTTCCACGACTGAAATAATGTCTAATTACATACGGCTGCCGATTTCTGAAGGAGAGCAGATCTTCCTTCCTGCTTGAGTACCGCAGTGCCCGCTTAACAAGACAAAAGAGCGAAGAATGGTTGTGGAAACTCATCCGTGCGCCGACAAAGAAAATAGCGTTGCCATTAGAAGACAAGATGGAGCTCGTTGTAAAGAAACTTGGAATGACAGCAAGAAAAGCGGGGATAACTTAGGAGCCCCGGGACAAGCGTTAGAACAGGAAGGGGCTCAAAATGACGGGGATTCTTTTTTGCTCAACTAGACTCATGAGAGCCGCTTTCCGTTCTGTTTCGACGTTCGACATCCGCTTCGCGCCTCCTTGTGAAATGCGTCAGAAACATCTAAGTGTAATGACGGCAAATGGAATTGAAAGGAGGAGATTCACATATTGGAGTGATGGTTTCAGGCAAGTGGAAGCGCCAACGGGTCTCTGCAATGCCGTGGCACACAAAAAAAAAGGGGGGGGGGAGGGGCGCAATATTCATTCACCGAGTAGCGCGTCTTGCAGAATTAAACAAAATAGTTTGCGAACCTCGAGGCACTTCGCGCCGAAAGCTTGACGGATTCGTTACTGGAACTGTGTATCATACTAACAGTCATTTAAGTAAGGGAAACACAAGTGAATGAGGCAGGATGGCTTCGTTTATACAATGACTTTATTTAGATAGAACAAATATCCCGCAATTTTGCTTCCTCGTCCTTAGCTTAAACGCTGCTATTAGGCTAGCAAGCTCCAGTATTTTAGCTCGCTACATAAATTGGTTTCCACAGTACACAAACAATTGATTGTGATGGTAATATTCACATCACATCCCTTTATTTTCCTTAAGCACCCCTATTGGAGTGTTACATAAGTGGCGGGGTTTACAAAATTCAGGCGTTTACAGTGGTGTAAAATGTTGATGGCAGGTTATGGCAGCGACATGATGCGGAAGGCCGTTCCAGTCAGTTGCTGCTCGTGAAAAAAAATGAGTTCGTGAAGATGCTGGTACGAGCTCATGGACGCAAAACTTGACGAGGGTGACTGGTGCGATGGAATCTGCAGTGTGTTTGCGCAGATGTATGGTACTTGTCTTAGCGATGAATAAAATAATTTGTTATACAAGACAATACTGACAATGCTGCGGCGAGCAGAAATATTACAGAAAGCTTATTGCAATTGTACATATGAAATGCTAATGTCGTATGAGTATGGAGGGTTATTGAACCTGGTAGCAGTGTTTTGTACAGCTTCGATGACATTTGTTAAATATGCTTGATGAGGATGCCTGATGGTCGCTGCGTATTCCAGTTGATTTCTGATCAGTGAAATGTAAGCTTGCAGGCTAGTGTTGTATTAGCCGATGATTTCAGGTTAGTCACGTGTAGACGCGCGGATAAATCTTCAGATATGGTGATACCTAAGTATTAGTCAGACGGGAGGATGGTCAACAGGGGAGCTAGAAACAGTATATTCGAAAACAAAGGGTTTGCGAAGGCTGTTAGGGATGAGTGTCATCATTCACGACGAGCACTGTTATCACATGGTTTAAGTCTACGTGAAGAAACCCTTGGTCAGAAGGGTTAGTCACTGAACAATAAATAACGGAATAATCGGTGAACAAGCGGATGCGACAAGATACGTGTTGGCGTAAGTCGTTAATGTAAATTAGGAATAACAAGAGACTGAGGATGGAACCCTGCTACACGCCGGAAGTCACTGGAAGCGAGTTCGAGGGACTGAGAGCGGTGTTTGAGGCATTCGTTAATCCACGTGCTGATGTTTGGGTGTGTCTTCAGCTGGAAAGTTTAGGAAGCAAGCGCTGATGAGGTTCTTTATCGAGTGCTTCCGCGATGTCTAGGAATATGGCGTCATTTGTGGAATAATAGCAAGGTTGGCGTGGATATTATGAAGAAAAATGGCTAGTTGAGCTTCGCACAAGAAATCCTCATAAAATCTATGCTATGATGGATGCAAGAAGTTATTGGGGTCTAAGAATGCCATTATTTGGGCATGAATGATATGTTCCTTGATTTTGCAGGGTATACTTGTTAATGAAATGGGCCGTTAATTGGTCGACCCATTTCCACACAAGCGTATGACAAGCATTTCCACAAGCGCATGAGTGCCGGCAAGAAGCGCCGGCACTCATGCGCCGGCGCTACGTGCGGGCTCAGATCAATGGCACTAACAGCCTTTCATCATGGGCACTGCTCACCGAAAGTTCTGTCAAAGATGCCTGGTTTTTTGATGGATCTAAGTGCGCAAAGTGCACTATAGCACTGCGTTGAACTAAATGCTGGAATTCTCCACGGAAACTCGTGACCATGATTGCAGTTTGCTTGCGGCATATTTCAATAACACCTCTTGCGATATCGATCTGTTTACCTAATACGGCGGAAACGTTCCCTTCAACTATTCCCGTGGCATTTCAATCGGACTCGCACTCTACAACAACGAACTGTATCTGTGCGACCAACGATACGCAATGCTCTACTCTCCGAGGGGTATTCATCTAATGGTACGGTACAATGAGTAGAGAATGTAACAAGTCAGACGGATTTATGAAGGCGTGATGTTTCTGAAGGAGATCCACGCCTCAATAACTATTTCTCGCGAACAATGAGGCAGTACGATGAAAGATCCAATTAAGGTAGAACTGCGGATTTTAATTATGGCCGTGCGTCGCCCTGTTCGCGTTACAATATAACTAGCGGCTATGAGCAGCTGGCGACTTCCCCAGTGCATCGTAACCTTCTGCAGTACAGCTTTGAATGTACCACTGAGAACAGATTAATCGAAACCGGTGTCGACAAGAGCCGTTAATTGATGGCAATTAACAGCAACGGTAATGTCTGCGCCAACTTTGTATCAGGTGAGATGTTGGGAATTCATCGGTCGCTTGTCGGTTGTTATTCGGTCAGACGTATCGCCGAGAGAGGAAATTTGACAGTTTCGCGAACGGAGCCTTCATCCCCGCAGGTCGCTGTTGTAATTTCCCCGAGATCGGTTGGAGCCAGAATGCGGCCACTGGAATTGAATGGAGCATTACGCTGATCGAGACTGTTGTCGTTGCGGAACCGCAATGTGATGATGTCCTGAGAGATAATCTTCGATATCCTGAGGGCGCTTGCCGTTGCCCTGGCGATGCGTCTCTGGTTGAAAGCCGCGGCGACTCATTTGGGTGAACGTACACTCAAGGTAAAAGTGAGCTGCTTCCTGAAATTGGTAACCCAGTGGACGACTGCCGGCCGTGTGCCACACATTTGTCTTCCTCATGTTTAGTCGTGGGTCACTATATCTATCCGTACGTGGAGTTGCGGCACGGGGAAGCTGCGGTACTTTCTGTTCCGTTGGAGACGAGAAACTGACTGTACGAGGGGGTGCAGAAAAGTTCCAGGCTTTGTCAATTTGCATTTAGAATTCAGACATAAACGTGATACCACATATCACTGCTTTATATCTTGTTAAGCAATAGAGAAAAATATGACATGTTTGATTTTCATAACTATTTGGATTTCAGATAGAACCTGACATGGCAGAGACAGCAAGCAAGTTTGACGTCTGTGGAGTTAGAGGGTGTCATGAAATTTTCGTTTCTCTAGGGAAAGTCTGCAAAGGACATTCACACTGAGATGTCACAATCATTCGGCGGAGAAGCGTTCGTCCTACAACACAATAAAAACCTGGGTTTCTAGTTTCGAGACAGGGCATTTTACCATTGAAGATGAACCCCATAGTGAGTGCCCCACAACATCAACAGATCCGGCAACAAGAGATGCTGTTCGTAAGCTGATTCATGAGGACAGGCTAATATCCGCCATAAAGATAGCCTAAGTTGTCCCAGGAGCGTGCTGCTGTAAGCGCGCTCCTGTACACGCGCCAACTTCTCAGCGAAGTGGGTGCCGAAGTGTGAACCTTTAACAGAAAGAGGCGAGAGTTGAGGCGTCCAGAGCTCTGTCGGCCCATTTTGATGATACAAAAGATTTTGTGGATAGGTTAGTCATTGAGGATGATACTTTGCTCGAAATTTATGGCTAAGAAAGCAATGAACAGTCAAAAGGGTGGCGTCACAGTCAGTCCCCACGACCGAAAAAGTGCGCACCCAGAAATTAGTCAAAAAAGTAAAGGCATCCATTTTCTAGGACAAAGACGGCGTTCTTTTGACAGACTACCGGCCTCAGTACAGTAGTATAACATGAGACCACTACGCCAGCCTCCTGGAGGCAGAACGGTTGAAGGAGGCAGTAAAGACGAAACGCCGGGAAAAGTTGACCAAAGCGATCCTTTTATTTTTTGCAGTGCACCTTCGCACACGTCCAAAGCTGTGGCTGCCAAACTGAAGACACTGGGTCTCGAATTGGTCCCTTATCCCTCCTATTCACCTGACCTGGCGCCTTCCGTTGACCATCCGTTTTTTAACTCAAAGAAATACCTCAATGGTCGCCATTTTGATGACGTTGTTGATGTCAAACATGCTCCTGAGAGCTGGTTTGACGACCTATCACAAGATGTTTTCTGAAATGAACTAGAAAAGCTGAAACAACGACGTAGCAACTGCATCAGTCTGAGGGTGGAATATGATGAATGATTATTCTCTTTCAAAGCCTTGGCTCTATTCATTCTGTGCGAAGGCAGGAACTTTTCAACATCTCCTCGTAGTTGCCACTCGCCCACGCACCGCTTCGGTAGAACTGATCAAGGGGGCAGCGAAAGATCCCATTGCTTGCCTGATCTCGTCACGAACCACATCTATGATGGCTGTCACACTTGACTGGGGTCGCACTGCTTGCAACTTTTGTAGTTCCTCCCTCACCACCGACCGTACCACGTCTGCGAAAATTTAATTTCCTTTTCCCGTCACGAGCAAGCAGGCTGTGACTCTGCGGCGCTCACATTGCTACGACCACTGCCTAAATATTGTCTCCGTAGTTGATGCCTCACGAAGGAACTCCGCTACAGTTACAGGAGTATTGCGCACAAAGTCGGCAAACATTCGCTCTTTTACTTCACGTATGAAGAGCCATGCCTTCTCCTCCTCGGACATTGACGGATCCGCTCACCGAAACAGTCGAGACATGTCTTCGCGAACATAGCAACGCCCTCGCATGGCCTCCAATTTCGTGAGCGAAGCCTTGCTTGGCGTGGTCTTTCCTTTCAACGCAGCTGTAGGTGTCACACAGCTGTCACCGAACTTTATGCCGACTCTACAGAAAAGATTAGTGATTCAAGCAAAACATGCGCGCTGAATGCGCGATTGCAAAGTAAGCAGACGTACCGAAGCTTCATGGTTTCTACCCAATGATTGAAGCTCGTGACTCGTTCGAAGTTATCATCAACGTCCTCAAATGCGTCGCCCTAGAAAGAAAGAGGCCCACGTTGCGCATAAGCAATCCACTGGACAGGAGCGGTGAGGATCTTTTGCGTCATCATCATCATCATCAGCATGGTTACGCCCACTGCAGGGAAAGTACCTCTCCCACACTTCTCCAAAAACCCCGGTCATGCACTAATTCTTGCCATGTCGTCCCTGCAAACTTCTTAATCTCATCCGCCCACCTAACTTTCCGCCGCCCCCTGCTACGTTTCCTTCCCTTGCAATCCAGTCCGTAACCCTTAATGACCATGGGTTATCTTCCCTCCTCATTACATGCCTACCCATGCCCATTTCTTTTTCTTGATTTGAACTAAGATGTCACAAACTCGCGTTTTTTCCCTCACCCAATCTGCTCTTTTCTTATCCCTTAAGGTTACACCCATCATTCTTCTTCCATAGCTCGTTGCGTCGTCCTCAATTTGAGTAGAACCCTTTTCGTAAGCTTCCAGGTTTCGGCCCCGTAGGTGAGTACTATTAAGACACAGCTATTATACACTTTTCTCTTGAGGGATAATGGCAACCTGATGTTCATAATCTGAGAATGCCTGCCAAACGCACCCCAGCCCATTCTTATTCTTCTGGTTATTTCAGTCTCATGATCCGGATACGTGGTCACTACCTGCCCTAAGTAGATGTATTCCCTTACCACTTCCAGTGCCTCGCTACCTATTGTAAATTGCTGTTCTCTTCTGAGACTGTTAAACATTACGTCAGTTTCCTGCAGATTATTTTCAGACTCACTCTTCTGCTTTGCCTCTCCAGGTCAGTGAGCATGCATTGTAATTGGTCCCCAGAGTTACTAAGAAAGGCAATATCATCAGCGAATCGCAAGTTACTAAGGTATTCTCCATTAACTTTTATCCCCAATTCTTCCCAATCCAGGTCTCTGAGTACCTCCTGCAAACGTGCTGTGAATAACATTGGAGAGATCGTATCTCCCTGCCTGACACCTTTCTTTATATGGATTTTGTTGCTTTCTTTATGGAGGACTATGGTGGCTGTGGAGCCGATATAGATATCGTTCAGTATTTTTACATACCGCACGTCTAGACCCCAATACCGTAATGCATCCATGACTGCTGAGGTTTCGACTGCATCAAACGCTTTTTCGTAATCAATGAAAGCTACATATAAGGGCTGGTTATATTCCGCACATTTCTCTATCACTTGCTTGATAGTGTGAATATGGTCCATTGTAGAGTAGCCTTTACGGAATCCTGCCTGGTCCTTTGGTTGACGGAAGTCTAAGGTGTACCTGATTCTATTTGCAATTACCTTAGTGAATACTTTGTAGGCAACGGACACTAAGCTGATCGGTCTATAATTTTTCAAGTCTTCGACGTCCCCTTTCTTATGAATTAGGATTATGTTAGCGTTTTTTCAAGATTGCGGTACGCTTGAAGTCATGAGGCATTGTGCATACAGGGTGGCCAGTTTCCCTAGAACAATCTGCCCACCATCCTTCAACAAATCTGCTGTTACCTGATCCTGCCCAGCTGCCTTCCCCCTTTGCATATCTCCCAAGGCTTTCTTTACTTCTTCCGACGTTACCTGTGGGATTTCGAATGGCTGTTGACTATTTTCTCTTCCATTATCGTCGTGGGTGCCACTGGTACTGTATAAATCTTTATAGAAATCCTCAGCCACTTGAACTATCTCATTCATATTAGTAATGATATTGCCGGCTTTGTCTTTTAACGCATACATCTGATTCTGGCCAATTCCTAGTTTCTTCTTCACTGCTTTTAGGCTTCCTCCCATTCCTGAGAGCATGTTCGATTCTATCCATATCATACTTCCTTATGTCAGCTGTCTTACGCTCGGTGATTAAGTTCGAAAGTTCTGCCAGTTCTATTCTATCTGTAGGGTTAGTGGCTTTCATACATTGGCGTTTGCTGATCAGATCTTTCGTCTCCTGCGATAGTTTACTGGTATCCTGCCTAAAAGAGTCACCACCGACTTCCATTGCACACTCCTTAATGATGCCCACAAGATTGTCGTTCATTGCTTCAACACCAAGGTCCTCTTCCTGAGTTAAAACCGAATACCGGTCCTGTAGCTTGATCTGGAACTCCTCCATTTTCCCTCTTACCGCTAACTCATTGATCGGCTTCCTATGTGCCAGTTTCTTCCGTTCCCTCCTCAGGTAAATGTTAATTTGAGTTCTTACCATCCTATGGTCACTGCAGCGCACCTTGCTGAGCACGTCCACATCTTGTATGATGCCAGGGTTAAAGCAGAGTATGAAGCCTATTTCATTTCTAGTCTCGCCGTTCGGGCTCCTCCACGTCCACTTTCGGCTATCCCGCTTGCAGAAGAAGGTATAGCCTGCCAAAGCGGGAGACTTGTTTCACGATTGACGTGCCAGCCGGTCGAACTTCAGTGGGAGTCTTTGCAGGCGATGGCTTCTTCAGGCAACTTGGGGTGAGAAAACTAGATGCGTCTAGGGCTTCGGGTCCAGATCACCTTGAGTGTCACCGAAGTCCACCTAGCGCCTCCACCAGTGTGTTGTGAAAGAGAAGGCGAGAGAAGTCCACCGTCATGGAGGGCACCTGTAATGATGCAGACATCCTTTCCTGAACATAGAACAGGATAATTGCGCACGGTACGAACTTTCTCTAGGTCAAGCTGGCTGCCCGCAGAGTTTAAGAGATGTCCGTTTACACTAATTTTGTACCGGCCCCCCAAATTGTCCTTCCATTATTTCTGCTGAAGACCAGCACCACGAAATACAAAGACGATAGTAGCGAGGCGCTTAAGATGAGTGGTAAAGTCGGTGGCTCTTAAAACACGACACTTTAGCCAGTTTATATATATATATATATATATATATATATATATAAATATATATATATATATATATATATATATATATATATATATATATATATATATAGTCCCGCTTTATTGAGCGAACATGTGCCAAAGCGCCAACCATAATAGTTACAACAACGATAATCTTGTAGTAAGTTCCATTACCGCAAGCGCGTCTTGAGAAGAGCCATGAGGTTGCACATCTGTTATGCCGTGAAAAGCGGTCACCGCAATAATATAAATGAGTACACATGCCAATACCCCCTTCTTAAGAAGCTTCGTCCCGATGCTGCAAACAAAAAAGCAAAAGAAAATTTTCGTTGACAATTGCGATACACTCTAATACAAAATTTGACCACAGCTTCATATGTGTTTTAATTCGCGTGTCAATATTCTATATAACTATTATGTGGGTACACCGTTTATATTAGGAGGAGAACGCTGTGAGGAGCGGTTTGGTTTTCACACAGCCCGTCTTGCACGGCCCTTCTCACGCTTTTCACGCTTTTCTTCTCACGCTTTCATTGCTCCAATGACGGGAGCCGCCCTTCGTAGCTGAGAAATTGTGCTACCAGTATCAGTGGCAACAGCACCCAAGAAGCACCACATCGAGCGCTCCTGGTACCCGCTCGCCATCAACCCTTGCCGGCGCAGCGATTCTCGACACATATGCTGGTACCGCGGACTGACCTCAGCAGCGGATGCCGAGGACGAAACAACAGAGAAACAACAATCCCTCGGAGAAACAAAGCCACAAATTTGTCAGTGGGCGTAGAATGGCTTAAGACGCACGAGGTGGACCGCTTTTGGTCGTGCTGGACGCCGCTGTGATTAGGAAATGTCACCTAGAACGCCCTCATCGTCCACTGCGCCAACATGTCGAATGATTTGGTATGGTCCTAAATAGCATCGGCAAAGTTACTCACTTTTTTTGTATTTTTTTTTGTATTTGTACTACTATTTTGTACTACTATTTTGTACTACTTTTTTTTTGTATTTGATGTAACCACTCCCCTCTTTAATGCCTCTGGCCCTGAGGGTACACGAAATAAAGTACCCGTGGGCGTATTGGAGTCCAGAACTTAGCACGATTGCTGTTGCTCGCATTCCACGTAGCGACGTTAAAGATTTCGGCATCGGATGCCTGTGCTTTCCTGGCTCTTAATGCTCCGGCAGGCAACTTGTCGCGCTTCCTCGGCGCACTGCAGGTAGGCGGCATCGGGATTGTCTTCGTCGGTAACGCTCAGCAGAATTGACTTCGATAGCTGTCGTCAGGCTCCTCCCGCAGACCAGCTTGAACGGCGTGACCTTCGCTGTTTCTTGCACTGCCGCGTAGTGAGCGAAAGTTGCATATGGATAAATGGCATCTCACGTCTTGTGTCCGACGACGTTGTATGTTTCTAACTGTAAGCCCGTTCGTCTGGCGCTGGTAGGCGATCATGCTGTGTTGACTTGTATGGTTGTATTGCAAGATGGTTTTATTAAGCTGCTCCGTATAAGCAGCTCCTCTGTCGGTGATCGGGACTTTTGGAGAATCATGTTGTAAAAGGATGTTCACGAAGAATTACGCCACTTCGGCTGTGGTACCTTTAGGTAGTGCTGTCCTTTCGAGGTAGCCGCAAAGGTAGTCGGTGGCTCCAACGATACCTTATTACCAGATGTTGACGCAGTAAATCACCCCAACAAGCCCATTCCGATCTGCTGAAAGGGCGGAATAGTGGATCGATTGGCTGCCGAAATGCTGCTCGCCTTTCTGTCGTGCCTTTCGTCACTGGTAGTCTAGGTGTATCCTGACGTAGGGGGTAACTTCATAGGTCAGGTGTGGCCAGTAATACTTCTCTAGTATGCTCGATAGCGTACGGGAGCATCCTCAGTGTATAGCGGTCGGTGCGTGTAGAACCTCTCGACGCAGTTGTGAAGGAACAACAAGAACGTAGTTAGCGTGGACCGGTCAGAAGTTCTTTCTTTACAGGGACGTCGTTTTCTTGGGAAACCATAGACAATACTCCCCTAATTGCCCTAGGGACAACGTCGGCGTTGGCATCCACGTACTCAGTGAGGCTTTCTAGCTCCGCGGCCGCACGTTGTTGTGCCGCGAAGTCTTCCGTGCTTATTGTTTCCATAAAGGCGTCGTCATCCTCGTCGTCCGGGGACGGCTGGTCATTTGGGGTGCGCAATCGCCAGTCGGCGTTAGAGGGCTTCCATCCCTACTTGTACGTATGTGATGTCAGTTCCTGAAGTCTGAGACTGCGTAACTGCATGCCGTTCTGGAGGGCCCTTTATGTTTGCCAGCCAACACAAGGTATGGTGGTAGCTTCTGAAATTGTAGAGCCTGCCGTTTAAGCAAGGGCGGAATTTCGTGGTAGCCCAAGTGCCGACAAGGCATTATTTTTCCGTCGTAGAATATTTGACTTCCACTTTCGACTGGCTAGCGTAAGCAATGGTCCTTTATGATCCGTCTTTCCTTTGGACTAGAACGGCTTCGAAACCTAGGTGGCTTGCTTCGGTGTGTTTTTCGATGTCCGTGACCTCAGGTGCGCCCGAGCTGTCTGAATTTAAGTATTGTCCTATGTTTAGACTTTTTCACTTTGGCGGCGAACGATCGACTTGTGACTGACTTGTCTGCTCTTGCTTCCACTAGAGCGGTGACTCCGTGGTCATCGAGAAGCACGTCGAGGTGGGTGGGTCTGCACCTTACACGGCGGATAGGTCGTGGCGTCGGATCACTGCTTCGACGCGTTGTCCCGGTGCTGTGACGCGGCGTCGTCCAGCGGTCTTGTGGAGGCATCTGCTTGGCTTCGAGACATCCCTTCTTTACTGTCACTACAATGCGCCAATACCTATATATATATATATATATATATATATATATATATATATATATATATATATATATGTGTGTGTGTGTGTGTGTGTGTGTGTGTGTGTGTGTGTGTGTGTGTGTGTGTGTGCTAAGGCTACAATGAGGAATACCTCACTGTAGCCGTCTGTGGCGTTGACTAGCAGTCCGGGGGCTCGATTCAGTGCACGATACAACTAGCCAAGACGAGGCTAAGATCATCTAAGCGCAGCCAAGAACTCTCTACGTTCGCCATTGTGAGCGCAGCTTTATCATTAGAGCACCACTTGCGTCATTTGTCTTTTGTGATGTCGTCTTCCGTCGCGGTCAGCTATCCATTATTGTACTTTCATCTCCCTTTTCATTAAGCTCGGGAAGCTTATCGTAAATCTAATGCTTATCCATAATTATCTCAAGCCTAATTGTGAAAAGCAACACTTGAAATAAATTTTTTTATATATTGTCTGTTGGCTTATGGCATTTTTAATAAGCATTGAGACCCTCTGTTGCACATCGCTTAGAGATTGATACTTTTGATACCGTGCCCCTTTGAATCTTCGGCGCTGCCATGACATGCTCAACAATGTTGTCTGTTGACCAATTGCTTGTTGCGGTGTACCCAGAAATTTCTAAGGGAAGCCGAAGAAAAGGGAAGCGGCTGTGGCTCACGTCATTTTAAACACGATATCATGGTACTCACATACTTCGGGGGAGAAGACGAGGGGGCACGTGCTTGGTGTCTTCTATCCAACCCGGCTACGCCTCTGGTTGCTTCTGTTCTGCTCTGCAGAACCATCCTAAAACAACAAAAACCCACCACTTGAACTCCCCGTCTTCCATCCGGGCGCACTCTTGCGGTTGTCAATTCCGCAAGTCACTACAGGGCACCATTAAAATTAATTCGCAGGTAAGATAAGTTACCTCACCGCCTCGAGCGAACCTCTCCCGTGCACTACCTTACTGATCCGCCTACGCAACTTTCTGACAGGCCATGTCGTAACTGCGAAGTCCCTCAACTCCGGCGCTGAAGCCTCTTTTCGGCCTAGTGGTTGCCGCGTTTATCAAGCTGGTGTTATTTTTTTGCGGCTGGTGCCATTGTAATGAAGGCCGCCTGTGCCAAAGAGCGTGCATCGACAACGTATAGTGTGTATCAGATGGCTTGATGCGTGCTTTATGAGCGCAGTGCATGGTTGACGAGTCGGGTCGTGAATGACTGTGCATCTAATAAACCTAGCATATGTATATATACATATATATATATATATATATATATATATATATATATATATATATATATATTATATATATATATATATATATATATATATATATATATATATATATATATATGTGTGTGTGTGTGTGTGTGTGTGTTTGTGTGTGTATCCACAGTATAACTATTGCTCAACCGTTAGCCAGAGATGTGCTGAAATAAACATACTTCCAACAACAAACCAATGGGCTATCTCGCCTCCTCACCAAAACACATCAATGATATGTATGCAGTTAAAAATAGGATCGAGCCGTTTCGCTCCATTCAATTGCAGTTCTTATTCAAATGTAACACGAATTAAGTGCACCTTTTGTTGCAGCTTCTGAACAGTCGCAATGACTTTTCCCTCCTAACATTACTCCACAATATCATTGTGATTTCTCGATCAATCGTAGTACGCTTTATACGCATCTACGGCACATTATTATAAATTAGATTGACATTATAAAATTTTGTTTATTGAGCTTAGTGAAATTTTTTCATTTAAGTGGTAATACTGTAGAAGAATCGACATTTGGGGGTGTTGGTACTGCTTGAACATGTTGAAGAGGCAGCGCAAGACGACGAAAACAAAAGGCAGTAAACACACAGGACAGCGCTGAACTCACAACTTTATTAGAAAGCATACACAAACGTATGCACTACAAACCATAGCCATGTGCTCTCATATCGATGGCGTCATTATCAGTGCGCAGCCTAAAACGCTAAATCCTGTAATCTAATGTTGCAAAATGAAGTGGCTTAAAACATCAAATTCACTGTCATACAAATTTAATGATGGCATGCTTACGCAACGCGATCCTTCTTTCCTTATTTAGTAGGCCTCAGTTATCTCCCTAGTAGTATGACTGCTATGCGCGGAAATTATTGTGGTGTCTTCATAGATTTGAATGCATCCATGCTCAGAGCAATGCCACGCAACATGTGAGTAGGCATTACCCGTTAGCGAGCGCGTAAGTTCTGAGAATATAATGTTCAGTCAGTGAAATGTTTGACCTATATATACGTGACCGCAGGAAAATGGAAACTCGTAAAGAACTCCTATTCTACAGTGCACAAGTGGGGACGTGTACTTAACAGTGCAGCCTTCCCCAGCATGAGTGGAGGCAGCCTGGGCCAACTTCCTATTATCCTTACCCCAAATTGTAATCAGCTTGTTAGGGGCAAAAAAAAAGAACCTTGGCATCACACCTGCTTGCTACACTCCTGAGGCTGTTTGATAGTTGTAGATGCAGATGTGGTAGGTGTAGATATGGAATTACAATTACTTTCTTTTTCTTGTGGGTAGGCTCTGGATGATTCATTCTTGTGGGCCCTCGTAATTTTCCATGCTTAGCAAGCTTCTGTACGGTCATGCGGATAGAATCCTCCGGTAAAGCTAATGCTCTCAAACACTCCAGTTGTTCTAAAAAACTCCCCAGAAGTCTTGCAAAAACGCCATTTCGAAAGTGAGCAAAATAGAAGCGAGAAAGCAGTGCAATTTGTCACCACCTTCGAATGTGCGGAGTTACAATTTAAGGTTGGTTTTTATGACCTTAGGTGATAAATACAGCTTATCAGATAGTTTAAGCCTTGTATCTAAAAATTGTAGCTCGTTCTTATGTGGCACTTCATGTGTGAAATGTAACCCTGAGCCACATTTGTGGAATACTTGAAGTACATCCCGAACCATTTGTTTTAAATTAAAATTATTCACAAAGGCGAGAAAATAGTCAACACATCTTAGCACTTTGATTGTTTGGTCATCTAGGTTACTTACTATATTTCTTTCACCCCTGCCTAGGAAAATGTTACTTAGTACCAGAGGAACTTTGGCGCCAATGCAAATGCGAGATTTCTGTCGGTGTAAATTTCCTTTCCATTCAACGAAAGTTGAAGCTAAGTAGAAAGAGACAATCTCGAGAAAACAACTAGCAGATACACCACAGCTGCTCGAAAATTCGAGCCCATCATTATCCTCCGTGATACACAGTTTAACAATTATCATCAGGTCGTCACTCGGTATATTGTAGTACAGGTCCTGTACATCCATGATAAAATATTACAATCACTATAATTAGATTGAAAGACGAAGCTGATGAGATCATCCGACTTTTTTACCACAAAATAATCTCTCATCAGCAATGGTTGCAAATGCCTTTGTAAGTAAGCCGACATAACCCGCTGCCACGTATCCTTTTCCGTGACTAGTGCTCGAAATGGAATGTCAAGTTTGTGGGTGTTTGCAGCGAATAAAATTGCCAAATTGAGGCGTTTTGCCTTTTATACTTGTTGAAGCTAGCTGCTCAATGTTTTGGCTCTGGAGCAGCGACAGTGCGCGTTCCTTAACTTTACCGAACTTCAGATCTACTGCTCGGAAATTCTTTCTTATTGCATCTAACGGTTTTTTGCAGAAGATACACTCTGACACCACCACAACGAAACCTTCCTCATCAGAGGTCAAAATGTGAAGGCTTCTACTCACAGCATATTCTACACAATCGCCTCTCTCCTGATCGCACCAACCACATGAACACATTCAGCTATGAAGTTTGTTCTTTCTTCTGCTGTCTGCCGAAGAAGACTACAACGGAGATTATTGAGACCTGCCATTTAAGGAAAAAAGGATGGCGTTGTGTAGGCATACCATGATTAAATGTGTATTACAGTGAATTAGAAATTTTAAGCCGCCTCATGCTGCAGCGTTAGATTACAGGATTTTGCGTTTTTCCCTGTGAACTGATAATGACGCCATCGATGGGTCAGCACGTGGCTATGAGTTCTAGTACATAAGTTTGTCTACGCCTTCTAATGAAGTTGGTTGTGCGTTCAGCGCTGTCCTGTGTGTTTCCTACCTTTTCCTGTCTGTGTCGTCTTGAGCTGCCCCTTCAAGATGTTATTATTGTTACCTGTGTTACTGTATATCTCTCATCTTTTATTCACTCTTCCGAATAACTTTTAACTTTATATATCAGTTCAATGCTTCATAATAATACTCATTTTACTGAATTGTTCCCATTAGGACAAAATGTAATATTCAGGTAAATAAACAACGGAAGTTTGTACGTGACAGAGTAAAAAGACAATTTGGAGCATTCTGGCGAATCACCTATTTCGTTTTGTGACCCACGCATGATCGCGGAGCATCACAGGTTTTGGTCTTCTACTCTTGGCGTGCCTGACATCACCTGCGCCGTAAATAAAGATTCTGAGAGTCGCCTACTAAAGCGTAAGCATCGTTTGGACCGGCTGTGAGTTCGTTTTTGCTCATTGCTGCTTATTTGCGTTTCCTAGCTTATGCCACTCTACCCATGGCCTTTCCGGTGACAAATAATGCTTATGCCTTAGGGGACAAGTGCCATATTTTCTCTCGGCATCAGCTGCAATTGTGCCAATTGAGCCAGAACGCCGGGCAAGAGCGCGCTTTCACGGAGCAGAGCGGTCGAAAGCGAACACCTGCTGTTGCAGTAGCACGTGAAGCGTTGCGTTAGGGGAGAGAGCATCGCTGCGAAGCCATGTCATTTTTGCTGTCGCCTTCGCAAACCTGTGTTTTGCGCGCGTTCCTGGTCTACATAAACTCTCGCCTGCGTTCTGATTGCGCCTCGGTAAGGCCTAATGGAAACGCGCCAAGCTTCCCAACGCGCTCGCTTGACTGCGAGGTGTTCATAACTCGAAGGACGTTTGGCAGCGTGCAATAGGACAGTGTGCCACCCCAAACTTTCAAGTTTTCCCACCACCAAAGTTCAGTTGGCCCAGCCGCACGTTTCAATGTGGCTCACCCATAAATTTCAGCTGGGCCTCCCCCAGATTTCAACTTGGCCTATCCCAAAACTTCAAGTTGGCCCACCCCAAAACCTCAGTTGCCGCTCCCCTAAACTTAACTTGGTCCATTACCAGATTTCAAGTTGGCCCGCCCCAAAATTTTCGTGCCACTGCTCCCACGTTCGTCGTCGCCTTTTTCAGCACCTGGCTGGCTTTATCTTGAAAGCGATCGCCTTACGCCCTGCAGGGACGGACGGACACTTCTCTCGTCGGGTAACCATAGAAATGTTTATGCAGTTATAAAGTTCACACGTATTGCTGAATAATAATTTCTTGCATGGTAGCCTTCCATGTGTATCCCCCGTCAGCAAGAAACAATAGCGTCAACCGAAGAGCTCAACTTTGGTTTGCTGGTAAAATGAAGTGCAAATTTTTGTATTGGTTCATAAAAGCTTGTACCCACTGAAGAATTTATACAGATAGCCGTGAACTGCACACGGAAATATGAGAAAAAAGTTTGATGATAATCCTGACAAAGTGAGATGCTCACTGAAAAGTTTGTGACCCAGTTAACTGGCATAACATTGAAGCGGGGAGTGACGCGAACTACAAAGAAAGGAAAGATGATAATAAGCCTGAGTATAAGAGTACTTGCTAATTTAAATATCTCCATCTTTGTATCAGCAATACTTGGGAAACAGCGCTATGTCTCTGCCCGGAAACACAAGCTTTCACTCGCCGATCGAAATTTAAACATTTTAGAAGGACTGCCAGGCATACCAGGCAAATGACATATTTGCAAATACATCACTGAGCTCTTCCGTGACACAGGTAGAAAAGCAAAAGAGCAGCAAGAAGTGAAACAGAGCCGAATGCAACATTCGCATTCTTTAAGAAATGTGCTGCTTTGAAATATTTCATTTTTTTTATTTTTGGCTTTTTTTATTATTTCTGTCAACTCGGTGCACCTAGACCACGGAGGGCACGCAAAAACGTACTCTCCACCGGTACTAACGTTAACGGTTGAAATCTATTTTGAATTAGATTTTTTTTGCGGAGTTCACATGAAGCGTTGGGGAAGCGAGGAATCGTTGGATAACAATACCTCTGAGTGGTGGATCGTCTTTCTCGCGGAACATTTTGGCCGTTATGGCACCGTTCCAGATTATTCACTTAGGGCTGCACGTTGGTTTAAGGACCACAGAAATGCCTGGCGACTTATCAGTTACAACGAAGTGAACGTCATAGGCCAAAATCGGCTGTAATTGCGCTTTTTCCCCAGCAGCGAAACAGAAGTCCCAAGGTGGCGCCGTGCATGCAATTTTTTTTAACGAAGATGAGTTTTCTTTTTTTGACTCATCCGAAACACGTATTCGCGCAACACGTTTAAAATGTGTCATTGCATTGTGAGTTTTTTGTATTGCTGGAAACGGCCTTGTAGTTCTCCGTTAAACATGAGTTATGAGAGCAGATTCTCGTCGACACGTCTGAATCACCGTTTCTAATGAGAATGGCAGTGCAACGTTAAGCGTCGTTCGCACTCTTATAGGGCACGTGCAGAATGACAATAGCTATTACCAGCCGCTGTGCAGCACACCAGCTGTATATAGGTTCCATACATTTGACAGAATGACAGAAAGAAAATACAACACGAGGAAATGTCATTTATTGAAGGTCAGTTTCTCCGTCTTTCCCTATAGGATCAATTGAATGGGATGAACCGTTTTACAACCAAGATCAGAGAGCCTTTTGCAAAATGCTAGTCCGCACAGACTGTTGAAAAACGGGCATGCCTCCCAAAACAGTCTTAGCATTTTTAACAGTATAGTGTCTGGATTGCATTATATAACATTTTTTTTCGCAATTCTGCCTTAATACTGCCTCGTATGCAGAGCAAGTGTACACGTGTGCACCGCTAGTGCAGCTATATTCGCAAGCAGGCAAAATCCAACGCAGAATGCACTGTGGAAAATTTGAAAATGCGAAAGTAATCACTCGCGACTATTTAGAACAGTTCGCCGGTTGAGCTCGCAGTGATACCGTGGGTCATGCCAAGTTGCCTGGGGTGAGAAAGGTCACTGGTTATGCTGTAATAGCATTGAAGCAAATTTCGCTTGCTATGTCCATGGACGCGTAAAAATATGTGATCGTTTCATGCTCGAGGAAGTTTTATTTCCCATTAGTTGCTTGTATTCGGCCAGCTTCATTGTTATAGAAAGGTCGTCCACCACTTCATCAGGGGGGGGGGGGCTACACTGTCAGTGTCCTGCTACCCAGCATACAGGGATCCCGTCCGCTTAGAGAGTCCTACCGGAAGTACACGCGCTGTTAACGCTTTAGGCGCCACAGCTGTATAGACTGACACGATGCTCTGGTTGCTGGTTGATGCGCCTTACTTGAATCTCCGTCCTCTCCCTTATAGTGATGCTTTCGTAATTGAAAAAAAATGATGTATGAATTGTATAACCTGAATCGGGTGTCTCCCTTGTTCCAGCAGTAATAATAAGCGATAAGCGATAAGCGCTGCTGCAGAGACAAGCGCTCGCGAAATTGTGGACAGTCAGCATCCATGCCTTGGTGCACGCGAACAAAATATAGCATCAGCACAGACAATGACCAAAATGCGGAGCCCTGTTGCGTATAGTGCGTACAGAAGAGCAGAAAATTAGCAGTTGGTTGCTCGTTTCCCGAGAACCTATGATAGTTTCGGCAACGATAAATTCTTTTAAAACACGTTAAAGATTTCGTAAGGAAATAGAATGTAATCTAACAAGAAAACATTGAGAAATTCACTCAGCACATTGCACTCAGATATTGAAGCATCTACAAAGAGTCGTACTCGGAAATACAGAACGTACGGCTGTTTTTGTGCTAATGGAAGTAATGGGGACACAGATCCACAGAATAAATAGCAATATAAATGAAATTCAGCACCGTTGCAAGATGGGCCTGTTGGTATTCCTAGCAATGGTTAGGAATAGCGCTAAAGCGTAAGAACAATAAGGAAAAACAACTCTAAATTCCAATCTTTACTTGCATTCTAGAAATTTTGTTAGAATGAGCAAAATACTAATGTTGGAAACCACTAGTTGTTACAGAGAATAAGTCGAACGCTCAATGTTTCTGCATGGATGGGAAATCTCTCGCAAGCCGGTGAATGCGCACTAGCGCCATGTTCATTAATTCTAAGCGGCTACTGTTTCAGTAGTGGGTACGCCTCAGTGTATTATTCGCTACAATTCCGGAGTATGCACGGGCCAAGGTACGGAAATCAGTAATGAAGCAGTCAATAAAGTCCCTCATGCTTTCTAGATAAGTCAACAAGAAAGCAACAAGAAATGAGGAAATGGATAGGGGTCTATTAACCGAGTGTCAGTGTTTCATGGAAAACCTGCGACCATATATGAAGGTTCTCTAATAACACCCAAAACACCAAAGAGACATCGTTTGCACATGTTTTGTCTAGCAACCAATTAAATGGCCATAGTATAATCTAAACTTTACCAATGTGTTTCATTCTTTCCTACAGCTAGTTTGCCATTAACATCGGATATTTCAATTTTAATCACAGGAACGATAATATTAGGAATTACTGCACCCTTAAATGAGATTTTTTAGATGTATTCAGCTTTAAGCAAACATCAGTTAAAAAAATAATACTTGAATGCTGCGAGTGCGAGCAAATTTTGCCGGCAATCAAAAGAAAATGCCCGCTATTTAAATCAAATTTTCTTGCAAACTTTGCATTTTTGCGGCTTAGGCGTTTCGTGCGGTGCGCGCAAGGCTCTGCCAACAATTTTTTTTTTACTTTGCTGCCTTGCTTTTTGTTAGGTTGTAATGAAAAATGTGAAGTTCCCAGGACCCAGAAACTCCCTTTCTCTTTGCTCATGAGTTTTTATGCCGCGTACAAGAGGAAGAGGGGAAAAGAAAGAGAGAAGGGAGGGGTTGTTAGCCAGAAATGCGTCTGGCTGGCTACCCAACTCTGAGGGACGTTCCCTAGATAGCTGTTGGCAATCAACGGCTTTCCGGTCACAGACAACTCGATGTATTTTAACAATCCTTGTCGGTGCTCGGTATCCCGGCGCGTTATATGTGGACATGTCACACCGACTGTTGCGGCCTTTGTAGTTAACCAATGCCCCTCATCTCTGCAGGTTCACGCTAATCTTTCGCACCATTACTGATCAAGTGCTTCCTATTGAACTCATACAATATACAGTAACAGTCACAGTAACACACACACACACACACACACACACACACACACACACTCATATATATATATATATATATATATATATATATATATATATATATATATATATATATATATATATATATATAACTCCTGGCTAACGATTCACTCGACGATGGTGATGAATATGGGTGGCATATCTGGGACCCCTATCAGGACTATTCTCTGAACGCGCTTGAATATTTCCATAACCGCGCTACGATATACCTTCGTTCATCTTACTGATATGAGGTGAATGCATCGTTCTTGAATTAAAAACATGGTTTGCAGTCACCTTCGGAAGCAGCATTGGTTTTAGTTTATCTGCTATTTTAGAGTTCTCGCCGCTGTGGGCTATATCGCCCCAACCGCCAGAATATCAAAATGCAGTGGTCATCAACTTTGAGTCGCTAAAAATTTCTAGAATTTCTAATGCATCGAAAAAGAATTTCTAATGCTTTGTCCCACACTTGCGTTTGCATTGTATATTGGCATTCTCTTTATCTCAGCTCTCTACCTCTCTCATGTTCATATACTGTTATGGTAAAGTGTTATTTACTTGTACTCTCCCCTATGCAACACTCCTGATTAGGACCTTATAAGGAATTTAAGTGACCTGACCTGAGCAATGAAAAAAAATATAAAACCAGCGCTACCGCTGCACGTCTTTAAACGAAAAGCGAAGAATAAACAAGAACCGCATCAAGGTCGGTGTTCAGAATTTTTTGGATGCTTGGGTCCACGCAGGCAAAATCTACGCGAGTTCTATACAGGAATGTTGGGGAAATACCGTAAGCCAAACGAACTAGCATAGCTCGAACACCGGACTGTGGCTATGGCCGAATCTGGAAACTTCAATTTCGTTGGTGCGCTTTTAGATGTTACGACCACTTTTCACTAATAAACAGAAATTAGTTCGGCCGTATGACAAACTCGAACCAACAAAAAAATATCAAAAGTTTTTGCATTACTTGCGACTTTTTTTTTCCGCTTTTGCTAGAGTAAATATATTCTTTAAGGTCTTGAAGTATCAACTCAGTAGCCTAACAATACTAACATGGCTGTATCAGTATAGCCATAACTTGGAACTTAAAAAAAATGATAATGATAAACTTCTCCAGGGTGGAGAATTATTTAAATTATCAAGCCGGCTATATCGTAATTTTTATGCATTTTCCTAGTCATAAATGGAATGACTAGCTGAAATATTTGAATTAGTATAACCTTGCCTTCAGAGATTACAAAAGTGTTTTTGGAATCGGAAAAAATACCAGTGGTGATGGAGAAGTTGTGTAACTAAGTGATTCTGTGGCTAAAAAGTTAATTCCAAGAAATGGTAGAAACGACGATCCAGAAGAACTTCAGGGAAGGATACATAATATCTGTGTTCAAACTTTGAAATATTTTCCAAATGCTGGAGTGAAATATTGCGAATCTAGGTCGGCAGTATATACCTCCAAGACGCGTGCCTCCCAGCTGACCCGTTCCTGCTCCGCTAGCTTCAAATAGGTTAGGAAAATGACTTACAACACCAGGCGCTGACCTCCGACGATAGACGAAGATTAATAGGCAAATCAGAAACTGAGAAACTCGAGGAGGCATCAGCAACTCTTGAATTCTGGCTAACTTGCATACTCAGTAAAGGAACCTACATCATATGCTCGGTGGCCGGAGTAGACTACGATGACAAAAACAAAATCTTAAGACCAACAAAACACGAGCCCCTTCTCCTGGCCACCCCGGGTAATGAACAGAAGTTTACCCCGAGACATGAGAACTATAAAGTAGTTGTGTTGTTTTATTTCTAATGAGTAAGGCACACACCTTAAGAGTGCTACAAAAATTTACAACAATCGACAAAGCGACAGAAATAACACGCAACAGATTGTGAAATGATGCGGATAACGGGTACATATATAAATACTGAAAAATAGATTAGATACGAAGTGCGGACACATGACATTCCTGTCTTCACAAAAACGAAGATGGTGCGGCTTAAAGTTGGTCGTATATGCAAAGTGGATAAGCGCCGGTGCATTAAAGGAAGAGAATGGGCACCAGTGGATTGAAAACGCGGTCGTGGAGGGTGGCACGATGGACGCAGAAGTAGTATTGGAAAACTCATGTAGTATTTGTTTGCTTGACGAAGGAGAGCTGTTATTGGCTACCTGTATTTTATCTATCTGTGACTTTGTACCGGTGGGTTTCAATTAGGTTGTATACAGCGGTTGCGATGCAGAGTTCATCGCTGAAAATATTTTATAAATTGATTCGAACGCAAACGATTACTCACTGGAACGCAGGTAACGTGAGGTCACTGCAGAAACTAATACATCTGTCCATAAAGGCATTTCGGAAGTGGCGTAAAATCCGCGCCTAAGAAAAAAAGACGGCTGATTCCTGTGATTCTTTGTGCTCTTAATTCATTGACTGTGACAGCAGCGTCGTCCCACACTGAAGATCACGATCATATTTTCATATGCCTGCTTTTTCTTTATATAAGTGGCTTCACCCATAAAGTGGGACTGAATGAAAGGGCAGCAGTTGTATGAAGGAGGAGCGCGGTGCTTTGAAATCTTATTTGTTTGGGAGTAATAAATTAAAAAAAATAATGTACATTTTAATAGGAAGAAGTTAAATATATTTCAGCGACACCACAGAAATAAAAGCATGGATTATACAAATAAGTTCTGTCTGTTTCTCCTGTGTAATGTGCGGAACTTTCATTCTGTACGACATAATAACACATATTGTGGTATTCGAACTGCGCACATTTTAGCACTCTCAGACTGCTACTTAGTTAGACATATTTATTTTGTTAAAATTCGTAAGTTTATGGGACCTTTTATTCGCAGCTGTTGTGTCAAAGTCCAATGAATTTTTTTTTCAGTTAAGGTGTTTCTCCGTTTTAGTATTTAACTATATTTAACTGAAATTATTCTCGTCCGTCATGTTCACTTTTGCTCGTTTTGTGTAAAACAGTCACACTTCTTTGTTTCTGCCACACAGAAGGACAAGGTTCAAGCACCTATACCGGCCCAACGTGGCAGGACCGCAGAAAATAAATGACCTAAAAATTTGAACTCTCCTTGCTGCTATTTTAAAATTCAGATTTCTTGTGAATCCACATTTAGGCTACAGGTGAGGAAGCAGTCGGCATGGTGAATGCTTTGTGCTTTTCAGGCTAGATGACTCCTTTTGAAGGTCCTACCTGAGTCCAAAAGTTCTGCTACATCTGATATCGCGATAGAAACGACGAAGTGTCACCTACAACATTCGAGTGATATAATTTTTTGTACAGTTTCAGTGCTCCTACATTGTGCCACTTGAGGATGTGCACCCTGTGAAGTGCTTCGTAAAAGCGTCGCGTTTTGGCTGCGTTGTCTCCGCTGAAATTTCCGTTGTCAATGCTTTCGACATTTGTTTTCACCAACCAACGTACGTATTCACGGAGCATCCGCTTTCGCGGTTATGTGCCATGTTTGAGGGTTGTCATCATCATTGCGTTTTACGCTTGAAAAACAGCCGACGCTCTTTGCTCGAAGAATTTTTCTTTGCATGGAAACGAAGAATTTCACGCAAAACAGGCCGTCATCATGTCAACAACAATTTGCCTGTAATGCGAAACAATCTAACCGTCATCCATTACAGTATTTTTCATTCTGGCCTCCGAAATACGTATGCAGAGGCGACCGTCCTCAGAGTCAGAGCGGAGTGCAAAGCCTTTTGCCAAATACTGGAGATGACAGGTGGATTGACGACGAAATAAGGGATAATTGCGCTTCGTCGATGACGTTAAACGTAACAGAATATGCGGACTGAAAGCACTGTCGGCAAGGCAAACCCAATTTCTACTACTAAACCGCTATCAAAACCGATATAATTTCCTTATTAATCGGTCACCTATCGGAGGCAACAACAGTAAATGCCAAATGCAGTTTTTCAGGAGGTCCCACTATCAGACACTTTTTTGGAACTTGCAGCAAGGCAGTGCAAACGCGGGAATTGTTTGCAGCTGCTTCTGCTGTTAATCTCTTAACTGGTCGCTCAACAACAATGTTTCCCTAACAAAAGCTTCTGAAATACCAATATTATTCTATATATTACTCTTTTCCTGTCACTGCAAACTTATTTAGTTACCTTTTATACAGTTGTCTTCACAAAAATATTGAAAGCCAGCACCAGCTGTCCTTTCCAGATAAAACATGCAGGCTTGATCATTCTCCTTTTAGCGCGCATAGAGGTCACATTCTCGTCAATGTGAAAATCGCTTCCTTAGTTTAAGCAAGCTGTTATTTTTCATCTAAATAGCTGTGCGTCTCAAGAACACATACTGACCTTGTCACAGTATATTTACTGTTAGATATATTGCAGGTGGTCCACGATGACGCTCAACACAATTGTTGAGCTACTCGCTAATGGTAGAGGTACGCTTTTCGTGGTGTGCCGCAAACTTAATGCATTCCATGGCTTTTATGGATTGTCGGCAATTGTTTTGATAGTATTGTATTTCCATGAACTGGAATGTTAATTACACATTTCAAACATGTTTTTCGAGGGAACAGATATTTTCAGAAGCTGCAGCCCCACGAAAATGCCTGCTTGGGAGCTTCTAGTGCTTCCGACACCGTGTCCTCTTTGCAGCCGTTTACGAAATGATATTTCACGAAATAGATGCTTCAGACAGCGAGATGCAGGGCGAAAATAACACATTACCCAACCGACCCAGCTTTGTTCAACTAGTGATAACGCAGCTGATAAAAAATTTGGTTCTTGAAATGTCGTTTCATTGAGCAGCAAGCAAAATGTATTTAGGCTGAAGTTGCCGGCGAACGTACTCTACCACTTAATAGACATTCTTGTAGGCTAGGAAGCTCACATTTAGAGGGCACCGAAGCGCTAAAATGTTTTATCGATAGGCTTTGGTGACCATATGACCATGAAGTACGGTACCAGGGCAAGATACCTTTATTTGACAAAACCTAGAGTATCAAGCAAGGCATAATTTTCAAAATGTCTATACCAGAAAAGGTTGTGGCAGGTCAATTAGTTCTAGCACGAAAGTATTTTAATTTCCCTCCAGCCGGTATTTAGCAGACAGGTCCCCGTGGTCTTTGGCCGGGAGGCGCTTCTGGCTTCAAATAATAAAAATAAAATGCGTCTGCGTGTGAAGAGTAAAATGAACTTTTTTGTTTCTTTGGTCATTAAACAAATCTAAAACTGTGCGCTGCCGGCTTCCATTAGCATGTACAAAGCGTGTACATACTGGTTGCTCAACAATTTTGTTCACCTACTGCATCTGGCTTAGTTCTTAAACACACATTTTTATGTTTCTTTAGTCTAGTCTTTCTAGTGTTGATGTGTGCATCATAAATAACCAATAAAGCAATAAATAATTACTGGCAAAATAGTTCGCCTTTAGCGAGGGGAAGGGCTAGAGCTCCTAGGTTTCTGTCTTCCGCCGTTCGGTGCAAGCAGAAATCTCCGATTTTTATGCTCTCTCACGGGTGTGGAGAAAAAACGGCCTTGGTTATAGACATACAGGTAAGAATTTCTCCTCAACCGTTATTCTTCGTAATACAGGTAAATTATTCATTTGCAAATGGCGCACAAGTGTTTGCTGGGTGTCATAAGCATTGTCCACTTCGACTGGCGGGCACATGTTTTAGGAAGAGCAGATGGAGCAGAAACATGTAATAGCAATAACAAATAGAAGTAGGACGCTTTCTTTTCAACCAGGAAAGGCGCTGGAGATGAATAAGAGCTCACAACATAAAGAACTGGCGCAATGATTTATAAGCAGGTTAGAAAGGCCAAGCATTTGTTTTTACAAATATCGAGTGCATCGAAAGAGCTCAACAAACGGAGCTGCACGCTATCCTCAGGAAATATGGCGCTAAGGTATAAATGTAAAGCTCTACTTTGTTTCTGAGCTCATCCCTGTCTTCTAAAGTAGTTCCAGGGCAAATTTGTTTTAACCCATTGCACTGACTTGTGCTGTCAAAAGACAGCAAGACTGCGAAGAGGTTCAGCTTTCAGCTGAGAAGATTGGTATGCATCGATGCGAGTTGGTAGAAAAGAAAAATAAAGCACGATTTTGCTGGAAAGACTGTTCCACACGCAACCTATAAAAAAGATCATCTTAGCAGCTCACGTAACACTCAAATATTTTATTTCAATATTCTTACGCGAGAAATTCAGGAGAGCATGAGGTACGCTGTAGAGGGGGACTCTAGGTTTAATTTTACCACTTTGGGTTCCTTACAGTGAACGGTATACCAGCACTTTGCATTCCGCCTCAATCTGAGTGTTGACGCCGTGGCGTCGATCAAACACGTGGATGCTTTCTCAGGAGTGCAATGCCGAAGCCGCGCCATTACCGCGGCAGAATAACTGAATTCTTCACTAGCATTGTTCTCTTCTATGTTGTGGTAAAATGACTTATGTCGATTGTGATAAAAAAAAATCTTTGTGGTTGAGGCTGGTTGAATTGATCACACAATTATATGGATGCAGGAAACAATTTTTCATGTCTCACTACATAGGGGAAAATTTAGACGTGTGCCGAATCAGTTAGTAGACCTACGATATAGTGAACCGTCGTCACTGGGCAAATGCTTTATTTGGACGGAGACACATGCAACGAATGCAAGCGCAAAATATCGACAAAGGAGAGCATTCCATTTCGTCATCGTATTTGCGATAGTTACTGTTTAGACATGTATCTGTAAAGCCGTGCCATGCTTTCAAGGCTATTCTACACAAATTTATTTAGATGATAAGTGCAGCCACACACAATTAAAATGAACCTTCTTTATAACGGCTGTACCGCAGCAAGGTGCCGTAATACTGCGTACTGCGCTTTTATGCGGCGTATAATTGTTACTATTAATTTCATCATATGTCAGAGTAAGCCTAATGTATAATAATCCTACCCTTTCAGATAGACAAAAACTCACTCAAGCCTCCAGGAGCACTTTCTAGTGGTTTTTCTGCGTTAGAAAGTTATCGACCTTGCTCTTCGCGGTCGATTACACCAATTATACTGAACCTGATTTCAGCTTCACTGCAATGACACGTGATGCATTATCAAATTCAGAGAGAGATGGGTGTTGTTGATCCAGTGAACCTCCTAGTTATATTATGTAGTTTGTTCCGTTACTGCAATTACATAAAGAAAGATGTAACCTATTGGATCGTAAACCTTTACTATCAGAGCAGCTGAAAGTAAGTACAGGAAGAAATCAGGTACTCCCATGTATAGAGCACACACCGTTGCTAAAAGCAACATGACCTGCAATGCAGCGCACAGAGTGACATTAATCGTACGCGCGGTTAGCAGCGTAGCGTGGCCGGCTGCCTTAATGGAATCAAGCATTGCACCACTTATTGCGATCCAATCGCTTCCAGGGGCAAGCTTTCTCTCGCGTTCTCTTATCGTTAGCCGGGCGATGTACGAGTCAATATTTAATGAAGAAATGGAAGAGAAACTAGGTAGCGTCTCCTCTCCAGACCATTAAGCCTCGCGAAAGTTTGCTGTTGCCCAGGAACCAGGTCACTCCGCTTTCGCTCAATGCGGCCATTGTTTCCTAAGCTTTTTATGAAGGTTCACAGCAGAGGCGCTGATGCAGTTGAAGTATGCACTTGGGATCTTCCATGGGGAAAGTGCGTTGACAAGAAGTGTGTATAAAAATTCATCATCATCATCATCAGCCTGGTTACGCCCACTGCAGGGCAAAGGCCTCTCTCATACTTCTCCAACAACCCCGGTCATGTACTAATTGTGGCCATGTCGTCAATGCAAACTTCTTAGTCTCATCCGCCCACCTAACTTCCTGCCACCCCCTGCTACGCTTCCCTTCCTTTGGAATCCAGTCCGTAACCCTTAATGACCATCCGTTATCTTCGCTCCTCATTACATGTCCCGCTCATGCCCATTTCTTCTTATTGATTTCAAATAAGATGTCGTTAACTCGCGTTTGCTCCCTCACCCAATCTGCTCTTATCCCTTAATGTTACACCTATCGTTCTTCTTTCCATAGCTCGTTGCGTCGTCCTCAATTTCAGTAGAACCCTTTTCGTAAGCCTCCGGGTTTCTGCCCCGTAGGTGAGTACTGGTAAGACACAGCTATTATACACTTTTTACTTGAGGGATAATGGCAACCTGCTGTTCTTGATCTGAGAATGCCTGCCAAACGCACCCCAGCCCATTCTTACTCTTCTGATTATTTCCGTCTCATGATCCGGATCCGCTGTCACTACCTGCCCTAAGTAGATGTATTTCCTTACCACTTCCAGTGCCTCGCTACCTATTGTAAATTGCTGTTCTCTTCCGAGACTGTTAACCATTACTTTAGTTTTCTGCAGATTAATTTTTAGACCCACGCTTCCGCTTTGCCTCTCCAGGTCAGTTAGTATGCATTGCAATTGGTCCCCTGAGTTACTAAGCAAGGCAAAATCATCAGCGAATCGCAAGTTACTAAGGTATTCCCCATTAACTTTTATCCCCAATTCTTCCCAATCCAGGTCTCTGAATACCTGCTGTAAACACGCTGTGAATAGCATTGGAGATATCGTATCTCCCTGCCTGACGCCTTTCTTTATTGGGATTTTGTTGCTTTCTTTATGGAGGACTGCGGTGGCTGTGGAGCCGCTATAGATATCTTTCAGTATTTTTACATACGGTTCGTCTACACCGTGGTTCCGTAATGCCTGCATGACTGCTGAGGTTTCAACAGAATCAAACGCTTTCTCCTAATCAATGAAAGCTATATATAAGGTTTGGTTATATTCCGCACATTTATCCATCACCTGACTGATAGTGTGAATAGGGTCTATTGTTGAGCAGCCTTTACGGAATCCTGCCTGGTCCTTTGCTTGACAGAAGTCTAAGGTGTGCCTGATTCTATTTGCGATTACCTTAGTAAATAGTTTGTAGGCAACTGACAGTAAGCTAATCGGTCAATTATTTTTCAAGTCTTTGGCGTTCCCTTTCTTATGGATTAGGATTATGTTAGCGTTCTTCCAAAATTCCGGTACGCTCGAGGTCATGAGGCATTGCGTATACAGAATGGCCAGTTTCTCTAGAACAATCTGTCCACCATCCTTCAACAAATCTGCTGTTACCTGATCCTCCCCAGCTGCCTTCCTCCTTTGCATATCTCCCAAGGCTTTCTTTACTTCTTGCAACGTTACCCGTGGGATTTCGAATTCCTCTAGACTATTTTCTATTCCATAATTGTCGTGGGTGCCACTGGTACTGTATAAATCTCTATAGAACTCCTCAGCCACTTGAACTATCTCATCCATATTAGTAACTATATTGCCGGCTTTGTCTCTTAACGCATACATCTGATTCTTGCCAATTCCTAGTTTCTTCTTCACTGCTTTTAGGCTTCCTCCGTTCCTGAGAGCATGTTCAATTCTATCCATATTATACTTCCGTATGTCACTTGTCTTACGCTCGTTGATTAACTTCGAAATTCTGCCAGTTTTATTCTAGCTTCAGGGTTAGAGGCTTTAATACATTGGCGTTTCTTGATCAGATCTTTCGTCTCCTGTGATAGTTTACCGGTAGCCTGCCTAACGGAGTTACCACCGACTTCCATTGCACACTCCTTAATGATGCCCACAAAATTATGGTTCATTGCTTCAACACCATGGTCCTCTTCCTGAGCAAAAGCCGAATACTTGTTCTGTAGCTTGATCTGGAATTCCTCTATTTTCCCTCTTACCGCTAACTCATTGATCGGCTTCTTATGTACCAGTTTCTTCCGTTCCCTCCTCAGGTCTAGGCTAATTCGAGTTCGTACCATCCTGTGGTCACTGCAGCGCACCTTGCCGAGCACGTCCACATGTTGTATGATGCCAGGGTTAGCGCAGAGTATGAAGTCTATTTCATTTCTAGTCTCGCCGTTAGGGCTCCTCTACGTCCACATTTGCCTATCAATCTTGCGGAAGAAGGTATTCATTATCCGCATATTATTCTGTTCCGCTAACTCTACTAATAACTCTCCCCTGCTATTCCTAGTGCCCATGCCATATTCTCCCACTCCCTTGTGTCCAGCCTGCTTCTTGCCTAACTTGGCATGATGTCGCCCATTAGTATAGTGTATTTTGTTTTCTCTCTACCTATTGCCGATTCCACGTCTTAATAGAAGCTTTCGACTTCCTGGTCATCATGACTGGATGTAGGGGCGTATAGCTGTACAACCTTCATTTTGTACCTCTTATTAAGTTTCACAACAAGACCTGCCTCCCTCTCGTTAATGCTATAGAATTCCTGTATGTTACCAGCTAGATTATTATTAATCAGGAATCCGACTCCTAGTTCTCGTCTCTCCGCTAAGCCTCGGTAGCATAGGACGTGCCCGCTTTTTAGCACTGTATATGCTTCTTTCGGCCTCCGAACTTCACTGAGCCCTATTATATCCCATTTACTGTCCTCTAATTCCTCCAATAGCACTGCTAGACTTGCCTCACTAGATAACGTTCTAGCTTTAAACGTTGCCAGGTTCATATTCCAATGGCGGCCTGTCCGGAGCCAGGGATTCTTAGCACCCTGTTCTGCGTCGCAGGTCTGGTGGCCGCCGTGGTCAGTTGCTTCGCAGCTGCTGGGGACTGAGGGCCGGGGTTTGACTGTTGTATTCATATAGGAGGTTGTGGCCAAGTACTGCACCAGGATGGCCAATCCTGCTCTGATGAGGGAGTGTGTTACCGGTTCTGGTCACCTGGATCAGGCCACACTCCAGGCCTGTTTATGCAATTTTATCTACACGCGGTTTTTTTTATCCGGTGGAAAATTTCCGGCACCGGGAATCGAGCCACGGACCTCTGGCACGGGCGGCGTGTATTCTACCTCTACGCCACCATACATTATATAAAAAATATTATTACACCATTCTATTCTTAGTGCGCAGACATTCATGGCACTGCATTTATCTGTCGGGCCGCTGTGCTTGACATGGTGCAACGTCGATTTAGGTGGAATGAGTATGTTGCCTACATGTAAAAGAATGCTATGCTGAAATTGCTATTCTTTAGAAGATATTTGCATGGATGAACTACTATATTAAAGCTACTTGCGTAGAAAACGTTTGTTCCGCCAATGCTCGACTATTCATGTGTGGTCTGGGATCCCCACAACCAAGTCAATAGGAAAAAAAAACCTAAAATGAATCAAAGAAAACTAGAGTGGCTTGTCTCCAATTGTTACAGTTCATTTATTTGCCCCAGCACAGTTTCAATAACGCCCACCTGCATACACTACAGACAAGATGGTGATATGATCGGCTAAGATATACTTTACCATGTTACGCTACGAATAAATAAGAACGCGTATATAGAATCATTCAGTCATTGATATACACAATGAAAGCATTCCAAAACACTATGGAGCATTACTGACTGCCCAGCAGCGACCAAAAACTGCGATCGATATCGATTGCTGCATGAAACGATAGTAACTACGAGAACGTAAGTTTTAGTTTTGTCCTTTTTTTTTGCTGCAGCAGAGTCACCGGGTCTGCGCCATATTTTTATTTCAACTGTCAGTTAGTCAGCCGAGGCCGTCCAAACTTGCCCGTTGGCTAGTGCAGTGAGACTGTGAAATATTAGTTGCCTTCTTTGCCATTTATCTCTGTGATGTAGAATCTTTCTCTGCAGTGGGGCACATGGCGTACGCAAGCGACTCAATTTCTGCGCGCGTCTGAGGTTGTTTTCAGGACGCTTTTGCAATAATAGTGCACATTCGCGCACGATCAAGTTTTGTTGTAAAAAAATACTAACACATAGTTTACACAAACTATGTGAAATGCTTTTGGTGAATTTGCGGGCTGGGCGCTTGTATGAGGCATTCCTGAGGAGTGTTTGATTGCTAGAATCCGATATACTTTTGCTAGCTGCTGGAATATTTTGTTTTTTGCGTGAGTGGCTTGCACCTAAATGAATTCCTTACGGTTGCGTGAATACTGATTTTCAAAATTGAATCAAATGTAAAATTGATTATGGTGACGCCGAATCAACTGCGGCTTGGAGTAATTTTCTTTTTTACTTCTATAGCGATAGTGGTTACGGGCCTTGTTTTTTGGTTGCCCACCAGTGCCCATCCCAGGAATCCAAAAATGTTTCCAGAGAAGCTTATATAAAGAGATGGAGCAGGTGCACTGGCCTACGGGAATACTGTGAGACCGCCCTTGAACATCGGCAAGAGAACCTTCATGGACTTGACGTTAGTTTGTGATTCCGGCTTCCACTTTGGTTGCGCTGAAGCCAGAAAATACTCATCCATCGATTATGGCTTGTCGTGGAATACATTCACGGATAGCTTCTTAACATTGGACGAAAACGGTACCCTGACTGTAGGGACGAAAACAGGATCCAGATTGTAGGGTCTGTCCCACTCCCGAGACAAGAGATCCCGTACTTCGCGTGTGCCTTCAATATGCGGCCGAGGTAAGGTCACTTAATTCTACTGTTGACTGCTTAGTCTCCCGACCCTTTTCAGAAGAAGAAAAAACTTCATTAATGAATGGTCTGGCCGTTTTTGTTGTGGTGGCCTCTGGTGGCGGCTTGAAGTCCTTGGAGTCGGGCGGCATCCTCGGCTTGCTGTACGGCCCAGAGCTCGTCTGCCAACTCTCAACTTTTGAGAGCCGCCTCCCAGCGGCGGTGACGCCGATGGAGAAGGTCCCGTAAAAATAATTTGCGCGCGTGGAGAAGGTTTGACTATGCCCAGCGAACTATAAACTAACTCTTGAACTTTCTATCTGATACCGGATTAGACGGTCGTCTCTAGGACCTGTGAGACGTGAAGACAGCGCGAAATCTGTTTTCGATAAAGTTTTCTATGGACAAGATTACTTCTGCGTGTAGTGTGTGTAGCGCGTGCATCCGCGTACTGAACCGCATCTATATGTTAGCTCATTGTACCATGTAATAATCACCTGCCACCTACCAACCGCACGCTGCCATTCATTTGTTTATTATTTATATATTTAGTGATGTATATATGGTTGGCCCTAGGCGCGTAAAAGGGACGTAGAGATCGGAAGGAAAAGAACAGCATCACTACGACTGCGCAGCAGCCAATCTTGCTGTTCGTAGCCTGCTGTTCCTGCTGTTCAAGGACTAAATTAACATTTCCTCCGTAGCCATAGCAGTTTGGTGAACGTGCGGGCAACACCTCCTGAGGACGGAGACTATGATGGTACAACTTCGCCGATGCTTGCTGAAGCTCATAAGTTGCCGGGCTTCTGCCACTCTCACCGATTATGCCTGAAGAAGCCTGCCAGATTCATGAGCACTCTGACGCCCCTTCGCGGCCAGCGCCTGCTGTTTCGTGTTTGTGCTACCAAGTACCACTCACTTTCCGAGGAAAAGACGGAGAAGATGTCGGCGAGTGGCTCAAGAACTAACAAAAGGTGAGCCGATCTAAAGGCTGAAATTCGACTGCAGAATTCTCCAATGTTGTGTTTTTCTTTACTAACGCAGTGCTCGTCTGGTACGAGAACCATGAAGACAGGCTCACTTCATGGCACCTTGTTCTCCAGGAGCTCAAAGCGTGTTTTGGGGAATCCAGTCCAAAAATGAAATGTGCTGAACAGACACTTTCGCAGAGGGCTCAGGTTCCCGGCAAGACCTGGAATACTTATATAGAAGAATTGCTAAAATTTTGCAGTCAACACTCAGATATCCGAAGATGATAAAGGTGGGAATTTATTGATGGGATGGCTGAAGACATCTGCAATTTTTTTATCTGTAAATAAAGCTTCGATTCTGCGTCTGACATCATTCGCCACTACAGAACCTTTGACGCGCTGAAGATGCGACAGGTAACACCGAAGTTTGGTTGATTGCACAACGTCACAACGATGGCTAGTATAGATACGAGCTCGCGTATTGACTTTTCATCAAGCATACCGCAGATTGCTTACGAGGAGTTGCTCTATCGAGATGTGCTGTCGCACACCCTGTATCGCGGGTGCGGAATCTACACGAAAGGACAAGCACGGCCATTTCGAGCGCATGGCAGCCGATGGTTCACACAGTGACTCTTAAATATGGATCTACCTAACAGACGAGAGCGACCAGGAGCTATCATGATCCTGACTACGACCAACGCGCTCGCCACACGCACTCCTTCCGGCGGCCAATGCCTAGCCATGATGAGTGTGATCCATCTACTGGCTATGCGGTCGACACCAACGTGCCTGACTACATTGCAGAACACCGAAATTTGCGGCTATGACGATGTTTTTCCAATGGGATGGCGCGGGCCTCATAGTGAGGTTCTGCAATCGAAGCCAAACAACATGAAATAGTTGACCCAGGTATTGAACTAGCAGCACATGTCTTATGACTACAACTCGACTGCAAAACACCACCTTTTTGTCAGCTGGAGCTGCTCCCGTTAATGGTTACTAGCATAGAAGCTTTTAGAGTCACTCATTGGCATCTTACTGGAGCCTGACATGAGTTTGACAGGAGTTTAATTTTAAATTCTGCAAATTGCACCTAATAGTCGAACTATAAAGCGGGCAATATTGACATAACACACATGGCTCGGAGATGAACCACTAATATCTGTATACAACGTTTCCAATACCCCCGTAAACAATGTAAAAAATTCACGCAAGATACAAACTGACATATCAAGTATTCCCGCTTCGGATGCCGTAATGCATGCAGTTTACAGACATGCGATATCAGTTCCTTGTGCAGAGTAACATATTTGCGAAGTTGTTTTATATTATTTCAAACTTACCAATTTTTGAAAAGTTGTTTTAGAAAATTCCAGTACTAAACCGAAATTCCGTTTCCAACAGTCACTCTAATTTACCGTTCTCTATAAAAAGCAACAAATTTCATTAAATAGGCCAAGTGGTCATCTCAGAAAAGTAGTTCTGCTTTTGGCATGTATTTGAATAGGCGGCATCGGAGTTGAGCCCGAGCTAAAGCTTCCTCTTAAAGGTCTCTTAAGGCGCAAAGTTGTATTTCATTGGGACCAGGCTGGAACGTTTTCTGGAGTCAGCCGTGAGTCATTACGGTCTGTTTGAGCGTGCACTGCTGAAGTATCCTTGACTGGTGGAGTGTTCGCGGTGGCATTTGTAATTATTCGCCGACTACCGCACGAAGTAATTTTGGGCATTCACTTTTTCCGACAGTGTTGTGCACCCGTCGACTGCACGTGCGGGGGAACTTTTCGTCGATGGCCGTGTTTTCTGCGGACTCCTAGCGGAAACTCCTAAGAGGATGAGTTTTACGGGGCCAGCTGCACGCAAAGCCAACGCCGGAAACATTCAACCAGAGCATCATCTGGTCTCCTTGAACATGTGCCGCCTCCTAGCTTGCGCCTTCAGCAAGTTGGAGTCGATCTTCTAGACCTTTTCTCTCAGCCAAGGGGAAGTGTTGTATAATTGTCTGAGCCGACTACATCACGTGCTAGTAAGAGGCAGCGGCCATACCATCAGGCACTGCCAGCGGTGTTTCTCTTCGTACTTTACGAGATCGTTTCGCGACATCGGCCGCCTTGTGGTATTAGATGTTACCAGAGACCTCAATTCACAGCGGGTATTATGAAAGAACTTCTGCGTTAATGCAAATGGCACCTCAGACACTCGATGCCATATTATCCATAAACGAACGGCCTCACGGAGTGCACTAATCGAACGATCAGCGGTGCGCTTTCCATGTATGTTGCGTGCGGTCACAAGAGTTGGAATGCAGTTCTAATGTTTATCACTGACGCATTCAGCACCACCAATTATGAGACAACCGGCTACAGCCCCTTCTTCCATCTGTATGGTCGCCTGCCATCGTGCACGCTTGACACTATCCTCCCTTTTTTACCACCACGACAACCCTACGGTCGCCAATGCTTTCCTGAAGAAGTTCGGCGACTTGCGCGCCTGCGGACTTTGGCTTTGCAAGAAAACTCTAGAGCGCGCTACGACGCACGTGATCCCCGTTACAGCATGGTTACATGTCACCGTGGTGATCTCGTTTGGCTTTGGACGCCCATGGGGTAGCGCGTTTTGTGCCAAACGCTTCTGCAAACTACGATGCACCGTATGTTGTCATGGACAAGATCAGGGAAGTGAGCTCTAGTCTCTTACTCCTAACGAACACTTGTAGACGCTCTGCTGGGACATACGTCCAGCATGTCGATAGGTTGAAATCATAGACGCAACGACAAGCCTGTGGGCTTTGTCTATGAGGATAAGTACGTTGCGCCGAAGTGCGTAAAAGGGACGCGGAGATAGGAAGAAGAAGAGGAGAACGACGGCTGTGCGGCGCCATTCCAGCTGTTTGTAGACTGCTGTTCCTGCTGCTCAAGGCCTGAATAAACCTTTTCGCCGTGTTCGTAAAAATTTATTTATTTATTTGTTTATTTTGATAACGTAAAGACCACATATGGCGTTACAGGAACTAGTAGTCGTAATATAAGCTATTACGTCGTAATATATACAGGAAAGAGATGTTGGAGCATTATTAAGAAAAACTGACTCAAAAACTGAGACCACGACAACTTTAAGAAAAATAGAAACATTAAAAAAAGGCAACACGATCATTAGTAAATGTTTATAAAACAATAATTGCAATGTAATCTTCAAGTGCACCGTTACACCATTGTGGCTTTGAAGTTGTGAAAATGGAAGTTGGTATGGTGTCCCATTTCCTGCTGTTCTGTATAGTGAAAGAATTATTAAACTGATTCATTATACAAAAAGGAACATGGTCTTTATGGCGGTGATCAGTAGGTGACAATTTATACAATGGCTCTGACGAAACGTTCCCTCTCCAATATTCATCATGGTAGTAAATTTTATAGAAAAGGCTGTACTGAGCTGCGTTTCAACTACCTGAAAGCAATTGGAGATCGAAGTATATTTCCTACCTCAATATATGACACACTGGCGGCACGATAACAATTATTTGAAATGAAGCGGTCGATACCTTTTTAAGCTGACTAACTTTTTCATTGCATATTCGTGGCTTTAATTTCATGCGCTACGTGCACATTCAAGCTTACACCGCATAATGTTTATATAGGGACAATTTTAGTGACGATGGTGTCCTAAAAATTTTTTTTAATGCAGCTTAGAGTAGATGGCATCACGACGATGGTATGACAACGGCTGTGTGAAGATGACAGCTTGACGGGAATTGGATGTCGAAGTTATAATGACGTCAGGTGAATGACCGTGACAGCATCAGAATCAAAGTATGACGAAAAAAGTATTACGAGGACTGTATGACAATGACACAATGACGACAACGCGATGACAATGATACGAGGACCATCGGATGACAAGTGTCTGAGGTCAATGGCGTTACGACAACTGTGTGATGAAGATGGCCTGACGACGATGGGGGGGATGACTACAGCGAGACGAGAGGTTATTCAAGAAGCTAGAATGACGACGTGACGACGTTGCAACAAACACGATGGCATCACCACCCCGAGCACACATCTAGTGACCCAAGCAATTAGACAACTTGGCCGACCAGGTCGGCATACAACGCGTGACGACGACGACGACATGATGAGAGTAACACAACAGAGCTAGAATGGGGATCGTGGAATGACCATGGCGGTATTATGGGCACATACCTAATGACCCAAGCTAGTAGACAACTTGTGTCAATGGGTCGGCGTGTGTGGCTAGATAGATAGGCGAGATAGACTGAAAAACGCCTGAAGTAGGCGAACAATGCTAATCGCATTAATAAAGCAGGGAACAAATGGAGCCGGGGCTGTTACAGGCATAGATACAAGATTGAGATAGACTATTTATTCAGCAGGGAAAATATTAGGATGAGATAACCAAACTACTGGACAGATGTAGTGAAGCGCCCGCCGTGGTGGCTTAGTGGCTATGGTGTTGCGTTGCTAAGCAGAACAGCAAAAATTTTTCTTGGGCGTGCTGGTCACTTATTGCAGGCATAACAGCAGCGCCAAAAACACACACACACACAAAAGAAAGGAGCACTGACAGACACTATCGTCCGTGTCTGTCAGTGTTCCTTGCTTTTGTGTGTGTGTGTGTGTGTGTGTGTGTGTGTGTGTGTGTGTTTTCTTTCGTTTTGCGCTGTGGTTATGCCTACTAAGCACAAGATCGCGGGATGGAATCCTGGCCATGGTGGCCGGATCTCAATAGGAGCGAAATGCAATAATGACCGTGTCCCGTTCGCTGGGGGCACGGTATTGAATCCCAGGGGGTCGAAATTAATCGAGAGTCACTACTACGACGTGCCTCATAAACAGATCGTGGTTTTCCCACGTGAAATCTCAGAATTTAATTTTGTAGCTCAATTTTTTGCAGATCACGCAGGCTCGATGACTGTTCTTCGGCACTTAGTTTCATTGGGCATTTCAACTGAAACAATGAGCATCACATTTGTTCTAACTACCATGTCCTCGCTGCCAGTGGGAGGGGTGCCCGGACTGAATGGGAGACTGCCTGGGCATACAGTCTGGCGTCAGCATGTCACAATATGCATCGACATAAAGTGTTTGCATTGTGGCATAGCGTATGAACGGTGTACTGCATGGAGAAGAATATTAGATTAAGTCAAAGCTTGCATCTGAGCGGTGTGTAAGCATAAGCTTAGCTTGGAATTGGATGGCGCGCGGGATTAAAAGAAAAACAAACAGCCACATGGAATTAGGTTATTCAGTATTGAATGAACTTCTTCATAAATGTTTACATTAGCATGAATTCAAACTTCTCCGTTTGATGTTCGCCATCACTTTTTTATCTATATATATTTTCCTTTGCCTTTTGTTTCCTTCACGGCCCTATATTTCTGTCTCTTTAACTTAACGAAATGGTTCATTTCCGTAGTATACTGCCCGAATGAACGTTTTTTCCTCAACCTCTGCAACAACATTTCACACGCAAACAATTTCTGAAGAAGATTGAAATAATTGCGATGTGATCACGTCGAATTTCCAGCTATGATTAACTGACGCTGCGGACAGTAAGAAGCAGTATTCTCAAGCACAGTAGCAGCCGTCCTCACTGCACGCTTCTAGAAAAAAAACGAAGTACTCGTCTGCTTAAGTCCTAATTTCAGACACTAAAGCGCAACACGGTGGTTCTTGCTATCTCCTGTTTCCTCGGCTCTTGCAGAAGTTTTATACACTGCGAGGTATACATACATCACCATGCATACATATCTATATATACATAATCATACATGCCATTTTCACAAAATCGCATGGTCAATGTCTTTCGGCACTCTCGCTCCTCCAGCAATGGATTCATATGCCACCTACTTTACTTCATATAACATGTATACGGGCGATCGACACTCCAACGAACGCTTGTATAGCGATATTACCTCCAAAACAAAGAAGTGATTATGCACAAGTTTTATTGGGAGCTCTATGGTTCACAACGTTAACAATGAAGTGGCATTTATAGCAAAAGATTTCGGAGGCGTTAGACCGTAGACGTAGATAGCACTTTCGAGTAATGGTTGTATTCAATACTTCTATAGTTGCGTCTAGTTCTGCTTACAATTTTCAGATGATATTGCCACCGGCATCATACCTGTTAGCCCTGCTATATGTACCGTCCGTGTCCCCATCATGCAGTGATACATTGAACGAGTATTTAATGAACAGCCCTAACCTCACCGAATAAGTTGCACATTTTATCTTGTACGGATAATGGCAAAGGTTGTAGAGATTTATTGTACAAATCCTGGCTAGAACAAAACAAAACGAACATTACCATGGCGTACAGCGGTGCACTCTACCTGAGTCAAAACGGCTCTCCACGAGTTCAGCGTTACTTCCTATTAACTCTTCAGTGCCCTACCAGGCTTTATCTTACCGCAGAAAGCGCACGGCATATCATCTTCTGTTCTATAACGGTATCAAATACGTGTAGCCCACAATACGCCAGAACAAGTCCCACCAAGTTGCAGAATGCAGTCGATAGCACAACTAGATCGAGCAGCAAAGGCTGCCAAAAAAAGAGCGAAGCGCCCAACTCCGATGTAAAAGCGCCCATTTGAGCAGGCCGAAACGCAAAACGAAAATAAATGGCTCTCTTTGCGGGAGAGCGATTCTGGTGCGATAGCCGTGGGTCCTTGGTTGCGCGAAAGGGGGCCATACTCGAATGTTTCGTACAGAGAGCACGGTAAGACAACGCAGCCATCACAACGGAATACGCGTACTTTCTAGATATCCCACCAATTTCACGGCACCAGCCGCTTTTGCTCATTTTGGCGCAAGTTCCGCAAAAGTAGGTCAGGGCTTGCCGCGCATAGATAAGCATAATGCACATCCAATTTGCCAGGTTGTCCCCACAGCGAAACCTAATGAAACGCTGCTTTATCTACATAGATTTCTGAAAAGAGAAGTACACTAGCACGTTCAGTTGCTCAACTTACATAGGAATACTTACATACGTAGGCGCCCACACAGGAACACGCGGCGTCATCTAGCGTCGCCACCGCGAAGCCTGTTCGTGGCCTGCAATATGCATGGCGGGTTCTTGCGAACGCTCGGATACGCATCGTGCAGCCACCAGGCTTCTCTGTCATGTTTCTTTCTGGACACGCTGAGCCATCTAGTGGAGCTGCCGAAAAGTCTGCGTGTGGCTTCCGAGAAGAGAAGCGTGGCATCGCGGTGCCCGCGAACGCTGAGAATTTTTGCCTCGCTTGCGGCTCACTGAGTGGCACATGCTCAGCGAATCCAGTTGGCATCAAAGATGTTCACTGAAGTACGCCACAGACCGATTGACGCGTACGAAGTGCTCAAAGTCGGCGTCAAACAGTTTCATTAAACAGTGGTACCTATGTACCCACTCCCGCATCTATACAGCCCCATTCCGGCGTGAAAGAGGCTCGTTGAACGGCGGCACATATGTACACATTGCCACATACGCAGCCACCGAAGTTGGTCAGACGGTTGATTTCGAAACCTGTTCCGTCCGCTGAGTAACCCTATACGCTACGCAGTCGGCCGTAGACTACCCAGTTATCCAAATGGACGGAAAAATGACTACATACATACTGTTTGGATCGCACCGCTGGTACGAGTTGTTGTGGTCGTACCCGCTGGTACGATTTGTTGGGAACTCGGCGCTGACGCCCGTGGTTGCACCTGGGTCGCAAGCCCCAAGGGTAGCGTTGGCCTGGCGGCCTGGGGTACAACTGGAAGCATCCGAAGGTCCCGGCAAAGCATGAGTCGACTGGTAACAACAAAACAACTTATTTATTTTAACATCGCAAAGAGTTGGCGGTCAGGTTGACTGAAGTAGAGAGACGGGAGAGCACTTTACTCAACAGAAGAAATCGGAGCCCTTCTTTTTGCGTCCGGGGGCAGCTGTTTTTGTACTCTCGCAGTTGAGGGCAAGAAGGAACCCCTCAATAGACGAGCACGTGATTGTACAATGGGTTAAGGTGACGCATACTGTCGTAGCGCCGCTGGTCGGGCAAAAAGACTGGGAGGAGAAGGTAACTTCTGCTCTCGTAGCGCCTCTGGTCGGGCACAATGACTGGGAGGAGAAGGTAACCTCTGCTCTCGTAGCGCCTCTGGTCGGGCACAATGGCACATACACTCACACACGCACATGAAGACACGTGGCATCGGAACATGCCTGGAAACGCCTGGAAACGCCTGGAAACGCCTGGAAACGCCTGGCGGGGAGCGTAGCGGCGACGCCGAACGGGCCAAAATGTCTGCCGCATTGTTGCAGTCGCGCCGGCTAAACCGCGCGTCGTAGGCGAAACGTAACAGACCGCCCCGCCGGGGGAAGGAGATCCCGATGGACAGGGGACTGCATCCGCTGTCCGGAGGGATGTCGCTCGATGATGCTCATAACCGAAGTCGGGCGTCCCTCGACGTTTCTTGAGCGCAGCGCACAGAGAAGGCCTCGTTCTCTCGTTCAGGTTCGCACGGGACACTGCAAAGTGACTTCGGGAGAGTTCACATTCTGGTTCTCGTTCCCGGCAAGCGTTAGAATTACGCTGAAACTCAACCGCTCAGTCAGCAAGCACGGCACAACCCTCACTAAGCCCTGCCAGGCTCTTTCCCCCTTTTATACCACTGCCTAGTTCCTTACAGTAGTCTAGCATCACTCAGAACGCGTCCACAAATTGGAAAATTGCACTAGAAAGCATATCATCACTTTGAAGCACTAAACAAAAGCAATATGTTAAACAATCCTGCCTCAGGAAGAAAAACATCAGTAACAAACAATTTTGAGGCTGATTCCTACGTTAGGGGCTTCGACTTAAGCCATCGGCGTTACCGTTGAGACTCCCCTTTTTGTAACGCACCTCAAAGGAATATTGTTGCAAAGCGAGGCTCCAGCGCAGGAGGCGGCCATTTTTGGGAGAGATGGTCTGCAGCCATTGGAGAGGGCAGTGATCCGTCTCAATGATAAACCTCGAGCCGGCTAGATAGCATGACAATTTCTGAACGGCCCACACGAGACATGCACACTCTTTCTCGGTGGCGCTATACGCCTGCTCACGACTGGTCAGCTTACGACTAGCATACAGGACGGGGTGTTCGACTTCTCCCTTTTCCCGTTGGCACAGTACAACGCCCATGCCTCGCTCACTAGCATCGCACTGAACAACGAACCCTTTTGTATAGTCTGGCGATCGTAGCACAGGCTGGCTTGTTAGGGCACTCTTTAGGGCGCTAAAAGCTCTTTCCTTTGTCTCGTCCCAGACGACTGTTTGAGGCTCTGTTTTTCTTAGAGCATCCGTCAGGGGAGCCGCGATATCAGAGTACCTGGGGATGTACCTCTGATAGTAGCCGGCGACACCTAAGAACGACCGAATATCGGTCTTCGTGCGCGGTTGCGGAAAGTCTCGCACAGCGGCCACTTTTATTTCAGAGGGGCGGCGACGACCCTGACCAATCACGTGACCGAGGTAGACAACCTCGGCCTGTGCTAACTGGCACTTAGGAGCCTTTACGGTCAAGCCCGCTTCGCGCAGGCGGGTTAGCACTGCCCGCAAGTGTGCCATATGCTCAGACCAGGATGCGGAGAATATCGCTACGTCGTCTAGATACGGTAAAGCGAATTCTTGCTGTCCCCGCAACACTTTATCCATGAGGCTTGAAAAACAGTACGGCGCGTTTTTCAAACCAAAACTCAATACTTTAGGACGGAATGCTCCCATTGGTGAAATGAACGCCGCATACCTACTAGCCTCTTCTGTAAGTGGAACCTGCCAATAACCCCTGACAAGATCTAGGGTGGAAATAAACTGAGCGCTAATAACTTTCTCAAGGCGCTCCTCGATGTTAGGGATCGGATAAATTTGATCCTTAGTGATGGAATTAAGCCTGCGGTAGTCGACGCAAGGACGAGGTTCCTTGCCCGGTACCTCAACTAAAATCAAAGGGGAGGTATAATCACTCTCACCTGCCTCAATAACACCGAGCTGTAGCATTTTCTTTACCTCAGCCTCCATAATATCGTTCTGGCTGGGTGACACCCGATACGCCTTGGATCGTACTGGCTCTGGGGAGGTAAGTTCTATATCATGAGTAAGTACAGAAGTCCTACCAGGCCTCTCAGAGAACAGACCTTGAAACTCTTGTAAGAGCTGGTGTAGTTCGGTTTTCTGCTCAGGCGACAGCGGTGCTTTACTGATAAGGTCACTAATGACTTGACCGGTGTCTTCCCTGTTCGTCACTGAGCCTAGTCCCGGAAGCTCGACCGGAAGCTCTTCAGGAACGTTTACCATCATGCACACCACTGCTTCGCGTTGTTTATAGGGTTTGAGCAGATTACAGTGGTAAACTTGCTGTGCTTTCCGCTTTCCTGGCAGACTTACCACGTAGTTAACGTCCGACAGTTTCTGAACAATTCGTGCTGGGCCCTCCCACTGCACGTCTAGTTTGTTGTTTAGCGATGTGCGCAATATCATGACCTCATCGCCCACCTCAAAACGACGGGCCCTGGCGGTCCGATCATAATAAACCTTGGCCCTCTGCTGGGCCTTTGCCATTGCTTCACCTGACAACTCCTGTGCCCTTCTTAAGCGTTCGAGGAGCTTAAGCACGTATTCCACCACGACTGGGTCGTCGCCCCTGACTTCCCACGATTCTCGAAGCATGCGAAGCGGAGACCGAAGCGAGCGACCGTACACCAGTTCAGCTGGCGAAAACCCCGTAGCTGCATGCGGCGCGGTCCTTAATGCAAACATCACCCCAGGCAGACACAGCTCCCAGTCAGTTTGATGTTCAAAACACAAGGCTCTCAACACGCGCTTCATGACGGAGTGGAGCTTCTCAACGGAATTCGACTGTGGGTGGTACACTGAGCTGTGTAGCAGCTTTACCCCACACCTTTCGAGAAAAGTTGTCGTCAAAGCGCTAGTAAACACTGTGCCCTGATCTGATTGGATTTCTGCAGGAAAACCAACTCGCGCAAATATGGACAGTAGTGCATTGACTATCTCAACTGAGCTGAGTTCTTTAAGCGGCACTGCTTCAGGGAACTTTGTCGCTGGGCAGATCACAGTCAAAATGTGTCTGTACCCCGTGGCTGTTACCGGCAGAGGTTCCACAGTATCAATAACGAGCCGTCTAAAAGGCTCCGTAATGATAGGTACCAATTTCAACGGCGCCCTCGATTTGTCCCCTGGTTTGCCCACCCGCTGACAGGTGTCACATGACCTCACGAAATGGTCTGCGTCCCGAAAACACCCTGGCCAATAGTACTCTTGCAAGAGACGGTCCTTAGTTTTCTTAACTCCTAGGTGTCCGGACCACGAACCCCCGTGCGTCAAGCGCAACAGATCCTGACGATAGCATTGAGGCACGATCAGCTGATCGAACTCCACTCCTCTGCGGTCTAGATACTTCCGGTACAGGACTCCACCTCTTTCCACAAAACGCGCATTTTTCCTGGCGATACCTTCCTTGACATTGCAGCGCACGTTTTCCAGGCTGCCATCCTTCTTTTGCTCGGCTATCAAAGCCGACCGGCTGACTTTTAGCAACCTATCAAGTCCGTCTGACGTAGGCGCGATGAGCAAATCTGTAGATAGCTCTTCTAACTTTCCCGTGTCGGGCATTTCCTCTCCAGTATCTGGCGCCTTCAACGCTACAGACTCAATTTTATTCAGTTCGGGCGTGCTCTGAATATCAGCTTGCTGCGCCTCTGACCCTTTTTCGTTGAGCTCCCGAACCTTCGACCTGGTTAAGGCCTGAACACTAGCTTCACCAAACAAAAGCCCCTTCTCGCGCAGGAGGTGATCGGACCTGTTTGAAAATAGGTACGGGTACTGAGGTGGCAGCATAGATGACACTGCGGCCTCCGTCTCAAGCGCTCCGAAAGGTCCTTCAATAAGCACTTCTGCTACCGGCAGACACACGCTATGAGCTTCCACGGCTTGCTTGATCCATGCGCACTCGCCCGTGAACATATGGGGTTCTACATAAGACGGGTGAACTACATCCATCGTAGCTGCGGAATCTCGAAGCACTCGGCACTCTTTCCCGTTCACGAGGAGGTCTCGCATGTAAGGCTCGAGAAGCTTCATGTTCTCGTCAGTGCTGCCTAATGAAAAAAACACAACTTCTGGTGTTGTTTCCGGACACTGCGCCGAAAAGTGACCCGGCTTCTGGCACGTATAACAAACGCGCGCTTGCCTCATCTCGAACCGCTTTCTGCGTTCGGCTTCGGCTGCCGCCGTCTTCTTAGGTTCGGTCGCACTGCTTCCACTCGCATCCGCACTACGCGTGTTCCCCTTTGCTCTCATGGGTGTGAACTTCGGCCTTTCAAACTTCGAGCCAAATTCACCCTTTTGACCGTCTTTAGCTCCGCGAGCCCGACGCGTCACAAACTCCTCGGCTAGCTCAGCGGCTTTAGCCACCGTACAAACGTCTGGCCTATCCAAGACCCAGTATCGCACGTTCTCCGGTAACCGACTATAAAACTGTTCTAGCCCGAAGCACTGCAGAACTTTATCGTGGTCACCAAACGCTTTCTCTTCTTTGAGCCACTCCTGCATGTTTGACATAAGCCTATACGCAAACTCTGTATATGACTCACTTTTGCCTTTCTCATTTTCCCGAAACTTCCGACGGAACGCCTCCGCAGACAGCCGGTACTTTTTTAGAAGACTCGATTTCACTGTGTCGAAATCCTCTGCCTCCTCTCTATCCAAGCGAGCGACTACGTCGGCCGCCTCGCCGGGTAACAAAGTGAGCAAGCGCTGTGGCCACGTTTCCCGAGAGAACCCCTGCTTCTCGCACGTTCGCTCAAAGTTACCCAGGAACAAACCAATGTCCTCTCCAAGCTTAAACGGCCGCATCAGGTCAGTCATTTTGAACAATACGCGTTCTCCTGCACCGTGTGCCTGACTTCCATTACGAGCGCGTTCCATCTCTACCTCAAGACGCTTCATTTCCAAAGCGTGTTGACGGTCACGCTCTTGTTTTTCTTTTTGTTCTTTAAGTTCGCGCTCTTCTTTTTCTTTCTGTTCTTTAAGTTCGCGCTCCTGTCTTTTTGCAGTCTCCCTTTCCTCAATGGTCTCAAGGCATTCCGACAGCTCGTCATCCTCAGCTTCTAACTCAAGAATAGCCTTTAGCAGTTCTGGTTTTCTGAGTTTGTCCGAGACATCCAGACCCAACTCTCTTGCAAGCTCCAACAATTTCGGTTTGCGCAACGACTTCAAATCCATGGCTGCTCTGAATGCTGCTTTCTCTACTGCCTAATATTGTCTTGCCGCAATCTAACCCGGCAGCAACGACAACCACAATTACCAGCTCTGTTTCTGACACTAACAAAAGCCTGGCAAAGCTCAGAAGAAGAAAGTCCCGCACTCACCAAACCTCGCAGCCAAGAGTCCAGCGCAGTCGTTCCGCTGCAGGCAACCAGTCATCACACAGGGCTCGTTGCACTGCTCCCGGATCGTCGTTGAGCTGTTCAGCATACAGTCAACTGCATCTCTTCGCTGCTGGCCTCCGTTGTCGCGATCTCACCGCTGGCAGACAGTTGTTTGGATCGCACCGCTGGTACGAGTTGTTGTGGTCGTACCCGCTGGTACGATTTGTTGGGAACTCGGCGCTGACGCCCGTGGTTGCACCTGGGTCGCAAGCCCCAAGGGTAGCGTTGGCCTGGCGGCCTGGGGTACAACTGGAAGCATCCGAAGGTCCCGGCAAAGCATGAGTCGACTGGTAACAACAAAACAACTTGTTTATTTTAACATCGCAAAGAGTTGGCGGTCAGGTTGACCGAAGTAGAGAGACGGGAGAGCACTTTACTCAACAGATGAAATCGGAGCCCTTCTTTTTGCGTCCGGGGGCAGCTGTTTTTATACTCTCGCAGTTGAGGGCAAGAAGGAACCCCTCAATAGACGAGCACGTGATTGTACAATGGGTTAAGGTGACGCATACTGTCGTAGCGCCGCTGGTCGGGCACAAAGACTGGGAGGAGAAGGTAACTTCTGCTCTCGTAGCGCCTCTGGTCGGGCACAATGACTGGGAGGAGAAGGTAACCTCTGCTCTCGTAGCGCCTCTGGTCGGGCACAATGGCACATACACTCACACACGCACATGAAGACACGTGGCATCGGAACATGCCTGGAAACGCCTGGAAACGCCTGGAAACGCCTGGCGGGGAGCGTAGCGGCGACGCCGAACGGGCCAAAATGTCTGCCGCATTGTTGCAGTCGCGCCGGCTAAACCGCGCGTCGTAGGCGAAACGTAACAATACATACATACATACATACATACATACATACATACATACATACATACATACATACATACATACATACATACATACATACATACATACATACATACATACATACATACATACATACATACATACATACATACATACACATGCGCACACACACACATACACATGTGGCCCTCAGAATGTGCGTGAGGTACCCAAAGAATGCTACAGCATGAAAAGGTGAACGTGGGTCGAGAAAACATTAACCATTATCAACGGTTGCTTAAGGCGCGGTCTATGCGTTGCGTTCTTGGCGCTATAAGATTGTTCTATACTTCCTCCTCGTTGTGGCCGTATGAATCTGTAGGAAAGGGTACACGCGTAATTTTAAATGACATGCTTTTGCTGCAAGCCGCTCTCAGAAGCAGACAGCTTAAGCTGACATCGAGGAGTCGTGGAAGGTAAGCGCCGAGTTCGTATTTTGGATGGCGGTCTGCTGAACATTAGCTTATTTCCTTTGAGCTCTTTTTTGCTCTTTCTGTTTCCTAGCACTGCCTGCTGCCTTGTGGACTGTGTTGTACTATGGTGTACACGATTACTAATTTCATAGTTGTCGTTACCTATAATATTAAACATGTAAATTGGCTTTTATTGTAAACGTTTGTTTCCTTCAACGGAATGGCAATTACAGGGCGCTTGTAAGGCTGAACTGATCATTAGACTATGAAGATTGTCCTGCGAGATTACATAGTTTGTATACAAGGTTCTCATTTCGTAATTTATTTTTACATTGGTCCCCCTCCCCCCCCCCGAAATATTATTGTCCAGTATATGCATATACTTTGCTGTACATTTTGTATCGTTTAGGGAAGTTTTCCTACCACTACGACGCCCTTTCGGGAAATGAAGAAAATTTCAATTATGAAAAAATGCAGAGGAGATTCGGTGATATCATAGTTGCCATTAAGATAGTTGTTACAACATAAGTACGGTTATAAGACACGTCTGTATGGTTGGCATGGATATTGTAAGTATACACATACGCAAAAAATGACAGAACGTCTTCAGTGTGCATTTTCCCTTTTGGTGAATCAGAGAGAACCAGCTTTTTCGATGACAGCCAAATTTTTGTAATAATTTCTATTGATAGCTCTCCAAAATTATATTCGTTGTTGTATACTACAATAAATACTTCATCCAAAACTGTTTCTAAAACTTCAGCTTAATCGGCAGTTTTATCAAGCATTCTTTTCGAAAGAACGAGTAAATAGAGTATATATTTTCGCTTTTTAGATTCATGCCACTCGCGAGCGCGCCTAGGTAGAGCAGTAACTGCATATAATAGACTGGAAATAGTCTGGGCAAGAGTGACCGGAAATGAACAGGACGAGCGCAAGATTACACCTCTAGGTTTATAGGTGTGTTCTCTCTTTATTGCTGCAACTGTCTCACACAATTGAAGGTAGGCAGTAGCGCGGTTTCCTGCCTCAACTGTAGTCGAAATGTCAGCGTTAGAAGCGTATGATGCTGCCAGCTCGGACAGGTGAATGCGCCGCTGGAGAACCAAGCGCCATCGATTTCTTCCGAACCAGACGGTGCCGCTATAACTCGCGCTTCTCTTTACTCTGTTGGCCACAAATGTTCCGTCTCTCTGTTGTTTCAAAAGGAAGGAGAACATAGGCGTAGGATTCAGAGGGCACGAGAACACTCGCTTCTTTTTGGCGAGGTTCCCCCAGTAGGTAAGCACCATCGCTTGAGAAATAGAATGAGAACACAAATGGGCCGAGGCCGCGATGCTCTCCGTCAATTGAGCGAAACTACGTTTGTAGACCCTGGCACACAGCTTGCGGGGGGCGCGCCATCGGAATAAATTATGCGTGCGCAAAAATGGGAGACGAGATGCGGGCAATAAGAGACTGTGTTCTCTGTATAGTTGGCATAGGCGTTCATAGAATTGGCGTTAGTGGCACAAATAGCCTGCTCTTTGTTATGGTCTAGGCTATCGCTATAGAGGACTCATTTCTTTCTAAAATAGGCGTGCTTGAGCTGACAGTGTTCTTTAGCTACACCTCCTGATGTATTTTATTCCTTGTGTTCATTGAAAATGAACCCGTCTTCTTTATAGGAAGCAGTGGAATTGCCCAATCTTCCGATATTAAATGGTTAGCCAATATGGGCTTTCGGAAATAAAAACTAAGGGCAGAAATTCCCCGTGCGGAATTGTCAGGCAGTTGGTAGCAGTCTTTGTTATCATTACTTATGAAGCCTATGCCGTACTCTTAAGGTAATGCCGTATTTTAAGAGATAAGCAACTGCAAAAAATGTCATGCAGATTAGGACGATTGTCCCCACTAAACTCAATTTTGCTACAAGTATTGTGTTTAGCAAACGAAATAACTGTTGCGGTAGTGCTTTTTTTTTTCTCGCATAACTTGTCAGCCGTCACACTCGTCTTCCTTCCAACGCATCTTCATGACAGACTTCTCCCTGTTGTGGGTGAATTTCTCTGGGTTCTCGCGTTGCCCGCACATTCGTCGGGGGCACAAGCTGACGCTTGTGTTCCAACTGCTCCTCAGTAAGGCCAACTCAAAACACGCCAAGCACATGAGCGCGCTCATGTGCTTGGCGCTCAAATTCATAACGTGCTCAATTCATAACATAATGTGCTCAAATTCATAACAGTGTTCTATGCGACTCGTCGTTGCGCGCTTTCGTGGCGTAGTATTCTGTTCGCGGTGACGCAAGTGCACGGTCGCGAGATGGCGGATTCCCTCAGAGATGTATTGGCGACATCTAGTCGCGAAAAAGGTGATGCTGTAATGGAAAAGGACTACGGGATAATTTTGCCACATTTGCCTACTCACCGTGTTGCTTATAACAGCTTTCTTCGAAGGAGACGCGTGCGTGAGGTCATTTCATGTGGAAGACAAGAGATGCGTGGCCAATGTTGGAGCACTATCCGATATCGTGGCACTGGCGACGTATCAAATTAACCACGTCGGGGCGGTGACACGCAGCAGCGGCGAGGTGGCCAAGAGACTTGCTGCACTCGAGAAGCTACATTTGAAAGGTCGACTCCGCCTTGTCATCGAACCGGGGAATCCGCATGTGAAACTGCGAACGCACTGGCTGCTTCATGCCGTTGCGGATGAAGACGTCCGTACGGCAATAGCGGCCTTCGGCAAGTACACAGAGGTGACCCACGGGCGTTGGCGTGTCGATGGCGTCAACGACAAGGGCTCTTCTACCAGGATCGTGCCGCTGAAGCTTAAGACATGCCATGACTGGCCGCATCAGATTTACATCGTTGGGAAGCTGGCCTTAGGAATCGCGCCAGGCCGTCCAATGCTGTGCCTTCGTTGCCAGGGCTCAAGTCACATCCGGCGAAACTACAAGTTCCTCGGATGTTATGCTTGCCGGCGGCAGTTCAGGCATCTTGACGCTCACTGCATTCGCTCGTACGCCACAGTAACTGGGGGCGCGTCTACCGAAAAGCCGAGCGAGTTCGTCAAGGACGTCAGCGATACAGGTTATGCTGCCTGGGTTGTCGAAAATGCGGCGACGCCAGTTTGGACTGGCGAAGTGACACCTCAGGCCAGCCAGGTTTCCGTGGACAGCGTCTACGAAAACCTGGTTGCAACCAAAGACGCCAACACAAGGTGAACGTCATGCTCCGGGCCTACGTCGTTCATTAGGCGAAAATGGCATCGACGTCGTGAATTAGTATTGGCACGCATAATGTCTGAGCACTGGCTGCTAAGAAAAACGGGCAGAGGTTTATTGACTGCGTGCGGATGAAGCCATCGACGTATTGGCCGTACAAGAAACCGAGCGAGGAGGAGACCGGGGACCTGTTGGGGGGCGGGGGAGGGGGCGGGGCGTAGGTTTAGATGAAGGTAATATGCGATTCTTAGTCACGGGGTTGGTACCTTGAACGGGTGTGTACTATTTGTGAGAAAATTGCCGGTATTAGTAGTTCAACGCTATTTTTCATGTGCCACGAGTACATTTGTGATCAGTGACATTAGTTTAGGCGGAACTGAGTTGGATGTCATGCACGTTTACGTGTCTAATGTGGATCGAGAGCGGGTCATTTTTTTCTCAAGGTTGGTTTAGCATGTGAACGCGGAGAAGCAACTAGTGTTGTTGGGTGACTTCAAATGTGTTCTCAAGGGGCGGAATAGGTGAACAGGTACGCTCAATATAGGAAAAAGCATTGAGTTATTACACGAGCTAGTTGGCGAGCATGTCGTAAAAGACGGGGCTGAATGTCTGGAAGCTGAGCAGTTTACACACTTCCAGGCTGCAAGCCAGGCTCGGCGAGACATATTTGCCTTTAGAGATGATCCCTAGATGTAATTGATACGATCTGGTGCCCGTATACTTTTCGGACCACGAGCTAGTTAAAAGCGATGTAGGATAGGAAGATAGGTTTAATAAATTCTCATGGGAATTGTGGAACATAAACTAGCAGCTACTTAGACACATATTTCTTTAATCGTTCAGTATTTCAGTGGGCGCGGCGAGAGCTTAATACTGTATGGTCTACCTGAACCGAAGGAAGAAGCACACCAATCTTTGGAACGAGAGGTTTCGACAAAAATCCTTGACAGCGTACTAAATGTTCCAAATGTTTCAATTGAGCGAGCTCATCGAATAGGGAAGCCTAGGGACGACAAATTCCGCCCCGTAATATTCAGGGTAGTAGACTACCGAGACAAATTAAAAATACTGAAAGAGTGTAAAGCTTTCAAGAACACTCCATACAGCATCTCAGAGGACTTCTCTCCTAGAGTCCAATCAATAAGAAAAAAGCTTTGGACCTGGACAAAAGAGAACCGAGACAGAGGCGACAAAGTATTTCTATCCTTCGACAAGGTTAGAATCAATGGCAATACATTCAGATGGGACGAGGCACTGGACAGGGCAGTTCCCTCAGCAGCAAATTGACATAGCCGGTCTAATTCCAGTCAAAAACAGCACGAAAGTAAGACTAAAGCACATTTGTTAGAGTTACCCCACGTCTTCAGTCCGCTAACTGTTTTAAATGTTAACGCCCGGAGCGTTGTGAACAAGTCTGATGACCTTGAGAGCCTACTTCTTAGTTACAATCCTGACATCACGCTTCTAACAGAAACATGGCTTGATGATGCTATCCCTGATTCTGACATAATACCCAGGTCGTACAACATAATTCGCCACGACCGTGGCTCGAGAGGGGGTGGTGTCGCGACCATAATTAAAAATGGCATCCCATTCACATCCATTCCACACAATACTTCTGCTGAAATGGTTTGGATTGTAGTGCCGTCTTTCAAATGTAAGGTTCTTATTGGCGTAGTATACAGGCCTCCGAATGCAGATATCTCAATTTTGGAAACGCTGCATGATTTTCTTTACGTCCACAGTAAACATTATACTCATATCATCTTATGCGGGGACTTTAATCTACCGATGATAAACTGGGACGATCTCTGTGTTCGGCATTCTTGTCAACATGCTGAAATGCTGCTCGATTTGGCGTTTTCTTTTAATCTAAAACAAGTAGTAGGAACACCTACACGTGTTACTTCAAGCTCAAAAACTATCCTCGACCTTGTTCTTATATCTGAAGCAGTAAGTGAAACAGGATTTACTGTAGAAGTTTTACCAGGCATATCAGATCATGAAGCGATTCTGCTTAAAAGCAATCTACAGCAAAATATTATCCGTTGTCCAGACAAAGAAGTCTTGGATTTTGGGAGAGCTGCTGATGAAAGTCTAATCGACTACTTAGAGCAAGATTTCGACATTTTTCTTAAAAAATCAAATCAAGGTGTAACCTGTGTCAATGATTTATGGATGCATTTTAAGGACGCTTAAGCAATGTTTGTACAGGTACATTCCAACAAAACGCAAGAGAATGGCCCGCAATAACCCTTGGATCACTCGGGACATACTGCAGCTAAAGCGCCGCTTAAAACGCTTGTCACGCCCCAATAGTTGTGTCGATCGTTCTGTGCTACCGTCAATGCGTACCGAACTTAGGAAAAAAATAAAAGACTCAAAGTACCATTTTTTCAATGTTAAACTACACTATTTTTTATCTAACGCCCCAAGACAGTTTTGGATGCACATAACCGAGAAAAAGAACCCGGTCACCAAAATCAGATTGAATGATACCGAGACCAGTGACAACGAGAATATTGCGGAAGCGTTCAACGAGTACTTTGCTTCGGTAATTCTACGCGGTACTGAAGACGATAGCCTAGAATTTTCAGATTCTGGCTGCGAACTTCCAGACCTTTTTATTTCCGAAGAAGGTATCCTTTCGTCCCTATTAAACATAGAGATAAAGAAATCTGCTGGTCCTGATGACATACCAAATAATTTTCTTTTTAGATATGCGGAGTGGTGCGCAAAGTATCTGTACATAATATTTAACGAAAGTCTAAAGCAAGGTGTCCTTCCTAACGATTGGAAAGCAGCAAAGATAATTCCCATCCATAAGTCCGGAGATAAACTCAGTATTACTAATTACAGACCCGTCTCGCTTCTCTGCACCACTAGTAAGGTGATGGAGCACTATGTTTTTAAGCACCTGAGCACCTTTCTGGAAAACAATAATTTCTTTTCGGAAAAACAGCATGGATGTCGGCGTGGCCTATCTACAGTTACTCAGCTTCTACATATTACCAATGAAGTCATGGCAGCGCTGGACTGCGGCGGGCAAATAGATGTGCTTTTCCTTGATTTTCAGAAAGCATTTGACCGTGTTTGTCACCAAAGGCTAAAGCTCAAGCTACAATGTGCGCTGAAAAATGAGCAAATTCTTCGCTGGCTTGACTCTTATTTAACTAATCGAACACAATATGTCCGTATAGGAAACTCATTTTCTTCACCTGCTCCCGTACTTTCCGGTGTACCGCAAGGTTCAGTACTTGGACCTCTTCTCTTTTTGATTTATCTGAATGACTTGTCCTTTGATTCCCCGGTACGATGCCGGTTCTTCGCTGATGATTGTATTGTGTACCACAACATTCAATCACCCCATGATCAGACTGCTGTACAGGATTACCTTAATGCAATCGATAATTGGTGTCAATCCTGGCGTATGAACTTAAATGCCTCAAAATGTACTCAAATGATGATTACAAGAAAGAAAGCACCATCAATTTGTACATATAAAATCAATAATGTAGCAATTAGGACGGTTGACAAATTTAAGTATCTGGGTGTAGTTATTGACTCGAAGTTAACCTGGAACGCTCATGTCCAATACATCGTTTCGGCGTCGCTAAGGAAGCTATGGCTAATTAAACACCGGCTCAAACATTGCACTAGTAGGACTAAACTAGCTGCCTACACGACACTCATTAGACCACTGCTTGAATATGCCGATGCTGTCTGGGATCCCCACACAAAGACCGGTGTCAACAACATTGAAAGCGTGCAAAAGAAAGCCCTTAGATTTATTTATAATATTTATAATAGACGAGTCTCGATCACTGATCTCAGAACATGGTCTGGCCTGCCATCGCTAGAATTTCGGCGTAGACTGCATCGCCTACAAACTTTGTTTAATATCGTTAATAAACAAACAAAAATGGATCCCGACATATACATCAATTTTAATAAAACAAGAGAAACCAGACGCAAGCACAGCAAAACGATTGTGATGCCACCGACTAAAACTACTGCTTATCACTTCTCGTTTTTTCCTCGAACTATAGCAGAGTGGAATGCTCTACCGCAAGAAGTCGCTTGTATGTCCTCGGTTGAATCATTTGTGTCTGCCGTACAATCTTTGCAATGAAGCGTGTTCGTTTTAGAATCACCATTTTCCTATTTATGTAAATTTTGTACATGCTGCCTTTCCCGATGCAATAGTCTGTATATTTAAGCATTTTTTTTATGGTTCCTTGTAACCCATGTTTTTGTTATTTTGACTTGCAGTGCCGACTTTGTATACACTCACTCCTGCCTGGACTGCCAAGAGGCAGTTGGCAGTATCTAATAAATAAATAAATAAATAAATAAATATTTGAAGCAGTTCATGACATTCGACGAAACAGATAATTTAGGAGCCGAATGATAAATATTGAAGCCGCGAGCCAAATAAAAGTCAGCAGTCATTCAAGGAATAGTATAACGTAAAGCTATTCCACACTTTTCTATTCCAACTCGGCAATCAGTCGTCCACGATTGGTCAAAAACTTTTTGGACCACCCCCAATTAATCTGTCTGTCACGTAACGCCACGAATACCGCGATAGCTCCCAATCTCGTATGATGTGTACACATTGATTATGCATTATTCGACAGAACAAAAGAAAAACAATTATTCCTGATTCGACGCATTTTCGCCATTAACCTTGTGCTATTGGTCAAAATGTTTCAGGCTGCACCCACTTCACCGGCCTCTCATTTGCGTCGGAAAATCACGAAAACTAATTACGTGAAAGTGACATGCACGCGTTGAAGATGTATTAATGTGCCGAACAAAATTGCATTTTTCCTGAATCGCCGGCGACTGCCCCGTTCCGAAAGGAATATAATGTGGCTGCCGCCGATCACTCAGGCACTGGCTACTCGTACCTGCCGAAGAGCATGGGTTTATTTTTGTATAATAACCCCTTAAGCGTGGCAGTATAACGTTATCAAATGCTTTCGGCACGCATACGACATTACCGTGCGAACTATTCTTTGCTGATGATTCGTTTTAGGAGCATCTTTCACTGTCCGTTGCATGCCGCCGCGTTTTTCGACTAGCAACCGCATTCTATGTAAGAAAAAGTGGACCAATCGCAGGCGCCGGCACCACCCTTTTAATCCGGTTGTCTATTTTCAGTGCACTGGCTCGCTCCCATCGAAATCCTCTCCACTTGAGCGTGCTTCTCGCCTGTGATCAGTCAATTCGATAAGTAAGACCGCTAAATGCAGGCAATGCCATCCGTTCTTCAACCAAACAAAACTGACCTGCTATAAATGAGAGCTTTCAATTCGGGTATTCAGACAACGCAGCGGGTCACTACCTGATGCCTGCGTCAGCGGTTACGTAAATTTGACATCACGAAATTGTTATAAAACCAGACTGAAATAGTTTGTGTTAGAGTTCCCGAGCTCATTAAGATATCCAGAAAATATTGATGAAAGAAGGCTAAGGCAAATGCTCTGGAACCCCATTTTACGTGAAAGCAGAGAGCCTGGTGCGGCCAAGGAGGATTTAGAAACAGTGAACAAAAGATGGAGATATTCGACCATAAGCGGTATGATTAATGTAAGACCGGAGCGAGAAACAGGGACAAACGAAGAAAAAAACACACAGTGACATATGTCTTTCATCGTTTGTCCCTGTTTATCGCGCTGTTCTCTTTTAAACGTAAACTACCAACGTGCCCAAGTCTCTAAACTTCAAAGCGGTATAAAGGAGCACAACTGAAATGCCAGAGTAGGGGCATCGGCTGTTGGGGAGGCTCCTGCGAACAGGGCTCTTGAAATCAAGCCTTTGATTGTTTTCCCCATGAGGTCTTGTTTGCTATCCTTGATCGTTATAAAAACGGAACCATCACAACAGATGGTGTGGTGTTGGCGTATCGTAAGAACCCCCCCCCCCACACACACACACACAACACGGTTACTTCTGAATAAATCATACGGGGCCCACCTTGACTTGACATGGTCCGTGCTTCAAGGGTGCCCAGTGACTCCTCTCTTATTTGCTATGTTTATAGAAAGTTCGTGTTTATGAATATTTTTAATTGGTTGCCTTTCTATGTTAAGCCTAATGTGATGCGGTGAATTTTTTGGCTCTCGCTGATGGTGTCGCTGTTTGTTGCATAACAAGGAAATGTTTCAGGTGTTTTGTCATGGCGAGTGGCCACCCACACAAGGTAGTTTTTCAGACATCCGTTAAGTGAATATAACAGCAAGATATCTTGGAGTGCCGCTTCAAATTTACAAGAACAATGACTATTTCTCGACAGATGACGCTGAAGAAATACTGGAAAAGCCAGACAGGTGGAAAGGCGCTCAATTGGTGATATTCACCTGGATTGCTGGGTGTAATTTATTTTTCTATCAGCAAATTATGGCTTGTTATGCAGGTAATACATTGCTCATCAGTGAATGTGCGGAAGGTTCATACAGTGCTTACCGTTTCTTCTTTTTTTTTTGCTGTTCTCTAATTGGTAGTGATGTAGCTGGAAAGTTTGTTTAGGTGTTCAAAAGACGGGAGACTAGGTCTATCGCACCTGTTTTTCCCACAAAATGAGAAAGCTTTCTTGTTCATTCTCGACGTGAGTGACGCCTTTTTGTCCGAAATGTATCAATTGCGATTGAGCCGCTCATTACCAGAATATGCGATCAGTACTGAGAGTATGCCGGTAAGAATTCGAGGGTATTTTAAGGAGGCTCAAGACCGCATGTGTCTTTCTTTCTTTCTGTGCCTTTTTCGGATTAATAGTATTTTTCTTTAAAACGGAGACCGTTGCACAATGATATTTGCGACACAGTTCGCCCGCTACCATTGTACATAGCTGTTATACGGTCGAGGCCAAGGATAAAATCTCCTGAAGGGAGTAAAGTAGATGCGATTTCCACCAGGCGCGGAAATCTTTTTGTTCCAGTTTCATATGGGAACCCAGAACTCTCGGGTATTTTTTGAATAACGTAAATTTTGCTCACCGCGCAGAGCAACTTGTCTCATTGACGAGAAACCTGAAACAATTGATCATATTTTTCTACAGTGTTGAAAGAGAGTGTACATTTGGGACGTGCTAACGAAAAACACTAAAGAACGAGCTGCCGTTATACCCTAATGAAGTCTCCTACCTATCCATAGAGAGTGAAGATGACGTTCCGTATACACGAACTAATTAAGTTGGCAAGCCTGCACTGTTTATGGCGTCCACGAGTGGCTGGGTTGGATTGTGGCACTGATAGGTATCCAGCGCATCTGCCTTTTTGCGAGAGCATTGCTAATGTTGCGTGAGCGATAAAAGCGCAAGAATGTGTTGCTCATTGGCTGGGAAGGGTGTAACCACTGAGAGCAGTTCAAAAATTTTAGAATGACGAACTCAAGAACAATCAGGGCTATCACATGTATTCTCTGTCCTTCAAGTATGTGTTGATAGCAAAAATGTGGTTGTTTTTCTCTTGTAAGATCGAGATGAAGGATAAAAAAGACGCTTTCGTTGCGTAATGGTTTCAATATTGATCTTGTGTACTAGACATTGTGTGTTCGAATGCTGTCGTCGGACAATTATAATCGTGTCTATTTGATTTTTTCTGAAACAGCACTTTCTCTAACATAACCAGTTTTCGGAAGCCACTTGAAGCTTGAAGACCCAAGTTTTGGCAAATATATGTAAAACCATCACTCCCATGCCCTGTGACAAAATATCGCATCTGGCCATCGTGCGCCCGCAATTAAGGCGTTGGTGAGCGCACAGAAGTTTGTGTACACAGTTCGCAGAAATTCGCCCAGTGAAGCCTAGATGTCAGTACAGTTCTTTTTTTTTTGGGGGGGGGGAGGCAGCAAACGGAGAAATGAACGGAACGGAACAGAAAATCACCCCCGGCGCCTATCCAAAGAATGCTATGCTATAAAACCAAGCGTGTACTCGAGTGACGCGTAGTCACAGGCGCCGGATCACAGAAGACAGCAGAAAACTCGCTTCAACCTGCTAGACAAAGCTCCCTGCAAAACAGAAACGATGGAGTTAACTTGCTTACACGTAGTGCGTAGGCAGGTGGCGATATATGTAGGCATTCCTGCTAAATACCAAGCATGTAAGGAGCTATGATAATACATCGGCGCCACTCCACTTTGACCGCTGGAGGATGTGGCCATTCTAGATTTTCTTCACTTGGATACAGCGCTTATTCTGATAAAAAAAATCATTACGCGAACAAGGTCCCACTTAACGCCCTAGGAGTCGTGTCCTCGCATTTTTTTTAAGTACAAACATTGTCATTATAATTACTGAGTTGAAATAGCGAGTTTCCAGCTTGGGAGCGCTGAAAATGTGGTAATTCAGCATTAGACGAATACAAAAGTAGCCATAATCACGCAAATTCGTCGAACAGAAATTGATGTGGTGAACACAGCCAGGAAGCGTCCAAATACCACAGTATGCTCCCCCGCGTCATTAATTGCGAGTATGTCTGCACTTATTTCGCGAACCCAACACATACTTGGCACGTGACACGTACTTCTCCTTTCCGATTTCAAATTCGATAAGAGCAAAGAAGCAAATGCGTAGTGGGGCGACAGGTATGGTTATCTTCAAATAAAGGATTTCCTTTCAGTGTGTAGAGCTTTACGACGGAAAAGATCTATTTACAGTTTTATAAGAACCGGATTCATGTAATAGCCATGGACTGGGATGAGTGAGCGTGCATGTTTGCGATGACCAATCACATCAATCGTGTGCAGCGCATAGCGCCTCATAAAACTAATCCGAGCCTATACATAGGTAAATGGTGACATAGATAGAGAGCGCGTGTTGAAGCTTGAAAAGCTGAGCGTTGTTTTTGTTGAGCAGATTTTATGGCACAACGTAAACTACAGCCTTCAATCCTTTTTTTCGGTATGTTATTCTTGCAGAGGCTTGTTTTAAAAAGCGAAGTGAGGCGGAAATAAATTAAACCCATCAAGATTTTCTGCAGTTGCCGAACGAAAAAGAACACCGCGTAGACAGCGGCTTCGGCTAAATAGATTTTGTTTTTATATAAACGGTGGCCTTTCTTAGTACATACACAATTTTTCAATATCGCCTCTGACAAAGAGCGTAATTGTAGTGCTTGAGCTCAACCGCCTTGGTTGCTTAGGGGTTATTGTGTTGGGCTGTTAAACACGAGGTCGCGTGATCAAATCCCGGTGCCGACGGCCGCTTTCAATGGGGCGAACTGCGGCAACACCCGTGTATTCAAATTAGGTGCACGTTAAAGAACCCCAGGTGGTCGAAATTTCCGGAGTCCTCCTCCACGGCGCGCCTCATAATCAGAAAGTTGTTTTGGCATTTAAAACCTCATAATTTTTCTTAGCGCTTCAGCTGCATCCCTCTGAGTGGTGAGAATTACTCGTACCATAAATCAAAAAGCATTAACGACTAATTAACACAATGAAGTCATTAACTTTTCAATCATTTCCTTTACGGCACATGTTATAATTCACGAACTGTGGCCGGTGAGTTTGCAAGGCATATTGGCCGAAACAGAATTCTGAGCATCGCATGGGTTCCGACATATTCATCGTATAACTTCCAGTAAAGAAATTTATCATTGTACGACCTACTCTTTTAGGAAAGCTCTGTTTGATGCATTCAAGCCCAAAAGTAGTTTAACGCCCATGTATTTCGTCGCATACGTTGGGATTGAAGATATCAAAACTGCTGTCAGGCTGAAAACTTGTTCCAAGTGGATCGCCTTCTAAACATGCCGGATGTAATTCGTTAATTGGAATATTGGCCATAAGGTCGCTATATAATAAGATATTTCTATTTTTCTTAATTATTCTAGCACGCATTTCAATTTATCGTGAAAGAAATGACCGCCTCCTGGAGCATTCGAGCTGAAAAAATATAAGTGTTTCATGTGCCACAGGCGATATCAAATAATTCTGGATAGTCTAAAATAAACACACTGTATACTACGCGCCAAGTACTTAAACATGCATAAATTATGGGGCGGAACACAGTGGGATGAAAGGACACCGACTATCGTCCGACGACTTCCTCGACATCGCTCCGTAGCTTCGGCGCCCTGTCCGACTGCGCCGACGCCAATAATGTGCACATGGTCCGCGACGAAAGTGTCAGTGGCGCGTCGGCTAGAACGCACACTCCACGGCCGACAGCCAGAAGGTTTCGATGTCACACTTCAATGACACCATGGCCCTATCCCCGCGTCATCGTGGTGCAGTGAAATTTTCACCGCAATCTTGTTCCAGCGCAGCTCACTTTTACAGATAAGCAATTACGCGGACTTCGACAATGGTTCTCATGTGGCGATGGAGGCCTGTCAGCAACCGCGTTGCCCATATAAATATACATGTAATGCAACGTTTGTCGCAGCTTCGAGATCGGTTTGAAACGCAATGATAGATAATTATAAAATAAACATTATCTTGCGTATATCTCATGAAAACTGACAACGAAGCACCTACGCGTTTCTCAATAGCAGGAAACGTAAACTTTAGTTCTCATGCTGCGGTTAGCCTCGATATGTAACCGTCCGAAAAAAAAAAACCTTCCCAATTTTGCAATAAGACAGGTTCTTTTCGTTCTTTTTAAGCAGGCTAAAATTGAAAGAAAATGATAAAACAGAACTACCTCGCAGAATTATTCTGTTGCGATACGACCCCTTTTGACATATCTAAAAGTTTGGTCAAAAGAAGGAGTTTGGGAGTCCGCGCAGCAAATGGATCCACCCACGTGAGGGCAAAGGCTTTCCTTCAAGAAACTCTTGAGCCCCCTTGCCAGCCGCTTACGGCAGATTCGCCTTTCTTCTGCGCCATGTGAAAGAAACTGGTCCGAGTTTGGAAATGTGCGCACCAAGCTACGCAACCGACTCGCAGGCGATTGCGTGCAAAAACCTGTGTACGCGCATTCAAATCTCGACGTCCGGAAGGCTTCGTCCGTTGCACAGCGAAGCGTTGCGGCGTCAAACGAAAATGAGTGGGACACAGATTGATACAAATGTTGAACTTGACGCCTTGATGTGAAATCATTGCCTCAACATGAAATCGTGCCTAGATTTTGAACCCAGCAGCTGTGCTGATGGATATTGTGATGCAATAATTTAACACTTATATTCTTTTCAGTAGTAGAGACGACGCAGTGGCGTCGAAAACATGAAAGCACGCGCACCGCGATGCCTGCATCTTTCACAACAAGGACGAGACCTCGCTGCACGTGCACTCGTGGCGTAGAAAAAAAATAAATAAGGAAGATAACTACGAATGAGCCAGCGTAACAAATGAGTGCGCAGCGAATTAGCAGAGTGCGCGTGGTGCAAGCATCCTACGAAAGGCGAAGAGACACGTCGGGAAGCAGGCGGAGCTCAGAAGAGGATCGAGGGACACCCGTTGGCTTGGGTCGGCCGTCAACGTTCGGAAAGCCAACAGCTCTCATAGGAACACGGTCGAGCGTCAATGCACGAAGGGACCTCTAAGCGGCACGCCTTGCGCTACCGTCTGCCAGCAGGTGGACAAGATGTCCGCGAGAGCTCGCACGCTGTTGAGAGCTCATGCAGGTCGTCGAGCGCCGCAACATCAGTGAAACTATTCAATACGCTATGATGGTCGCTCCGAATGCTTTGAAGAGACGCTTGGCCTCGCTTGCCTCCATGCCCTGTGCCCTTTTACACGTATCTTTTAATTTTTTTATGTCTGAGTGTATGTGTGTATACGATCGTTGTTGCCCTTGCTTCCGTTCTGCCTTCGGAGGCGTCTCTGACTCGCAGAATTAAGCCTGCTCTCGGGACTGCATCGTTAACACCAGGTTAAAGTTCGGCACCGGCTCCTGCGGTTTCTTTAAGAGAATCAAATGCCTCTTGTAATTTGAGGCCTTCACAGGTTCTGATCAGCCAGGAGGAAACATTTGAGATTACTGTGGAAGAATATGTACACAAAATAAGAACCAAAGCGAGATATCAGTTGGTGTATTTCTGTCGTTTATCGCCTTGCTACGATGGCACTGTGAACATTAGTGCACAAGAACTCAACCGCCTCAGTGGGCGCGTTTTCTGCGTATTGTTTTGGAAATTAAGGTAAGCATGTCGGCATAAAATGCTGAAATCTAAGAGAACGAGAGCCGAATGCACAATTGGGGGTGCATAGACTGGTAAGTGGGGTTTCAGGATTTCATGAGCGACAGATCCGATGACGGTGCCATTGCCGGTAGCCAGCACTGGCATGTCAGTTCCACTGCGTGCCTAGTTTTACAGTCACGTTATATGTTAGCTTAGTGCGCAGGATAATCTGCTGCCGAAACGGAGAGAGAGAAATTTATTGACAGAAAGGCAGAGAGCTTGGCCTGAGCTATGCACAGCTTGATTGTTGGGCATACAAACCACGTTTCATTGATGTAGGATTGTCAAAACGCTAGTCCATCGAGCTTTTCGTTGCATAATTAAAGAGAAAAAAAATAATGCCCTAAAAGGATAACCCAGAGGTCTGCACTATGGCTTTTGCCATAATACGTCAACTGTTGACTTCGGTCTTTCAACCTTATATACAGACCTATCCCTCAAAAAACCGCGCTCTTGTACATCCTGGGCTTGTCGTTGAAGATTTGCCATTAATTTCTTCAATTAGGGCAGTCATCATCACGTCGCGCGTAATTTTTAGGAGATTTCTGCTTCTAAATACCTTGTTCTGTTGGAGCATAAGAAGCCAACAAACACTGACACCAAGGACAGCATAGGGGAAATTACTTGTGCTTAATAAATGAAATGAAGAAACGATAAAGTAATGGAAATTAAAGTGGAAGGAAAAACAAAGTGCGTATATTGACCAGTTGCCTTCACCCAAAAAGATCACGTTCTCGTGACGCCTACGGCAAAAAGGACGTTCCACGTCCGCCGCGAAGGTTTGTGAGTGGTGGCGCTGGCTAACACTACCAGGGTTCTACGAGGACACACAAATATCCAAGAAAGTGGATTGGGAAACGACGCCGTGGTAGCTCAATTGGTAGAGCAGCGCACGCGAAATGCGAAGGTTGGGGATTCGGTTGCCACCTGCGGCAAGTTGTTTTTTCATCCACTTTAATTTCCATTAATTTTTCGTTTCTTCATTTCATTTATTAAGCACAAGTTTTTTCCCCTATGTTGTCCTTGGAGTCAGTGTTTGTTGGCTTCTGATGATATGACTAATAAAAATCGGGCCCCTTGCTTAACCCCCTTTCTTCTCGTTTATTACATAACGAGGGTCTCGAATCCGGCAAGATTGATGCCTTCACGTAGCATGTGTGGGTTTATTGACCAGTTGCCTTCACCATAACCGTAGTCCTCCATAAATAAAGCAACAAAATCTCAATAAAGAAAGGCGTCGAGCAGGGAGATACAATCTCTCCAATGCTATTCACAGCGTGTTTACAGGAGGTATTCAGATACCTGGATTGTGAAGAATTGGGGATAAGAGGTCATGGAGAATACCATAGTAACTTGCGATTTGCTGATATTGCCTTGCTTAGTAACTCAGGGGGCCAACTGCAATGCATGCTCACTGACCTGGGGAGGCAAAGCCGAAGGGTGGGTCTAAAAATTATTCTGCAGAAAACTAAAGTAATGTTTAACACTCTCGGAAGAAAACAGCAGTTTACGATAGGTAGTGAGGCACTGGAAGTGGTAAGTGAATACATCTACTTAGGACAGGTAGTGACTGCGGATCCGGATCATGAGACTGAAATAATCAGAAGGATAAGAATGGGCTGTGTTGCGTTTGGTAGGCATTCTCAGAACATGAACAGCAAGTTGCCATTATCCCTCAAGAGAAAAGTTTATAACAGCTGTGTCTTACCAGTACTCACGTACGGGGCAGAAACCTGGAGGCTTACGAAAAGGGTTCTACTTAAATTGAGGACGACGCAACGAGCTATGGAAAGAAGAATGGTGGATGTAACGTTAAGGAATAAGAAAAGAGCAGATTGGGTGAGGGAACAAACGGGAGTTAATGATATCTTAGTTGAAATCAAGAAAAGGAAATGGACATGGGCAGGGCACCTAATGAAGAGGGAAGATAACCGATGGTCATTAAGAGTTACGGAATGGATTCCACAATATCGCCCCAAACCCGAAAGACGAAAGCCTATACGGACTGTGTGTCATTTATGCGCCACGTGTACGTTGTCTTCTAGGAGAACCACGACGCGTTCCATCTATATGAGTCTGAAGAGGAAGCTCTAGCTCGGTCCCAGCTCCAACGCGGCCTATTCAAATACAACGTTTTTCTTAGATAGCGCATGAACAGAGTTTGATGAAATTTGTTGCATTTGAGAGAGAAAGTTAAATTCTGGTGACTATTGGAAGCGGAATTTCGATTTATGCCTGAATTTTGTTAAAAGAATTTTCAAAAATTTGAAAGTTTGAAAAATATTGAAGCACCAAGTTTACAAATTAATAGCTTTGCATAACGGACATACATCACGGTTCTCTAATTGGAATCCACTAGATCATTGAAAGCGAGGTAACTTAGTATGTCATTTTATTTTTACGTGAATTTGTACGTTGTGTACAAGGGTTTTGCAAAAGCTGTATTTCCATATTACTAAATTTTTCGACATTCATGTGCAGGATATCAATTTTGTACGCTTTAGATGTACTATTAGATGCAATTCACTGAACTGTGACATCAGTTTTTCATTGCTGAGTTATAGAGTTATAAACTTAATAGTTCCAATTTCTTAACATTTTCAATTTTTGCCGATTTTTAATAAAAATTGACGACCTAAATTAATATTCTAAACAAACAGTCACTAGATTTCAAGTTTTTCTTTTAAATTCTACACACTTCGCCAAATGTAGTGCAGCGGTTGCCGAAAAAAACAAATTCTCATTTCACATGTAATTAGGCGCATCCAAGCTAGAGCTTCCTCTTAACGGCAGGTGCTCTTGCGAAATTTCAGCAAACGCGGCCGCAGTGCCACCAGACGCAAACATCCAAGGCTTGCGTTTTCATTGTCTACAGTTGACAGCTAAATGATAAAGATTGGAGACAAGGAAAACAGCGACGTTTCTGCGCACGTATCTAGTGCACTGTTGTACACCCAAACGTTGTTGTTCTTATCGATCAACACTGCGTTAAATCTGGTGCCCAGACAAAGAAGCTTTGGTGCATGCACGCACGCAGCGCTTGTACAGACTAACCCCGACTTTCTTTCGTCAAGCTTCCTGTAAAATGTTTGTCCGTTCATTGGCGCGAAAGCCACAGGGCAAGAAGCCTGGAAGAAATCGAAACGACATCAGCTCCGTCCAGTAAACCTAAGAAGAAGCAGAGCGCTAGAACAAGTGCAATTAACGCAAAGCATACAGGCGCTCACTCAGTGTCTTGGCATGCAGAAGTAGAAAGTAAAGTTTCGGACGGCAGCCGGTAGTGCGAAGGCGGCTGGCTAGAACACAAAATAGGCATGGACGCCCGTTATTATCGCTACGCAGATGTTGGGTGCACAGCACATAGAATAGAAATGTTGCGCGATAGTTCATCAGTGATGTTTGCTGCTGGCGCGACAGAGCTCCCTAGAATTGTGCAAATACACGCTGGAAGAACTGCTATGAATCATATTTGTTCGTCTGGTACTTCTCGCGGCTGAAACTCGAGGACAGAAACTATAACAAAACTTGCAGTTTCGCCTCGTGGACGAAGCACTTACGATGACCGCAAAATATTAGACAATTACACGAAGTCATATTTATAATATTAAAAGCCGTATAAATTATAGTAACCATTCACTGACTAACAAAAGATCGAGTGTGTCGCTTGCGCTCAGACAAGCACGAACAGACCTCACCGGTGTGAGGGAGCACTCGCTGTCACACCGCTGGCATGGTAAAGAGCTCCGGCCGTAGGGTGTGATCGCTTCGCGCTACTGGTCGCTTCATCTTTCAAACTCTGCTGCATGTCGCAAAATACGATTATGCTAATAAAGGGAAATTGAGAAATCTATCCAATTGTAGGAGTTGCTGCTAAGGAAACCGATACGGGTTCCTCGAAAGAAAAGACTAGCAGTTGAAGAAAAATTCGTCCCGGTCCGGCACTCGAACCCGGAACCACCACCTTTCCGGGGCAGCTGATCTATCATCTCAGTTAACCAGACGGCTTGCGGATGGCTGGGTGAAGTCGAATTTATCAACTATGCGAAGCAAAGACAACATATTGGCCGAATAGTTAGGTGGAAACCCGCAAGGTGGAAAGAAGTCGACTTCGCCCTGCCATCCGCTAGCAGCGTGGTTAGCTCAGCTGCACCGGAAAGGCGGTATTTCCGGGTTGGAGTCTGAAACCAGGACAAATTTTTCTTCAACTGCAAGGCTTTTCTTTCGAGGAACGCGCATGGGTTTCCTTAGTACCAATTGCTACGATTGGGTGGATGTCTCAATTTCCCTTAATAATTACGGCACCTGGCGGGTTACCAGACAACTATTAGGTCAAGGTTATGCTACCTTTACCAACAAGCGAGTGCAAACACAGCGTGCATGAAGCCTCCAGCCACCTCGGCTCGCCCTTACAACCCTGGCGCCCGCCCTAGGTGACCTACAGCACGTGGCGTGCGGGGTGTGTATGGGCTTCGCCGCGCGGACAACCATGCGCAGCCATGATGTGGCGAAGGCAGGACCCGCAGGCATTCTTAAACTAGCGCGCGCTCTATCATTTGACATACAACAATGAACGCGTTGGGAACACGGCGTGTATCAAGTTCTCGACCGTACACCTCGCATGCTTGGCTTCGGCACTAGCCGAGTACGGCGTGTGGGCCTCTTTAGGCTAAACTACACGTACGCGTGCCCGCACGCGCAAGCTCGCGTACACGCGCCTTGCGTTTGCCGCACCTCGTGAGCAACGCCTTCTCTAATTTTTTTCAACGCCAGTGCAATCGCTGGCTCCCCAACGAGAGAACGAGAGTAACGGTGGTTTGAACCTACAAGGTGCTGGCACACTTGGCCCTCGAGATGTGCTCATCCGCGCCACGTCCTCTGCTCAGCGTCTGTTTGCCATCCTGTGGTTACATGCTCTATGGTTAGTGCATCGACTAAAATAATACTTTGACGCCTTAACCATGAGTTTCATTTACACGAATACGACACCGGGGCTTCGTTTCACCTAAGCGCTTTCCCTGCATTTGGCTTGCAGTTTGCTTAGCACGTAGTTAGGAAGCACGCACTTGTAAACGTTCACCTGCGGCACAGCGTGTGCTCGGCGTCTACTTGGCGCTTCCTCGCTACCGTCATCACGTACCACGCTACATCTGGCGACAACGGAAGCACGGCGAAGGCTATCGAGCCGAAGCACACTTTGTTTTACTGCACCTCAGCATGTAGTCCCCTAACAAGAGCATCGGTAGACTATTCAGTGTAAATAAATATTTACCACGCATTCTTTGTTTGCTCTTTGCAGTTTGTTTATCAATTAATCAATTAAGATATTGCGGAGTAGAATGAATTCAATTTCACGCCCTTTCAGATTTTGGGGCATTCCGGCACCTTAGCTCTTTTTCTCCACCTTAGAACAAAGATGGCGTGTCTCCCGGTTGCAGCTCGTCAACGTCGCCTACAGTGAAAAGTCCGCCGCGTCTCGTGAGTCCACTAGCTTTGCTGTCATGCCAAGGGTTCCCAAACTAAAAGCTGTCTGTACAGGTCACCTAGAGAGAGAGAATGAAAGAGACAAAAGGGTAGGAAAGACAGGGACGTTAGCCAGTGTAAGTAATGGCTGTCGGAAGAAATGAAGGGAATAAAGAGAGAAAGAAGAAGAAGAAAAAGAAGAGAAAATTTACACAGTTACGCGATGCTACGCGCTACAACATTCAAAGACGGTCTCACAATTCGCATGCCCTGAAAAACTCCAGCAAAGCCCTTAAGGCGTTCAGTGCCGAATATCGTCTGGACCAGTGTTCTAGACCTGGTCAACAAAATGATGCACAACGTTTACGCGCAAGTAACCAAAGCGATATGCGGCTGTCTGTGAGAGCCGCATGTTGGAAGGTCAGCGAGATCACTGGCGTTAGCGGATGCAGTGTCTTCCGGATTGAGCTATACGTAAACAGTGGCACCATGATCTCATCAAAGCGCAAGCGCCGGCCTAATACTCTTCAGTGAACACACGGTAGAGCCCAACATTTCGGTGCTCGCGATCGAAATAAACACAAGCGATCTTGCTTGCCATTTCCCTTCATGCATTATTTCAGCGGAACAAACATTAAAGTGGACGTTACAAACGCCGCTGTTTTTGCAGCCTCAGGTCGTGTATCATCGCATTACGATGGCGGCAATGCCGCTCAGGGCACCAACGTGGCCAGCGTTTATTATTATTATTACTTTTTTATGCAATAAACGATATGTCTTTTTGGTTGGGTAGCATGAACAAGCGGCCCCTGCGCAGTGTTTGATCTCATTAGCTAAACAGTGCGGATTTCCTCATTGCTTCTCCTATCTTGCGAAAGTGCGGTGCTCATAGCTGATGGCGCGCTTTACTTTACTTGATTTATTGTTTGTTATTATAGACCTATATATTACCTTGACGAAAGTGGGCTCAATACCGGCGACACAAAGGAGAAATTATGAGAGGACGTGAACATCGCCACACGGCAACATGTTTCTCGTCAAGGTTTGACAACAGGGCTTCACGCACCAAGCCGCAAAGGTGGCAGGATGATCTTGTTGTACGCCGGTAGCGAGGATGGCTTCATAAATGCTCCGTGCTCGTTTTGCGAGCAGCGAAAGGAACGGCTGACTACCACAACGAAATGAATGGGCCGAGCTTCGCGGAGTGGTTCACTGAACAGCTTTTTCCTAACATCAAACCGCGCAGTGTCATAGTAATGAACAATGCCCCTTACGATAGTGTTCGCTTCGAGAAAGTACCTATGTTTTCAACACTAAAGTGTGACATTCAGTCTTGGCTCATGGATAAGAATATCGAACTTTCCCAAGACCAATTAAATGCAGAGTTATTGTAGTGAACCAACAGAAAAATATGTTTTCCGCATATCACGTGCTTGTTTTCGCTAAGGTGCTCACGACGTCGTGAGGCTTCCTCCATAAAATTCCAGGTTCAATGCTGTTAAACTGCTATAGAGCCAGGTGAAAAGTTACGTCGCTTGTAACGATAGCACATTTACTGAAGCAGGGTTTGGGTACGGGCTAGTTGGTACTCCATTGCAAACATCACTTAAAGCGCATGCATAGACAGAAGGACCGAAAGAACGACGAAGGCAAGTGCGGACTTCCAACTGATTTTTATATTGAGTAACAAGTATATTTATGAAGACACCAGACTAAATGCGTCCCCTCCAAAACACGCAGCCAGCGCGAGTACGCATTCAAAATACAAAGGAACCATGACCACCTCCTTAAAGAGACACTAAAGCGAAACAACAAATCAGTTTAGGCTGATAAAGCATTGTTTGAGAGCACTGCAGGCAGTCATTTCAAAATAATAGTTTGATAATTAGATGAGAGAATGAAGGTCGAAGTATCAGTATTTGAATTTCGCGCCGAAAACCCGACAACGGAACACCAGCGTGACGGAAGGAATTCCAAAGTATGCTTTCTCATTTGGGCAGCATTGGCTGAGTAAAGGCTCCCGAAACTTGACATATTTAATATATGGTTCCTTTAGGACACAATGTAGTCAATCTGTAGCGCTATATAATTAAGTAGGCCCCAGAAGATGCCATCAAAATCCATGACCTCACAGCGACCGGGTGCGGGAACTTCAAGGAAGCGTCGCCACCCGCCTCTTGTTCTTGCGCTTTTTCTGCCTTACCAAGCGTCTTATCCTAATTAGAGTGGTGTTTTTGGTGTCCTAGAGAGGTAATTTACTGATTCAGAAGAAATCATTCCTTCAAGGTGAACAAACACGCATGTGTGACTTCAGGAAAGCAAGTTCTTTATCTGTTAATGCTATTTACGGCTTACTAAGCGAATCATCCTTATGAAGCGCTGCTGCTTCAGTGATAAGTGTAGTGTTTTTCTTACTATACATGCTTGTTACTCAAGACAAAAAGCATTCGGAAGTCAGCGCTTCTCTTCGTCGTTCTTTGGGTCCCTCAGTCAATTGCTGATGGGTCCCTCTTTGGGTCCCTCAGCTGTAACTGATGTTTACCACATCTACCCCTGTCGGCATCGAAAAATTGCTGCATGAATATACCAGTTTTGTCACGGCAGACAAGTGGCTTCGGGTGTGTGCTCATGTTCAGAAAATTGAAGAGGAGTTGCGGTGACGTGACGGCGCCATTGACGCAAGCCTCGAGCAGCTACTAATTTCTCTCGTATTGGATTTGAGCAGCGAGATTGATGCGAGTGACAGTGGCAAGAGCGCAGTGAAAGAGCTCACATGAATGTGAAAACAGTTGAATAAGCCACTTCAACATTATGTTGTTTGCTTGTGCAGATTTCACGCGCTGCTACTAATCACGCAGCAGCATATTTGTCTAATTTTGATGTTTCACGTGTTAAAGATACAATATGATGATGCACGATGTAGTTATAATTCAACATTTTAGACCGCCCTGTTATTTAGCGTGTGCCTAAATATACGCGTAGGGGCGCTTTTCTATTTTGCCCAAAGCCTGTATTAGTAGAGAAGGTTACTTCCATTCTTTGTACAGTGAAACATCGCATGGCATGTCGATGAGCTGCAGTTCGAGGCAGTCTCTCTCTCTCTCGCTATCTATCTATCTATCTATCTATCTATATATATATATATATATATATATATATATATATATATATATTCAGGGTGCTCCCGCTAACTTTAGCCAGAATCGTATCGCTAGCCTTCACAGAGAGGACCTTTACATTGAAATGGGTCGGAAAGAAAGAGCGCCGCTCGTTCGACAATGACAAAGGCATTAGCATCGCTTCTGGCATAGTAACTTCCTCGCACGTCACCTTCACGCATCCACCCTTAATCACATGCATGCTTGCGCGCACTCTATCGCCAACGTATAACAGGCATTAATGATTAGGCCTAGTCCTGAATGAATGCCCCGATGCATGGATAACAGCCACAGCACAGGCAGCGCAATAATATTCGAAGCTGTACGATTCGTGATGGTCTACAGATTAGGCGAGTCACTAGACATAATAAGTCTTTGCTACAGGCAATTTTTCTAAGTGCAGACGGTATACGTTGGCAGCCTCTCGTGTGCAGCAAGAACAAATATATCGCAATATAGCACACCCACCAGTGATTAGAGAGAAAATGAAAATTCGGAGAGTGACTGCACCGAGGAAGCGTATTGAATCAGAAAGAGGACAAATCGCTGCTCCAAAGTAATTTCCCGATAAAGAGAGGGGAGGAAAATACACTTATCCCACGTTAATTGATAAACACAACATTTTGACAACATGGCATGCATTTCTGGCCCTGGTATACGCTGCTCGGGCCATTTGGCCAAGGCGTAATCAGCTCCGAAAACGCTTACATGTCCTCTGAATCTGTGGAGAAATCTTTGTGTCGTCCACCGAGACGCCGCCTACGATATCCGCGAAACAGACAACTGAAGTAGCATTGGACTAAAGTAGTAGAAAGTGACTATTGAAGGGCACGAATGTCTATTGACAAGCAGTGAAACACCTAATAAAGCACAAGCACGTCCAAGTGGTCCCTCAGAAGGTGATATTGCTTCCCTCAATTTTTTATGTAGGTCACGAGAGCCGCTGCTATAGATATACATCAGTGCATTTTACATAGCTAATGAGTCTGCTTGCATGTCACAAAACAGATTGTCGAAGTGGTGCCGTAAACTAGTCCTTGTACATTAAAATCGTTTTATGCTGTGGGAGGAAACACACAGTTGTGGGCAAATTTAACTGAACATTAAGCTACTGTGTGTTATTTGCGCACTGTGCCCATTTTTTAAAACAGGTAAATAAGACAATGTACATTACACTTCTGTACTATCTCTTTCCTTGATGCGTGCGTTCGCATATTTTTGTGTTAAATACAAAACATCGCCGTTTCATCAATTTCAAGTAGAGATATATTCATGCACTCGCTCATTAGAAGTCTAATATTTGCTCAGTGATAATGCCTGCTACTGACGTAGAAGAGCTCAAAAGTTAATAATAACACTACGAGTCACCCTCACAACAGGCTACATGCGTGCATAAAATGGTAAGGAGCACTATATATATAGTCTCCTTTTATTTTTTCATGTAAATTTATGGCGCTAAGCACGAATACGAGACGATTACTTGCGGGAAAAGACAAGCACATTATAATCTATCTGCCGACATAAACGTACGTGGGTGTTCGTCTTTCTTGTTTTGTAGATGTGGAGGGGTTGTGTTGGTGGGCGGACAGTGATGGAAGCGGTGCCAGTTCAAGCACTGGTCAATTGATAAAGCGGTGCAGCTAGAGCTTGCACAATCATCCGTCAGGCACGGCCGACTTGTTCCTGGCAGGAAATGTTGCCCACACAGGGGTGTTTGTTTCAGATGCCCTGTGGGAAAAGTCCGCGAAAACTGTTCATGACCTGTAGTCGGTCTACGTTTGTTCTGCTGGGGTGAGTGCCTCTTGAAGAACTCCTTTTTTACGTGGTTGGCATTTGCTTAACATCAACGTCCGTATAGTAGCCCGTGCTCTTTTTCCCTCGTTCTATACCTCATGTTTTAGCGGTAATTGAATCAATCTGCCGTCAGCGGGCCATCCTATATGTGCCGACAAATAGCGAAAATAGAACAGGCGTCAATATTCGCGTAAATCTACAGTTTGAGTCTGCTTTTTTTTCGAAAATGCAAAGCTAAAGGAGTGGAAGTTTCTTTTTTCACCATTTCAGCTATTAATACCTTTTCCGCATTTAAGGCGAGCTATGCGTATTTGCAGCCTGTTGATGACGGCCAAAATTAGGCATTTCTAAAGAACATTTATAAAGTTGTGCTCTACGGTGTCTACACTGCAAAATTAAAGAAATAGTTGTTTATTTATCGGTGGACAAGTTTACTCAAGTTAAGGGCTTCAGGTAACAAAACTCTTCTTAGATTTTTGTCAAATTTCGTGTCGGCGCGGCTTCGCCATGGTACCTAGGAAAGACTCTTTGAGACTGATTTCGTTAAGTAATTTGCTTTAAATCTACTTACTAAATCCAAAATTTTAATACACCGAATGCCCAATTATTATTGAAATGAATGTCGTTAAATTATTGGCACTACTATTGAATTCGAAGTATGTTTACTTTGTTTCAGAGTGATTGAAGTGTCAATATTGAGGCGGAACTTTATAATGGCACAGCGTCAACTAAACAACGATACAGCAAAATGTACTCGCAGGTTTATAGCATAACTTTTCACTTCACACTCATGGACCTCCATTGATATATTTATATTGATAATATTTGATATTATTATTGATATTGATATTAGACTGGTTGTTTGCGCCGAGGCACTTCAGTACGCTCATACCTTCCTTATGAACTTCATTGTGGGGCGGAGTGCTAATTTGCAATAAAACTGGCCTCATTTTTTTATTGGGCCGTTGCGCCTTGTTTCTGTATAAGAAATGTTATTACCACGTCGAATGGTCCCATGTTCTTGCTACAAATTATGTAAGCATTCTACAGTGGTCTAGAGAGCTTGCAGAAATTGACGATTTCTCGAAGTCCGCTGTATATCCGGTACGAGAAGCCGATTCTCGGACCATCCGACCAGCGAGTCATCCAATAACAACGGCATCCTAAAGAAAAGTAATAAAGAAAAGAGAGAGGAGAAACAGAATGCTTAACACAATGGCAGAAATACTGCTGTACAGCATTGGCAGAAGTAAATTAAATGTTCGCACACATTCAAAATACGTGCAGCACAGCATACAGGCAGCACTGTTATTGACTTTGGGCACTTTACTGTAATGTCTTTTACGTGCGCGGTAGATCTTTGCGTATTGGATGCGGAACATTGAAAATACTGGTCTATTATGTAACAAGCCGACGGCGCCCTGTTCTGTCCAAATATTTTACACTTGTGCTACCAGCACAAATACACAGGTATCTTGTAACATTACACAACTTTATGTCTTCTCTTGGTTTGTCTTGTTATCTAACCTTTCATTTTGCAGTATCTTAAAGCCGTAAACTGCAGTTGCCTAACGTCACTGTAAGTTTCCTTATAACTTTTTCAATTATTTGCCCTAAGTTTTCCAGCATTAAAATGCTGTTTCGTTGTTGGAGATTGCTGCGTTCAGATTTTCCTTTTGCTTCTTACCAGAAAGAAATTACGCCACACTATTTTATCGAGTGCGTAGAGCATCGAGTTTGAAGAAAATAACTTGTCAGGGCTCTTATTTTCAGTAAAAGATGCTTACCAAACCCAACGTGTCAATAAGGGAAGGAGCCTCTTTATTTTCCTTAAAATTTACTTCAATTCTTTGGGGGAAGGCTTATTGCCAGGGTAACAGATAACGCTCCGAAGTTCTGAGAACTGCAGAGAGCAATGTATTGCATTGTGCTAATTCAGATTCAGTATAGATTTTTTCGTCAGCATTCGCTTCGCGAAGCGCGTGCCATAGACAAAGAAATGGTGTGATACTATTCCTGATTGTAAGAGTCCTGTAAAAAGAAACTACCCGTTTGGGAAACAAGAACAGTGAAAGCAAGGTTCAGCCATGTGATTGCACTCCGCAGATTGTGTTCAAACCATAGGTAAGTGCAACATCTTAAAGCCGATGACGCATGGTCTCTCCCCCTTTCAAATCCAAAACGTTTAGGTGGTCGGCATGGTCCTTTCTAGAGGTGAAAGGGTGGAGAAGCCACATCCGACGTGGTTTATTCCGGGCCATCCTGAGAGATCCTTCAGCGTCTTCCGCAGGCTTCCCTTGCTAACCCTGCCAGGGGAGCATCTCTGCCATTCAGCTCGACGTTTTACCTGGTCCAGGTGTTGCCGCGTAATGAGGTGCACACAATCCATGGTTATCATCCTGAAATCTGGTTGACCTGGCATTTCACGCAGGATCTACCTACGACTTACTCTGAAGCTTACCATCAGACCGGTTAACTTTCACTATATTAAGTCCCAGATGCTGTCAGCTTCCTATTTGGCGAGCTTTCGTCTGAATTGATACCGTCCAACTTTGTTCTTGTTTCGTAGCCTAACAAACGTTCTGCAGGGCACTTGCCATCGCTGATGGTTGCTCCGAGATACCGGAACAATAAATGAGCTATCCGCGTTTGTAGGTGTGTTCCCGAGTCTTCTTGAGCTTGCGGAACGCTCTTTTGGCTAATACATTGCATCGTGGGTGATAAAGTGCTGGTGTTAGTTGCGGTACGTTGTGGTGTGCCAGAAACTGTGCAATACATGCCCACGAACATTCCATAGTCCATTGCCAGAGACGATTGTTTCCCGAAGCCTGAACCTTGAAAATATTGTCAGTTGGTAGTGACTTATAAAGAACACATTAGCAATGCTGTGAAAGACGAAACTAACTTTTGTTTGGCAAACCTGGGCCCACAAAAACAGGCTACACTTAAAGAACGGCGACCGCGGCGAACACAGTCGGGGATCGTCAAAATCTGATCAGCTGGTCAAGTGCGTCGGCTTTTATACATCAGTCGCGGAATGTTCCAGACTAATCCCGGGGACCCGCGTGTTTTCAACCGAGTTCTACACTATTCGATTCGTGCAGACATAGAATCAGATTAAACAAGGTTCGGTGACAGACACCGGATGGAACCATCGATAACATTCCTGAAACTTGGGATACATGCAGGCGTGTCCTGCGCTTTGCGATGACATTTGTTAGGCGGTTAAGCGTGGTCCACCGATAAAGATAAGCAAGTACACGTGTCAATATTCACCTTGGTGCTCCGACTATTGGTTGCGATGCTCCACTTTCCACAGGCGCCGCTTCCATTTGCTTTGTTTCCGAGACTACAACTACCTGACCATCCAGCGGCCCTGCAAAACCTTCATGTACTCGGCTTCTCCTTTCTCCGATAGCCGGCCAGGCCACATGCATTTACGCTGGTGGCCTGGCACTGCTGCGGCTCGCGCACATGTAACACATTACTTCGCCAGTCGCTTGATGCCGGAGATCAGTCCCCATTACTAACACAGCATTCGGGCATTTTTCTCATGAAATTATTGCCTCACCACCGCCGAGAAACACGGGATTAACAATATTTATTAAGAAAGCCCACGAGCAAGCCGTGCACATGCCTCAATCAACGGCGAATCAGACACTCATAGAATTGGACCTACATAACACAATTGATGAATTCATTCAGGCCCACAGCATTGCATACTACGAGTGGCTCTCACAAAGATCGGGTGGCATATCCTTTGCACCGCGGAAATCCAGTCCCTTACGCAGACCGTAGCCGAGGTCCCCATGTCTCCGGGTCTCTGAGACACGTACGTTTCTTATCCCTCCCATCCCACGCCATATGAACCTTGCCTACTGTGCAAAACGGCGCGCCAACCACCTGAAACAACTCAACAAGCGTTAAAAGGGGGCCAAGGATATGGCCTACGCAGGCGCAGCGAGCTACACGCAACTACTGGCCATGGCCCTAGCTGTGGTCAGGGGATGAATCACACCACTACCAGTTCCATACGTAGCGCACAATCTGAAGAGGGCGGAGAAGCTTACATCGCTTTAGCTTACGCATCAACTACGGCCTTTTCGATCATTAACGATTCCTAGATACCTATCCGGAACAGCAGCAGAGGTATCATCTCACCACAAGCATACCGCATGCTCTCAACCATGTTATGAGCATGCGGTATCGCCGCCGCGTTCAGCGGCGGCGACGGGATGAGGGCGTGGTTACCGTCTGACATTACCTGGCCCGAGGCCCAGGTAATATGGGCCGCGGGCTATTCGGGTCTTGCCGGACACGAAGCCCTTTACGATGCTGCCCAAAAAATCGTCCACCGGGCGCGTCACTCGTCATCGAAACAACGACCCCCCCCCCCCCCCGCTGCGACCTGCATACAGACAGGCTGAAGACGAGGGAATCGTCTCCTGGTGCGTGCACGCAAAAGGCAGAATGATTACGCAGGGTCAAATCCTCTTAGATTACCGTAGGTCAAGATTGAAGTACCTACTCCTGACAAGTCACTCAGTAAGTGCCAATGGACATCATGGTGATTGTTACAGACATGCCAATTCGCCACACTCTACCTGTACAGTCCCAGCTACCCAGATGTTTATACATCACAATGCCAAATTTGAGGGGCCGGTCACATCGACCTAGACCACGTTATCAGGCCATGTTCCGCAGCGTCACACAACATTGAACACAGCACTAGCACTTCATTTAATACCACCAGGTCCGCGCAGTGGGAGGCTGTGCTACTCAGCGTATGCCCGGAGGGCCAGTTCTGGGCAGTCCGGCTAGTCGGCGACCCCGCTAAGAGTCAAGGTCTAGCCGCCGCCTGAGGAAAGCGGCTCGGGCAGGGCTAGCCTTCCGGCCTCCGCACCCTTGACCCCAGCAAGGACATTTAATAAAGTTTCTTTTCTCTTTCTCTCATAGAAGCATTGTCGAGACGTGCATCACGCAACATACCTAACATATGCTTGGCCGTAGAACCCCATAATTGATACAATGGCCTAGAAACGTAAATTCGGCTTGCCGAAATGTGCAGTTTTCCCTGTACAGTCATACACCCTACTCCCGCAACCGCAGTAGGGCCATCCTTAGCCATCCCATGTCATTCTTCTGTTTTTTTAGAACGATAATATTCTGCTGGTGTAGCTGCACAAGTAAAAATAGATCAAATGAAGAAAAGGGTCAGACAAGGAGAGACAATCTCTCCAATGGTGTTAACTGCATGCTTAGAAATGTTCAAGCTATTATACTGGGATAGCCATGGAGGGAGGATCAACGGTGAATATGTCAGCTACAATTGGTTTTCAGATGGCATTGGCATGTTCAAGAAAGGTGAGGATAAATGGCAACAAATGATTGAGCACCTTAGGCGACAAACGGAAACAGTATGGTTGAAAATTATTATGCAGTAGACAAAGGTAATGTCCTGTAGCCTGGCAAGGAAAGAACAGTTCACGATCGCTAGCCAGCCTCTAGAGTCTTTGCAGGAGTATGTTTGTCAAGGTTAATTACTCACAGCGCACCCCGATCATAAGGATGATATTTACAGAACAAAAATGGGTTGGAGTGTATAAGGCAAACATTACCCAACATTTACTTCGAGCTTACCACGGAGTTGGAAAAAAAAACTGTGAAATCTTTGTATTTAGATTGTATTTGTAATCATTGTAATATTCTAGTTGACATTAAGAGAAAACATTCACGCAGAAGCTACTCTGGTAGTTGTCTAAATAGGCATAGGCATTTTACACTTGATCATCTCCTCGCAGCCCGGTGTCCTTATCAATGTTGTGGAGCTTGATCAAATCAATATAAACCCTTATCGACCCTCATCAGTCGTCCGCTTATCATGTTCGATATCGAACACGATAAGACAAGTTTAATTAGTGCAACGTTCATTGCGGCACTCAAACCTAGGACCATTGGTGTTTATTAAGGTGAACGTAATTAGCCACAAGTATATAAAATAGAGTTAATTAAAGCACTCGCACCATTGGTGGGAGTTCCACCCACGACTTTGGTGTTATTTATCTGAATTACTATTAATTTACCGGAGATGCAGCAAAACCTACACTACACCTGCTGCGGGGGGTATGCAATGCTTTATTGGTGATTGGGATGCTTATTTTGATCTTGTTCTTCATTGAAGCGTATGCTGTTCTGTGTGTTGTACGGGTGATTTAAACGAATGTATGCACTGTTCGCGCCACTTTGATGAGCGATTGCAGCCTATGGCTTAAGTTAACATGAGTCATTGCATTTTTGCTTGCTTACAGGGTATAAGACACTGCTTAAAGGGGTATGAGGCATTTACTGTCTTACATGATGGACAAATTTCTTGTTCAGTAGGCAAGGAAATGACTACGCACTTAACATCGGAACTGGGCAGGCCATGTAATGGGTAGGGTAGATAACTGGTGGACAATGAGAGTTACAGAATGAGTGACAATTGAAGCGCAGTCGAGGATGGCAGAAAAGTATTTGGAGTAAAGAAATTAGGACATTTGCACGCACAAGCTGGACAAAGCTAGCGCCAAACAAGGGAAATTGGAGGTCGCTGGGAAAGGCCTTTGTCGTTCAATGAACGTAAAATTGGGATGGTGATGTGGTCGTGACCATCATGATACTTGCGCACCTGACATACTGCCCACCAGAGCATCCACCCGCCTCTAGAATATGGCTGGAGCAGAACTTACGCCGAAAGGTACTGATTTGAAGCAAAACACTGTGGCTGGCCGTATAACGGCAGCTGGTAGTGAGCTTGGCGTTGGTCCAATACCGTTAAATCTACCTGACGTTTACCTTTTCTATATTACCATCCACAAGAAGCAGAGGGTACTGTTCTGTCACTCTGGCCCTATTTACGGTCACACTAAAATGGCCAAAAGCTCAGAGAGACCAATGGTTGTTTGGGAAGGGAGCCATTGGTGTTGTACATTTAGCGGCATTTATCGATATCAAGATGTGCTACTAACTGGCCAGCGTCTCCAGCAACTCGTTCGTGAAAGCCTAAGGGTCTGTACGGGCCTTAAAGAGCTGACAAGCCTTATCTTACAGGAGAAATGACACCGTTGATTCCTTGTATAGGCCGAGTCCTGCGGCAAACAGGGTGGCATGCTAATTGATTAGCGTTTTTAATTCCGTGCTGGCGCAATTTAACTCGACCGGTTGTACAGTCACGATAACGCTGGTCAGGGTTGCTACGCCGACCTCGTTGAACGCCTTTATTGTGTTTCAGCCGCATAACGTCGGTGAGGCGCTGTGGGCCACAATTACTGTACCTGGACTATATTTTCCGTCCTACACGGCAGGGGCAAGTTTTACGACTTCTTCAATTTCGCCAAAAACGCAGCACAGCTTTAGCTGCGTTTGGTGCAGCGGCGGCCACTTCGTCTCGGGCTTCCGGAATACCGCCGCGGAACCGACACTTGCAGTAGATCCCCTGTCCACCAGAAACGCAAGAAAGATGCCATTCGAGCTGACGTCCTTGTAACGGCCTCACCTTGCGGATGTTGGCTTGTTAAACCGCCTCTCTTGTGTGTAATCTCCGTAATCATTCCAGCTCGTATCTCCTTCGGCTGTCACTACCTACGCGTACTGGTGTCCTATCGATGACTGTGACCTCTGCTGACGCCGGTCAGTTGTGCTGGACTGGCACATTCTGCCCAGGTGTCCACGCTTCCCGCACTTGCCGCTCACTGTGCTATGGTGTTTACATTCATTCTCCGCGTGGGAGTCGCCTCCACACCGCCTACATTTGTCGTGCCTATCCGGCTTCGGCCGCGATTTGTGAGGACGTTTTCTCTGCTGTGAAAAGTGAAAAACAGTTCGTCAGGGCACATGCCCCTGCCGTTCTTGGTGGCTTCCTACGTCGAGACAACAAAGTCCTCCGTTTTGTCCAGTGTAAACTTTCGTTGCGTAAACAAATGCCGTCGGATGTCTTCATCGTGCATGCCACTAACAGTTCTGTCTCTTAACCTGCTAATCCCTTCCTGAAGTATCACTTCTGTGCCAGCCGTCTAACTTGCGCAATAAAGTCCTGAGTAGTCTCATTGTCCTTTCTCAAGCGCATGATGAAAGCATAGCTTCAAGCGATCTCATTAAGTTGTGGTGGATAGTGGTCTTCCAAATGCCATATTAGTTCTTTGTAACCAAGCTTGCTGACCTCCTTCACAATGCATTGCCCCTGAACCGCTTGCACTGTGCTCTCCATGAGCGATGCTTCGAGCGGTGCTCGCTTGTTCGTTGGTTCTGCGGTGTGTGGGCTTCAAAGTAAGCCTTCAGTCAAACACTGTACGTCGGCCTTGAACCTTTGACATTGGCGAACTCGGGCGCCCACCCAGCACTCATAATTTTGCGGGTATACTCCTTCAGCACCAGTGCGCTTCCTCATCTCAACTGCTATATCGCCTATGTGCCGTTATCATGAAGCATGAATTACGCAATAAGATGGAATGTGCATTTCAAACTGCAGGCCTGTGACGTTGTGGTCACGTGGTGGTGCATTTGTGTTGGCTGCGGATTACCAATGACGCATCAAATTATGATGCCAGAAGATATATAAGCCGCTTTTTCTGGGGATCACTTTATTTTTTCATCTAGCCCAGCACTCATAAATTGATTGAGTGTAGCAATCCTTGGGTCCGCTCTTATATTATCTGTGTTCGCTTCGTTTGCCCGCAATGGCTTCACGAGCCCTATAGCTGGCACTTTAATATTTTAGTTTTCTAGCTTCTACCCAAAATGTTGTAATAAACTTACCCAAACGCGTTTATTTAAAATACAGACTATGACAGCAGATGCTAAAGAAGAGAAAGACCATATTTTACCTGGTATACTTGCACAACAATAGATGACTTCTATGGACGACTATTTCCGATATCGTTTGACATGTATAATATATCGATGGTGTGCACCTGATTGCACAGTCAATGAGTCACAATTTGTTTCAGACAGTGTTCGTAATGACATGTACTGCGAGAGGATGGTATATCTAGAGGAGTAATTAATCTGGGAATTTATATGCATTGCTGGAAGTAGCCTGATGTCAGTGTGTTATGTTTGGAAGCTAAACTCATTACGAACACGCATTATGGAGTGCATCGGAGCGCTTTCATCAGGGAGCAGCGCCTACTGAACGAAAATATTAGGAAGCTCTTTCGGCAATTGGATTACAAACAGCTTATTCTAGATCGGTGATTATTGCCAACCGAATGGTATATTGTCTCGAAATTATTCCTACAATGAACATCAGGTACACAGAAGAATATCCTGTAGTATTGACTGATGTCGAAGTTTTAGTCGATCTCTTTGTGCACTACTCATAGTCTTTTCTTGTCCGGTAGTCAGAGAACATCACATTTAACGATACCACGCCGTCATCACCGCAACCTGTTGAGCAAAGAAAACTACGTTAAGCTGGTGGCACCGATGCAATGCTAAAGCTTTGTACTACGGCAAGTGCAACTGTGTGAGGTCATACCTCGCTTAGAGCAGCTGCCCAGGCGTTGGAGTCCAGGGCAAAAGATCGTGACTCGCATTCTGTCATTGCCCTCAAACCATTACAATGTGCATTGGTAGTTTCTGCTCCAGATCAACCTGAGTTGTCTGGTGGCATCTCGCACACTGAAACTGCATTAATTTGGCTACCAGCACATCACACTTAAAGGACCAGTGCCTGCAGGGGTGAATATGGAATATATTTAATTTCACCAGTCTATGAGCGTACGGGTAATATGAAATGAAACTGAGATGCTTGGTAGTCCTAATATTCATGTGATTAAATTGTAACATAATGTCCCGGTAAAGAGACCGTTGTATCGCCCAGCCGCTACTTTGCCGTATTAATGGCAAAATACACGTTTACAAAACAGCAAATGGTAACTTGTCTGAATAGTGCAACTAAAACGTGATTTTGAGAATTATATAAAAAATATTCAGTTGAATTCTCTCTAGGGGGCTTCTGAAAGGAGAGGTGTTATCAAACTCATCATGAAAGGCGCCTTTCATCTGAGCCAACAGCAATAACCCTAGCGGAGGGACACTCACAGCTTAGTCACGTAGAGCGCGGGTCCATTGTGGACGTGACGCAATAAAGCTTAACGAGAAGTGATGGTGACACGTAGAAAACTGAGGCACGGCGAAAAGTCCCACATTCTCCGCTCCTCGTGCACCTGTGAACTTGCCTGAAGAGAGCTGGAGGGTCCTTTTTTATTTCATTTGAAGTGGTGGGGGAGAGGAAAAGGGAAGCAAGGAGAGGGGCGAAAATGTGGGCAAAAGGGGAGGGGGTAATCGCGAAACAAGGTGCTTCCCAGCGGACCTTTGTCAACCCCAACCCCCTCCGCGCCCAATGCTTTAACACTAGACAACCTGCTGTCACGTCGTGTGTACGAAGCCCTAGCTAACGCGTCTCTCGGGCACATCAAAAATTCGCGCTCGCTATTTCGGCAAGACTTTATTGCATGTAAAAGAAAGCAGACCTGGCTCGCAATTAATAGATGTAGGGCTACTGCAGTTCTTCGCACCTACTTTTCCACTCTCAAGTTCAGTTCTTTATTGGAAGCTGCATGTAGGCTGACAGTGAAAATTAGGAATTAGGGCGGATGATATTTTCTCATGCTTGCTGTACGCAAACGAAAAATATCGGACACACAAATGCAGTTTGGGATATTTCTGTGTTCGTAGCTCTTTTTTATGTATAGTAATGCACAAGAAAGTAAACACAACTAGCCCCCCCCCCTTTTTTTTTTAATTTGCTCACCTGCATCAAGCTGCCCCGGATAGTTCCCTCCCCTTTTTAAAAGCTCCCCTTTTTATTCATCTCGCGTGAAACTTGTACTTAAATTGTTCAAGAAGGTAAAGGTGGTGTATAAGATTTCGCCCTCGTACATAAGGAAAGTGGAAGCATATAGATACGTTTACAAGCGCAAGCAGACTTTGCTACGCAGCTAAAATGCAATAATGCAAGTCTTGATAGCTAGATTTCAAGAAGAAAGCTGGGAGAAATGAGTATTTGTAAAGGGAGTATCTAGCGATAAATAGTGATGTGTTGTAGCAGCAATGCTGCACGTGCACAGAAAACACAGACGCACCTGGCCGTGCACTTTCCTCGCGTAAATTACGCCATGGCCAGGGGCGGCTTGAACTATCGTTTAATAACGAAAATAATGACAAATATAAGAACGCGTTCTTGTGCGAAATATGCGTTGTCTATGAAACATTTAAAAACGCGATCTAAAATTAATTATTATTTTCGTTATTAAATGTTCGTGCAAGCAGCCCCAAGATTTCCAACGGGACTTCGAGGTGGCTCAAGTATACCGCCTATATTTGTAGAAAAGAGAAACTGTCAGATTACTCTGTAGCGTGGCGGTGAGTGAGAACTTTAAGCAAATGCTTTTTGCAGGGTTTTACGCGCAGATGAGTCACGGTGTATTCATAAATTTATGCGAGTTTGCTGCATTGCGCTTCAGTCTCCTGATGACCTATGACTGAGTTTTAATATGAATAACTCTTGCCTGTGCTAGTGGAGTTGTCATCATGTTGTAGCGGTCATAGTAGCGTGCACCTTTTTTGCCGTGTGAAAAGCAGCTGTCTTGCGCCCGCACGGAAATGGGAACATAAAAGCCAGGCTCTGGCCGCACACTGAATACCATTTTCTTTTTCTTTCTTTTTTACGGCGCAGGCAAACATTAGATACATGCCTCTAATTTTATTAACAGTAATCAGCATACCTATACCTCGAAAAGGCGTTGCAATTTCGAGGTTTACTGTTGTTTTTTTTTCATGGCAGCGGAATATTAGTATTTAAGCATAGTCTACGGCAGAATATTTTACGAGCTCCCACATGGGTACGTTACCTTCGTCACTCTTGATGAAGGATGATATTTTTTTTAAATGAAGCTTTGACCGTAATGTACGGCTAGCTTCCTAATAATTGTGTTTGAACCAGCACATTTCGGGTGACGTGAAACTGCCGCTTAAAAGTACATCATATTGCTTCTTTAGTGTCCTTTCTACTGCACTTTCTGCTTCTTGTTCACCATGACGGGGATTACACGTTCTGCAATCGCTTGTATGAATCTGCTACTGCTATCCTGAGTTCTTCCATGAATCACTGCTTTTCAGATCAGCTAGATCTGTAAAGAATATGCTCCTCACATTTTAAGAACTAGGAATGCTAGAAAATCACATTGATGGATAACTACGTCCCTATATGCCCGGCTGCAATGCTCCTTCGTGACATAGCTATACATGACGGAAGTGGCTCATTTCACATGGATACTACCTAGTCACACCTTCCGCCTAGTTGTCGCTATTTTCGTGTGAAGATTCCTCAACTTAAGGCGAGCTCTAGTGCGTTTCCACACCTACCCGCTCTCTAAGGACACGGAGGAGAAACGGAATTCGCTCAAAGAACAAGTATCGGGTGTCCTTTAATGAATTGCTACAGCAAACCTGCGCTGCCGAAACGTATATGACGTGGAACGTAAGTCCTCGTCAATAAGTTCATGGAGCCCTTAGAGAAGACGCCGTCGCCAGTTGGCGACCACAATCCTGCAAGCCGCCAGTGTAGGCAACATTACTTATGTATTTTGGAACAACATACAGGACGGGTGCGTGCCCTACAATAAAGCATCTCATGTGGGATTGCCCCGGTCTAGAAGTTAGCCGCGCACAGCATACTGTGTCATTGCTTTGTGGTATAAACAATGTATAGTTCAGCCACCCCTGCAATACTGCCCCCCCCCCACCCCACTCCACTCCAAGCCAACGCTTCTCGGATCCTGCAGTCACCTAAGTCTTTTGCCTGTAAGGAAGGAATCACCGGAAGGACACAAGTTCACGTCGTCTTCCCGCTAGAGTGTTAGCGACAAGCGCTTTAAAGTCCTTCAACTTCATTTAAAAAGCGAGGGGCTTTCCTTTGCAGATTGCTTTTATTGCATGCGCGCCTCACCTAATGTTTGCTGCTGGGTAAGATACGATTCTTTATTATTACTTGTTCAAAACGAAAACCCAGGTCAATCCATCTTCACTAATACGCATGCAAATGACATTTAAATAATAGCAGGCATGCAATCACACGTATGATATGATGCGCCCTTAAAATAGAATGAATAGAGTGAGAAAGAGCTCGTTGAGCACACAGAAAATTACACTCGTTGAGCGTGATTGACCGAACCAATGTTTAGATCATTTTTATACACAGTGCGTTCGGAGCCGGCAGCTAACTTCTTAGTGTTGACGCCACAGTCTCTATAAATTTCCGCGTGACCACCGAAGTGCTAGAAAAAGCAAGAAGAGAAATGGGTTTTATCTCTACCTTTAGTGATTTCCAGGCTGGCAGAATTTAGGCACAAGAAGCGGCGATATTCTGTTTGCGTGCAAAGCAACTAAGTACATGGTGCCGGAGCTAGCAGGCAGCAGCAGCCTGCAAGTCACAGCGGTGCATGCCACAGGCATCCTGCACGACGAGACACACTGGAATCCGCAGCGGATACCATGGCCGACAAGCGCGCACACCAGCTAAGCCTAGTGGAGGTGAAAGAGGGAGATACGGACCGCGCGCCGGGCTTCTATCAGTGAGAGCGAGGGAAACGTGGTGGCCCAGCGATGCCCTCTCCCATAACGTAACGCCTGGCGCGCTGTGCTTGCAGCAGGTGTTCCCTTTCGCCCGCTTTGCTACGTGTAAGCGCGCTCGCGACGTGGCGTCGCAGCCAATGATACACGAGGGGCCGTTTCGCTGCTGCATACTGCAGCCGCCGGAATTTTCGCTGAATGAGCCATTTGACGCTTTCGTATCAATAATCGACTGAACACCATTGAAATGGTTCGACAGCATCAATGTAGTGCTCTGTGTCTAGTACAGAAGCCCGATAATTTAACCATTACTCCGCAAACGCATGCACCGACAAGAGGCATAAAATACCCTGAAGCATTATTCGCGGGCAAAGGAGCGCCTTTCGATTTGGCCCTATCGAGGCGCAGTTAAGAGGCAGGCGAGAGCTTGCGCGGGAAGGACTTTGCAGAAGGTGCAAGCAACGAGAGAAATGCGTCAGCAACATTAGGGAGAAACTTCTGAAGGTGCGCATTGGAACGCAGGTGAGCGTATCGGCATTCAAATTACGCGAGAAAAAAAAACAAAGCATGAGTTCTTTCATTTTTCAAACGCAATTATTATTGGTGGTAGAAACGAGTTTACTACGAAGATCGCCACACGGAGCGTCGTATACGTTTTAGTTGCTTATCGCTTAATTAATATACGGCAGCGTTACATTTGTCTGTAGAGTATGAGCCCAAAAGTAGTCATCACAAAGGAGAATTCCACATATTAGACCTGCTGGCCTAAATTTTTGTTCACGTGAAACAGTGGTGAATTAACCTGATCTCGTTCTTAGCCTAGTTACCGTATCTTATGGTTTCGCTTGTTATTTCACTAAACACTGCAGTGCAAGGCCATATGACTTTTCCTATATATTACCTGTACTGAAGGTGTCTGCAATCTTTCCCACGGAAATTTGCTGTGCCTACAAAACTACTGCAGTGAAGGAAAGGCAAAAATACGTGGCAAACCATCGATACATTCGAGAGTATAAGCGTGACGACGGCATGCAGCACCAACGCGTTCTCACGCAGCGGAGTTCTTTAGAAATAAGGGAGGTTACTGCATGCGCCATAACTTCTCTTCGTTTTAACCTGAGCCTGTTGGTAACGTGGTTATCTCCTCATAAGTGTAGTCAGCAAAAATGGCCAATGTTTTGTACGCGGTGCTTGTGTGCGCAATTTGACAGCGTTTTTTTTTTCGATTGGCGCTGCTTCGGTGTTCTTGAAACCACCGGCTACAACCATTTGCAGTGTTTGCCATTGGGTAAAAATTAGGTCTTACTCCACAATGTATTTTTAATGTGTTCTTTTCTGTTGGCTGCCACAGAAACATCAGCAACAGCACTCAGTGATTGCTAGTAGAGTTATTATAAGTCCCGGTACTCGTACTTGGCCAGTGAAGGCACCTGGGCGGATATACGGAGTACTTTAGGTCAGCGTTAACGGAATTTAAGTATATATATATATATATATATATATATATATATATATATATATATATATCCTATGGCGTTTGTCACAAATCTACTTATGCAGCTCGAATATTCGAAGAGGCATAAATCATTTAGAGTGGAAACCAATAGCCCTAACGGGTAATGAACAAAATTTCAGTAACTGACTTTCCAACTACTTTATTTTGCGTACATATTGAAAAACGTAAATAGCAATCAGTGAATTCACAATGTGCATCCACTGGGAATGAATTTTCAAACTAGCGCCAATTTTGAGAAAAGCGCAGCGAAATGGCTGTAAAAAATGGTTTGTTGTGGCGCCTACTTGATATTAAAACGCATTTTTATCTGTCGGCGCTGAAATTTTACTGGAACCCCATTGCATTTCGTCGCAAATTTTGCGGACGCATATCTCTTAACTGATGGCATCCACGGCTTTGGGTACCACTTGTAATTGAAATATGTGGCAATAAGTAATTAGTTTAAAAGTTAATTAGCAAAGGTTTGTTATTCTAGTCAAACATTCATTTCTTATGTTCTTGTGCAAATAACGTTTGCTAATGATCTAGCTAACGAAGTGGCATTTTTATTTGCCACGAGTGATTTTTGAAAATTCTGTTCACGACAAAATAAGTTACCGTGACGTTTCACTTCGGAAACGTGGGGTACGCGCCTGCCGGCTTCTTGCATCGATTTGTTTTTTTGTTTTTGTTTTTACAGAGGCGTCTGGTATTTGAAATGTCGTGAGCAAATTAATCTCCGTTGAACTGCAGTGGGAAATGAGAATGCCGACAAAAAACAAGGCAACGCTGCTCAAGCTATTCGGTTATTTAGTTCATTGAATCGATGTTTTACCTATTCTGGAGTTTTCTTCAGAATCTGCGGAACTCACAAATAATATGAGCACCCTTGCAAAACGTTCCTCTTACTTTGTAGAAACTACGCGTAACTAAATTAAGGATGTATGATTGCCATGGTATAATGCTGCAACCAGCGCAGCCTGCGTGGGATCCCCAAGAGGGTGTATGGCCACGGTACTGTCGATGATTTTGGTCAATTATCCCTAAGAACAGCCAGTAAATAGACGATTAGTATAGTTCCGAAAGCTGTTAGATCTCACACCACTTCTTTCTCATTGATTCTATCTTTCTCACTTCCTAAGAATAACACAGATATGCGAACGGTTATTTTTACCTTGTGACATAATTATCCATGTTGATAAAATGAAAGTCAAATTAACGCATAAGACTGTCTCTGCGAGGGGATCCTATAGCGATTTATTCGCACATTTAGTTTCTCAGGCCTCGCTATACCGGTTGGTGGTCAGCTGGGAGGTTGGACGGTTGTGCTGGTGAAGAGCAGCTGGCAACGTAGCCTGCGTGAGGGCCCGGAAGCGGCCGTGTGGCAAGGGCGTCGGTGATGAATCAGCAAGAATAATCGCCAACAAAGAAGACGGCGTAGAGGAAAATGTATTAAATAACGGTTCGGCAGTTTTTGTTGTGGTGGCCTCAGGTGGTGACTCGAAGTCTTCAGACTCGTGCGGCATCTTCGGCTTGCCGGACGACCCAGAGCTGGTCTGCCAACTCCAAACTTTTGAGAGCCGCCTCCCAGCGGCGGCCACGCAAACGGAGAAGGTCCCCAGCGGCGGCCGCAGCCGGGGTGGAGTCGAGAAGATGCGCGCTCGAGGCTTGCCGTAGTCTGGCAACGGCCGCGATTACAGACGCGTCGCGAACGGAGGTGGTTTCAGTACTGTTGTTGCCGGCACATTCCCAGCGCATGTGTCGCAGCGTTGCTCTCTGTTCGCAAGCTTTACATGCATCTGTTGGGTATAAACCCGGGTATCAGTGATGTAAAACGGCAGGGCTAGGTTACGTGTGTGTGTCTGCAGCGAGCATAAGGTAACGGCCTCGTCCCTGATTAATTTATTGTGCGGCGGCGGGAATATGCGTCTTTTGAGACTGCAGTGTAAGGAGAGGTCTCTGAACGTGGTTAGGCGATCGCCTCCAAGTGCCGCAATTATTTTGAAGTGTTTTAGAACTCAGTTACAGAGCTGGCCATACGATCAATTTATTGCTGAGATTGCCATGCATTTTGGAATGTAGCTTTCTTTTTCCTTTTCGATATATCTGAACCGTTTGCTAAGATAAACAGTATTTCCATGCTAATGTCAGGTAAAAACAATCAACTGACTCTGATTTGTTTCGAAATTCACACAATGTTTTTTTAGGGAAAGGGCACCAACGCTTCAAAACGGAAGTTCACAACCCGCACTGGAACCCTCAATTCCACTGCGTTTTGTGAACCTCCCGTTTCATCGGATACGTTAAATACATTTTGCACTTAGGAATTTGCATGTAACTGTGGAACAAAATTGATAGGGTCTTTATCTTTTATTTTTGACGACTTGAATGCGAAAGCCCCAGGGACTAATCATTCAAGAAGGACACAAGACGTACACATCCCCATCATTCTCTTCGTGTACTCTGCTGAGTGATTCCCCTTAATTCTCTTCGTCTACATCGCTCAGTCATCTCTCTTAATGCGCTTAATAATGCTCTTGATTTACTTAGTGATCCCCCTTAATTCCTTTAGTCTACTTCGCCTTAGTAATCCATCTTAATTCCTTGAGCCATCCTCTGAATTCACTTACTCAAGCTCTTTATTCGCTGAGTCATCCTCTTAATTCGAAACTCGTCATCTTAATTCGGTTGGTCATATACCTTTCTTTATTTAGCCTACTTTGCTTAGTCAACCCTCTTAATTCGGTTACCCATACTCCTAATTTCATGAGACTAATTCGCTTAGTCATCCCCTTAAATCTCATTGTCACGAATCTTAATGCTATTGCCTTTAACTCGCCTAAGTCACCCACATAATTTGCTTTATGAACCACTTTATTCGATTGATAAGACGTCTTAATTCGCTTTATGATCCGTGTTTGTCAACCATCTTGGTTCCTTACGAGGATTTGAGCCACTGACACTGATGATAGTGCCTTTCGCGTCGTTGCCGCATTTTTTTTCAAGCACTTTGAAAGTTGACTGAGCGATGAGACCTGCAAGGCTGTCGCCTTAATAATTCAACATAAACCGTCGTTTTTTTTCAGTTATAACACTCCTTAGCTTCACTTCTGTGGTACCTAAAATAACAATGGCGGTAGCAACAGGTGATGATCTTCGGTGTGGTCTATCGAGCTGCGAGGAGATTGTATTTCAGCCATCTCCCTAGGGGCGTGCCGATACCTGGTGTAACGTGTGTATACGCTCCGGACGATCGGGCAGACTTCGGTAGAATCTCCACATTCTGTTCTGGTATAGCTGTTTTCGCAGACCTAGCACATATGTTAAGGATTTGTCACGGAATGCGCTCATCAAGATGCCACTACATGTGGAATATCTGGTTATATGTAAACCCCCTTCCTTACTGCCTTCTATCGATCTATGACCACAACACAGTAACCTGGTACACATTATTGAAGAGAACAAGCTATTGCGTGCGTATACAATGCTAATTCATCAACGTCAAATTTAATATTAAATAAAAGGCGAAGCTAAAACTTGTGTTCAGAGTATTAACCTAAACAAGAAAGGAAAAGGAAGCATTAGTGAGGCGCTCATATGAATTTTTGGCGAAAGACGTCAACATAGCACAGACAACCTGAATGCCACGAAGTGAGACAGGATGTCTCAGAAGTGACTCGACATCAGAAAAGTGTTTCGAGCTATAGAGTAATAAGGTGAAAGATCTTGACTTTTCCACCATTAGCAGCTCGCGCATACTGTTCTAAAAGTATCCCGGCGTCTAAGTACCACCTGAGTAGGGTGCACGAAGTCATAAGCAGCGACGAGTTCCACTACATTGACGCTCTCAGAACTGCTAATGTAGTTTGGACGACTGGTGCAGTTACGCGGGTGCGGGTGTTGCTGCTATGATGGAGGGCCTTCGTCCGTTAAATGCCACGTTGATGGTTCATTAAGGCCGCAGGGAAACACTATTTGCTCCTTCAAGCGACTCTGCGGCCCAGGTGCGTGCTCTACACATTTAAGATCTGTAGACCATTTAGTATTTTTCTATTACTCGCCTTTTTTGGTTAGTTGCATGCCAACTAGAAATACATTTTCGTTCATTTGATTATATAGCACCAATTCTGTTCGTACATAACAGAGCTTCACACGTACGACGGCAGATAAGAGTGACGCGGCAGATGCGAGTAAGTTGCATTGTTAAGTGACATTACGAGACCTCCGAAATGATCACTAATACATCTGCCAAGCTAGCCGATGTAAATCTGACTGCATGCTAACGCAAGTTCAAGATGATTCGAACAGATTGCGACTTGGCCGATGCCCATTTCACCAAGAAACAAGGTCATTCATGCAGAAGCTATTGGTCTACTGTGTGGCCACGGGATTGAACTGAATTTTTTGGGAGGAGCTTTTTACTGTAGAGTCATCCGTAGTCTTCTTGTCGCTCTTCGGATGTCCTGTACGTAAGTAATTTTGGTATTATCTCGTGATCAATTTGCCTGCGCTGCCCATCTTGCGCCACCACTGTCCTCATGTTGGACCTCTGTGCTTGGCTGTAATTCGGTTTTAAAGTTGAACCAACTTGCCTGAAAATGAGCTGATTCCATCAGAAGGTAGCAGCTCTAGCATAACCAGCAGATCTTTTTTTGTAAAGCAGCTTCAGTTGGTCCTAGTGCTATTATAACAAACGGTAAATTTGCAAATAAAAGAAGGAAGACGTCGTGGAAATTATCGTCGGGATGAGAACATACTGAACGCAAGTCATGTTTCGCAGAACCGATCTCTCACTACAAAGGCAAGGATGTTCATCTCTGCGAGCTAATTGAAATGACCAATGCAGAGTCTGTCTCACAGAGCACCATAAAACAAAATATCGGTTATTGAAGCCAACGCTGAAGTCACACCGATACCCAGGGCATCATTGCTCTTTGCCGAGGACGTCATAATACATTGAACAATACAGGCAATTTCCGCTGTGATGTTCACTGTATGTATGTATGTATGTATGTATGTATGTATGTATGTATGTATGTATGTATGTATGTATGTATGTATGTATGTATGCACGTATGTATGTATGTATCTATGTATGTATGTATGTATGTATGTATGTATGTATGTATGTATGTATGTATGTATGTATGTATGTATGTATGTATGTATGTATGTGTGTATGTATGTATGTATGTATGTATGTATGTATGTATGTGTGTGTGTGTATGTATGTATGTATGTATGTATGTATGTATGTATGTATGTATGTATGTATGTATGTATGTATGTATGTATGTATGTATGTATGTAGTGTCGCCAACAGGGTCTTAACCTCTGCAAAAAATATTATTTCTTTAGAAACGTAAACTGAAAGGGGACCTGAAATCATTCGTACGAAAAAGTTAATCAAATAACACAGTTTGCAGGAATAAAATATGGTTACGAATAAAAAGGCAGTTTGATATTTGATATCAAAAGGAAGCTTTCTTGAAAAAGAAAATGGTCATCCACCGGATCGTAGCGCGAATCGACGTAGGACACTCAGGCAGATTTCTCAGAAAGGGAAATCCTTCTAGCTGCGAGTTACTGCAGACTGTATGAAAAGTTTCCCTTTCATGAAATTTCTTCCCCTTGCGGAATTTCGCTGAACTAAATTGCGTTGTTCAGTGTTCGTGTGCCTAGGCCATCAATCTTCTAGTCTCTGAGTTAACTTAGATGGTAGAATGGCAGCCTTGAAAAGGCGTTAGTGTCGGGTTCTATCCCCTAATCAGATTCAACTGAGAAGCTTTTTCTGTCTGAGACAGTGATGTCGTTCCTTTTATATATATTCTCACGTAGTAGTCACGGCAAAGAAACAAGCAAAACATGGAATGACGAAACTAGCGTTTTATTGGGCGAACTTGTGCCCTCAAAAACAGGCTACACTCAAAATACATCGACAGCGGCGAAAACGGTTCGAAAATCTGATCAGCGGGTCCAGCGCGTCGGCTTTTATTCATCAGTCATCGAAGGTTCCAGAGTAATCGCCGGTGCCCGCGTGTCTTCCAAAACGTCCTACATCATACGCGTAGCGCATACATTAAATCAGATTACACAAGGTTCGGTGACACCAGACATCAAAAAGAACCTTCGATAACATTCCAGAAACTTCCCACACGTGGGGGTGCGTCCCGCGCTGAGCAATAACATTCGTTTGACGGTGAAAAGTGGTCAGACGAAAAAAACGACCACACATGCGAAAAGCATGGTCGCGATGCTACAAAGAACACCGGAGAGATAAAAACAAAAAGGACACTTATAAACAAAAGTGACAAAAACAACGAAACAAAGCCCAAAGTAACACAATCCAAAGAAAGTCCAAAGTTGAGCAATGCAAAGACCCAAAGTTTGTTTGTGCTGGTAGAATTACTTAAGTCACACAATATGAACTACTTCAGGTCGTGAGGGGTGCCCCTGTGATAGTGAAATGCCGTCTGGCACGACCTCATAGTCGACAGCGCCAATACGCCGGGTGATCTTGTAGGGTCCGAAATAGCGGCGTAATTGGTTGGCGTGTGTGGTCGGATGGTCGCTCACTGAGCCCTCGTCGGCTTATCAGGGTCCAAACCCAAACACGGTCGCCGGGCTGGTACTCAACCTAGTGGCATCGAAGGTTGCAGTGTCAGCAGTCAGTCCTCTGCTGGTTGCTGGTTCTTCATCCACAGGTGGGCGAAATGTTGGGCTTTTTTGGCGCGCAGGATATAGGTGGCCACGTTAAGATTCTCTTCAGCGGAAGCATGCGGCAGCATGGCGTCGAGAGTGGTCATCAGGTTCCTGCCTCGAACATCTTGAATGGCGTGATCTGTGTTGTTTCTTGCGCGGCCATGTTGTAAGCGAAGGTTACGTACGGCAGGACAGTATCTTAGGACTTGTGTTCAACGTCGACGTGCACCGTTAACATTCCGGCGAGGGTCTTATTCAGGCTCTCCGTAAGACGATTCGTCTGCGGGCGGTACGCATGCAGTTATTCTTCTGTGACTTGTCTGGCTGTATTGCAGAATGGCTTGGGCGATCTCCGCTGTAAAGGCCGCTCCTCTGTTGTGGATGAGGACTTCTGGGGCGCCGTGTCGCAGCAGAATGTTCTCGACATAAAATTTAGCCACTTCGGCTGCGCTACTTTTCGGCAGAACTTTCGTTTCAGGGAAATGGGTGAGGTAGTCCGTCGCCACGAAAATCCGCTTATTTCCGGATGTTGACGTCGGAAAAAGTGCCAACAAGTACATGCTGACCTTCTGAAATGGTCGGCAAGGAGAGTCGATCGGCTTTAGTTCTCCCGCTGGCCTTGTCAGTGATGTTTTACGTCGCTGACAGTCTCCGCATGTCCTGACGCAACGGGCGACGTCGGCGGCCAGGCGCCGCCAGTAATACCTTCGCAGTATCCTCAGTAGTGGTCGGATCGTCATGTGGGGCATGTAGTACTTCTGGACGGAGTGTTGAGGGAACAACAAGCAGGTAGTTTGCGTGGACTGGTGAGAAGGTCTTCTTTACTAGTAGGTTGTTTTGAAGCGAAAACGAATAAAATCCCTGCTTAAATGCCCTAGCGACAACGCATTACTTTTCTGTCGTGGAATAATTGCCTTCCGCTTTTGACAGCGAGCGGATAACGTAAGCTATCACCCGTTCAAATCCGTCTTTCCTCTGGACAACGACAGCATCGAGGACTAGGTTCCATGCATCAGTGTGTATTTCAGTATCGGTGTCGTCAAAGTGCGCAAGTACCGGCAGCGACTGCACGGGTCTTTTGAGTTCTTGAAATGCGCCGGACAAGGCCGTTTCTCACTTTAACTCGACATGACATTTAGTTAGATGTGTCAGTGGCTCAACGTTGCTTGCGAAGTCCTAGACAAAGCGCCTCAATAGGCCCACATGCCAAGGAATCTAGGCACAGACTTCTTGTCGATGGGCTGCTGCCACTTTGCGATGGTAGCTGTCTTCTGCGGGTCGGGGCAGACTGCAGATTTGCTTTAGACGTATCCCAAGAACAGAAGCTCATCATAAGCGAAGCGGCACTTTTCCGGCTTCAGAGTGAGCGTTGATGATGGCCTCTACTACTGACGCAAGCCGCCTAAGTTGATCGTTTACATTTGCCGCAGTGACGTCGACCTCATCCGAGTAAACAATACAGTCTGCCACTTCGATCCTGCTAACGCCGTGCTTATGACACACTGGGTCGTCGCCGGTGCCAGGCACGGTCCGAATGGCATGTCCTTGAACGCATAAAGGCCTTCTGGCGTGACAAAGGCGGTCTTTTCGCAATTGGGCTAGGGTCGCGGCGCTGTGGGGGCGCTGTGTGTACATGAACGCAATGGCACCTCCACCAGATCTCACGTAGTAGTGATGGTGAAGAAAGTGGCAAAACTGGGAATGACGAAACTAGCGTTTTATTGGGCGAACTTGCGCCTTCAAAACAGAGCATACTCAAAGAACGGCGACAGCGGTGGACACAGTCGGCGATTGTCGAAAATGTGATCAGCGTGTCAAACGCGTCGGCTTTTAGTCATCAGTTATCGAAGGTTCCAGAGTAATTGCTGGTGCCCGCGCCTCTTCCAGAAAGTTCTACACCATTCGCGTCGCGCATACATGAAACCAGATTACGCAAGCTTCGGTGACAGTAGACAGCAATAAGAACCATCAGTAACATTGGAAAAACTTCCGATACGTGCGGGCGCGTCCCGCGGTGGGCAATAACTTTGGTTAGAGGGTTAAAAGCGTTGACATGAAAAAGACAAACAACTACACGAGTCCCAACTACAGGGTGTCCTAGTTAACTTGGACCAAGACTTTTAAGAAGCCCAAGAGCTCTAGAGAAATCGCACCGACTTTATACTAGCGGCAGTAGTGTGTACTTACAGCCAGTACTTTTTCATCACGAATTAATAATTAGGTAATTCTTTTTAATTTGGGAACTTTTTAATTATTGCTTGAATCGCAAACATATTACAGTGTTGTAGGGCACCTTATATAAGCAGCGAATCAAGCATTTATTTCGTGCTGAAGTGGTCCTGGCTGTCTTTTTCGAGAATAAACAAAAGCCCGCGATATACGCGAAACACGAAATAGATATTCAACAGGGATAGGCGGGCTAGTTGGTGGTCGATATTGGAATGCATCATGTAACCACGCAAACAGCAAAGGACAAAGAAGGAAACACACAGGACAGGCGCGGAATTTCAACTGAGGTTTACTCCGGGAAATGTACAAATTTAAAATGTATAAATGTAATAAATGTATAAATGTGGGATTTCCCGGAGTAAACCTCAGTTGAAATTCCGCGCCTGTCCTGTGTGTTTCCTTTCTTTGTCCTTTGTTGTTTGCGTGGTTACATGATGCATTCCAACACGAAGTAGATACCCGCCGTCGTTGCTCAGTGGCTATGGTGTTAGGCTGCTGAGCACGAGGTCGCGGGATCCAATCCCGGCCATGGCGGCCGCATTCCGATGGGGGCAAAATACGAAAACACCCGTGTAGTTAGATTTAGGTGCACGTTAAAGAACCCCAGGTGGTCGAAATTTCCGGGGTCCTCCACTACGGCGTGCCTCATAATCAGAAAGTGGTTTTGGCACGTAAAACACCATAATCTAATCTAACGAAATAAATGCGCACTCGCACGCCGCTACTCAAGCGCCTATCAACTATTCAAAGATATACGGCTGCATTCTTTTGTCGCCGTATTGTATAAGGCTCCGCTACGATTATCAATGCGTCAGCGGCGTGTTCTCTTAATGCCGCGACCAACACATAGCCCTAAGCCCTGCATTGAGCTGCCGCCGCTAGTAAAGCTGTCTATCCCTGGAAATTCGCTTGGGAGCGCTTGAGTAGCGGCGCGCGAGTGGGTATCTATTTCGTATTTTGGGTGTTTCGTGCACTTTTGTTTTTTCTCAGAAAATCCAACGAGGCAACGCTAAGCACTAAACAAATGCTTGATTCGGAGGTTATTTAAGGTTCCATACAACTTTTTATTTCATATGTTGCAACTCTATCAATAATTAAAAAGTTCACTAAATAAGAGTAATTAATTAAGTAATACTTCGTGATGAAAAACATACTGGCCGTAAGTACATACGACTAGGGCTACTATACAGTTGGTAAAATTTATGTAGAGCTCTTGGGTATTTCTAAAAACTTGGTCCAAGTTAACTGGGACACCCTGTATATATTCATGCTACACTGCTAGGTGAGGAAAAATATTTCTTTTTACTAAACTTCGTACGCCATGCGGGTTTCTCCAGAACTGATTCGTCATAAAAGAAATCTTTCAGAGAAAGCGAAATACCTGAAGTGATGAGCAGTCTACCAGCAAAGTTATGAAGTTTCGACTTTGAATCAACTCCACTTGAGCTTTATCATCACACATCTCTTCATGAAGATTCCTATGAGTGATCGCCTGGCGTGTATGTACGGTGGCATCACCGTTCGTAAGTAAGGCGCATCCCATGTCACACAACAAAATGTGCCCGCTTTTTTAATACCCAATTTTTCTGGCAACATAAAGGTTTTTTTTTCTTATTACTGCAACGTGACCTGACTCGGTATCATCTAATATTTCGGAATGCATTTCTGCTTGGTTACAATCCTCGGTTATATCGCGCTTGTTGTTATTTGTTGTCAACAAATTCAGTTTGTACAGCAGACTTTGTTATAGCATATTTTGATATTTATCTCAGTACACACTCATGTAGTGTGCAATACACCTTGATTTGACTTTCTTGTGCTGGTGGGGCGCTTACGTAAAATGTTCTGTTATTTATATTTACGTTCTCAATGTTTCACTAGGTCAATTATTCAGGATGGTTATGTGCCGCTGTGTAGGTGCCCGCACAGTCAAGCAGAACGATGAAGCAGCACGACAAGCGCACCTCAAAGATGATACGGCTCCGCTCCCAAAATCAAAGGATGAATTACGCTGCATTATAAGGACAACGTCTTTCAAAATGTCTAGAAACACTTGGTTTGACCAGAATGCTAAGAGCTCGGACTTATATCGTATTGATCCATTTATTGAATTCAAATTTTCATTGTCATTAGATAGGACTATGGAAACCCTTATTCATCGATTAAGGCTAGGCACTGCCTACAAAAAGCATTTCTTACACAGAATTGGCCGTGCGGAAACCCCCGAATGTGATTGTGGATTTGTAGACGAAGATATATATCACCTCCTTCTAGATTGCCCACATCACGACACACCAAGAAGCCGACTTAAATCAGCGCTAATTAAATTAGACCGCCGACCTTTCAGTTTAAGGAAACTTTTGGGCCCTTGGCCAACAACGGCCTTACAGAAGAGTGCTTTAAAAGCACTAAGGACTTTTCTTGAAGACACCGGCATTGCTGGACGTTGTTAGCGCTTTCATTGTTCCCTTCATTTCATTGTCACTGTATATATCCATCTGTTTGTGAATTATGTTATGTTGACTGTTCCGTTGTGACTGTATGTGATAATGCATTTACACGATGTATGTACCACCCGCTGACTAGACAATGTGTTATTAGGCGACAATATCTTTTGTACTTTTGAGACTTTCATATACATAAGTGTGGAGACATTTACATTGTATATAGTATGTACCATGTGTTCCTTACGTCGTAGTCTTCCTGTGGAAACGTTGCGTGAGAAGTCCTGGTGCTTGTGTGAAAAGACTATTTGATATGCAACCTTAAACCCTGTACGATGTATGCCGGAACCACTCAAGAGATGAGGAGTAGCCGGCGCCTTAAACTGTGCGCCAACATCTCCTTATATCATATCAATAAAAAAAGGACCAAGAAGTCAAGAAGTCCACAACCAAAACATTTATAAGGCGGCCACATACAAGCGAAGAAGACTTCAAAAACAGCATAGTGTGGAGAAAAGTGAACGGAGCCATATAGCACAAGAGCATGCATTAGGCGAGGAGCATTGTGCTACATAGATGTAATCAAAAAGAAGTAAAGTTTGGACCATTCAGCAAAGAGCAAAGAAAGGTCCGATATGTATTGATTGATAAAGACTAGCTTGATCCGCCAGCTTATCCCTTATGATTTAACTACATCTTGTCTTACGCTACCATCTACGACGTGCCCATTTTTTTTTTCTTTTTAAACCGACGCTGCAACTTTTGAATGGGGACCAGTGATTTCTTCAACGCACTACATAAACTGCCAGGTTGTCATCGGCTTGCATGATTCGCGCATAGCATTGGCAGCGCTGCAAGAAAGGTAGCCTGAAGCATGAGAGCTATAAAAAGAAGGAAACTATAAAATATAGCATTCGTTCTGAATTGTTCGAATGGGAATGAACGAATCAGATGCAGAAGTTTATAGCTAAAAAAGCTGTGTTTTGGTATAATGATATGGTAATGGTGCATATGAGAGCGGAAAAAGTTAAGCCTAATGGATTCTAAAGTTAGAAAGTTGTGCCAGTTTGTACTGTTGTGTTCATATTTATAAGAAACCCCCAGTTGTACAATGCTATCCCTAAAAGCGGAGATATGCAATGATAGCCTGTCCAATAATGTATTAGACGTGAATAATGTTTTACAGATGACTGTCCCTGGCCGCGCGGAACAGCGATAGAGAACGGCAACGTGATGGTAAAACCATGGGAAACGTACCCGAGCACACCGACATGTTCTTCGACATCTGGACAAGCATTACAAACAGCGTTGGAGTACATTTTGTGTATATCCAGATGCAAGACAGCCTGTACCTAAGATCTGGCGGGCCATACGAAGTTTCCAGGCAACCACACAGCAGACACCAATTCCGTGTCCTAGCTCTACATAAAGACCGGATCGAATTGCAGGTAGCACATGACTCGTGCGAACGTTTAGTGGACATGTCTGGTGTAGTGATTCTTTATCTTCTCTTTACGGAACTTTCTTCATCTTTTGAGTAACATAAAATTCCTTTCAAAATGCAAGAACGTAAAGGTGCAATTTGTGTCCCGATGCTAGTCGGCACCCTGACGTACCAGAAACGCGTACGCTACACTCTGCCATCTTAACCTAGAAGCACGACGTATCTTTTTATCATTGTATAATACCACGTGGGAGTATACAAATGCATCATATAGTTGTAAATGCGGTCCGATTGTAGCGCAGGTTAAAGCATAGAAGTGCCCTAAAGCACTTTCCTCCTATAGACCGAACGTTTTAGTCAGTTGGGTGGGCAAAATAACGAAAATAATGATGTTGTCGATGATAGAGGGGTACCTAATTAGCTATAATTTCCTTCCCGGTTTTATGACTGTGCTCAAAAGACGTTGCTCTTCCACAGACCATGTTATTCTTCGTCTCTACTGTTGAACCGGAAAGAGGTCACCACTAGTTAGTTGAAGCTGATTTCTTGTATATTAAGGCTGCATACCACAATGCACCGCAATATGCGATTGTTGATGCGCTTGAAGATTTAGACGCTGGTGGTGGGCTAAATGCATCAATTGTTAGTTATCTCAGTGGCCGCACCATGCATATCTCGACAGCTGATCACGACACATTTTATTTGCCACTAGGCCTGTGCTGCTCTTCAGTAAGCCTCTATCATGGCAACTCTGGTCACTTTGGGTGTGGGCCGTTCTCCAACGAACGTATTGACGGCAACTTGGGGAACTAGGTAACTGCCACTGGAAATTTCAAGCTCTAGAACTACGAAAACCCTGCAGTTTGTCGGATGGGGAATGGGATCAAAGCAATACCACAAGGGTTCCTCAAAAAAGGTACCCGACACATTAGTAGGATGCACCACAGTTGAAATGACTGTGTGCCGATCTCAACATGAACCTCCCACCAACTCTGGTTGAGGGAGGTTCACTGGTCAAGTGGTAGTTCACTGGTGGTGGTCGTAGTTGCACTGAATAAGTGCAACTTCCCGCCGTGGTGGCTTAGCGGCTACGGCGTTGGGATTTCAAATACGAGGTAACTGGGTCAAATTGCGGCCGCGACGAATGCACTTCGATGGGTGCGAAATGCAATTACGTCTTTGTTCCGTGCCTTGCGGGTGCCTCGAAAATCCCCCGCTGGTGAAAATTAAACCGGTGTCCCGCACTACGGCATGCGTCATAATGAAATCCTGATTTTGGCAAAGAAAAAAGAACAACCTAAGAATTCAATTTGCTATTGCCTTCCAAGTGTAAGACAAGCGAGGAAATTATTCTCAACGTTCTCAGGCACCAAAGCACAAGGCTTCTCGTCTCTGTGGCCAGGTGCGAATTTCATGGCCGTGCCACTAGATGTCGCAGTATGTCTAGAAATAAGCGCGAGAGAGGTGTTCAGTTGCCACAGGATGCGTTGCTCAGCGGTGGCATTCATGGGTACTCCCTGCATTTCCGAGGCCACGCTCAGGCTTCGCGGCAGCAGCACTATATGGCACCGATTGTTTTGAAGGAAGCGCGAAAGAGGAATCGCGCAGCAGTGAATGCCTCATACAACCTCGGGTCGGCGGTCGAAATACGTTTTGTCAATATATTATGGTCGACAGTCTTCGTAAGCGAAAGAAAATAGCGTTTTCTTTCGCCCGTTTGTCATAGGAAGCTTTACTGGAGTTGCCAGTTGCACCAAAGTCAAGGTCCACGACTGCATCACTTACGACCAGGAAGAGCGGTTGAGGCTGGCTTTAGTCGCAGGCTTAGCGCAGTTTCATTAGAGCGTTCGCGCGCGGTTTCAATGCATGGCCCGCACAGCGTCTCCACCGCGCAGTTGCACAAAGGGTATTTTCCATTAGTGTTTAATTTTTAGAGAAAGAAATACGCCATTGTTGTTCCGTTATTGCTACCGATTACTGCAGCCCGTTTCAGAGAAAGAAGTTACCACCGCTTGTAGATGACAAAGGGACAGTGTAGTGAAAACTGAAGACGTCAACCCTGCTGTTTGCAGGGATTGAAAATAGAGCTGACGGGTTTGAGATGACATGATCAGGGCAATAATGACAGTGGGTGGTGGCGTTGGTGGCTTTCATGCACTGATGCCTCCATCAGATGTGTGCCACCTTTACAAGCACTGGTATAGACATATAACAACTGCTCCTGGGTGCATACCCACCTGTCGGCGCAGCATACTATGGCACCCATAACGAAGAGTAAAGCTCGACACTGTATGTTCCATGACATCCACTTGTGTGCGCAAAGTGAGAAAGAACAGCGACAACAGCGCCGAGACGCAGTAGGCTTTCGAGAGGAGTCTGAGGAAAGGCGACGCAAAAGTATAACTTCACGAAAGGGCGTGAACCTTTCTTATTTTAGCCTAAGAACTGCTGCCGCTGCCACTGCTTCGCACTTGAAGCGAAACAAGGGCTATTCAAAGCGCGGTTCATCCTTTTGTATAGTAATTTCCTGAATGGTAGGAGGTAGATCTAGTGATGCGAGTGCTTTATTCACCTACTAAATATTAAGAAGAAAAATAGCTAACTACTTGTATGTACTCTGCAGCGACTGTGGTGGCAACGTTGATTAACTGTGAGCAAATAAAACAGCAATCTGTTGACAAAACTGAGGCCACAAATTTATAGCTCCAAGTTCCCTTCCATATCACTTTAAAGCTTCCCGAATCAGAAGTTGCCTCTCTATTGCCCGGTGCTCCGATTATGGCCAAATGTGTTGCCTTTATTCGATGTTATGGCTTCTGCTAAACTTTGATATTAACACTGGGCTCACCCGTAAAAAACCGGCATGTGAAAATAATCTTTAACTGAGACTTCTTCGAAAACACGGCAAAAGCTTAACGTTGTTATTGTAGACGTGCCATTAAATTAAAATACTGGAAGCGGTGCTGCTTAACGGCTACAGTTTTTTTGGCCACAACTTAATTAAAGTGCTTGCAGTTGCCGTGAGGTAAGCCGTCACAAATCTACTTAAGATCTCAGCGGACGACTGCAGAAGAGATAACGCGCCAGTGGTGGCGCAGAAGTTAACTGGTTCACTGCTTAGAAATCCACACCTCTCTCCAAGTTTGTAGACCTATGGGCCTCGCGGGAGCTCAATGGCGGCCATTGCCTGTGTTACTGGGTGTCCATCAGCCAGCACGCAAACCGAAACAACAACAAACGCATAGTTAACGTGGTGATTATTCTGGCACTATAACTACTTTCAGAGGTTCAGTGCACCTTGCAGAGACTGCTAAAGGGCACTCGATATCGCCGTACCGTAACAATGAAGAATCACTGTTTAGCCTGCGTGCGCGTCGAATATAACAGAGACGACATTGGCAGTGTCTTTATCTGGTGGCGCAGGTCAGGAGTTATGTGTATTGTTGAAGAAGCATGTCGGACAAGAATAAATATATCTATAGTATCCATATTGCTTTCCAGGCCATTCAGATGATTTAGGTACATTTGTTTAATTTTCACAACCCAAGAGACTGAAAGCAATATGTCCCGCACTGAAAATAGGAGCTTCATCTTGTACCTTGTGGAGTCAAGGCGGTACAACTACATCAACAGCCCAAATTTTCAGCAAGAGAATTTGTCGCTCACCTACACTTCCTTAATTACAATGCACGCATCTTCATACTCTTCTTTTCATTTCTGCTACCTTTGTCCAGATAGAAATGCGAAGCGCTACTACAGAAATATCTTTTTTTTTATTCTTTGAAGAGAAACGTTGCAACATAATTCCAATAGGCCCTGCAAATTTGCCGCTAAATCATTTCCAAGTTTTACATCTTGGTCTCGAAGATTCTTACAAGTTACCGAGTTGACGAGGAGTGCTAACGTTTCAGATATCATCCCTGCGAAATATTAGCAAAGTACGACTAGAAATTACCAAATGCATGTGATTTTCAAGGCGGATAACCAAAGAGCTGCAAAACTGTTAAATTATGACTTCTTTCCATCCTCTCAAAATATGTTCGCTCCATCGTGACGTACCTCACCACCCGGACATTATTTCGTTAACGAAGCATTGGTTGCGAAGTAGCGTCGAAACGTGCAAACTTTGAATTTTCGTTGCATAATATTAGGCAAAGTGGAACGTCACGTAGCTTTGCATAGGTGGATTGGGAAGGTTTGAGAAGGTTTGACAAGGCGGATTGAGACGGTTTGAGGAAGAGACAGAAGATTAAGAAGATGTATACAAAAATGATAGAATAGAAAGCATGTATAGCATGCCGCATTAAACCAAGCAGAATTGGTGACTCCTTGTCACCGTCTCGTTCAGAAGGGAATGCCAAAGGATCATCATCAACATCATTAGCATCGTATCGTCCCACTTGTCTTGCGCTGCGAGACGCGAGCCGCGAAGAGTTTAGACGTACGTGTGGCTTTTGCATCCGAGTTACATATTAATACACTATGTCGAACGCCATGCAGCAGTTGCATAGGTAGCGGTACAAGGTATATATCGAAATCTTGAGCGAGAAAAAGAAGATCAAGGAGATGTACAACAATTGCTATATTGAAAAATATCTACGTCATAGATGACTAAATCAAGCAGGCTAGGTGACTGTCTTCCACCGCCTCGTTTCAAAGGGGACGCTAATGAACCCTAATCATCATCAACATCTTCATTAGGATCATATTGTGCCACTTGTCTTGCGTTGTGAGATGCGCGCCGCGTAGAGTCGATACGTGCACATTTTGTAATGTCGCTGCATACTATTACACCACATGGCACGCCATGTAGGAATTGCATAGGTAGTGGTACAAGGTAGATAAAGAAGGCTTGAGGAAGATGTTTAAGGACATGCAAAAATGCAAGAATGAAAAACATTCAGCGTTTCTTATTAAATCAACAGGTTACGTGACTTTCACCTTCCCGTTTCAAATGTAGTGCCAATTAATCATCATCATTAGCACGCGTATTGTGCATTTGTAACGCGATGTGACATTTACGCCGCGTAGCGTTGGCATACGCAAATTTCGCATTGCAGTTACCTTGTATTCTACCAGGTGTCCCGGCATGTAGCAGCTGGATGTTGCAGTGGCATGCTGCACCTAGTTAACGCAAGCAGACTAGGTGACTATTTGTCACCGTCCCTTGTCAAAGCGGATGCCAATAAATTGCCATCTGCAGCATCGTATCATACAACGGGTCAAGGGATACGACATGTGTGCCGCGTAGTCTGGATACCCTTGTTTAGTTTTCGGTACATCATATGGCGCTTCCTCGCAAGGTGCGAACCGCTCCTGAAGAAGTGAATCATAAAGCTAGGTGTACGGCTGGGTTCAGCGAACAATTGCACAATTACCCCAATGACTTCTCATGGCAATGTGCTTAAAAATGAAGGTACTGCTTTCCTTCAAAGTTTTTATTCCACCTTCCTTGTATAATCCTATTGAAGGCATTTTATGACTGCAAAGTTTGATCGTGATCACATTCTTATTTTAGGCATACGCTTATAGGGCAGACACTTTCTGGGGGGTGTTTATTGGGATGGTTTTTTTTTTCGAGAAACTGATGTCCTAGTTGGGAGGTGAATTAGAAGTGTCACTGAAAATTCAAGTCGCGTTTGAAGGAATTTTACAGAACTGTTAGAAAGTATATTCAATACTGTAGGAAAAAGGCTTGTATACTTTCAGTGGAAAGATATCTGGTATTTTATAACACTTGCCGATTCAGTTCACCCGGGAGCTTCCCGTACAAAAAATGTGAGATTTTCCGAAAATGCATTTCTTTTACATATTCCGCAGATGGCACACGCTGTTGTCAACATCTCAGACTGATTTCGCGCTCGTGCGCGTCGCATTGCGCTGACTAGTGCAGCGAAAAGTCACTTTTTTCTCGATCACTTTCTTTATATCAGAATCCTTCTCGTCACCCTTTTCGTGGCTGCCATATTTCCTCGTGTATTATATTCTTATACAGGGCTTTATTGGGTTATTGCTGGAATGAATCCAGAAGCGTTAACCTACTATCCTCGACTCATGCTCGGCTACGCCCACCCGCGTAAGAACGAAACTTTGGCCACATGGGCACTGCTTATACAGGCGTCGTAGCTGTCGGATTTCGCTAATTTAGAATAGTCTGGAACACACAAGTAGCCTCGAACTACGCGAAAAGTAGACCTAAACTAAACGTATGCTATGGCTTCCACGCGTGGCGTGGAACAGCGGTTAGCATGTAGAAGAGCCGCGCGCCAAAGCGCTCTCCCTCTCGCAACCTCTCCCGGCTAGGCATGCTGCGTATAGAGCTTCGTATCGAGAGCTAACATGTGCGGAGTCTGGATTTCCTTGCTATCCGGGCCGGAAAAAGCCCTTGCACATCACCTAGGACAGCCAGACTAGAGCGCTCGAGCGCGCACTCCACTCCGACTGTAGACTTACAGTTGCGCTGCAGCCACACGTGTAGCTGCACTTGCTGCGTAGCGTAAGCACCGCTGCTACCGCGTAGTGCAGCGACAAGACCGCTGACCATAACGCCGTGAGCGACAAATTGCGACTTTATCGCCACCGGAGCTCCTCCGCTCCTTTAAAACGGAAGAAATGGAGGGCAAGTTGTCAGATTAATAACTACGAAAGAAGTATCTACGCTCTTATTATGGTAGGGTATGATGAACGTTACTTAATGTCCTAAAGATCATCCCCTAGGTTGACGCAGGTGGGTCCTACGTCGGGACAGTAAGGTTTAACCTTGGAAATCACTCGGTTATTATATTTCTGGGAGGTATCATACTCTTCAAATGCGCTTTTTGAAGCTTGACCTGTGGTACAGGGCACGTTTGATGTATATATGAGGGGGAGAGCCAGTGACTTCTATTATAAAAATACAGCAATATGGTTGTGCGTCAATAGAATGTGCCCAAGAATGCGTAGGTTACGTGCACGTACTCTGACTGGAAAACGAATGTTTCACTTCAGTGCTTCCAATTAGGCCACGTAGAACTTTCAATCAAGACAGTAAGAAATTAAGACGGGTACGGTGCAGCTGCTATTTCAGACTCGCAAACAAAATGAAGTCGCAGCAAAACACTGAGAAGTGTATGTGCGAATAGAAACTGCCAAAGCTCTGCATGGTTTGCGAAGACAGTTAAACACTTTAATCCTCTCTGAGTCCCAATGTGAGCTTTGCTGCTCGGGAAGCTTTTTGCAACGCGGAAAGCTGCCAGGGAACGGCGTCTCTGCAGATGCGAAAGGATGATTCGTTTGACTCGCTGAGAGCTCCGCTTCCCTGCCCACAGAATGGGGCAAAAGAGCGCAGGCAGTCCGGAAATGTCAGCATGCGCTTCGCTTTTATGCAGCTCCAGAACATCGTTTTAGTTTTCGCAAGGTGCAAACACGAGATTCAAAGCAACAAGTAGGAAGGCAAGGAAGTCAAGCAGAATGCGTCGCAATTTTCCAGTAAATAATATGTCGGAGTAATGGGGTTAGAGAGAGTAAAACTGTCGGAAAGTAAACAGTGAATGCAAATAAAACGGTGAGGAAGACAAATACGCATGACGACTAAGGTCTGTGCCTTCAAAGACTGCCGTAGTGTTAGAATTGCATCGGTGCCAGAGGTGCATTAGGCCATGCTTATAGAGCTTTCGGCTACGCAAGACCTCTGGAAGAAGGGCGACATGTTTGTCGCAGTAATAGGATAAAACAGCTAAGCGGCATATTGATCACAGGTCAAAAACAAGTATTTGGTCTCTAAAGGCCCATAGCAGTCACTTGTTTCTTTGTTAATTATGCCACCGAGAAAAGAACAACAGTTTTTCGCAAACGTCACTTGTAGCCTTTCCAAGAACAGCAACAGAACTTCACAGTAAGACCAAAAGTTTTTCACAAAAATTCATAAACACTTTCAATTATGTGTCAAACAATTAGAGAAAATCGGGCAAGCTTGGGTCTATGTGTGAGCAAGCAAACGAATTTATTTTGTGGCGGCCACTTTAACTGAAACAATTGAAATTGTTTGGTCGTCTGGATGGGCTGACTGGACAGCCTTACTAACGAAGTCGATAGCGGGAAGATTCTATTGTCCAATGGAGAACATTAGGCCCGCCCGGTGCTTCAAGCTTGATACTCTCAAGCGTGCGAATATTAAAAGAATTTATTTTTTAAGCTGCACAGTGCATAATTCCTTCAACCGTGCGCTAATGCTATCAAACACATGCGTGCAAGCACGCAAATAAGGTGAAGTTCGCTAATGAAGCTTGAAAGGAGAAGTGCAAAAAATACAGCTAGAACATCAGCCAATGTATAGCCTAAAATCGCTCATGTGTACAGTTCACCCCTGATGCGGGGAGATAAGGCCTATTCAACGAACGCAAGACACTACAGAAAAATATAAATAAAGAAGTGACACATCATTCAGCATGACCGAATAACTATTGCCGACATTATTCTATTACTGGAAAGTGTTTTAAACCACACGATGTAGTCGAAGATACACGATGATTTCAATGAAAAACCACCCTGAAGATTCATTGGCCAATAACAAATCTAATAACAACTGTCTCCATGAAATATTTTTTTCCGAATATGTATTTGAGTGTTCTTGCTCACTCTGCGTTTTGATGCGACATCACCACAAAGCCCAAGATACAAATTAGCGCCATATACTTCTGTTTCATCAAAGGCTTCTTTTTTTTGCATCTTCAGTTGTAGTTATGAAATGACAGAGTTACTAGAGGGCAACCTAGTGAAGAAGAAAATAACAGATGCTACCCCAGGCGAGAACCAGAACACGACAATGGCGTTGGGTGCTGAGTGAAGTCCTTCTGTTTTTACTGGACCAGACGGCCTTTTAACCGTGTAGAATGTAATACTGACTGTGCGAGCACATTCGTTTCTAAAAGGCCATCCTTCCACTCAATGCTTCACAACAAGGCTGCGAGCGCTTGCATGTCGTATTTTCTGATCATCCTTCGGCCCCACAAAATTTTTGCGGTGAAAGGCAACTTAGATTGGAGCTTGAACACAGAGCATTGCTCGGTGCCTTATCTGTGACAGTCGCCTTTACAGCTGTGCACTTGAAAATGCGACTATCGAGTTGAACAGAGTAGTCGTGGAAACTGTGTCGAACGGGGTCACCGCGTCCGAAAGTGAGACATGCAAGCACGTTGAGCAGGCTATAAAAGGAGCCAACAATTGACATGAGTCTTGACAATCTGTTATTTGTGACTCTTGTTATCCTTAGAACACAATAATGTCTCGTTGCGCAATAATGCTTTCCTCTTCTTTGAGTAACAGTCCTTTATTCTGAGCCCTTCAGTTAAGAATATTGGTATTCTTGTAATACATTCAGGGGATCGGGATTGAAAAATGAATAGGAGAGGGCACATTCAAAAATAAAATACCGTTAGGCCTAAAATTATTAAGTGGCCGTCGTATTAATATGCACTAATTTTCCAACACGGTATATTTCGAGTGTCCTATTTCATTGAAAGTTTTATAGGGTCGTTATCACGTAATCAATAAAGGTAGATGTTTCAATTTGCAAAGAAAAGTTCGTCAGAACGTAACTCACGATGACCGTGAACGGTAGTGCGCTACGCAATGAAGCAAATTAGCGAAAACCCTTATAGGCACCGTCGAAACGCTTTATCACTAAGCCTGTACTGCAGCGGGACTCGTACTGAAGTTGGACAGACTGCGCCAACGGGCAGTGGCACAGCAAAGGACGCGTGTGGCCTCTAAATGCGCGGCGCTCCGGTGCATGTGGTGCGTACGAGAAACGTGTCATGGGATAGCCGGCCTCCTACTGGTGCCTTCTTTTTTTTTGACGTGCTGCCGAAAAAATCTACACGTAGTTTCCAACCAAGAGAAGGTGTGTGGCTCGTCGGTGAGTTCGAATATTGATGATTGTGTCATCCCTTGCGCCACACCAAGTGCCCCATAGTTACCCAAGCTGACGAGGGTTTTATTGAAGATTCGACATTGACCCAGTGCATTCATAGCACAGTGCGCTGAAACGTCGTCCTCAACGACGTTCATTGAAAAGCCGCGCATGCCCACTGTATTTGTGGCGCACCTTGAAAGAGCATCGGTTTGCTCTCCAGGAGGAATCCTCGTGACGTGGGTTCGATTCCACCTTACAGGGCAGAAATTTCGAACATTTACTGAACGAACATTAGGCTGGCTGAAATCGAACCACGGTGAAATCGACCTCTCGAAATGCAGCCGGGTTGCGCTACACTGCTGCTACCGCATGCTACTGCACATGCTTCGCGGTCTATCCGGGTCACCGTGAAGTCCTCCATCGGTGCAGTTTTGATTCCGCCGCTCATTAGAGCCAATGTAGGATTTTTTTGTCATTATAGGGCAGCACATTCCCAGTGGCAATTACTAATTACTGAAGTTGGTGTCACAGACGTTAATTGACGAGCGGAGCCCACCAATTGACACGTACAAATTGAACGAAGTTAGTACCAAAGAGGCTTATTGAATAGCCATACAGACAGAGTGGCACATACGCAGTGCTCCAATTCCGAGTGAAAAATGGTACATATGCATGCGACATACTGAGTTCCAAATCCCCAGCGACCTATCTCCGCATGAAAGAGGTTCAGTGAAAAGCGGCACATAGGTGCACAGTGCCACATACCTAGTGACCAAATTTGACTTAGGGACTCAGGTTATGTTGCAGTCCATAGTTAATTTTACGGCATTGGGCTGCTGCGCTGAAGAAACAAGTTTCCAAACCAAGCGTGGTGCCACTGCCAATTGTAAGTAGATGCACTCTGCTGTGGATGCTCGTTCAGGAATTAATATACTCCGTTGACAATCAGCGTCGCCAAATTGAATAATCTTTGTGAAGAAAGTATGTTTCCTAATTGCGAAAAGTTTCTACCTTACCTTCACTTATTTGCTATTTCAAGTGTTCTCGTCCTCACTTCTGTGTAACCGTCTGAATCTGGGCGAATCCATCGTAGTGGATGAATGACTTGTTTGGACGACTAGGTAGCCATCGTCAAAAAAGAAAACAATGTTAGCAGGGAAAAAGTCACAGGCGTGCGTGGCACACGCAGCACAGTTACAAAGCAAGCTGAAGGAGCGCTACATAGAAGCTCTATTTTGGGCACCAGGGACTACAAATCCTTGCGGCGAAGTATCTTCGCGTCGTTTTCACGAGAGCGATCTGAACGGTCCGCTCAGCGTCGGCGGCGAGCTACGGCTTCTCCTGCTCTCTACACAGCGGTCTGCTAAAGCCCAATGTCACCTGGTTGCAGAGGCGCGCGTGGCTCTACGAATCGCTTCTTCAGGTTCGTTCCTTGTGAGGAGGTGCCATAACATGTACTGAAGAGTAAACGCAGGTATCCAGACTACGTTGCGCACATGTCGCCTCCCTTTACCAGTGGCACGGTACGTTGCTGTTGATGATAGTGATGGTAATGATGGCATACCCTACGAAACGTGATGGTGAAAAATAGTCCACCTAAATAACCACGGTCGACTACATGTAGCATGCAGCTGCTATGTGCAACTGCTACTTCTTGGGACACCTTGTGGAGTATAACGAACTGCAATCTAAAGTTGGCACGTATCGACGATACGCGGCGCGCATGTAAAATGGCATAGTACGGTGTTAATGATGATGATTTATACGCTTTTTTTCTTTGAAACGAGACGGTGAAAAACAGTCACGAAGCGTATTTGTAATAATCATGTATGCCATACATATTTTTCATAACACCAAAATATATACATCTCCATAACCATTTTCCTTCTTGAAGACTTTTCTATCTACCCTGCATCTTGCATATGGCGGGCCACCTGATGTAAGAATATTCAACTGCAATGCAAAGGGAGCACTTATAGACGCTACGCGGTGCGAATGCCACATCGCAAGGCAAGTGGCACGAAATGATGCAAATGATGATGGTGATGATTTATTGGCATTCCCTTTGAAACGCAGCAGTGACATAGTCACCTAACCAGTTTGATTTAATTAGGTATTCAATGTATATTCTATTTATGATACTTGTATACAGCTCCTCAAACGTCTTCTTCATTCCCTAAACCTTCTTTCCCTGCCCTGTACCGCTACATGTGCATCTCCTGCACGGTGTTCTACCTGGTGTAATAATATGCAAGTCCAATGCAAAACGTGGATATCTAGATGCTACGCATGTCACATAGCGTGTCTCCTCGCGCGCACGGACGTGTTTATGGGGCAGTTTTTCGCTGCATGCTAGAAAGCGCTAGAACGTCGCCAAAGCCTTTGATAAGGTTCAGGACTATTCTTTGTTCCGAATACTGCGACATCTTAAATTAGGGGATCTATGTTAAAATGGTATAATACTTTGTTACATACATTGCACTGCAAAGTTAATTGTCAAGCATACCCTCTCATATAAACAGGTATGGCCATCCTTTCGTAAGGGTTGCCCGCTCTCGCCTTTGCTATTCGCCATATACACGGAAACACTTTGCTTAAGCGTGATTTGCGATTTCAAGCAAACATGTAGGCAGATGAGGAAAATAAAGTGGTAGCTCATGCGGATTCCCTCATTTTGCGTTGATAAGCCCAGTATTACCGACGTAATGAACACTACCTTGCGTTTCTCTGAAACTGCAGGAGCTCGTAGGAGTTCTTGGCTAGGCATGATTGCGATAACTCCCTGTCTTTTCGCTAATATTTGTTGTAATCAGCCACTGCTGCTACGTCTTGGTGTGCCTCTCGATAACTTTCGTACTAGTGGGCCTCATTGGACGTCCACGATAACCACTATCCGTAGAAAGGTGAGAACCTGGGACGGACTTGACCTCTCCATTTGTGCGAAAGCCAAGGTATGCAATATATTCCTTGCTTCTAAGCTTCTTTGTGTCAAGTCTTGCGATGCTTACGTGTCCATGTTCAGGCGTTTCACAGCATATTTGCACGTTTTCTTCGGAGTTCATTATGGAGAGCCACGAGAAGGGACAACCTTTTCTTCCGCTTGAGAAGGGACACTTGAGTCTTGTGCATTTATTTGTGTGACTATCGGTCACGCAATTATTCTACTTTAAAAAGATCCGTCATTCATTCTTTCTAGCAGTTAATCGACCACGTCTTGATTTACACGACTTACCTTTTTGTCACGACAAACTTTACTCAAGAACTGCCGTTCTAAGGCTTCTTAAAAGAACTTCTCGACACTAGTTGATCTTCAAAAACCAGATTGACCTTGGAATATTTTTTAGCGTTGATTGAACGTCGCAAAATATAGCACTTATACATAACCGTTTCCCTAAACTTATGCATAGAAATCCTAATCTGTCTCTATTTGGTCAGGATATTCTTTTACATAAGCAGCGAAAACATTTTTAAGCTGCACGTTTTCACCCTGTCAGTTAAAAAGTGGCTTCAGAAAACAGGACTATATGTACCCGGAAATGCAAATTGCAGACTTTGCAATCAAGACACGATAGAGGGTTGCTTCAATCTTTGTCGTGAGGCATTTTATTTTTGGGACATTTCACAAAGCACTATCAATAAAGGCCTTCCACTCACATGTAATGGTATCCGCTTCCTTCCCATCAAAAATGCAGCCAGCAATACACCATATGAGTTGTTTATGTATTTAGGACTTTATTAATTATAGAGGAGCCGAATGATCGACAGATATGCCAAGCCACTTTGCATGACGATGTCTGTCTTTCCAGAAGAGCTTCCTCAAGGGCGTAGTGTGGCTGTTACCATTGATTCCGTTCCAGAATGAATTTCGAATCAGGACACTTGTGTTTGTTTGTCCCAAGTTTGAGTGTTCATTGTAGTGCGTGGCATGTGTGCATTCGTTTCTCATGTGTGTCCAAATGTCATGTAACAATTTTCGAATTACAGTACTTATAATTCCATGCAACAAAAAAAAAGAAAGCGCTGGCATGGCTCAGTTGTAGAGTAGCTGACTCCCACGCAGAGGACCCGGGGCTCGATCCCGGTGGGAACTGGCTCTTATTTTCTCATTCCCAGCGATAGCTGCTACAGACATCGAACACCGGCGGAGGTGGCAGCGGACACCATCGCCACCCGGAACGGCTGCTGCTGCGAGCCCACAAGAGCTCACTCTGTAAAAGTTCAGTATGCTACGAGTCATCGAACCTGGGCCCGTAGGTTAGTAAGTGAGCATTTTTCCCTTGGCCGTGCGCGAACAGTTCTTGCTTTATTACATAGAAAACAAACCGAACATATGTTCAAGAGTGACCATCGCTTCATGCTCGAAACTCGGGTAAACGTACACATGCGACCAACAAGCGCCTTCAGTCCAGCGAAAGTGTCTGCGCAGCGGAAACAGTTCTCACATAAGCTGCAATTTGACTACACAAGGATTTTGTAGATTGCGGGCTTTATGCATGTCGATCACACAGCCTCGATCCTTGTAGGTTGCATGGACCCAGTACTATGAACATGTCGTAAGCAGGACCACCTGTATTTTTATACTATCGAAACCAGATTGCAAATGGCGTATTTTCAGTATCCTTTCTAAGCATTTGGTGAAGAATGTCCCCGAAAAGCTTAGTATCACTACAATCTATGAAAGCATGGTCTATGTTATCGCCACGTGGACCCAGTCCACAATTTTTGCCTACGACAGAAAGCAGCCCCGCGAGTTTAGCCAGCTTTTAACAGGAAGCCTTTCCCAATTAATTTTAAAGAAAAATGCTTTAACTGCAGGAAAGATACACATTTTAGGGTCTCACCTACGTAGATACTGATAAGACTGACCTAAATAAGGTGCATTATGCAAGGAATCTGGGAAAATTGAGTCTGCTAGTGGAAGAAAAATTCCCTATCGAGTTGCCACGCTCTAATTCAGGCTGAATCTGCTTTATTGATAAATTAAATGAGTCAACGACCTCCCTGAGAAAGCGCCAAGAAGCCTATGGGACATTTTTGGCATCTAATGACACCAATACAATGAGAACCTAATGAAATTATCAGAGCTGTAATATTTCATGCAAGAATGCATAGTCTCTGTCTCGCTAGAAAAACAGGTGTGGGGCAATGTACCAGACAAAGAGAAGGACAAATCCTAAGCGACCATGCTCCAATGGGCACAGGCCCACTGTTGAACAAGGGGCGTGTAATACATGCAGCTTAGAAGGCGACGCACCTAGTTTTGAATTCTGAAGTGTTTCTCATTAGGAAGAAAAGCAAATTAAAGTATGAGAGCAGTGAGCGCTGGTCGCGAGCGAGTAGCTACGGCTTCTTCGAATAGGAAGACATTCGCCTTTGCAGCTAGAAATAAAGCCAGATACCGCTAGTCGAAGCTGTTAGGTTGGGTTCTAGAAAGAGAGCTCCATCATCAAAAGAGGTTGAGGATAGGAAGCGACGACGTGCTGAAAAACAAATCTTTTCGGTATGCCGTGAAAACTGGGGCAGCCAGGGAACGGCGTCGTCAGCAACAGCCTGTGCGTGCGAATGCTCTCGCACCAACTTAGGCAATCACCCGGAGATGGGTTCTCGGGGAATATTTCTTAAAAGAACAATAAAATTCCCCCTTCAAGCGTTTAGGAAAGAGTGATTTGGACGCGTATTCGTGCACAAACGTGTAATCCTAGAACTGTCCTTTAAGCTAAAAGCAGCGTCGACGTACTCTTTGTTTGTTACTAGCCAGAAACGATGCATTCCCCTTGACTTGTTGTGGAATTCGGAGCTCCGCGACAATAATGTTTTCCCGTAACAGGTGGTCCCTCAACATCTTGCGAGAATACAAAAAAATACATTTATACTCAACGACGTCCCTACTCATTATCCTGCTACGGAACATCAAGAAACGCATTTTTTTACTACGTTGCAATTCCAAAGAACGTTAAGCGGCTATCTTGTGTCCTTACAGTTGCCGTCAGATGATGCAGCTAAGGTGAAAAGAGCGTAACAAAAGCAGTTGTTCAGCACACTGTTTTCCCATTTCATTACGTAGGTTGAGCTCTCGTCAGCAAAGCTGCTTTGCATGATGGCACATGCCCTGTGGAACGAAACGCTCTAGATACAACCTGTGACTTTGTCATGCATCATTAAGAAAAACAATTTGAACATATTTTAGAATCAATAAGTCATTCTGAAGTCCACACCAACTATTATATCCTCTTGATATAGACGGGGGGGGGGGGGGGACTGGAGGAATTCCAGCTCTCACACAGCTAACTTGCACCAACACCACTATCACGTGGCACGTTCACAGGGCACCCGGCAACACCTGTTATGGTGTGCGGCTATTTGACGTGTCGCTGCCGCAGCCGCTTAGACATGTTGACTTCACTTTCGGCTGTTACGGCGTCGTTATGCTGGGATAAAATGAAGGAACCGGAGGAACTGCCAGTCACAAGCGAAGTTTTCACATTTCAGTGCTTGTTCCTCATCCACCGAAAGACGAATGTGCGGTGCATCGTAATGAAAAGCTTCCATTCAGAATTCTTTCTGGTTCTATGTCCCAATCCCTCTGGCAGAAAAGGGAGGCATATGAAGCGTTAACGTTGTTCATCTTGAGATTCAACAGCGGAACATGTTCAGCGGTTCTACATATATTTTTTTCAAGAGTTGGGGCGACGGTGTTTCCATTCTAAATATCGTACAATTCTTGTCGGAAAACGTTTACAGGTCCGTGCCACCTACTTCGCCTCTTACTCAGGGCAGTTTTCTTACGTAACGGTCGATTTCAAAATTAAATCCACACAATAACGATCGTCCGCTGTCAACCTTCAAATGGCGTCGTTGCTCGTCGGTTCGTCGAACAAGTAGATGAGAGTGCAGTCGCCCCCTCGGCCAACTGTAAAGCTTTGAATGTGCGCCGCGCAGATTACTTTCTAACTGAAGCTCAAATGAGCACCGCCGAAAACTTTTTCCGTCTAAATCTGCATAACGAGCGAAACTTTCATACACGGCTTCAAAGCACGACTCTTCGAGTGCTTCGTGAGAAACGATCACTCTAACTTGCCCATTTGCTTCGCTGTTCGACAGCGGGGAACCTTTCTTCAAAAGAGGTAGTTTTAGGCCCGTGGCGTAGCCATTATTCTACGGTCGTTCTTCAAGAGGGATCCGCCTAAGCAAGCAATTCCATGGTCACGTTGTACATAGAAAGGAGAGGGTCTTTCAGCATAAAAGAAACACTGCACGTTAACTCAAAACTTCATGTAAATTACTGCAGGTGCGTAGGCGCGCTCACAAATAAAGAATAGATAAGCACGTGTGCGATCATGAAGCCATTTACAGGCAGACAAACACGTGCTCTTAAGCTTCCCTTCTATATTTGCGTTGCTCAGTGAAGACAGAAGCTGACAGAAGCTCTGAAATCTTATTTATGAAAATTGCAAATCGGCACTGTTAACCGCTTTGACGTGCTCCCTCTAAGTTAAAGGCACGTGTTCCATAGTTTCTACGAAACCTATATTAGGTGAGTCAAGTCAAGTTCTGGCACATTACTAAAGGTCGCCTCCAATGTGTTAACCACGTTTGGTTCCCTAGTCTTGTTTTATGTCCAAGAAGAAGAAGAAGAAACATTATTAAAGAATGGTCCGGCAATTTTTGTTGTGGTGGCCTCAGGTGGCGGCTCAAAGTTCCTGGACTCTTCGGCTTGCCGGACGACCCAGAATTGGTCTGCCAACTCCAAACTTTTGAGAGCCGCCTGCCCGCAGCGGCGACGCCGCCGGAGACGGTCCCCAGCGGCTCCCGCAGCCGGAGTGGTGTCGGGAAGATGCGAGCTCGAGGCTTCCCGTACTCTGGTAACGGCCGCGACTATGGACGCATCGCGATTGTAGGTTGTTTCATTACCGTTATTTCCGGCACATTCCCAGAGCATGTGTCGCAGCGTTGCTCGCTGTGCGCAAGCTTTACACGCATCTGTTGGATATAAACTCGGGCAGCAGTGATGTAAGACGGCGGTGCTAGGGTAGGTGTGTGTCTGAAGCAAGCGTAAATTTTGGGCCTTGTTGCTGTTTAAGTTATTTTTTTTATTTATTCAATACTGCCGCCTACCTTTTGGTAGCCAGGGCAGGAGTGGGTACAAGATGTTTTACATATTAATGGTCCATCAAGAAAACAACAGTAACAGTTACAACAGAGAAGCACATAGGCACACAGTAAGGTTACTGCGGAGCAAATCACGAAAAACAAAACAAGATACAAACGCGTTAAATTCAATGGCGGGGAATTCAGTGGCGGGGATGTGCGGTGCGGGAATGTCCAAGAAACATTTTTTTTACCATACCACGAAACAGCGCGACGATCCACTTTATAAGACTTACAGTCGAAATGCGGCACTTTCTAACTTTTTTGTGTAAATTAAGGTAAAATGGGGTATCGCTTTCATCAGGAACAAGGCGTACTTGGTATATTGGAAGCGCTATAAAGTAGCAGTTAAAAGATGGCTTCAGTCGTGGTGCATAAGTTAGCTGGAAACGGTATCACGCGTTTATTTACCTTAGTGCGGAGCATACCGACAGCAATAAAACTGCCACATCCTAAGTTTTGCAAATAAATAATTCATAGCGCTAGTCAGATACCCCAGTATATATATATATATATATATATATATATATATATATATATATATATATATATATATATATATATATATATATATATATATATATATATATATATATATATATATATATATGTTCGTGTTTGGCTTATGGACACGCAATTTGTATGTGCACTGTTATTGCCATCTATTTCATTTTTGCACGTCCACCTGTTATTGTGCCTGATAGGACTGACAGTATTGCAAATAAGCTATATATATATATATATATATATATATATACATATATATATATATATATATATATATATATATATATATATGTTTCTGAAGAACCCAAGTAAGGACTACATCGGAGAAATAAGTCGTACTTACTAATTGAATTAAATAAGCGATAAATTAGTGGCAATGAGAGGAGATGAAAAACAACTTACGCAGGCAAGGAACGATCCACCTCTTCGCATTACGCGTGCGATTCTCTAACCAATTGAGCGGCCGCGGCGCCGTTTTCCCATCTACTTTCTTGGGTATTTGTGTTTTACTACTGGAACTAACGTTGGTTGTGTTAGCCACCGCCATCACTCACAAACCTTGGCGGCGGATGTGGAGCATCCTGCCTTCCGCAACCGTCATTAGTCATTAGGTAACCAATGCTCCAACCACGCCTTGGGCCCGTGTCTGCTCTCTTGACTATGCGCGCAATCGCTCCCCTCCCTCCCCCAAGCCGCCATGTATATATCTTCTCTCTCGGCTCCTCCTGTGGCTGATGGCAATTACGTGCTCTCTTCAGTAACAGGCGTTCCGCTCGCCAGGAACGTGGCTGCGGCTAACAGCCTCACGACTGTTACAGGAAATCGCATTTCTGTTCCCGTTTTAAACTTCAGCACTACTCCTCAGCTAATTCCAGCAGGCATGGCGCTCGCCACCACCACTGCTGCCGAAGTGTGCGAAATTTGCGTGTTGGATTCAATCTATCTCTCCAGTTCATCCTTGGTTTGTACCACAACTAGTACGCCGCTGGATGCTTTTGTCGGACTAATTCTTGCTGGCCTTCCTACTGCTCAGTCTACCGTCTTCGCCATCTGCCGGAGTCACATCGTGATATTTCGACTTTAACGATTGTCATATAAGCCACACGTTTGTTGTCCAGCATCGATTCGACCCAAAGGAACGCGACCCCTATCCACCGCTGTGCCTATCGCGTCTCCCTCACTGAAAGTCGGGTGATTCAAGGCCAAGTTGGTAAAATGCACACAAAAGGCGACATCGAACCTTCGCGCTTTCCATGGGGGGCCCCTTTGGTGCTAGTCAAAACGAAAGACGGCAGCTGGTGCATTTGTGTTGACTACCGACACTTGAACAACATCACGCGCAAGGACGTGTTCTCAGTGTCCGAAATCGAGGAAGCCTTGAACTGCCTCCAAGGAGCCATCTACTTTTGCTCCATCGACCTGCGCTCCGTCATGTCATGGACCGCGCGAAGACTACGTCCGTCACACAAGCTTTACTTTACCAGGTCAAGCTTATGCTTTTTAGATTGTGCAATCTCCCCGCAAACTTCGAGCGAATGATGGATTCTTAGCTTAGGGTATATGAGTGGTCTACTTGTCTTTGTTACCTAGACGATGTGATTATCGCTTCAGCTATTTTTAAGAACCACATGACCCGTCTGTCGGCCATTGTCGGTGGGTTTCGCCACGCTGTCCTGAAGCTTATCTCTTCTAAGTGCTGTTTTACTCGACGTCGCATCACCATTCTTGGTCACCTTGTTAATGCGAGGGGTGTCCAACCTGACCCCGAGAAGGTACGTGCCATCTGAGACTTTGCTATTCCTCGCTCAGTCAGAGATGTCAGGAGCTTTGTGGGCTTGTGCTCTTAATTCCGCCGCTTTGTAAAGAATTTTTCCGACATCACCCGGCTTCTTACTTACCTACTCAAGGGTGCCTCTCTATCTTAGGGCCATGAGCAAGGCACCGTACTGACAGTCCTTCTCAGTTTACTTACATCACCGCCTATTTTGGCGCATTTTGACCTGTCGGCTCCTGCAGAAATGCGCACCGACTCTAGTAGCCACAGCGTAGGTATAGTCTTCGGCCAACACTAGAACTGCCAGGAACGTGCCATTGCCTACGCCAGCTGCCTTCTCTCGTCATCGGAGCAGAATTTTTCAATAACAGAGCGCGAGTGCCTCGCCCTTTAGTCTTTACACATATATGTACATATGTATATTTTGTAGCCTGCCTATTTTTCTTGTTTTGCCACATAATATGCGCCGCTTTTTGCTTCATATAATGTGCGCGAGTAGTACTTGAGATCCCCAGTTAAGATCTCTTACATTAAGAGCTTGTGAAGCAGATAATCTTTTCTTTTCCGCTTACATTTCACGTTCCCGGAGCAGACTTGCCACGTTGTTGGCTGCCTCTACGTATTCGTGTCTTTGCTGATCTCATTTATAACGAAACTTACGTACCTTTAATTTCAAGGCGGTCAAATTTTGGTAAACTGGTTTTTTTAGGGATGAAAAATTTTCTTAGAGCTTCGATCACGTACGACACAGTGAACACAATGTTTTCATTTGAACATATTATTATGTGCTATATAGCATTCAGTGCAGAAGGTATCTAAATTTCATTTTGCGACCGGTATTTATAGAATTGGCGCAGTATTTTTCACACGCTGCGACACTTATTTGTTCCGATGACTTACGGTGCTATAGTTTCGTGTTGTCAGTGGAACCCGCGATCACGACAAGTGAGCCACACTATTTGTTTGTGACTCAAAATATACATTTTACTAAGGAAAGAAAAGAGGCCGTAGTTTCAGTTCTTTTTTCGCAATGACCAGCAAAAAATAACTATTTCGTTTGGCCTATATCGTGACGCATGCATTCTTTGGCTAGTCAGCAGCGGTATTAATAACAGCGGTATTATTACAAACGGGTACGAATGATTCTCGTAACTACTACAAGTAGCAACGTCGGGGAAAAAAACTTATATTGCTGCTCTACAGGAAGTAAGAAGCCGGTTTGCGCTTCGTGGTGCTAGCCAAATCTAGCCATTGACATTTCCTGAGCCTTGTAAGCTATGCTCCGCTCCGTTGCGCAGGCGGTCATGACGCTTCTTTTTATCGAGCGGTTTCTCTAATGAGGTACGTGCCCATGTTGTTAGGGAGAATCGTTCGGCTGCTATGAACGAGATTGATTTTATGCGGTGACAAGCTTGACCAACGGTTACAACTCCAAGGAAAGAGCCAAGTAAGCCATCTGTTTCACGACAGACGTTACGCATAAGAGCAGCAAACGCTTGCGAAGTAGTTCGTGCAGGATAGCCGAAGAAGCCAGACACAAAAGAAGGTAAACGTAAAGGAAATTGCCCTCGGAGGGCTAGAAGAACCTGAACGCTAACGTCGATGGAAGAGCCGCCAAAATGGAAATTCAATGTACCGCTGGAGTTCGCCGGCCGTTGCTGTTGCTAAGCGTTTACGCCAAGGTAAATTTTTTTTTAAGAAAACTTTTTTCAATTCGGCCACCAGCTGCAGTAATCTCCTATTGAAATGTTTCTGAACACCTTTATCTTTGTTGGAAGAAGTGTTCGTTCGGCTTAGGGATATGCAAATGAAGGTTGCAATGGTTGCTACGTGTCATTCCCTTGAGCATAATATCTAAAGGATATCTGCGCTAATTCAGCGATCTCCGGTGCCACGGCCGTCGTGGCGAACAGAAGCACCATCTTCACGGTTGTGCGGTCCTCTTGATCGCTTTGTGATGTGGTGCATGTCTCCCTAAAAGCGCCGTCTCAGCAATTCGCAATAGAGAACTCAGTCATGCTAGAAGGCGTCCATGGACGCGAGCAATGTAAACACGTTTTACTGCGATTACACACAGTTTTAGAATCGCGTTTTGTCATATTAGGCACTTTAAACGCAAGCACATTTACTGGACGTTTGGGTGGGCGCCCTTTCAAGACTTGCCGTCTACCGCGTGGAGATGCAAACGGTATGGAGACGTTAGAAGACAGGGCGACGTGTGGTGCGTCCTAGACAAGCCAATACAATTCATTATCAAGCATTCTACGGTTTCTATTCGAACGTGTGTTATTTTGCTGCTGAAGCCGAAATAGCAAAACGATCAGGGAAATTGAAGGCGCTAAGCGCTCATAGCCAACGTTTCAGGTGACCTTACGGAAAACTAAAGCTGACTTCAAGAGTCACTGGCTACCAACGAGAGCGAGAGCGCAGCAAGCAGTTCACGCTGACGCGGGATCCGCGAGTGCTGCCATGTTTGACAACGCTATTTCTTAGCGTGAGCAAACATTATAACCGCAAGATTCGCCAAATAACGTCTGTTAAAATAGCGCACGTAAATCACGGAAACCGAATAACGTACGCAGCGCCCATAGTAAATACAACGCTATTTCTTTACTTAAGCAATGCGTTTACGTTTGGCTCCAAACGCTATTCTAAAACCATATAAAACCAAACAAAAGTGGTGCACCATCATTCTCCGCTAAATCGGCTCTGCAGTAGAACAAGCGTATGTTGAACAATAGCTACGCTGATGGGCAGCGGTGGGCATATCGCAGTGTGGTACCATCGTTTATAAATGTTTCATCACCACCATCATCATCATCATCATCATCATACATATTTAGCCTAGATTTGTGTCCACTGCAAGGTGAAGGACTCTCCCAGAGATCTCTGATTCAAACTTGAGGCCGTCCTTGACTGCGCTTCCCTTTCATTGGCACTTATTATGCAACTCTATTGGTACGCTGTTTATTTACAATACGCATTACATGACCTGTCCAGCTCCATTCTTTTTTTTTTTCAATTAAGGAGCAGCTTTAGTAGGCGGGCTCCTATTTATATACATTCAAAAGGAGAAATTGTTTTTCACGGCAATTGCTGCACCAAATTTGATTAGGTTTGTTGCATATCAAATAAAAAATTAAATCTTGGTACAGTTGGTTAGGACTTTTCGATTTAGGCCCTAGATTTTTTGTAAATATGGTTGAAAATTGCAAATTTTAAGAAAACGAATTTCTCAAGGTTACATGTATGTAACTAATCAGTGAAAATCTATATCACGACTCTGTAAATTACAAATAATGGAACATCTAAAGGAACAAATTCAATATATGATACGTGGCTCTTAAAGACATAAATAACTGTGAGTAGGGCTATTCCAAACTCTTGCAAACAATATAATGAATTCACGTGATATTGACGCGAAATCAGTTTGCACGTAATGACACGGGACCCTTGAGGCGAGAAGGACGAAGTTCGTGGTTGCGCACGCGCTCTCCGAGGACCAGTCATCGCTAAAGGCAGACGTTTTTTTGCCAATCTGTCGGTGGTACACTGTTTTAGTTGTAATAGCTAGGTGACATTTCTGGTGGACGTGCGGGGTACGGTCGATGTTAAGATCTCCGGAGCATACACCAGATCTAAGCCCGGCGAGTATTTCAGCCGAGCTTACCCCTGGGCACGTACGTGCCAGCCGCCGTCTCCAGGGACTCCAGCCACAGTACGGTCTGCTACCCTAACAAACTAGAATAACGAACCAACCACCTCCTGCCACTCCTGCAGCATCGCATGTTGTCGTCAATCACATCCGGACGCCGAATCTGTTCCACGGAAGTGCCTCAGAGGACGCCGACGACTGGCTTGACCATTTTGACCGGGTTGCCAACCTCAACGACTGGAACCACAAGCGTAAGCTGCGCTACGTGCACTTCGCTCTTGAGGATTCCGCGAAAACATTGTTTGAGAACCGCGATGCGACACTGACCTTATGGGAAGAATTTCGTAGGCAGTTCCTCAATGCCTTCGCCAGGACGGACAGGAAGGAGAGGGCGGAGTTAGCGTTGGAGGCAAGAATTCAAGGCCCGAATGAGCAAGTGACGGCGTACGTAGAAGGCATGAATCGGCTTCTCATACGTGCGGACCCTTCTATGACTGAAACAAACAAGGTGCGCCATCTCATGAGCGGGGTCAAAGAGGAAATCTTTGCTGGCCTCATTCGAAATCCGCCGACGACACTTGCAGAGTTCCATGACGAAGCAACTACTATGGAAAAGGCCCTTCAACAGTGGGCCAGGCAAAACAACCGCGACGCCATGATTTCAAGGGAGCTCTCTGCCGTTACCCTCGGTAACGACGTTGGCGCCTTGCGAGAACTCATCAGGGCTGCCGTCAAGGAGTAACTGCAGAAGATGCAGACGACCACTACCCCTGTGGGACAAATTTCCATTGCGGAAATGGTGCGCGCCGAGGTCCGAGAGGCCGTCCATATTCCTGGACAGTACGAGGCACCACAGCAGGGACCGCACGCCGAAATGAGTTACGCTGAACCAGTACGCCGTCCGCCACACTCAAGTGCGTGCAGTATGATACACCCCACTCAACAAATGGACGTAAGCTTCAGGCCGCCTCGCAGCCCACCGCACATCGCCGAAGCAAGGACTAGGAAGAGCGATGTCTGGCGCACCACAGACTGCAAGCCCCTTTGTTTTCATTGTGGCGAAGCCGGACACATCTACAGAATGTGTCCTTATTGTCATATGGGGCTCCGTGGATTCTCGCCAAATGCACCGCGTCCACGACCTGGTGCGTGGCCGCCGGAAATAGAGAGTTTCGTCGCAAATCGTCGCAATCTTGATCAGCGATTGCAGGAGCCCCGTTCGTCGTCTCCTGCTCGTTACAGGTCACCATCACCAAGCCAAGCCTTTACTCGCCGCGCTCTGAGACGCCGCTCGCCGAGCCCGGTGGGTTGGGAAAACTGAGTTCAGCGACCTGCGGAGGTGAGGCCGCTGACGACGGCCGTACGCAAGATCCTCCGCTACAACGACAACGACGAAAACATAACCACGCAGACGTACAGAGGGAGTCAAACACCTTACGAGAGGTAGTAACGTCGAACATTCCCGTCACCATTGAAGACGAAGAAACAACGGCGTTAATCGACACTGGAGCGGACACCTCAGTTATGAGCATGGACCTTGCCTGCAAGCTGAAGAAAGTTTCTACCGAGTGGACTGGGTCGCAGATTCGCGCTGCAGGAGGCCATCTGTTAACCCCGGCAGGAAGATGAACAGCGCGACTGAGCATTCGTGGGTTTACGTACCTCGGAGATTTCGTTATCCTCCCGAGCTGTTCGAGGGACCTAATTCTGGGAATGGACTTTCTGCAGCCTAATGGAGCTGTGATTAACTTGCAAAAGTCGCGGGTAACGTTTTCGACGGCGCAGGCCTTAGCAAGGAGCAGCACTGAAGACACGTATGTCAACGCCTTGAGGATTGTTGACGAGAACATCACGGTGCCGCCAAGGAGGAGCGTAGTGACCCTCGTCACCTGCGACGCATTCAACGGCTATGAGGATATTGCCGAGGCCAATATCCCGCTGCTGCTCGAAAGACACATCTGCATCGCCCGGGGCCTCGTTCGAATACAGCATAAGTGCTCGCAAGTTTTGTTGACAAACTTCAGCCATGAGTATCAGCACGTCCCTCAAGGTACAGCTGTAGCATTCCTGAACGACATTGCTGACTTCTCCGACATCGGCACGTTACAAGTGACTTCACCGGATGCAAGAACTCACGCCAGCCTGAATACCCGCGTCCACATTAATGCTGACTTAGCAGATGTATAGAAGGATCAGCTGCTAGGCCTACTGACGGAATTCTCTGGCTGTTTTTCCACGGAACCCAAACTCCAGCGCACTTCCCTTACGCAACACCGGATCGTCACAGAGGAGTCGGCGCGGCCTGTTCGTCAGCATTCGTATCGCGTATCGCCTATGGAGCGGGAGGCGATTAAGCGTCAAGTTCAAGAAATGCTAAATGATTACGTCATCCAGCCGTCGAACAGTCCGTGGGCATCGCCAGTCGTACTAGTAAAAAAGAAAGACAACACACTCCGCTTCTGCGTCGACTACAGACGGCTTAACCAAGTCACCTAACGCGACGTTTATCCCCTGCCACGGATCGATGACGCTTTGGACCGTTTGCGTCATACTCAGTTCTTTACTTCGTTAGACCTAAAGTCAGGATACTGGCAAATCGAAGTTCACGAGCGTTACCGTGAAAAAAACGCCTTCGTGAGTCCCGATGGGCTGTACGAATTTAAAGTGCTGCCTTTCGGTCTCTGTTCCGCTTCTGCTACGTTCCAACGAATGATGGACACTGCACTCGTTGGACTAAAATGGCAGACGTGTCTAGTGTACCTAGACGACGTTGTTGTGTTTTCCAGCACGTTCGATGAACATCTCGCCCGGCTACGAAGTGTGCTTACCGCAATACGCAAGGCCAACCTCACCATGAAGCCTGAAAAATGTTAGTTTGGCTTCCAGGAACTCGAGTTTCTAGCCCACGTGGTCAGCTCCCAAGGAGTATGACCAGACCCAGAAAAACTCGCTGCCGTTGCCCAGTTTCCTCGTCCTAAAGCCAAAAAGGCTGTTCAGCGGTTACTGGGCCTCTGCGCTTACTACCGTCGTTTCGTTGAAGACTTCTGAAGGATTGCTGAACCGCTCACGAGACTGACGCGACAAGATGTGCCCTTTGCGTGGACGGAAGACCACGAGCAGCCCTTCACCGAATTGCGTAAACGCCTTCAATCCGCTCCAGTGCTGGCGCATATTGATGACACCACAACAACTGAAATACACAGCGACGCCAGCAACGTAGGACTCGGGACAATTCTGGTTCAATGGCAAGATGGCGCAGAACGTGTAATTGCGTACGCGAGTCGTAGTCTCACAAAAGCAGAAGCTAATTATTCAACGACCGAAACAGAATGCTTGGCAGTCGTGTGGGCCATCAGCAAGTTTCGACCCTACTTATACGGCCGCCCATTTCGAGCGATCAGCGATCACCACTCGCTCTGCTGGCTTGCCAATCTACGAGACCCGTCAGGTCGCCTCACTCGTTGGAGCCTCCGACTCCAGGAATACGACATAACTGTTGTCTACAGATCCGGCCATAAGCATAGCGACGCCGACTGCTTGTTACGTTCTCCTATTCCCTTGAGATCCTCCGACTCGGAGCTACATTTGCCGTTTCTTGGTGTCGTCGACGTGGTGCGCCTGGCTGACTATCAACGTGCGGACTCTGAGGTGGTTCCAGTCATCCGATATCTTAAGGGAGCTGACTTTGTTGTCCCACGCCCACTTTCACGAGGATTGACGTCGTACTGCCTGCGAAACAATGTCCTGTACAAGAAAAATTTTGAGAACAGCCAGGAAACGTTCCTTCTCGTCGTTCCAACGGTACTGCCGGCCACTTAGGCTTCGCGAGGACATTAGCGCGCATACGGCAAAATACTATTGGCCACACCTATTTTCATCGGTTCAGCGCTATGTGCGAACGTGCCGTGACTGTCAGAGGCGTAAAGTTCCACCCCTCAAGCCTGCCGGCCTCCTTCAGCCTTTGGATCTGCCTCCGGCGCCATTCCAGCAAGTGGGAATGGACCTTCTTGGGCCGTTCCCAACGTCATCCTTGCAAAATAAGCGGATAATCCTGGCAACTGACTATTTAACTCGCTATGCGGAGACGAAAGCTGTGCCGCGGGGAACTGCTGCTGAAGTCGCCAGCTTCTTCGTCCACAACATCGTGCTTCGCCACGGTGCACCCGCTGTACTCATTACTGACCGCAGTGCAGCGTTTACAGCGGAGTTATTGCAACAAGTCGTCACACTGACGCACACCGACCACCGAAAGACCACAGCTTATCATCCCGAAACTAACGGCTTAACAGAGCGCCTAAACAGAACATTAGCCGACATGCTCTCCATGTACATTGATGTGGAACACAAAACATGGGATGAAATTTTGCCATAGGTCACGTTTGCTTACAATACCGCTGTTCAGGAGACCACCGAGTTTACGCCATTCGAGCTTGTTTACGGACGTCGCGTTACAACTCCCTTAGACGCCATGCTCCCGGTAGACCACGGAACCACAAGGAATGACACCACTGAAGATTTCGTCCAGAAAGCCGAGGAACTTCGCCAGCTTGCTCGGAATCGCATCCGCACCCCGCAGAATACCGACGCCTACCGTTACAACCGGACCCGACGGAATGTCCAGTACTTACCAGGCGACCACGTGTGGGTGTGGACACCAATCCGACACCGTGGGCTCTCAGAGAAATTGTTGCGCCGCTATTTCGGCCCCCATGAATTTGTACGCCGCCTCAGTGATGTGAACTACGCGGTGGTCCCTCAAAGCTTAGATCCTGGTTCGAACCGACGCCGTCCCCGTGCTGAAGTCGTCCACGTAGTACGGATGAAGGCGTACTATGCACGCGAGGGATAAGCAACCCTCACAAACCGCTTCAGCATTGTGTACCTTCCTGTATGTTTTTTTTTTGTCTTATCATGTTGGCACTCTTGCTCATAGTGCGCGCCCGCTGTCCTTGAAGCGACCGGGCCGGTCGCTTTTGAGAGGGGAGCAATGACGCGAAATAAGTTTGCACGTGATGACACGGGACCCTTAAGGCGAGAACGACAAAGTTCGTGGTTGCGCGCGCGCTCTCAGAGGACCGGCCATCGCTAAAGGCAGACGTTTTTGATTGCGAAAGCAATACTGCTCGCACTTTCAGCCCATCGGTGGTCGTGGCGCCTCCTTACACAGCTGCGCGTCACGTGACCGCGTGACGTCACGCCAGACCGAGAGACCGAGATCGATGGTGGAGGCGAAGCCTTGCGCGCCGCTGGTGCGGCGCTGCCGAGAGAGGGCGCTCGCTGGTGTGACTTCATAAAGCCCCTTAAACTTCGTAAAGTAGTGCCACGCTTTGAAGAACGCCGCCTCCTCCTCCAGCGCTCTGGTCGAAGCCGACGCCGCGTCGCTATTGGCCTAATGGCATCACGTGGCCCCTTGCGCCGGCTTCGTTTGTTTACAGTCGCGCTTCAGTGTCATCTTTGCTCGAGAAGCGGCGCTTGTTGAAGGCATTCCTTCCGTTCCTATTCTGTGTTGTTTTAATCTTGTGAACGCCTTGAAGGATGTTTTGTGGCAAGTGCGACGTCGCTTCACGTCATTTTCAGTTACCATGACCTGCTGCGCGTTTGGATGCCAATATAGTTTTAGCAAAGGCAAGAATATGTTAGCGATACCGTCCGGTAAGCGCAACGCGTTAAGAAGAAAGACATGGCTTCACCGAACCGGAGGGAGAACTTCCGACCAACTTCCTCCGCGCGACTATGTGATGTAAGTTGTGGCTCTCTCAGAGTATTGTATGTGCCAGGCTTGCGTATTGTACTGCGGGCAATAACGCAGTAGATATTGCACAGTTCACTGTGCATGTTGTCATTTGTACGCACGCTTGAACATGATTTGTACGCAACGTCTGCTTTGCTTATATGCGCACTACGTGGTCGTGTTAGTCATATTTGGTGCGCTTAATCGTTTTGAACGCCAACCGGCTTCAGTTCGCGGGCACGCGAGGTTGCTTGCGATAACGTGATTACGAAATTTTTAAGATTCAGCGCAGTCCTTTTGATGAAATTTCAGTCTCGATCATGAAAGCGCCTCAGGAGAGCAACTCTCTGCCTTTTGTGGTTACTTAATAGCCTTCTTTAGATAGACTAGCTTTGTTTGCCACATTTGTTCGTGTTCCTCGTTGGCGGTCGCCCGGTGGATTTGCGATACAGAGGCACCGATGAAAAGCGTGCGTGCTCTCCCGAAACCGTGTTACGCGGTGCGTTCGTCGTCGAGCGACCGCATCATAGGTAATTGAGACGTATGTGCTAATTCGCGTGAGCTTTAAAGTGTGCGAAGCTTAAGATGCGGCGGTGGAGCACTCGCAAAGAAAACGTGCGGTCGCCCGCCCGTTCCCTGGCTGGTTTAGTCGTCGTTCGTGCTTAGTCGTTTGCTCGTTCGTTCGCACGCTCGTTTAGTCGTTTGCTCGCTCGTTTAGTTCGCGCGCTCATATAGTCGTTCGCTTGCTCGTCTATGTTTCTATTAGTTTCTACAGTCATTATGCCTAATTGAGACGCGCTTGCTGTAGGACTCTTAGGCTGGTGCGTTTATTTACGAAATGAGACAATAAATGGAGCACACGGACTTGTAACTGTAAAGGCAAATCTGTAATGCATCTATGTGAAAATAAACTGTTAACTTGCAACTCGAATGCCGTTTCATATCATTTTAACCTATGGATAAAACATCATTTCACTTGCCGCAATTTCGGCCGCGTCATGGCGGGGGGATTCCTTGCGCGATCATGACTTCACTAATAAAGCATGTCTCGCAAATGTTACTTCGAAGGGAGTGCAACCGTCCTGAATGCATGCACCTCAGTGCAACTGGGTTCGCGACAAGTACTTAGTAAACGGACGAACCAACGCACGATGAAGTGTTATTCGTGATAAGTCATTAACCTGAAAAAATTACTGAAGGCCACAGTGGTCTTGTTTGAGATTGAGTCAAGCATTGTTATCGCGCTCCCGCTTCGCGCATGAATGCTAAAAACTCATTTCATTTTCTTGTGTACGCACAGTCCCGACTCGATGATCGGCCGCGGTATTTCTGTCGGCGTTGAGACAACATAATAGCACCAGCGCCCACCTCTGAGGCCTTGCGCGCGCTTAGATTGGCAAGCACGCACGTTGGCGGCACTGTAGCTTGTAATACACTTTCGAACCTCCAGAGCAGTGATCTCCGTCAGCCTTTGTACGTCATAGCTCATACGCGCCACGAATTCACATGGTAAGGGCGGCGCGGATTCTTTAGGCTGAGGGCTTGCTGGAAGCCAAGAGGTTGTCATTCGATGGTAAACGTGTTATTTACAACCATTCGCAACAAGATCTTGCGACACGCCCTTGAAAAATGTTGCGTACCTAATTGTAGGGCACGCGATACAGTCGCGGTCGTCAACACACAGCGTTAACACTCCTTCAGATACTTTTTTTAAGAAATAGTTATAAAAAAATAAACAAAAGCTGCCGTTCCCGAATTTGTACAAGCATCCGACTAGAAATTCTATGCTGTACACGAAGTTACGCGGAGCTGGAAAGCCAACGTGAACGCCTAAAGAGCACTGCCTTGCTATGCGTGCATTCACTCTGCGAAAGGTCGTCTGCTGCGCTCGAGCATCGTAGGCGGCGCCATGGTCGAGGAGGGAGCGTGAAAGAGAGGAGAAATGAGGAGGAGTGAAGGCGGAGGAGGAGAGTGGCACTACTTTACGAAGTTTCAGGGGCTTTATGACTTCACGCCAGACCGAGAGACGGGGCCCCAGCTCGCGGCATCGATGGTGGTGGCGACGCCTTGCGCGCCGCTGCTGCGGTGCTACCGATAGAGGGCACTCGCTGGTGGGACGTCACGCTAGGAGGATAAATGGGGCTACAGCTCGGCTCCTCGATGTGGTCGGCGCGCTGCCTGGCGCTATGTCGGATGATGCATAGCCATAAGTTTAACAAAGGGCAACCATGTCCACACCATCAGCCGAACGAAGGCGCAGCCAAGGGTATTGCTTTCGCAATCTTCCACGCTTAACCAAGCTAAGCCATCAGCCATTCTTTTTGTCAATCTGTCGGTGGTACACTGTTTGAGTTGTAATAGCTGAGTGACAATATAAACTTATTGCCAAACGTATTCACTTTAAATGTTCTAACGTATGCAGTTGACGGAACTATGGTACCTGTTCTTGGTTCAGAGCTACGAATACGTATACTTTTTCCTATTTTTATACATACCAATTCTTCAAACTTCCTCTTCAAAAATATAAGTGCGAAATCAAAATTCAGCTTCCAGGAGTCAATAAGATAATTTTTTTATAATCTCGAGATAGGGAGGCCCGCGCCTGCTGCCAGCTAGATGGCCACTGGGAGCTGTTGCTCCCAGTGGCCCGGTGTTGCTCCCACATATGAGAGACACTAAAATGTAACTTTTGCTTTAAAATGCTTCAATTTTCATTAAATCTCAGAAACCCGTGTCTCTGTTCTACTTGCATTCGAATTGGCGGCATCGAAGCTCGAGCTAAAGCTATCTCTTAATGACAACTAGAACACCCACCATGCCCGTTTGCTCTCTAATTCACAGCGCTCTCCTGCTGTCTTTTAACGTTGTGCCTCAAATCTTCTTTCTATCGCTCTTTGCGCGATCCTTGTTTTCGAGCTTCTATGTTAAACTACAAGTTTCTGCTCCGTATGGTAGCAGGGGAAGAGCGCAATGATTACACAATGTTCTTTCTAACGGCAGTTGTAAACTAACAGGGGAGAATCTGGTAATATCTTCCGTATGCGCTCCAAACCATTTTTATACCTCTGTATTTTTCGTTCTTATGATCAGTGTCCCATATGGGTAACTGACCTAGATAAACGTATTCCTGCAAAGATCCTAAAGGCTGACTTGCGATCCGGAGTTCTTGTTCCCTTGCAAGGCTATTGAATACCACTTTGAATTCTGAAAAATCATCTTCGACACTGCTTCTACAGTTTATTGATTATTGTTTGCTATTCATCCCCAGTGTTCCTGAACTGGAGAATGTGATCTGCAAATTGCATGTTGTCAGGGTATTCGCCGTTAATACAGACTGCTAAGCTTTCCTAGTCTAACAGCATGGGTATTTCTAAGCATGCAGTGAATAGCGTCGATGATATTGCGTCTCCTTGCCGGACCTCTTTCATGTTACGTAATTTTCTATTTTTCGTGTGGAGAAGCAAGGCACCTATGGAACCTTTGCAGATACTTCGCAAGATACTCACGCATGCTTGCAGTACCCCTTGATTAAACAATGCATCTATGATTGCTAGTATACCTACTAAATTAAGCGCATTTTTATAACCAATGAAAGCCATCTAGAGATGTTCATTGTACTCAATAAATTTCTCATTTACCTGGTTGGTGACATGGGCGTGATCGTATTAGAATATCGTACCGGAAGCAACCCTGTTCTCTTCATTTGTAGAAGTGTTAACTTTATTCTGTTGGAAGTCATCTTGGTTAATATCATAAACATTACTGAAAAGAAGAGAATGGATCCATAATATTTCAATTCTTTAACATATCTTTTCTTATAGATAAGTGTTGTATTGGCATGCTTCCACCTAACTGCAGCACTTGGAGTCAAGAGATATTGTGTATAAAGTGCGCAAATTATTCAAGCATCATGTCTACTCAATTTGTAATTAAGTATACTGTTACTCTATCTTCTCCTTCTAATTCCGATTTGATCACTACTTCCAGTGAAGGAAATGTGGCTGCTCTATAGTACTGTATAGGTCAGTACAGAATTCTTCTGTTGCTTTTACAATACCATCGATATTGCTTATGACATTATCCTACTTATCTTCACTGCGAATATCTTACCCTGCTTTATGCCAAGTTTTCTTCTACTTGATTTCACGGAGCGAAATTTTATTGCGTTAACAATAACATGGATTCGCGAGGCGCATTTTTGCCATCGTCGTGGCCGTAATGTTTCATATAAAGTTCAAGGGTGATAAAATCGTCCACGCGCAACATATGCTACATGTGCGGGTGAAAGCATGCGATGGCGAGCCTATGATAGCGGCTGAATCTCGTGCGCGCACGGGAGGAAAGCCGCGCTGACGTGCGCCGTCTTCCGTCGCACGCAAGGCACCGAGGTAGGGGAGGGTGGGAGGCGGACGTTCTACTCCACGGCTCCTACGTATGGTGCGGCTGTGCGGGCCCTGTGATTCATACGATTTGCGACGGTGACACAGACTTCGCATCTAGGCGCACCGAGGGTCTATAACTTCGTGTGTGCTGTGTTCTCGCCGCTTAGTTCGCTTTGAAGCGACATCACATTTGTTGCTTTAGAGAGCTTAGCCACTGTTGGTATATATATATACATATATATATATATATATATATATATATATATATATATATATATATATATATATCTTCAAGTCACGCAAGTCTCAAGAACAATTCCTACTGAAAACGACAACTCTCGTACCAAGGCCCTTGCACCCGTACACTAGTTACATAATAGAGCGACTCTACCGCATTGTGCATTTTTAGTTCGCGACGCTCCCGTGGCATGAACGAGAGAAACTGGACGACCGTGATATACACAAAACGAGGGGTTCACGCGACGCACGACGTTGCCGTCTTTGAAGCTATGACGGCCAGTGCATTAGAATGACCGTAGTTTTTCGAGGTAGCGGCGCAGCGTAACGCATGTCACGGGCTCAGGTATTTAAAGGTATAACAAGTCGTACACAGCTGAAGCGTAACTGTTCTCAAATGGGCAGAGCCTCCGCGGCGTGTAACTAATCCATTCAGACCGCGGACCACAAACGTGGCGACAGCCGTGGGCGCTCCCACCTCGCTAAGCAGATGACGTAGAGTACAAGCCTCACATATCTAAAATACAACTGCAAGACAGTATAGGATAGTTACTTTCTTTTTCTTTTTGCTAAGTGGGTATACTGTGTGAAAATCTATGAACACAGGATGCAGTGAGCACGCTTCAAACAAGATTTTTCGCCGAATTTGGGCCCTCAACTTTGCAATACCTAAGATGTTGTGAAATTGATAAAGTGTTTTTCATATTCAACTAACGGACGCGCACTGCCACTTATCTTACCACCGATAGCGTATGCGTGGGGTTTGAGCTGAGGAATCAGTTGGAGTGTTTCATGGACTCGTATTCATCTGTGCTGCAAAGTAACCATTTCATAAACGCTACTGCCAATAAAATTTATCTGGTGATGGAAAATATGTAATAGGTGATGTATGTTGCAGTTTGGGTTGTGTAGGGTTCTCGCTGGCTGGGAAAAAAAAATTATTCATACAAGCATTCGAGAGCGCTTGTATTTACGAGCGGTTCCGTAACAAAGAAAAAGAAAAAAAAGGGAATCCGGCATACTGCATATATTTGGAAAGAATGAGACTCTGATCATAGGTACTTTGCAGGGAAGTTAATACTACGCAATTGCTAGAAATATTATTCACACGCTGGGCGCAATGCTGCCCGGTGTCTTGTGCTAACTGTATGGGGCACTGAGGTAATATGCGGCGGATATTTGAGAAATCATTTACGGAGTGTGGAGCGATACATTACTCAGTAGGATTTTCCAAGCCTTGTGGATAATTTTTGAATGCCGTATTTCTACAATTTTTCTGACGTGCAAAGTGAGTACTGATTACTGTGGCCCCTACTCTACATTTGGTTCAAATAGGCGACATGTTATCCGTAGCGTGTACGCACAGTTTATAACTTCTCGGATAAGTTATATTACCTGCGTTGCAGCTCACTCATGCCATCGATGTAAAGTGAACAGGATACGTACTATCGCGTTCAGTACATGAGCTGCAAATTCGACAGCCGTTGCTGGCTTGGTGGGCCATTTCAATACTGTCAAGTTTAAGTAATGCTGGTTGTTCGAAGAGAAAACCTGGCCTTACGGCTTCGCAATGCTTCGTACGTAAATAAATGCATGTGGTAGGAGTCCACAATGGTAGAAGCATATCCAATTCATTAAAAATTATTGTAATTTACTAGCATGCACAACAATGTGCAGTCATACTTTAATTGAAGTTCGCTACATCAAACTGGAGTCTGACGGAATTTAGTATCAGCTGTATGAAGGGTTGTCTGGGTAACATGACGTTGTTAGTGAAAACACGAATAATTATGAGAACTGTACACTATTCGGCTTTCAGTAATGGTATAAGTGCTTTTATCTTGTACAATAATATTGAGTATAATAAGCATTGTGTAAGCAGTGCTTATCTGGTCATACGAAATTCTCTTTATTGCACATGGCTAGCTTTGTATCAGCTAATCAACCCTCGGGAAGCCCGTTCTGGTATTTGCAAATAACGTCATCATCCTCTACATAGATGTGGCTAGAGAATGTAAATTAAGGCGCTTACGTCACCGCAGCAATGAAGAACATTCGAAAATGTTTTACACTGTGCGCAAATGTGAAATGGACCACCACATTTGCAGTAACCCTCGTTGCGCTTCTAATTCTTCCGATGAAGTCGGAAATTTGTGGCGACACCAATGTTTCATCTCAGTAGCTATGTAGCACACGTGGGAGGATGTGAGGTTCAAACTTGCCTGCGCGAATCGCTGTTCGAAAACAGATCAAGCCCTCACTTTTATATTGGTGCGGATCAACAACCTTGAGGAGTCACCAAAAGTTGCTTCCGACGGCAGGATGACAGGATGGTACCATAACCAAGTACTAGACAACATCCAAGTTGATTTCGACAAACTTAGATAAACAAACAGACAAGAAAGGTCCTGTGAACGCTAAAGATGAGGTCGACGTATAGGTTTGTAACAATTATTCGGTCAATAAATGTTAAATATATTGGATTTACTGTTTCTTTTTGATTTTGGTTTTTCGCTCATTTCCTCTCTTACTTTGGTGGCATCTATCGTGCAATTATGTTGTCCTTGTCTTCCTTAGCATCGACACTTGCATGACCTTCTCACTTTTTGAACAAGATACCATTTGTATTGATCCCGAACAAAGTGACGTTTATGTGCAATGCGGTTAACATTCAGATTCAAATTTATTGGCTCCTAAAAAAAAGTAATTACAACATTACAATTATGCAGACGAGGGTCCCAAAGTGAAAGAACTGTAGTGGGACCCTCGGTTAATAATAACAACATTGATGGTGATATCAATTGTTAGCAAATAAGCGTTATTACAAACAAGATCTACAGATCAAATACATCATTAGACATGTCATTTACAATCAAACACGAAAAAGTACGTTATAAAAGAAAGTCGGAAATAAGCATGGATGAAATACAAGAAATGACATGTGAGAGAAAAGTCGAAGGTACACCCTCAGATCGTAGTTAAGTTATCGCAGGAAATGATGCTTAATGTGATTTTTGAAGATTTCAAGAGAAGTACAGTATTTTATAGTTGATAGTAATTCATTCCAATGAGAAATTGCAGCGAAGGAAGATGTTTTTTTTTCCCTAAGTGGTGTGAACCACGGGTAAAAAGAAATTGTTGTTAGCCGCAAATCCGGTTATGCTTTTATTCTGCAAAAGGTCAACTGCAATGGATAGAAACGTAATGTTATTACGAAACAACTTGTGGAGTAAGACGAGTATGTTAAACTGGAACAAATTATTAATAGGCAAGATATTATACGCACGCAGTAAGAAAGAGACATTGGATTGCATGGAGCTAGAAGTGATAATGCGTATTGAGTGATTTTCGATATGTTGAATTTATGATAAGTGACAAGCGTACGTGTTGCCCCATGAAACAATGCCGTAATTAATGTGACTATGAGTGAACGCTTAATACAACGTTCGAAGAGCCTCACGAGAAAAAGAAGGGCGAGCTTTGATTAATGCACGCATACCAAACGCAGTCTCTTGCTTGAGATGTTGGAAGTGAGAGTGAAATGTAAGGTTAGGGTCAAGATGCATACCAAGAAAAGTGGCATCGGTGCTAACGGGAATTGAATGACTTCCAAGCTTTACTTGGAAATCATACCGATATTAAGTCTAGTTTCGCTCGTATCATTAATTTACCTACTCAGCCGCTAATTCTTAATTCTTGTGAGCACTGTCGAAGCCGGCTACTAGACACCATGGCCGCGCGCGAGTCCTGCTTAGTCGAAATGAACTCGCTCAATTTACAAAATGTGTGCCGTAAGGCGGCTTCGCCTTACCACGTCTGTATCTACGGCGTTGCATTCTCTAGAGGGACATATTGCAATTTGGTTAATATTCGATTGCATTGGATGGAGGATATGTAAGTTATACTACATTAACCTCTGGCAAACTTTTTCAATGCAAAGCTAGATGGAGAAACCGTGTGTATTACATGCTATCTGTTTTCCTTTGATTATTAGGGACGTACAAAGTAATAAGGAAACGAAATTCAGGCTTTGCTCATGGAACGCGCATATGGCTGCATACATTGTCCGCATGTTGACCCTGAGTGTTTCTTATCTCATCGGCGGAGTCACTGAGAAGTTGGCCTCGAAAACCACTGGGAAGAAGGTTATGTGTTTAGAACGACTAATTTTCTTCTTCCGTTATTCTGAACATCCGTGAAATATCAAGAAAATCTGCATTTGGAATAGTCGATCAGTAGGTCATGGTATCCGAGGTAGGTAGTATGTCCGCCCATTCTTGTCTCATTGCTCCTTGCAATCTCCGCGGTACCGACGTGTGAGCTTGCATCACGTCTCCGTATTTGGATCTCTCTACCTACATAAGCTACATGCTTGATTGTTTCGTCCGTGCCTACTCGCTTACGACTTAACCACCCTGGTATTCGGCTGTTCGTCGGTAACCATTGAAATAATTTTGTTATCGAGCGTAACAAGAGTTGTAATTCTTAAAACACTGCTCCTAGATCTCTTTATTTGGCATATGAAATAAAAACATCTGCCCTCTGCAGGCTATCAGTGGCCATGGCACTGTGCGCTGGGCGACGATATCGCGGGTTCCGTTAATCGCCGACATATTTGAATCCCGATGCGGGTGAAACATAAAAACGCCTTTTATTCATATTTAGGCTGCCTTTAAACAAGCCCATATTTCACAGTCCTGCAGTAGGGCGTCCGCCGAACATGTACAACAATCTATTGCTATTTGTGTTATGCTTTGATCCCTGCCCCCCCCCCCCCCCCAACTACACAATGCCTTGTGTAGATCAAGTGTAAATAAAATAAACAAAAAGTGCGCAATAATTATGTGAGTAAGTCGTGGAAAGAACAACTAAAACAGTCATCAACGCGACAAAAAAAGAGAAGACACACTGTTATATTGATTGACTATCCACCACGTTGACTTCTAAGTGATATTTTTTTACATAACAGGTAGTTACACGATTATTTATGGTTCAATAAAGTATAAATTGTGGCGCGTTGGTTTAGGTTAACCAAATGAACTTGCAGTGCAAAAGACGGACCACTAGAGAAGCAGCAATTACGTACCTCCTTTTCATTTCTTGCTTGTGCGGTGGCGCTGCAATCCAGTGTGGCTAACTTATACATTTATACATTTACATATACATATAGCTTATATAACTTAACTTATATAACTTATATAACTTATACATTTATACATATACATTTATACATTACGCATATAGGTGCAGATTCAAAGCGAGAATGCTGTCCGACGTAGTCGCACAAATGTACTACGTTGTACAGGGGAACGCCAATGTGTGCGCACCACAGCTACCTCTTTAAGCACAATTGTACTCGTTCAATTCAAAGAACAAGGCCCATAGCCTTCTCGTCGTCTTTTCTCGATAGCACATACTTTTTTTTTAATTTTGTGGGATAGTTTTCGTAATGTAAATCTTTACTTAATGACTACTTATAGCAAGGCGCGTCAAAGCTGCCGCAAAGTTGCCTCAAGGTTTGTAGACGCATAGAACACTTTCCCTGCTAGAGGAAGCCAAGCGAAGCGTATAGTGTACTGAAGGGCCCTTCGGCACAGCTTCGAAACAAAACTTCGTTGATGAAAAATTATGTCAAGCTGGCAATAGACGTACGGCAGCTCTTGTTTAATTAGTAACGGATGGCAGGTCACTGTCGTCTAGCACCGCAATTCATACGCACGCTCCAATGCCCAAATTCCATGGCTCGGCGGAAGCATGCCCACGCACCTTTCTTTTCTTCGCCTAAAACTGCTAGTATACACTGTGCTGCACAAGAAGGATAAAGGGGACCCGAAAAGGAGGGGGTAGTGTGTAGTTTCTCGAGGCTGTTCGGTGAAAATTTGCTGCGGACATGCTGTAATTATACTGTCCTGCTGCAATGGATGCCACAAAGCGGGTAGCTGTCCACGTGCTGGCATCCTCGACTAGACCGGCGTGCTTTGTTGTTGCATGGCAACGACGCGTGACCTTTGAGCGGTACTGCTGCGATATTGCAGTAAGAATTGCCTCGGCTGTTTCGAGACAAGGCGCTGCAGTCAATGACATTTAAGGATGTTTGGTGGAGACGTTCGACTTCCTCAATTTCTAGCCGCTTCCTACCAATGCACTCCGAAAAAAAAAACGAAAGTAAAAGATTATCTGACAAACAACGTACGAGCTCAATGAGAGCAGCATTCCGGGCAAGTTGGTAATCCACTACTTAAATGATATTGCCCGACAAAAAGAAACGACACGCACGTGAGAGAAGACGACCATTAAGTTAATTTCTAGTTCAACGGGCCCTTTTCTAAATGTTTTTCGTGATCCCTGTGCCACTGTTTCCCTCATTGCCGCCATCATTGCGCTAGGTGTGTCGTCTTCTCTCACGTCCGTGTCGTTCTCTTTTTTTTGTCGCGCAATATCATTTAAGTAATCGTAAGGGCCTCGACTATTCTGGAAGCATTATTAAGTGAAACATCCATTAGTTTGATAGCAATAGGCCATCATGCAGCCCTAACGGTCTTCTTAGGACACGGATCTCTTACTAATAGCGAACCCTTGACCGTTTTCAATAAGCAAGCGTTTTGAGTATTAGAAGCTGTGCGCATGATAGCCACGAATACCATTCAAAGATATAAATTAGGAAATTGAAAATTTCTTTATATGCAGACATCTTTTTTCATAGTTACTTAAAATTGAAAATTGCATAAATGAACGAAGAATGTGGTCGAAACCTCCATTACCTAGAACAACCAGAAGAAACGCTGGGAGGCTACATTTAACTGCTTCTTTTGCACGTGTATCTGAACGCTTGTTCCGCTCTTTTTCCGAGTTTGACGTAATACTTCTGCGGACGCCCGCAAGGTGGAGAGGAGTACCGTATTTACTCGATTCGAAGCAACCCCTTTATTTCACGATCGCGATGCCCAAAGTGAGGGGGGGTGCTTAGATTCGAAAAAATCTAGATTGACCCCCCCCTCCCTCTTTTCGCTACGACATCACGAGGAGATGGGTGCGAGAAACAACATTTTAATTTGCAAACATTCACAAAAAAATTGGTGCAGACAGTAAACCCACTGCTTGTGTAGGCTGCTCAGTCACTATCACTGCCACACGAGTTCGTCGCACCGCTCGAACCGCTGCTCCCAGTATCCCACAGCAGGTCGTCTTCCGATCCGTAGAAGTTGTTTGTGATCGAGCAATTCCTAAATGATTTGACCACAACGTCCACTTGGACCCTTTACACGCGTCCGAAATCCACTTTGTGATGGTTGATGGGGACGCTTTCTGCAGCTTTCCCGTCGGCGTCTTCTTGGAGTCATGGTTTCGCTCCCACTCGTCGTACACCTGTCGGAGATTGGCTTTGAAGGCCTTGTTGACTGAAACGCCAAGGGGTTGCAGCACTGGCGCCATGCCACCCGGAATCCTAACCTCGTCGCTATTGATGTTCCGAAGCTTTGTCTTTACCTCCGGGGTCAGATGGCCGCGAAACGCGTCCAACAGAAGCATCGACCGCGTGCCTGCAGGTCCGCCCAGCTATGACTCCAGAGTGAGCAAGCGCATTTGGCGACCTTGGCTACGCGCTCTTTCTAACGAATAGGGGGGTGCTTAGATTCGCATGCAAACATTTTTTCCTAACTTTTTCGAGAAAATAGAGGGGCGGTGCTTAGAATCGGAGGGTGCTTAGAATCGCAAAAATAAGGACTTAACAAAGGAAAAATGGGACCATCGGTTGATAAATTCGACTTCCACCGCCATCTGCTAGCCGCTTGGTTAGCTCAGATTGTAGAACGGCTGCCCCGGAAAGGCGGTGGACCCGGGTTCAAGTCCCGGACCAGGACGAATTTTTCAACTCCGAAGCTTTTCTTTTGAGGGCCCGTATGGGGTTCCCTTGTAGCACTTAGCTACGTTTGAATGGATGCCTCATTGTCCCTTTATTAAGTTTTTCGACAGCATCTGCAAAACGACGTGACAGGTTAAGTGAGAAAGTTCTGGTTTAGCTGTGTTTTTCATGATGTTCTACATAGAAATAAATTCGCTGCTACACTATAAAAGAACACACAACAACAACAAAATATATACATGTATATATATATATATATATATATATATATATATATATATATGTGTGTGTGTGTGTGTGTGTAGTGTAAGGAAACGAAGGTGCACACTTACGAAAATTGCATCTTTAATGGTTTTAACGTTTCGGCCGTGGCACGGCCTTCGTCAGCAGATATATATAGATATATATATATATATATATATATGAAGGAAGGGGATTTACTGAGGGGCGCAAATTTTTTTTTTATGAGTCATAGCATAAGAAGCCAACAAACGCTGACACCAAGGAAAACATAGGGGCATTGCTTGGGCCTAATACATGAAATAAAGAAACGATAAATTCATGGAAATGAAACTGGATGAAAAATCAACTTGCCGCAGGTGGGAACCGAACCCACAACCTTCGCATTTCGCGTGCGATCCTCTACCAATTGAGCTACCGTGGCGCTGTTTCCCCATCCACTTTCTTGGGTACTTATGTGTACTAGTAGAACCCTGGGAGTTTAGCCAGCGTCACCACCCACAGACCTTTGCGGCGGACGATGAACGTCCTTTTTGCCGCAGGCGTTACGAGAACGTGATCTTTTTTGGGTGAAGGCAACTGGTCAATAAACCCACATATGCTACCTGAAGGCATCAAAGTTGCCGGATTCGACACCCTCGTTATGTAATAAACGAGAAGAAAGGGGTTAACCGAGGTAGGCGATTGGACGTGGACGTAGGGAATCATTAAAGCGGAAAATATGATTTGCATGCATGGATCGATGGATGGATGGATGGGTGGGTGGATGGATGGATGGATGGATGAAAAACTTTATTAGGCTCTTTTAGGGCGCACCCTAGTGCGCAGCGTGCCGCTCCCACGTCGGGAAAGAGAGGCCGAGCCTCTCCGCCGCGTCGTAGGCCCGTTGGACAGCCCATAACTGTTCTTCGAGGTTGGGGCTGTGTAGGACCGCATCCCAGCGTAAAGAAGTGTTGCTTTCATCGCCGCGTAACGCGCGACATCGCCATGTAGTTTGCATGAATTCTAAAAGAACTCGCCATTCTGACCCTGTGAAAATAGGCGTCCAGAGAGAGAGAGAGAGAAACAACTTTATTTAGTCGCCTGCAGAAGGACCCCATAGCTACATGGCGCCGCGATGCGGGCCCTGACGTCATCTCAGCGAGTGGTCTCTGCTCAATTCCAGCGCGTGTTACTCCCGCGGTCGGTCGCCCTCAGGGACAAACTTCCGTCGGTTTCGCTCGACCTTTGCCTTTCAAGAGCCGCCGAGACCTGCTCGATGGCCCAGGTTTGGATTTCGTGGTCGTAGCATTCCGCCGCAGCCGCGAGTCGAGGTGGCATCGTTGTACTTTTCGAAGCTTCGTCGAGGAACTTGGTGCAATCCCATATGATGTGCGTCATGGTGGCCCTCTCCCACTGGCACACGCGGCACACACCACTCACATGTACTTTGGGGTACAGATAATTCATTAACACTGGGGTGGCTAAGGAACCAGTTTGTAATTGTCTGAACAGTACCGCCTCCGCTCGGCCTAAGCCCCGGGTGCGCGGGTGGGAAAGTTCTTCGAGCCAGGCGGTGAAACTATGTAAGTTAGTTAAACGTCGTCATGCGGTCTTTGGCACTACACCACGTTGGACGGTCGTTTTCAGTGGCGCGGTTGGTTCGCGCTCGCGCAGCTGCGTGTGCCGCCTCGTTGTGGTTATCGTGCTTCTCCGACGCATCGTTGCTCGCGTGCGCCGGGAACCACTTGATTTTAACATACCTATTCTCTCGTTGCAGGTCAACCGAGCACAGAACGCGCACTGCCTCACGGCACACTTTGCCCTTGGCATAATTTCGCACTGCATTTCGCGAATCACGCAACACGGTTTTGCACCCGGGGTCGACAGTGGCCAGGGCAATGGCCACCTCCTCCGCCTGACACGCCTCTCGGACCCGTAAGCTCGCCAAAAACTGATCATAACCACCGCTACAACTGCTCAGGGGTGTATGTAATGCTTTATGGCTTTAGAGTAATAGTGGTAGTGCAATTTTAGAATAATGATAGGAATGAGAGTAATTGTAATTTTGATAGCAAGCTGCCAACCATAACGGTGCTGCAACAAGATTGAAGTCACTTGCTATAGGCTGGTAATTTCATATACGAAAGGTTATGTAGTCACCACCCACGTCAGCTTTCGTCATCGCGGCCGCCTGAGCACCAGTAATCTTTACCGGAAAACGTATGTGGGAAGCGCTACGTGTTTCGCATTGCTATAAAGAGCAAATTATCATCAGGTATATTGTAATAAAGCTGAGATGCGTCAATATGACAAGGTAGCCTCCTTGTTTATTCTCACTTCTTCCTTCTCTTCTCCCCCACCTTTCCTGTTATTCTTCTCCCTTACACTCCCCCTCTTTTAAGCCTCACCCCTCCTGGGGTGATACGGAAGGACGCTGTTTAAAGCTGCAACCTCTAATTGTCATCTGTTCATACACCCAACAGTCTTCAGTACGCCTTGCTGCACACATGTTTTCGCCACCTGGAACGGACCAAGAATTTTTACGTCGGTTCCTGGTAGTCCCTTTCGGACAAGAACAAGGTTGCTTAACTTGATATCAGGTATGTGCTCCCGATGCCTCTTGTCGAACTAGCGCTTCATCGCTCCGCGATACCTGCTGCGCTCCTCGGTGGTTTTGAGCCGTTCAGTTAGCTGAAGTTTGTCAGAAATTCCAAGCTACTGGTCGGCGGACAGTTTCGGAACTTCACCATATGCGGCAAAATGGGGGCTACATCCAAGGCTTGTGGTATGTGTCCGGTTATGGTGTGCAACGGCTGCTTCTAGGCAGCACTTCCATCCTCCTCGGAAATTTGGGCGCATGGTCATAAACTGCTTTATATTACGGATAACTCTCTGCGTCAATCCATAGGCTTGGGGGTGATACGGAGTGCAGCGCCGAATCACAACCCCACGAATATCTGCCCACTGCTGAAATTTCTTGCTCATGAATGCGCGTCCGTTGTCATAGACTAGAACTTTCAAATTCAAAAACATCGCTTGCTCAAGGAGCGCAATAGCACTATTTGTATCTTGTTTTCTAAGGCGTGCAGCTACCATTCTTGTGCATTGGTCGATTTCCACTAGAAATGACTGTGTTTGGCGTACACCTTCGCTCTCCTTTTCTAACTCGGCAAAGTCCACATGCACTACTTGCAAAGGTGCGTCTGAGTGACGCGGTAATACGAGCTCGTCGGGCCGTGGCCGGTACTTTGCCTTATTGACCTGGTACAAGTGACATGACCGAACGTATGTGTCTATGTCTCTCTTCATATTGTTACGTGTAGAAAGATACTGACGAAAGAGGCTATTTGCAGGCTATTTACGCTGAACTGGAGCACCAGGCCGACATTCACTCGCGCCAAGGGCACAGACCCACTTCGTCATCGTTCTCGCGGCGGCTCGTCTCTCGGGTATCTACCGATAATATCGTAATAATATTCTTCCTTGTGAACCTTCGTAGAAGTTTATTGTAGGTTCGCCAGAAACCAACTTGACCACCAGAGTCGGGAGTGTCATGGTACATGTGGAGCACTTTTGGAATGAGAGTCTCCAGCACCACGAACCTTCCTTTGGCAAACTGTAGACTTTCGGATCCTTCCCAACGTTTCGTCATGTTTAACACTTCATGCATAACTTTGACCGCCAGTCTGCATAACGCATTTGCATCCGTCAACCCGAAGCCTGCCCGGTGGATGACCTCAAAATCATACTGCTGCAGTTCGTTTATCCAGCACGCCAGCTTTCCTGTTGGCTCCGAGTGACTGAGGAGATAGGTCAGAGCCTGATGGGCCGTATACAGTTTGAATTTTCTGCCGTCCATGTACGATCTAAAGTATCAGATTGCCATAAGGACGGCAAGGGCCTCCTTCTCCGTCGTAGAGTAGTTGAGCTGAGAAGCGTTAAAGGTGTAGGAATAGTACCTTACGGGACGAAGTTGTCAATTTAGTGGAAAACTGCAGTCCCTCTGATACAGCACTTCCCCTGTATCATAATGTGATGCGTCTGTGTTCATTTCGAACGGCAGGCTGAGGTTACGTAGAGTTAGTACTGGGCCAGACGAGATGGGACGCACTAGTACGTGATAGGCTACTTCACAATCATCGGACCAAATAAAATGAACATCCTTTTTTGTCAGCTCGGTCAGGCACTTTGTCATCTTTGCAAAGTACTTGATGAAAGCCCTGATGCTGCCTGCTAGTCCAAGGAAAACACGCAGCGAATGAAGGTCGTGCGGCTTCTTAAGTGTGAAAATCCGATGTGTAGACTTTTGCTTGGTACTTTTGGTAGCACCGTCCAACACTCTACCGAGAAAAAGGACCTTCGGCTGAAATAAATCACTCTTTTTTTCATTTGTCCTCAGATCGGCATTACTGAGTGCTTGTAAGACCTTTGCCAGGTGTTCGGTGTGCTGCTGCTCAGACCTAGAATACACAAGTATGTCATCAATGTAAACATTGCAAACAATTCCGATGTATGGCTTTAAAACATTGTTCATCATCTTCTAGAACCATGCGGGTGAGTTCTTCCAGACAAAAGATAGCCTGTTATATTCGTATATCTCGAATGGTGTCACGAAGGCGGAAAACCTTTTAGTCTCCTTTGACAGTGGCACTTGCCGGAAGCATTTGCACAGGTCTAAGCGAGAAAAAATCTTTCAGCCGCCGGTTTCATTGATGATTTCGTCGATAAGTGGCACTGGAAAGGGAAATAAGTCAGTCTGTTTGTTGACTTGCCTGTAATCAGTACAGAGACGGAATGTGCCATCTCCTTTAGGAGCTATAGTGATCGGAGAACCTAAGGCAGAGGTTGATGGGCGGATTTCACCACCATCGAGCATCTTCTGTATTTCTTCCTTCAACCAATGCCTCTTCCCTCGCGACATATTGTAAGCCTTGCGTTTCACTACAGTCTTCTCGCGAAGTTGAAATTGTACTTCAAACTTTGATGTGGCCTTCGGATAGCCCCGACGCATATTAGCTCTGCATACAGCTTAATAACGACCGTCGCTGTAGTGGCATTCCGTTGATGTTCAGCAAGTGAAACCAAACATATTTGGCGGTCACCTCCAGTAGTTTAGATGGTCAGATGTAGATGTAGGTAGATGTAGATAGGTAGATAGGTGGATGTAGATAGGTAGATGTAGATGGTCAGATGGTGTAGATGGTGTAGATGGTCATATCCATCTCAGTAGAGGTTAAGTCGTAGCTGTTGCATGACTGGGCGAGACAAAAGCAGCTGATATTTTACTTCATTTTGTACGAGAGCCTTAGTTAAAGTGCTTTTTCCTTTATACGTGATCCACACTTCCTCCCACTCATTATACGTCTGTTTCTTGCCGTCGTAACCATACACTCTCACAGGATAATCTTCCACAATGCTTAGGTCCGGAATTTCGCTCTTGTTTACAATTGTTATCGAAGCTCCACTATCTACTAAACCCTTGACGTCTCTTCGATTCGCTTGCACAGAAATGTCCAAAAGTTTTGCACAATCGGTAAAAAAGATGGTCTGTTTAAATCAGAGAGGGGGACCTCCCGATATCATCTTGGTCTCGTGTTTACATCGCAGTGTTTAATTTTCATTGGATGAAGTTCTGTAGCCGTTAGAATCCCACTCTTAATGCTTAAAACTGCATAAATAGTTCATATTTGTAAGCAAGTCATCAACAGTATGTGGAGTTTGTAATTGTGCCTCGCGCTGCATGCTCTTTGGCAATCCTAATATAATCAGAGGTACGAGCGACGAGTCCGTTAACGTGGGGTCAGCAATATATAGGAGCCTTCTCTTCTCAAAAAAGTAATTTGCCAGAGTGCCGGAATTATATTTGAAGGCTATAGCGCTGTCCCAGCTCTGGAGTTTATTCTCAGAGAAAGACGTCAAAAAATTGGCTCTCCCCTCAGCCCATGGCCGGTGCGCTTTTTCGGTGATTCTCTAGTCATGCCAGTTTTTTGCGGTGCCTCCTAGTTACAAGCGCATATTAATAACCTTGTCAAGGTCATGTCGCCACCAATTTTGGTCGCACGCGTGCTCATAACTCAGCCAAAATTGTGCGTTTGCAGGTGACGAACCGTCGTAAACATCCGGTTTTACCGGTTCCAACGATGGGCTTCGAGAATGCTGGAGGCCGTTTTTCGCCACGAGCTCTAGTAATTGTTGCTGGTGTTCACTGTTTCCCTGCTCGAGTTCGATTATATTATGAAAAATGTCTTGCGCTCTTTCAAATATTCGGCCTTGTTCACTCATGTTGGCCGTACACGGTTACGCTGTACCGCCGATAGCAAAAGGTCGTTCGTGAGCGTTTTGAACAAGGAATCAGTGGTCACCCGCAGCAGCGAAACGTCCTCCATGGAAAAGGCTTGCAATGCTTGTGTGTCTGTCCCTGTCCGTACAGATTTTCATAATGTCCAAGCGAATGGTCCTCCGTGAAACGAAGCAGATGAGGTGCGCAACACAGGTTCGAATCCTGTCCTTGACTGCACCAAATTTGCAATAGAACGGAGATACGTCACTATGACAAGGTAGCCATCCTTGTTTATTCGTACTTTTTCCTCCTCTCCTCCCCCCACCTATAGTGTTCTTCTGCCTTACATACATGATTCGGGTGCTTATTTTGAGATTTTTTTGTGTTTATACGTATGCTGTTCTGTATGCCGTTCTGTATGCCGTATGTGATGCGCTTACGAAGAAGATGTTTTAATCATCGTTGGAAGAAGACGATGTTCTGGCCTTCCCTCACTGTCTACCATCTTGTCAGCTGATATAATTATTGTCAATATTCTGTAAATACACGTCTGGCTGTTTTAACCTCGTAACATTTTTGGTGGAGGTTGCGGGATCATTACGAAGACGGATTTATGCAGCGGACGCTCCTTGGCCGCATCTACAATGCCAGCTCAAGGCGAGGATGCTTCGGACCCGTCGGCACCCACGCCCACCGTCATTCTAGCACAACCCCGCGACCCAAGAAACTTTTCTGGCACCGACGACACTGATGTTGAAGACTGGCTTCAACTTGCGGCAACTTGAGTGGGTGAGCGCCAGCAACCACTGGGTCCAGACCATCATGCTCACTAATTTGATATTTTAGCTCATGGGCTAACGAGGAGGAACTTACCAGCTGGGCCATTTGAGAACAGAAACTCAAAGATTTGTTTGGCAAGCCTGTTAGACGTCAGCGCGCCGCCCCAAAAGACCTTGCTTCGCGTGTCCATACATGCACTGAATCCTATCGCACGTACATCCAGGACGTGCTCGCTCTGTGCCGCAAAGTGGATCCGAAGATGTCCGAACCTGATAAGGCTGCACGTGTCATTAAGGACATAGCAGATGATGCCTTCCATCGCCTTGTCTTCGGTCTTCGTGAAATTCGACCCCCTGGTCCTTCCACCCATCTCACGGCCCTCAAGCTGCTCCTCTTATCGCCACGCAAACGCAGCCCGCAAATTCTGGTGACACTTCTCTTCCTACCCGCTCTAGCCGCTCTCCTTCGCCACGTACCGCTTCTCCCGATCGCCCCCATCTCGCCGATCACCGTCCCCTAGCTCCTTCCGGCGCACCCTTCCGAAAAACTAACGGGTGCAGCACCCGGAGGTGATGCTGCCAAACCGACCCGACGCAAAAATCCTCTTTTGACCTTTCCTACACATTGAAACCTGATTAACGTGAACGTTGATGGTGTACCTGTTACGGTTCTGATTGACACTGGCGCGCACGTATCTGTGATGAATGCTCAGCTTCGGAATCGTCTCAAGAAAGCGCTAACTCCTGCCCCTTCGCCTGTGGTCCAAGTTGCCGATGGTGGAACACCAGCCGTTATTGGCATGTGTCCGGCTCGCGTGAGTGTCGCCGGACATCATACTTCTGCTTTATTTTATGCACTAGAGCACTGGCCCTCACGACCTCATCCTGGGCCTTGACTTTCTGTCTACACATGTCGCTTTGATAACTGTTCCGCTGGTGTTGTGCAACTCACTCTACCTGCTGCTATTAACCCTCCCGATAGTGCTCCGATACGGTTATGTTCCACAGAGCATATTCACCTGCCTCACTGTGCCGTTACCTACATAGGTGTCTCCCGCATTCCACCAGTACCAGACGGTGACTACATCGTATCGCTTAATCCGGATGTCCTGTTCGCGCATCACTTCGCTTTTCCTCACACCGTCGTTAAAATTTCGGACAACACGCCCGGCCTTCTGCTTGTGAAATTCGGACTCTGTACATAAGCACTCCCATGCGGAATATCCCTGGCGCAAATGCCGCCAGCCAGAGGCTACCACATTTCGGCTTTAACTTGTGACAGCTCCTCGTGTTCAACTGTTGCTACGCCCCATGTCCCTTCAGACTTGAATGCCCTAACTAAAATGATTGCTCCCGACCTTCCTCCACAGCGTGCTCAAGAGCTACGTTGCCTCCTTGCCTCCTACTGGGACATATTCGACCTTGGAGAGCGCTCTCTAGGACAAAAATCTGTCGTATAACATCGAGTAAACACCGGTGATGGGAGCCCGATCCATCGGCGACCCTACCGCGTCTCACCTACTGAGCGACATATCATCCAACACGAGGTTGACAAGATGCTTTCTCGAGACATCATTTTGCGTCGATTATCGACACCTCATCAAGGTAACAAAGAAAGATGTTTATCCGCTACCACGCATTGGCGATTCCCTGGATTGCCTACATGGAGCACAATATTTTTCATCCATTGACCTTCGCTCTGGCTACTGGCAAATTGCCGTCGATGACATGGACCGCGAGAAGACAACTTTATTACTCCCGATGGCCTGTATCAGTTCAAAGTGATGCCTTTTGGTTTATTTAATGCCGCGGCCACATTTGAACGAATGATGGACGCCCTCCTACACGGTCTCTAGTGGTCCATCTGCTTCTGTTACCTGGACGACGTGATCATTTTTTCTCCGACTTTTGCGACACACCTCGAACGCATGTCGACGATCATATCTGTTTTCCGTCAGGCGGGGCTACAACTAAATTCGTCCAAGTGCCACTTCGGTCGTCGTTAGATTTCTTTGCTCGGGCATCTCGTCGATTCTTCTGGTGTACGCCCTGATCACGATAAAGTACGGGCAGTGAAAGCCCTTCCCGTGCCAACATGTGCCAAGGATGTTCGCAGCTTCTTCGGCCTTATCTCCTACTTCCGTCGGTTTGTCTGAAATTTTGCCAACGTTGCGCGTCCTCTCAATCAGCTCCTCAAGAAAGACACTGCATTCATTTGGGGCCCTGAGCAAGCTGGTGCTTTCACCGGGCTGATTGGGCAGCTTACGTCCCCGCCCATTCTCGCTCACTTGGATGCGTCAGCTCGAACAGAAGTACGTACCGATGCCAGTGGCCACGGTATTGGAGCTATCTTGGCGCAAAACAACAAGGGCGAGAACGTCTTATTGCCATGCATATATATATATATATATATATATGTGTGTGTGTGTGTGTGTGTGTGTGTGTGTGTGTGTGTGTGTGTGTGTGTGTGTGTGTGTGTGTGTGTGTGTGTGTGTGTGTGTGTGTGTGTGTGTGTGGTCACCTATAAGCTGCGCAGCTCTTTCAATCCCCAAAAGCACCACTCGACAGCGTAGGGCTTGTGCAGAAAAAAAAGAAGCACATCGAAGGACGCGGAATGTGTGGTCATTATAAGCTCCGTTTAATGACTGAAAAAGAATGTTCACGGTTATCTAACAAGTCGTGTACCAATACTAATCAAGTGGCAATGAGACCAAAACCACTACGGTCGCCTACTCGTTGCAGCGCTTGTGATCGCGATGCTTCTGCCAGCTGCGCCCTGCTTTCCTAACCAGCTATTCGGCGTATCGATTGAGTCCCGCCCACTTCTGCCGCCTGGGTCACACGCTTGCTGTTATCGACCGTGCGACATGAAATAGCCTCGGGCGCCTCCACAGAAACACACTCATCTGCCACTCTGACACCAACCGGACGCCATAAATAATCGTACATCATTTTTTCTTCTGTAGCTTGCTCTACTGTTACATGCAGCAATCAGTACCTCCGTAGCGTTTGTGGATGTGGGGTTAGTGCAGCCCTAAGAAAGAACAGCAGTTTACGAGATGCGCTTATATTAAATCGTGAATGTTTGTTTTTCTGATAACCCTAACTAAACTGGCTAACCATTCTATCAATGTTATCGCTTGGCACAAGACGCGCCTTTCTGTATCATAACTTTCTCGAATGTTGCTGCCTACGATTGCCTAAGATTGCCTATGATTCGCAAAGCGAATAGAGGTGTACTTTCTGGAAGATGTGCCTGGCCTTAGCGATAATGGTGGAATTTAAGATAAGCCATGAATGAATAGCAAGTTGATCAGGTTACCGCGATCGCAACCCGTGCTCGTCGCTATCATCGTGCTAGAGTGTTACTTTTTCTCGGAGCACAATTCAGCCAATAAGTTTTCAGTTCCGTAACTTGCATTTGTGTCAGGAAGCGCCTTGTCCTGTCTGTATTCCTTCATGTGTGTAGTCAATTTTGGAGCTTATTCTATTGTAAGTTTTGCATTTGTGTCACCGTCACTACAACCTGCCAATATGCCCTCTTGGAATACAGCAATGTATTTCTGACAGTAGAATTCTTCGGCAGTTTTTCAGAATGTCGTAGCGTCTATTCGAAAATGGACAGCCTCCATCAGTTTTTATTACACAAATATATGCCGGCAGCCAAAACAGATTCTGGTGTGGATATATTAATTATTTGGAATGCGTTCTCAGCGTTTGGGTTTATCTTTTCGGTGACTGTGCCCCGCCATGGAACCCTCTTGTAAGGCCCAGAATTTTCATTTTTAATGTATTGGAATGATGCCTGCAAAAAACTTTATTTGTGCGACTTTTGCTTCTCCCATGTCATTTAGTGTTTTTGACAGCCTTGTCAATGACAAATTTTTATGTTTAAGGTACAACCTGTGATGAGTCCTTTACAACTGGTACTTTTGCATGTGTCTACGCCAAATTTTCTTCAATACCTTTACTTATTCTTTTTTGCATCTTCCCACAATTTTTCCGCAAATATTTATTTACCATTTATAGAATGTATCCCTTCTTTTATGGAAATGTTGTTTGCAACCAGACTCTAAAGTTGTTGACAGGCTTTCAATGCAGTTTTTTAATGTTCATGCAGTAGTGATGTCAAGTTTATAAGTGTAAGTTGTTCGTAATAGCTGTTTTTCTTGTACTACTCAGCAAAACAGTAGCATAACACATTGCGAAAGAAATGCTTCAGCGTAATAATGTGCGTCTTTGGTTGAATATATATAAACATTGATATTCAATATATTCCATTTCTATTTCACTTCTATGAACTAACAGTTAATATTTGCCTACCTAAACAATAGATATGCCGACCGTGTACTGGGAAAGTCAAGTTATACAGAAAGATAACAAATAAACACAGGTTCCGGTTTAATAGAAAACATTGCGGCTGACGGACACGCGGCTGGCGCTAGTTCAAGTGACTTTTTAGTTTTGTTAGAACTTAAGCATTTACATATTAGTCTTCAAGGCTGATGTAGGGTTTAAAGGACTCTGCACTTGAGAGCCAAGTGTGAGAGGTACACACTTCGACTTATGTCAACGCAGACTGGACAAGAATGTCCCTAATCGTCTTATCTCTCAGCACACCTCGATATACTATGTAGGCATGGCACATGCATTGTTACAGAATGTGGTCAGTTTGATAATCGACAGGGTTCTTACGGACGGAAGCGATAGTTGTTGATCCTAGGTTTCCCGAGGATCGAGTATTTGGTGCTAAGGCATATGTCTTGCACGCCTTTAGGGCTGTTGGTGTAATCGTGATATCTCTCTGAGAAACATGACGCGAAACACTAAAGCTGACGCGGAGAGCTGCTTGAAGAAAAATTACCTCGTCATTTTTGCACATGTAACTGTGCTTTTCAAAATAGCAACTGCGACCCCAGTCTGAGGCCTGTCTACGATGCGGGACAATGGTGTGGATGATACAGTCATCTGAGCTGAAAAAATTTCCGAAATTTTTCTCTAGACTCTGAATGTATTGAATTTACATACTAATCTCTGAATGTCTTCTATTCATTTGGCTTATCTCATTTAACACGCCGTGACGCAACTATTTCTACGTGGAGGTTGCTACTCTATATGTCTGCACCATTTCGGCCATTAAAATTTTCTTCCTCTCGGCTCTTGAGAAATATAATCTGAGGTTCAGTAAAGTGGAAAGTTGGGCTAGTTGGTGAGTGTTCATCATACCTTGCTGGTGAAGCAGCGCACTGACAAGGACACAGTGAAGACAAACAGGAAAAGACGACACTCGCTGCATAGTGTCGTCTTTTCCTGCTTGTCTTCACTGTGTCCGTGTCAGTGCGCTGCTTCACCAGCAAGGTATTATAATCTGACGATTAGGTTTGACAACTCAAAATCCTAGCAGCAAAAGTATCCCTGAAAATCCGTAATCAATCAAGCTAATTAGGTAGGAAGCTTAAGTCAGACGTCACCACCAGGCGAACGCCGTTAGATCTGCGATATAAGAAATTTTGCCTATTGTACGCTAAATGTGAGTTTTGGATCGTGTGTGGTGGCACCGATGCGCCACTGTGGAGGTGACATTTCTTTCCACCACCACAGTTTGGACACCGCACCCTGAATCAGCGCGTTCCGAGAAATATCCCAGGGCCGTGGCCAAGAAGCAACTCAAGTGACTGCCTGACGCCTTCGATGATAGGCACTACGACCGGCCTTCTGGTCCTTCTGGCCTGACGATTCAGACGTGCGGTCTGTTCACGAGCTTTCTAGTCACCAACATATCACAGCGGGCAAGGAATCGCCACTTAATGGACACCTTGCCGAGTGACCTTGACAGTTTGTGACATGCCAACTTTGTCACCACCCGCCGTGGTTGCTCAGTGGCTATGGTGTTGGACTGCTAGCACGAGGTCGCAGGATCGATTCCCGGCCACGGCGGCCGCATTTCGATGGGGGCGAAATGCGAAAACACCCGTGTGCTTAGATTTAGGTGCACGTTAAAGAACCCCAGATGGTCAAAATTTCCGGAGTCCTCCACTACGGCGTGCCTCATAATCAGAAAGTGGTTTTGGCCCGTAAAACCCCAAATATTATTATTATTAACTTTGTCACCTGGCCGGACGGCATACGACAGGCTCAGGAAGGCAACCGTTGAACGCAAGGCGAATCAGGAACAGAAACGGCGGCAAGGGCTCCCCTCACCCTCTGAACTGCGTGATCCCCACCCATCACGGCTCCTCAGACAAATGAAGGCCTTCCTTGACATTCATGCTTCATCGTTCGACGACGGTGTAAACAAGCAACTGTTTATCTACCACCTACCACCAGTGATTCAGTTATTTTTGGAATCTGCATCACAACTAAACCATGCCGTGCTGGCTGCCCTCAATGACAAGGTGTGCGAATTAGACCGTCGCAGCTATCTGTGTCTGCTGCAATTTCTGAGATAGACATGGTATCTTCTACACACTGGTAGTGGCGTATAATGAAACATTGCTAAATCGGCGCTTGTAAGAACGGTGCGAAGAAAGAATGCGCAGAGGACAATCGCGGAAATTCAACCGAGCTTTGAGAGAGAGAGAATCAACTTTTGTGCTGAGCCCTTAGTGACGGTTGGTGCGCGCTGGCACCAGATGGGGTGGAACCTTCTTCTCAGGTCCCATATGCGTCCAGCAGTTCCTGGCCCCTAGCCGCCAGCGCGAGCTGGGTCGGTAGGTCGGGGCTGGACAACAAGGTCTCCCATCGCTCGGGGGGTTGGGACTGGGGAGGGTGGGGGGTAGGGATGGTGGGGGGTTCTTGAGCTTAGTGCACTCTGCAAGGATGTGGGCTAGAGTGCCTTTTGACCGTCTGCAAAAAGGGCATGAAGTGTCATGCTCTGTTGGGAACATCTTGTGCAAGAGCACGGGACGCGCTAGCGACCCCGCTTGCGTGCGTCGCACGATCGTTTGCTGCATCCGGTTCAGTTGCGGATGCGGACGGGGAAGCCTACATCTGCCGCTTCTGTACATTTGCGTGATTTCTTTGTAGCTTGTCACGGGGAGCGGTAGCTCTGGCTCGTCCTCGGCCCGGATTGAAAGTTCTCGGGCATAGTGGTCGGCGAGTGCGTTGCCTTCCACGTGCGAGTGAGCCGGGACCCACACGAGCTCAACGGCCCGTCCCGGTGATTTGCATTTGGTGAGGATCGCTAGTGCCGCGGGAGAGATGTTCCCCTTGCGGTAGCTTGCGTAGGCGGTCTGGGAGTCTGTGACCACAGTCCTCACTCCCGGCTGTGCGAGTGCGAGGGCCATGGCCACTTCTGCTTCGGCTGCATTCGTCGTCCGTATCGACGCGCCTGTGACCAGTTTATCAATGGTGGTGACGACCGCCGTTGCTCTGGTTCCGTGCTTGGGAAGCGAGGCGTCTGCGTAGAGGACCTCGGGGTCCTCTTCCAGCTGTCGAGCCAGTGCCTTGGCCCGCGCAGAGCGTCTCTCGTTGTTCCTCCCCGGCTGGATGTTCCGGGGGAGGGGCTTGGTTTTAATAATGTCTCTCCACGTTGTGGGGAGCGGCTCCGTTGTCGGTAGCTGTTCAATTTGCCATCCTATCTTGCGTAGGACGGCCCGACCGTGCTCTGTCCGGCTCAGCCTTACTCTCTGCTGGGATAGGTGTGCTTCCACCAGCTCTTCCACCGTGTTGTGGGCACCCATTTCCAGCAGCTTCTGCGTTGACGAGTAGACTGGGATGCCCATGGCGAGTTTGACTGCTTTCCTTATCGTCGTGTTCAGCGTCTCGCAGTTCACCTTCGCAAGTTGGAGGTACGGGGCGGAGTACGTTACGCGTGACACGACGAATGCCTGCACCAGGCGCAGTGCGTCTTCTTCTTTTATTCCTCTGTTCCGGTTGGTGACTCTCCGGATCATGCTCAGGACTTGCTCGGATGTGGTCTTGATTTTGTTGACGGCTGCGTGCGCCTTGCCGTCGCTGCGCAACCGCAGGCCCAGTATCCGGATCTGCTGCGTTGGTTTGATCTCTGTGCCGTCGATGGTGATGATTATGTTCGGCGGCGGCTCTTTCTTTGGTCTTCCGGGCTGTACTATGAGCAGCTCCGATTTCTGTGGAGCGCAGCTCAGGCCGCAGGTCCTGGCATACTCGTGGACGGTCGTTGCCGCTCTCTGCAGGGCTTCCTCCGCCCAGGCATCGGATCCGGCGCGGTTCGTCCACACCGTTATATCGTCGGCATAGAACGCGTGGTCCACGCCCTCGATCTGATTGAGTAGTTCGGGCAGGGGCAGGAGTGCTAGGTTGAAAAGCAGAGGCGACAGGACAGACCCCTGTGGGGTACCCCTGTCTCCGAGCTCCACAGGCTCTGACCGTTCATTTGCTATCCGGATAGTTGCTGTTCTATTGGTTAGGAAATCTTTAATATAGCCGTAGGTCTTGCGGCCACACCCCGTCTTGCGCAGGTTCTCGAGCACGCTGCCGTGGGACACATTGTCGAAGGCCCCTTTGAGGTCCAAAGCCAGTATACCCCGGGGCGCGTGCCTCGTTGCTCTTTTAAACACTAGTTCGTGTAATTGGATCAGGACGTCTTGGGTGCTCAGGTGCTGGCGGAATCCATACATGGTCGCCGGCATCTGACTTGTCTCGTCCAGGTGTGCTTGAAGTCTTCTGAGAACCATGCGTTCCATGACCTTGCCCACACAGGACGTGAGCGAGATGGGGCGCATGTTCTCGATGGTCAGAGGTTTGCCGGGTTTAGGTATGAACCGTACCTCGGCCTCTTTCCATTCTGCGGGCAACTTCGAGCTTTCCCAGGTTCTGTTGATGTGACCCAGGAGCCCGCGTGCCGCCGCATCACTCATGTTATTGAGCAGCTTGTATGTAATGGCGTCCGTTCCGGGTGCGCTCGTCTTATTACTCTCGTCTATGGCTGTTAATAAGTCCGTGATGGTGAACGGTTCATCCAATGCCGGATTTTCCGGTCCCCCGTACTCCTCCGGTATCGGAAATCGCCCTCTCTCCGTCTTGAGGTAGATCGCCTTGAAGTCTTCAATGAGCCTTTGGCCGTTGCCATCGTACGCGTTCAGAACTTTGGTGAGGTTGCGGTTGGTTGCGGTCTTGCTGCTCAACGGGTCGATCAGGTGTCTGAGCAGGCACCAGGTCATGCGCGCCGACAGCTTTCCCTGCAGCCCGTCGCACGTACTCATCCACTTCTCTCGGCACAGCTTGGTTGCGTATTCAGCGATCTGTTTGTTGAGGAGCGCGATGCGTTTGACGAGCTTCTTGTTTCGTCGTTGACGCTTCCATCTTCGCGTGAGAGAGTGCCGCGCCTCCCACATGCGTGTTAGTTTGGCGTCGACGAAGGGCGTCTGCATCGTTGTCACAACTTCTTGAGTAAATCTGTCGAGCGCGATCTTTTGTTCTCGCACCCAATCTGCGTACGTTTGATGTCTGCCATCCTCCGCGTTTTCTCCGGAGGTCTGGTTTTCTTCGTCCGTGTGCTTGCGCATTCGGTCCCAGTCGGTGATCCGGGCTTTGCCGAGGGCTGCCCGGTACCTTGGTCCCTTGATCGTTACACTTATGATGCTGTGGTCGGAGCCCAGGTCTACGTCTTCGTTCCGCCAGGCCACTTCTAGGGAGCCCGCCATCCACGACAGGTCCGGGGTGGTGTCCCTGTTGACGCTGTTTCCCTTTCGGGTGACGACGCCCGGTTCATTAAGGAGCGCCATTTCTTGGTTCTCCATTGCCTTTGCCAGGGCCTTGCCTCGTTTAGATTGGTATTTGTAACCCCATGTAGTGTGAGGGGCGTTGAAGTCGCCTAGGACCAGGAGCGGCCTGTTCCCCGCCAACCTCTTCGCCTGGCTCACTGTTCTTTCAAAGTCGTACTGCCTTTGTGACGGCCTGCAGTATGCGCTCATCACAAACAGGTTTCCGGCACTGCCAATAGTCCTTGTGTGAACCTCGACCAGCGTGTGTTCGCAGCCCTTTTGCGCCGTGAGGTGCTGGGTGGCTGCCATGTTGGTGCGCACCAGTAACGCCGTCCCGCCTTCCGTCGGATCTGTGTAGGTCACGTAACCCGGGAGTCTGGGTCTGCCGTGTGTCTCTTGTAACGCGATCATATCCGGTTTCTGGTCGAGCCCATCTATGTGAAGTTGTAACTCGGCTTCCTTGGTGCGGATGCCCCTGCATTTCCATTGGTAAATGATCGTTGTTTCCCCCCCGCGGATTTGCTTTTTACTATTCGGCGTCTGCGCCATCTTCCTTTGACGTTTTGATGCGACCGCGCCTGTACGCGATCGATTCCTTGACTTTATTGCCGCGTTCTTTCCTTAGCGCTGCGAACTTGTTCTTCACGGTTATCGTCGCTGTCTTCGCCGCCAGTCGTTCGTGCTTGACTGACAGGATCTTTATTTGACCCTCGAAGACCTCTAACCTGGCATTCATATTGTCGAGATTCTCGTTAATTTGATTGATGGCTGCGAGTATCGCTGCCAGTTTGCCCTCTTGCGGCGGTTGCTGTTGTTGTGACGTCTGCGGTGCCGCTGCTGCCGTCTTGCAGTCAGCTGTGGTTTCAGCGTCCATCGCTTCTTGAACATTCAATGCTTGTGGCATGGGCTGCGCCTCTCCTCTCCGCTCTTGGCGGCGCGAGAGGGGGTCCCTCCACGGCACCTTGCGTTTCTCGTTGGCGTCCTCGCGCGCCGTGCTCGTTTTGGTTATTTTAGTCGCTGAGCTGCCGCTAGCTAGCGCATCTATTTTACTCATGAGTGCTCTTATCTGCACATTCTGTTCCTGAATCTGGGCGTTTTGCCTTTCGATTAGTCTTTTAAGCTCTGTGTACATTCGCCGCACTCTTGGCGTGTTGCGGCGTTTTGGCTAGAGGGGGGAGGTGGGTTAGGGTTGAGGGGTGGGAACTCTCTGTCGTTCCCTAGAGCGACGGAAGACCTGTTGGTCCAGCCCACCTTTTTGTCGGCGAGTATCCCTCGTTGGTTGGACTCGACCCGGTTTCTTGACCTGGTCCGGGACCTCGAACGGGATCCCCGGCGTCTTCCGCTCGAGCTACGACTGCATCCTTTTCCCATCGTCTCCCAGCGGCGGCCGTCCTTGGAGCCAGCCGATGGCGCCTGGTCGGCTCTGTTTGGGCCATCCCGGGAACGGGATCTCGATCGTTGGCGGCTTTGGTGGCTGCCCTTTGCTGCTTTACTGCCCTTTACTGCTTTACTGCGTAAAAAAAGCACACGGTCAGAAAGCGCTGCGCGGAAACTTTGGAATAAACAGTCATGGCGCATGTTCTCAGCTCAGTCCCAACAAAGAACAACCACGTCATGCAACACCAGAAATCAGCGTTATCTACTGATGATTGACGAGAGCACTTGTCAAACATGCTATGAGATCGTTTTACGCTCTTCATGCCTGCGAACTTCAAAGCTTTTTGTGCAAGTATACCTTCTCGTTTTGTAAGAAATTAAGTTACGCAGTGTTAATCCAACCTTCTCCTTTCTTTCTTTATGCACGTCGTTTTAACCATGTTTCATCAAGCCAGCAACTAACTATCACATCTAAGTCGCCTAACGGTAGGACGTCACCCACTGATCGTACTTCTACATTGAAATGTCCCCCTGCGAGACAAGACGACCTCGCTGAGATGTACGCCAGCATTCCTCCCAGACCTTCCTCAAAATGGCTTCAATGCGAATAACTACGGGGCTGTTGGACTGCCCTTGCGAAGCAGTCGACGTTTTGCGTGGTCTCCAATTTATTCGTCTACGGAATTCTGTCGTGACTCTCCAGCCAGGCATTCTTGACAGTCACCATCGTCTTGCTTGCGTTATCTAAAACTTTGGCCGTCAGCGCGTTTCTCTGCTCGATCGTGCGGCTGACCGAGAAACAACCTCAGGAAGTACTAACGACGATCAGAGACTCCCATCTGTCTGCCAATCGCCTGTTTTTGGTTCGAGACTCGATGAGCGGGATAGTTTGTCGCCGAAAATAAGAGCAGAGGTGACAGAACATAGATAGGCGCTCGGAGCATACATAGAAAGCGCTGTCCCATTATTTCTCTGTAAGTTGTCAACACCATGAGAATCGACGTGTACTGCGGGAGGTCTCTGGCGCTTAATATTGGGTATTGAAGGGCAAAAAGAGGAAGCGTAACGCCGGGCTACCAATCGAAATACATGAGAAAGGAGCAGTCGTTTCGTTTGGCAAGAACTGCATGAAATTCGACGTCGTTTGTTCCATTTAAAGGATAAATTTATAATGTAGGAACGTTTTCTTGTGGAATATTTATTTACGTCGTGCATTTCTTGAATAAAAATTAGTAAAAATTGAAAAGTTTTAGAAAAGAAATCTGTAAACTTTACGACTCTGTAACCCAGGAATGAAAAACGATAATACAAATTTGTAAATGATACGTGATAGCACATTTAAAGCAGACAAAAGTGATCTATTATACAGGACATTCAAGTAGAATACAATGTTGCGAGTTGAACTTTCACAATATCGTAGTAAACAATGTCACAGATTCACGTAAAATATAGATTGGCATAATAAATTTGACCGCGTTGGATGCTCTAATGAACATTACTTACAGAGCTGCAATATCTGTTCTACGTGCAGAGCTACAAATATGTAAACTTCATGCTTAATTTTCTTAAACTTGCCAAATTTCGAGAATACCATTAAAAATTCAAGCCATAAATAGAAATTTTCCTTTCACCATTCACCAGAATTTACCGTTTCTCTCAAATGGAACAGATTTTATTAAAATAGGCCCAGTGGTTATGTGAAAAAAGCGTTTCTGCGTTTTAGATGTAATTGAATAGCAGGCACCAGACTTCGGCCCGAGCTAAATCTTCCTCTTAAGGTGTCTTTTTCTGGAATCTTCAACCGGTCACGCAACAGCACATGTAGGTTACCCTTTAAGGTATGGCCTACTACTTGACATTGCAAAGAAAAAGATACTGCATTCAAAAGTTGCGTCACATGTACTTGGTAAGATTCCTACCGTTGCAACTCTCACGTGTACGGTGCGGCGCGCTTTTCAAGAGCGCTATGCCTCATTACGTGGTGAGCATCCAGCCTTTACCGCTTCACACAACATGAATAAACCGGCCTTACATTACAATATTACAACTTAGGTGGGGTATTGCTTGCCTTTCCAGTGGAGCAAGAGATAATGTCACAAGAGAAGCCCATGTACAAACTTCCTATGAGCAAGTGGCTATTTCACAAATTGCACATAGTCATTGTTGGACAATTTCCGCCCTCCAAAGGATACATTTATATGCTGCTGATCGTCAACAGGTTCACCAGGTGGCCAGAAGAATAATTTATGAGTGTTATGGCGGTAAGTCATCACTAAAGCTTTTGGCAACACCTGGGTGTAGCAGTTCGGAGCTACAGAGGAAGTGGTTAGAGATTAAGGCAGAAAATTCGTACCTGCATTCTTCCACCATCTCTCAAGTTTCCTAGAAATTTATCATTAGTGGATTTCCGCGGGCCATGCACATGTTAAATGTATCGTGGAAGGTTTTCAGAAGCAGTTGAAGGACCCATAGTGATATTCCCATCTAGTTCATCAAACTTCCATTGCACTGCCCAATCAGTTTATCCCCCATCGGCGCTTGAAGTAAACCAAGCTATATGCTCTGTATTACGTCAAACTTTTACACGACGTTTTCAGGCTATTCGGCTGGTGGAACAGCGACACAAGTAAACGTGAAACCACTTTTTCTTCAAGGACTTGCTATGTGCAACTCACATTTCCTTTCAGAAAAACGCAGTTCATATGTCGCTCCACTTAATGCACGCCGACCCACACCTGACGATCGACATGTACGACAAGCATTTCACAATTGATACGGTGCCGGAGAAAATATGTTCATAGAGAGTCTGAAGCGCGCCTTTCTCGATGCTGGAATGGTCGGCTCTCTAATTCCTGTCTTCACCTCCCACTCATCAGACTGTCCCAAGCCACTTACGCCAAAAACGTTTTAAAAAAGTAAGCTCGGCTTCCATCGCAAACTCGCTAACCTAATACTCGCCAATGCATCGAAAACTATAAAGGACGGCCAGGCAGAGCGAGCGGTGGGAGCGTGCGTCATCAATGAATAAAATAGTTACGTTTTGGAATTTGACGGGTCAGCATCTCCTTCCAGAATGCCACATCGCAGACGACGGACGAGATCCCACAGATGTCCGAAAAATATCACGACATCCCACTTCTATGAAAGACTTCCATAGGGTATTCATGTGACGTTGGATTGAGTGAAGTCCAAACAATGAGCAATTGCGGATGTTATCGGACGCAATTATCGGACGGTTTTGAGAGATTTAGCTGGAAACGCGTTTGAAACGCGCACAAGACTGGCTCAATACGCTGTGCATTGCCGTTGTTTCGATTTTCGCTACTAAACTAAAAACGCCGATGGGCCATCTACAGGGTGATAAAAATTAAGTTTTATGTTTTTTTTTTAAATTAGGCGTTGAGTGGTTCTGAAGTTTATCTACGCAAATAAGTTATCTCGCAGAGGGAGACAAAGTGAAATGTTCATTATAGCTGTATGCAGGTCAATTAAACAAAATTGAATAATAAGCTTTTTGTAACTGCATTATTCGGGCATGTTGTATTGAAAAGTTAGAGGCAGTCGTGATTCTACACATAACCACTTAGCCGAATTCTTCTAGCTTGCCCGTGTGTCGAGAGATCCGGCTGCAAATTTTAATTTCCGTTCGCATGTATACGCATGCAAGACAATGGGATTCGGCGCGAAGCTCCTCCCCTACGTGACGCGGCGTTTTCATGCGGCGCTTAGTCTATAAACGGGGTGGACGCATAGGCAAAGATAACTGTTGTCCTTTCATTCTCGGCGGCCGAAATCGAGGAATGACTGCATGGTGTGGCGTACGCAGTATGCATTATCTTGTGAAAGGCGATCAGAGAAGTTAATTTTTCGGCACGTTTTTGTATGACTTGAAATAATACCGGCCCATTATCTTATCAACGTCATATCCTCACTGCTCTCTAGTCGACTACTTGTGTCATAGCGGCGCCTATAGAGAGACAATCAAGAAAGGCCCGTTAGTATCCACTAGGGCTGACATCGCTGCATCAAATGGGGCGATGTATTTTGCCGAAAACAAAATAGGCGTAGTCCTTGCAATGGCTGATATGGATGGTAATGCCTCATGGCTTCGCAGACAGGCCATCCACTTCCAACTAAGCCAACCTTCATAAATATCTTTCGGCGCTTTCGCACAACAGGCTCCGTCCACCATCAGAGACAGACCAAGTGGACAATTGTCAATGAAAGCTTCGAAGTTGACGTTCTCACGTACATATCATTGGTGCAAGAACTCCGTATCCGACAAATCGCCGATGAGTGTGGTAGCAGCTTCGAGACAGTCGAAAATGTGCTAAAGAGGCATAGGTTCCATCTGTACCATGCTCTCCTTCACCAGGACCTAGGTGCAAGGCCGACTTTGAAAGGTGGTTTGACTTCTGCAATTAGGGCAAAAGAAAATTTATGAAGAAAAGGAGTTCCTGTAGAAAGTAATTTGGTCAGACGAAGCTCGGTTTTGCCGGAATGGCGCCGTAAATGTTCACAACGCCCATTATAGGTCCCAATAAAATCCGTACTGCCTGCGACAACACAGGCACGAAGTTCGCTCGAGTGTGAATATGCGGCATGGCATACTCCGCGACAGGATCATTGGACCTTAGTTTATTCGCGACAACCTGAATGACAACAAGTACAGGTAAGGAATACTAAGTATTATCCTCGACAACTTTGTCTGCAATCTTCCCCTGAATGACCTGCGCCAAGTATAGATCCAGCATGGCGGAGCACCACCACATTTCTCTACCTCTGCAAAGAGCTGGTTGGGCTATTATTTTACACGTCAGTGGATTGGACTCGCAGAAGCAATGTTTTGGCGGCCGAGATTCCCGGCCTTTCTCTGCTCGACGTTTTTCTTTGGGGCTACGGCAAAGATCGAGTTTACGCAACAGAGTCCACCGACGTTAATGACAGAACAGGATGATCGATGCGTGTGCTAGCATCGCCCCGAAGTACAGCGCAGAGTTATCAAGTCAACAGAGAACAGTTCTTTTTTTGTTTTTGGTTTGCGTTGCGGTGAATGAAAAACATTGTGAACATTTTTAAATTATTGATATCATATTGGGTGTCATGTTCTCAAGGTAAGTGAGGTTTGAACATGAGTACACGGGCCTTAATATAGCAGAACGAGATATTCGATCCGCCGCAGTTGCTTAGTGGCTACGGTGTTTGGTTGCTACGCATGAGGTCGCGGGATTGAATGATGGCCACGTAGGCCGCATTCCGATCAGGGTAAAATGGAAAAACAGCCTTGTACTTAGATTTAGGTGTACGTTAAATAACCCAAGACAGTCCAAATTATACCGAAGCCCCGTACTACGGTGTGCCTCATAATCAGATCGGGGTTTTTGGCACGTAAAATTCTTCTTTTTAATATTTGCTACCCCGGGTAAATATGTTTTTGTTGTAGTAAATTATTTGGATCAAAATTCAATATCCAAAATTAGGAATGACGTTATTCGCGTCACCCAGACAAGGACAATGCCCATTCGTCTAGTCGCCGCTGCGCATGCGCTTTGCCTTCCAGATTCTCCGCTAGCTCCTTTATCTCGGCGTGACAGCTGCCACCCTCATTATAGGCTTCGCGGTTGCTTGTTTTGACAGCGGTTCCGGGTTCACCAATTTTTGATTTCGCAAGCCGAGAGTGAAATGAGAACCGTAATCATTTTTACCTATCCCTTCATCACTTTTTCAAACTAAATGCCACACGCAACAGCGGCGCCACACCAGATAGTAGCTTTCCATCCATCCTTGCTTTCTTGCAAGCGTAATCATGAGAACGGAAAATAAAATTTGCAGCCGAATGTCACGGAACATGGGCAAGCTAAAAGAATTCCGCCAAGTGGAACTGGGCATAATCAGGCATGTTTGGAATTTTCAATATAAACACGCCAGCTTACTGCAGGTACTAAAAATTTCATTATTCAATTTCAGTTAGCTCGCTGCCAAAGAGCGGTAATTATAATCTCACTTTGTGTCTTCCTGGCCATATTACTTATTTGCATTGGTCAAGTTTACCTACCTCCCAGCGCCTAATTTGAAGAAAGCAGTAAAATTTAGTTTTGATCACCCTGTATTGGTAACATATGGAGTCTATGCCCACCTTCGAGACCAATAACTCCTGTACAAATGATCGTATTTTTTCAGACGAAGTTGAGATATCTCGCAAACATTTGCTAGCTTTTCAAGAAGTACTGCATCCTTCGACAAAAAATTCGGTGAGCCTTTAGGTGTAACTTGAATAAAAAATAAATGAATGATAATGTCTAAGCTTCTTAACTATATTTCGTGGAGTATGTTAAGGTATATAAATGAGAAATATGCTGCTGAAGGTAACCACATTAAGGATAAGGATGCTGTAGCGGAAATAATACTCGTCATCCAAACCTGTATAATTTGTCCCCTCTTATCGTCGGCGCACGAGTCTACGGCGTACTATGCGTACCTTCCAAATACATAGATGAAATGTTCAAGCACGCAGTTTTGTTCAAACTCCGTCCACACTACTGAAAAAAATAGCACTGCCTGTTTTTAACTCTACAGGAGCACTTATCATAAACACTCATCTAACCCTATGTCTACTAAAACGTATGTAAAGATGTTCGTCTTTTCCTGCAACTGACTCGCTAATCACGTTCCACATACTTCTTGAAGAAGGTGCTTCCGCCTTTTTGTCTTAGTTTTCTCGTTCGTATTATTTCGTGGCACTGACTGTTCAGTGATCAGGAATATAGAGTGACGTCACAAATGTTCTCCACTTCATGGCCATAGCCGCATTCAGGAGAATTGAAGTAGTGTATTCAGTACATAACACTATTTGTATAAGACACTTCCAGTCGAAGTAGGTCGGTTAATGTGTCCGTGCGCCGTGGAAGATCTGCTGCTTGGCTGAATTTCCCGCACACATCAATTTAATATTGTAGCGAATGCTTCGCCTTATCGCGTTTGAACCACTTCTCTACATAGACAGAAAAAAATATAAGTGCGGATATTCACTTGTGTAATACTTTTGCGAATATTGACCTTAGTAGGTTGGATGGTGCAATGACTCCGTTAGTTCCTGGCATTTTCAGAGATCATTGGCCTCCAAGTTGTCAAGTAATGCTAGGGCACCCGGTACCAAATGACATGATATACCCCTTTGCTCACGCAGTTTCCAAAGCTTCTGAAACACGGCACAGTATTTCTCCATTTTCGTAACCTGCCTCTGCAATAATGATGATTTCATTCACTGATTTGCTGCTCTAGAAATGACCTATTCCGCTTTTTCGAAGATGAAGATCACTGCCTCAAAAATAGCATAGACTTTTCATGTCACTGAAGATCACCTCCGAAGATTGGAATGACGCTTACGCCATATCTGCACAAGGTTTCCCACACAGGAAAGATGGCAGCACATCAAAATGTAAATGTGGTTTTCCCCAGCAAATCAGCAAGGCTACAAAATTAGTAACCGAGTAGTTGTCAGAAGGCAAGGTCGCAACAAAAATGCATAAAATGCGTTTCATGACTTTTAATAATATTATTAAGAATGATGCCAGTAAAGTTCGGCTCCAAACTAAAGATGCATACCCTTGTAAGTAAAGGGACATACTAGAATGCAATTTCAGGAAGGAAACAGGGGTGTGGAAGTCATGGTATACAAGACAAATATAACCAAGAACGCAAATGGTATGTTGTTTCATTTACATAGCAAGTGAACAAAAAAGGCTAGCCTTTTGACGAAGTGCAAACCAAGATCACTCAGGATGGACCCAGGACAATGGAGCATTCCGAAGGGTGTTGCGAAAATTGTCCATGGTGTCATTTTCGCGCATAACTTTGTGCCAAAAAATTTAGAGCATATTGGAGTAGCTTATTGTCTTTGCACCCGTTTGAGACTGAACAGAAAAGATAGAAGTCAATGCAGTCGTGAACACTGTTGATTGTCTTACATATTTTTAAGTCGTCAGCATAGAGGAGGGATAAAGGTTATTGAATTGTTGACGAAATATCATTCACAAAAACTAACAGGGTCCTAAACGGATCCTTGAGGAACTCCGTGTATGACCTCATAGATATAACAGAGGTCTATTCATTAACACTAGCAACGCATGACCTATTCTTTAGGTAACTAAATGACAACGCGGTCACAGAGGAAGGGATGTCTATTTGAGTGAGCTTTGTGAGGAGAATGCAGTGGTAAACTACATCCAATGTTTTAGTGAGCTCAAAGTAAAGGACGTCCAACTGGCTTCCACTAGGTAGCACCTTGGAAACAGGGTCATAAATTAGACAAATTTTATTGGTTTGGAGTGCCCTGAAACAAAGACATGCTGTTCAGCTATAAAGTCTTCTTATCGCCAGTAGGAAGCGGCGAGCGTATACAGATTCAAAGATCATTAACGCAGCACATAGTATGAAGATAGTCCGGTAGTTAGTAACTACACTTCTGATACCCGATTTGTGTATGACCACTACCTGTATTACTTTTCAAGTGTTGGTAAACGTTCTAGAATTTAATGAACTGTTACATATGCTTGTGCAAACAGGGACAAGTATGCTTTCATACCTCTCAAGCAGCGAAGTAGGGATACCTTCAACATAATAAGAAATAGAACATTTGAGGCATCTCACGCAATTCAGAACGAAGCCTTCATTGATTGATAGCGTACAAGACGTGAACACTTGAGAATGACAGTTACTTGCGATAGAAGCATCTTTTACACCAAATACAGATGGGAAATTCTTTTAGAAGGCATTGCAATTGTTTTAGACAGCATGGTCGTTTTCGTAAAGACATAGATTTTCTGAGCTCTTTTCAGAAGAGTGAGATAGAAGACCTTAGTAAACTTCATAAATATGTTGAATTACGTGTTATTTAGGATTCGACACCTGACATGTCGTCGTAGTAATATTGTTATAATAAAATTTCCAATGCGAAGAACAGCCCCTAAATTAACGTTTTCTCTTATCAAGGCCTGTTTGCCCCGCTCTTTCGTGCGCGAGGTCGTTCCGTTTTATTGCCGTTTTAATTCTCTAGAAATCTAAGGAGGAAGGTGTCTTTGTGAGCGTTTTATAGGTACCAATATGCCCATAACAGCTCAGTGATTTTCACTAACAAATTAACTTCTTCATCAGCAGCAGCAGTCCTCATCTACGAACGACCCCTCAGTGTTCTTAGGATAATTGCTCAAGCCAAGGCAGCCGGCAAGGGAAACGTTGAAGCTGCGCTTCGTGGTTATTGGAACGAACGCTGCGTTTCTGGATTGCCGTGGTTAAATGAACCGTTAAACTAGAGTGGATGTTGTCTAATAATCGTAATAATAATGAGCAGAAGGAAACGCACTTGAAAAAGAAAGCGTCCATGTTTGCTTCATTCTGCCAACGTCAAAAGGCTCCCATAATTGTCAAGACGGAGGAAGGATAAGCACACGCAAGCGCACTGTGCAATTGGGGGCCAACTAACTTGGATATTCGTAAGCACAGAGAGAAAAACACCGGCTGTACGAGCCAAACAAGCTTCGCACCACTAGGCTGTGCTGCTGCAAACAGCGGAGGGGAGCGTTGTGTTGTGGCTCATTGAACGGAGCACACGCATTTGCATGCGTAGGCACCGCGTAGGCAGGATGAGCATCGTAACAAGCAAATAAATGTTTTGCGTGTTTATCGTTCATTTGGAGACAGAGCACGTTTTTCTACCGTGGTCATGTCGTCTCTTTGCGACCGACGCACACTGTCGATGTGCGTGACACGAGAGATAATGTCTCTCACGGGACACAGCGAAAGTGACAGACAGCTGAGGAGCGCGAGGAGGCTTTGCCTCGAAGTAGCTTACGTGGGGATTCGCTCCCCTGCTCACGTTACGGAAGCTTGCCAGCGACACTGTGAAGATATGAGTGCGGGAAGGGTTGACATTAAAGGTTTGCCAGAGTTTCCTCTGTGTTACATTTGTTTATGGTTTGCCATTGTCGGACAGCGTCGCCATCGCACTTGTACCACACATTGAACTAAGCTACAAGCCCTCGCGTTATCTCATTACCTCTGCCCTGAGCTGCGCGGCATGTTCTGCTAATTGTTTATTCAGGCCTTCCTGTTTATTCAGGCCTTCCTGTTTTGAGGCGCCGTTCCTGAAGCTCAGTGAAACCTGTGCCTATTATGAAGTGGGTAATAATTCGAAAATGTTTTGCCTAGGTTCCATGTTCCCTTAAGTTGATTAAATGTCGTTTCTAAAAAATTCAAGTGCACAATTATAATTGTATGGTTTTAGCGCAATTTTAGATACATTTTATACTCTGGCACGTAACTCAAAATACAACGTTGTTATCGTCTTCTTCCCTCAATACAGTCATTGAAATACTAAAATATAAGCCCTAGTGGTGCCTGCTGGTTCGTGAATTTTTCATAACGGCCAGAATGCGTGCTCTTAGGGTAGTTAGTGGGCCACCACCAAAATGGATTTCATCAAATCACTTTTTGGTGGTGGCCCGTGCTGTTGTGCAGCAAACTAAACAAACACGGTAAGTTTCAGACATCGACGCCGATTCTGTAGAATTTTATGAAGCAGCTTCAGGGACAGCTAAACGACATTAAAATTGTGCTGTATGCTCCTCGTTATAGACACACTTAGGTTCTGGCTTATATTCAGAAGCTTTAGTAAAACAAAATGCGTCTATCTATGTCGTATGTTGTGAGAGAAAAATAACTGGCGCAACATCTAAGGCGCCCAAAAGTGTTTAGTGCCACGGAAGCCACTTTGCTTTCTGGCGTCTGACGGAACTGCTCTGTACGAATTCATTACTCCTTTTTTTTTCCTGAGCAGTCGTAGAATATCATCCAAGTGTACTCCAAAGTAAAATGTTTGTGGCTTACTAGGCTCAGGATTGTTGTGTTCATATGGGAGGTTGTGGCCAAGTACTGCTCCAGGGTGGCCAATCCTGCTCTGGTGAGGGAGTGCTTACAGGTTCTGGTCACTGGAATCAGGCCGCACTCCAGGTCTGTTTGTGCAATTTTATCAACACGCGAGTTTTATTTTATTATTTTTTTAATCCATTGGAAAATTGTGCGGCACTGGGATTCTAAGCACGGTCCTCTTGCACCCCAGGCGGATGCTCTACCTCTACGCCACCGCTGCACCAAATCGAGAAAAAGAAATGGGCATGGAGAGGACATGTAATGAGGAGAGAAGATAACCGATGGTCATTAATAGTTAATGAGTGGATTCCAAGGGAAGGGAAGCGTAGCAGAGGGCTGCAGAAAGTTAGGTGGGCGGATGCGATTAAGAAGTTTGCAGGGACAACATGGCCACAATTAGTACATGACCGGGTCAGTTGGAGAAGTATAGGAGAGGCCTTTGTCCTGCAGTGGGCGTAAGCAGGCTGCTGCTGCTGCTGCTGATGATGATGATGATGATGCCGATGATGCACAGGAACTTACATTTGCTTCGTGCACACGGATTGGGCTTCTGTTCGAAGACTGCTCCGTAGAGCTGGCGAAGATGTTATTTCACTATCTGTGCATCCCATCGCTAGCGTTTCGACACAGTGCATCTTGCGCCATAAAAGCGTGAACTCCTTTTTTGGAGGCTCGCGCATTCACATTCTCATGGCACTTTCTGTTCTCTGCAATGGATTTTACATCGTTCCTTAAGCGCATCGTAAGCACGACTACTGAAGCTAGCATTGTATTTCTGGTCGTCCTTCACGCTGAAACGTAAATATTCGTCGACTATACTGATGTCAGTATATTTGCTTTCCTAACGGTTCCATTTCTCCAATAAGATTACCATGGCTCCGTGTCTTATTGACCACATTAATGTCTCTGCACTGAATGTTTGATGTCACTATATCTGAGTGTCCGAGCACTGCATTGTTGCTGAGCAGTCACCTGCATTGTGAATATCTACCATTGGTCTGTACTGGCATCTAAGAGTGCTTTGATCTACACATATGTGCGTCTGCAGGCATTCCCTTTCTTCTTCCTAGACTCACTGCTACCACTCCCGAGGAGATTTCAGCCACAGACACATGCCAGTTGCTTCGCTTCCCGATCAAACGCAGATATTTATTTGATGCGCATACACTTTACCGGCCCAGGCATAAGAGGTTACACACCACATAGGCACTAATAGCCCTACAACTATCGTTTTTGCCCACATTACTCGTCTCTACGAGAACAAAATACCATAGTGAAATATGTTGCGGACATCTTGAAAGAACATTATCCACACACTACACGATGTCTTCCTCCTAAGCAGCTGTACTCGTTTGAAGGACAGATGGCATTGTGCTTCTGTGCTTGCATTACTGCATGGCGAAGTAGCCAAAGAATACATACTTATAGCCTTTGTATCGTGCACACAACATTTGTATACAGTGGAAGGGGCAATTTTTCTTTTCCTTTTGTTTTTCTTGGCGCTTTTGTCTTAGGAGGAATATCGGCCTTTTTCCAGTACACGCTGCTAATAAAAAAGAACCGGAATGAAAACATTTTTGCCGTGCTGCATAGCCATAACGTTTTCATGTTTTCTGATGTACCATTTCGCCTGACAGGCGAAGCATTGGCTGGGATAGCAAATAAGAAGACAGCTATCTGAAATAATGATAGTAAATATATCGGCCGTATATATTTGTAAACATTTGCTTACTAAATGCATTAACCAGCAATGTGTCCCGTGTGCGCGAGCAAAGATGGAGACATCTCCTTCGATGTCCGCAAAAACTCACTTTAAAAGCGCTGGAGTGAGGAAAAGCAGAAGCAGCAGTGAGCGAATTGACCTTCCTGCTGCCTCTCTATTCAACGCGAACTAAGCGTCCTCAACACATCGCATATGAAGTTTTGAGTCCTCCACGCTCCTAGACTCTGTATTAATTGCCATTCACTTTCAAGACAAGGCCCGTGTGGTCACTCCATGCATATGCAGCAGCAGCCACAGTAGAACGTCTCCCCTCCTTCCTCTCACCCCTGCGCCTCGCGAGCGACTAAAGATCGCTTTCAAGATAGCAGCTGCGGGGCCTCGCCATACGCGGCAGCCGCCGGAGTAGAACGTGCCTCCATCTTCCCTTCCTCGTTGCCTTGCGACGCTTCCACCACCCGCGCTTCCATTCACACAAAGGGCATGCGGAGCGTGGTTACGACGTTATCGCCATAGAAATTTATACGGAACTTCACGGCGTAGGCCGTATCGACTGCAATGGCGATGGCATACATGTGCCTGTAGTGTCTATATAATTGACAAAAAAACTGTACGGTATGGTTTATACTTCTCTCCGTCTTCTCAAGAACAAAAAATCCTTATTTTCACTAGCAAACCCAACCGTTTGTCTTTTCTGCTCTATGAGAATCTATATCAAACGCCTGAACCAAGCAATCACCTTCCTCCTCGAAATTGGTTTGAAAACCCCGAAGCACCAATTCACTAAATAAACCAATAAACAGTCTTTTTTCTTTTGAAGACACAATAGAATTTGGATCCAACCTAGTAAACGCGACGCACGAGGGAAAGGCGCAGCTGTCATGATTCTTATTTTTTGTCGCTCCAACCTTAAATTCGCTTCCCCTGCGGCACCTCTCCACAAAACTTCTTGCCCTATTTTTCTGCAGTTTAACGAACGCGAGACTTCGTTCAAGTGCGTAACACTACTTCAACTCGTTAGGTTGGTTTATACTTATTAGGCCATGTTAAGACGGAAACCTTAAGGAATAATGACAAGGACAAGAAAAACTTTAGTTGAATCAGACCGGTCGCCTTTCGAGGAAAAGTGCCAGTGTGCGCCAGTACTGTTGCGTCATGCATTGAGACAACAGCGACAGAGTGCGTAAAAAGGCGTGCAGATCGAAGCATCCAATGAAAGTATTGTCGTCGAGTGCTACGCGGAGCTACCAGAGGTGTGACTTACACAAATATCGTGTTTTTTGCTGATGTAGAATGCCTCCACTAAGTCTAGTGCCGGGGCATCTTTGATGCCTCGGCCGAGTGTAGGCAGGTTGGATAAATTTGTCTCACACGTGCAGGAATCACAGTACATAATAATATGCGCCGTAATCTTGTTTTTGTTGGACAGTTCGCGTTCGTTTCCGTGTATTTGACGCAGCCGCCTGTCTGGTAGATGTATATCGTACCACAGATAAGAAGAATTCCGTACACCACGCCAACACCCAAGCAGGCACAGAAAGAACTATCATGTTTTCCTTTATTTTATTGAGATACCAATTATATGGACACAGAAGGCACATTTTTGCCGTCACCCTGATGTTCAGTGTAAAGTGTTAAGGCGATAACACCGTCACTGCGCGTCGTGTGTTGTATGTGCGAGTCAGAGGAGCATGGGGAAGCCAACGATCGCGGCGCGATCTGCCGCCCGCGAATGAAGAAAGCGGATAGCAAACGAGCTGTCTTCCGCCGCGCGAAAGGCCGCTGGGAGATGGGAGGGAAGGAAGGAGGCGGCATGGTACTACGGCCGCGAATGCGCATTTCCGTGACTGGGCGTAACCGAAACTGACGATCGCGGCTCCATCTCGCGCTCCATATATGAAAGCGGCGAGGCAGCACGGGAGGGAGGAGGGCGGCTTCGACTCCGCCAAGTGCGTACTTTGCACGGCCGCGCGCGGTCGCGCATGCCCTATCCTGAGTAGCTTCAGGGGATGCCTCATACCTTCGTGCTCGCTGTGTTCTCGCCGCTCTTGTGTTCTCACGAAGTTCACTTCGCTCGCTCCTGCTCCCGCGCTTGCCCAAACCAGGGTTTCGAGAGCGAGCGTCTGCGCTCATCGAGCGTGATGCGTTCATGTTTGCTTGTGTGCGCTGACACCATGCTCGCTAATTCACTCAATAAGCGAATGTTTCCAGGTTTATGCGGCCGATAAAAGTACTATCATTAATTCGTATAGCTGCCTACAAATATGCTATCGCAATCGATGCTGCGCCTATCAGGTGAAAAGGAGGCGAGGCTTCGTCTCCGGTACTGAAATGTGTTGGCCAGGCAGCTTTCGTAGAGGCGAAAAGAAGATTGGTTGCGTGGTATTGGTTAGCCACTTTCGTCAAGTTTTGAACTGCATTGTGCATATGAGGGACAACATGCGGCTTTCTTTTTTTTTCGCAAACGGTTTGTGTTTCTGCTTCCACCTCAAATTACGATAAAGGCTTCAGCTACTGCAGCCGTGACGGAACAAATGTACTTCGATGAACGCAGCCGTTCCACCTGATGATTAAAACGTACCTGAATTTTGTCAACACAAGACCTCACAGCTGACTCATGCTACGGCTGCTTCGCGAAGTTTATTGCCTAACAAAGGCATAACCCTGCAACAGCGCTATACGGCAGCGGCCTCGTAGTCTGCCGTTGCTCCTCGCATAAATGTCGTCCGTATTTTTCCCAAGCTGCAGCGATATTTTAGTATTTTAGCGTCGCAGCCTCTCGCCATCACTTGTAGAAGCTGGAGATCTTGCTGAAATCGTTGAGTAGTTCAGGAACCTTTGGATCTTTGAACAACTGCTGCACAGTTGATGCTAATGGCTTCGTACCGAGACGTGTGCTCTAGAAGCTCTCTAATATTACTGCATCCCAGTTAACATACACGATCTCTGTTGGCGGCACCATTCCGTCTCTTCCGTTGCAGCGTGCGCCTTCATATTACCTCGTTATTATCTTTAGCATGTTATTGTGGATTTTGCAATCCTTACTCTTACCTTTAGATGTCCGGGAAAAAAGGACACATTTAAAACCGCACACAATTGTGATTTAACTCTTTCCACGCAAGCAATGTTCATTTCGGGGCCCGACGCACCAAATACTGAGTGGGGAGCAATGATCCAATTCTATGTTCTTTACTTCAACGTTGGGCAGTGCGTGTGGCAATGACACTGTGCGATAAATGCACTGTTCGACACGCCCGTCAAAGTATCGTTTCGGTTTTGATGATTCATTCTATTTTCCCGAAACACCAAGTATAAATCCTATAAAGGTTGCAGTGGTGTAGAGATATAACTGTTTATTTATCAGTGAAATAATAATATTCATCAGGCTAGATTGATGTTCCTTCAAGCCTGAATTACATCGTGTGTGCTTGTATCAAGTCATCACTGGCATGATTTGATCTAACAGACATCAAAGCTGTATGTCATACTTGTTACTCATACTCAAGTTGCACTAATTTACATCTGTTTTCTTTCCACTATCTGGGCTAGTCTAAGAGGTGTAGTGTGATGGTATTTCTTTGGTATCTTCTGTTGCGTGCACTTGTAATGCGGGATATATTCTAATGTTGCCTTGAGGTTTCTCGCTAGGAAAATTCCCCTTTAACCGGAGGTCGAGTGCTAAAACAGTTTGAAAGAAATGGAGAAGCTGAAATCAGAGACGACGACGAGTCTGATACTGACTAGGTTCTGAGCGCGCCAACTTTAACCTGGTAGCACTGTTTTGACGAAAGGCAATTTTCCATAGATCAACATGCTCTCTAATTAAAGGAAATACCTGTACTCATTCTTTCGGTTCTTCAATTACGCTCGTACATTTTCGTGTCGCCAATAGATTCCGCCCACACCTGCCGCTGGCTGTGCTTCCTTCTCGGGTATTCAGGCCACAGGTGCTTTAAATTGGCGCGTGCATAGTTTCCTTGAAAGTATAACTATATTCTGAATTTGGAAGGCCATCTAATGAGCTTCCTGCGCCGAGTGCACCCGTGGTCAATTTTTCAGCCGAGTTTGCAAACATATAAGATGTCCTTTAACAAACGCAGTACGCAATCCAACTAAACGAGAGTCGACTGTTGTATTTTGAATAAAATCGATCCTAAACAAACTAGTGAGCTTACTGGACTGCCTAGATATTTGAGCGCATTCGTCGGACTGAAACAATCCCGCACAAATGACTCGAGAAACAGGACCACTCTCTGCACTCGCATTTGAAAGTGTGTGGCATATATGCGCGATATCCACGGCAGCGCTACAACGGCATTCGATGGGCTACCCACTTGGTTTCGCCTTTAAGCGACGAGGCGTAGCTGCAACGCCCATTCCGAGTAACGCGAAATGAAAGCACGGTTCTTCATCGAACCCCATTTCCTCTCATTCGCTGTTTCCAACGCAGCACTGAAATGCACATGCACAGTGCACAACTGCCTTTCGATTCAATAGATTTTTGTGTGTGTGTTGATATTGCGTTTGTCCCTATTTCCTTTCACGTTCACCAGCCGGTGCATTATCTTTCTTATTTTGAGGTTTCTAGATGGCAGTGCCTGTACATCGTTATTTGCATCACCCAGCTGTCTTTGTACCTGGGCATGGGGGTGCTGATGTTTTTTTCTGAAATCAGCTTTTAGCTATTAAACTGGGAAGATGAGAAAAAAACGGCTTGGCTTAGAATGCTTTTCTTACTTTATATCTTCTCGATACTCCTCAAATACATACCAAAGCAAACGTTAAAGGTTTCTTTAACTCTAAGTGAGATACAGTAGATGAAAATCTCGTTTACCAGCTAGTTCAAGGTGAATGTCAGGTCTAAGAGGAGTGTTGGGTACTTGCTTTGACAAGGTGAACAAGGTATGTGAACGTAGTTATGTAGTTAAAGATTAGGAGCTTCCTGCAACAAGGAAAAGAAATCCCGTTGGCGAGCATATGGCCACCATGTGCTCTAAGAAGAGACCGAGGATGCCTCGGCGTTTTGTCGCCACACCTACTGCTTCTCACTCTTAGCATTTTTGTATAAACGACTATCTACCAAGTACATAAATGAAGGTAAATTGAAACGTATCGACCAATATTTGGGTTTCCTTTATTTTTGCACATGTCCTTGTGAGGTCGAAAATATCGTTGAGCTGCCAGTTAACGGGTTACACAAAAGCAACACCGAAGGGCTTTCATGAAAGTTAGAAGTTGTTGCGGGAATACCACTTACAGAAACTGAATTCCCCATTATTTCTCCAGAAAGAAGAGGTGTTTAATGAAGATGCGGGGCAATACTGAAAAACCTTACCAGTGTTTCTTTAAACATTGTAGTCTAAATAAAAACCTGAAATGTATTTATATTGAAAGAATGTCCTCAATCTCTGTTTCAAGGACATTTTGAAGCACTTGCGTTATTAAACTAAGGTAGCTTCCTCATTAAAATATGTGTGTTCATTGCCGGCGTCATATCATGAATGTATCTAGCACGCAATGTGTGAATGGCAGCTGTTGTCTCTCTAATAATCGTGTAAGCTTTTGCATTTGTTTTTCTCTGTTCCAGCGAAGCTGCTAAGGGCTATTTTCCCCACTATCATGTCCGCATGTAGAAAAAGAAAACGCGAAGATAGTGCAATGCCGAGCTGACTCGCGGCAGAGATGAACCAGGCGGTAAGCCCTCCCCATACGTGGGCCGATCTCAGATGTAGTGCAATGTCGGGCCGAACCGCGGTGGAGGTAAAGCAGGCGTCAAGCACTCCCCATACGTGGGCCAATCATGAAGATAGTGCAAAACAGGGCTGATGCGCGGAGAAAGTGCAGTTCGTTAATTAAGGAGCCCACATACACAGCTTCACTGGTAATCTTTCTTCGAGGAAGTGGTAGGGTACTGGCTTTTTCTTTGCTGTTTTTTTTTTCTATCAACTTCTGTACCGAGTTTCCACCCCTTTTCTTTATCGAGTATCATAGTTTCAAGTTTTTATATTGGGTTGGTGCCGAATGCCATGCAATCTAAAAAGATGGGCCGATCCGGAAGTAACGGCAATTTAATAATGGGGGCTGATTCAAAGGTTATCTGGAGTCTAACAATGCCGGGCCGATCCTGAAGATTGCGCAGTTCAGAATTGTAGCGTGATATCAAGGATAGTGAAATAAGAAATTTGGGATGATCCAGAAGGTAGCGCAGTGAAATTTCTTGGTCGCTTCCGTGAGTACGTGCAGTTTCAAAGTGATAGCCAGTCACGAAGATAATGTGGTCAAAAAATTTAATCAGTCCGACGCTCTTCCTTCTCCCCGTCACGTGAGAGATGACGTACTATAGAGTGCTGTGCGCAGTGACTCCGTCCTATTATTACCCACAACTCCCTCCAGAGGGCATCGTCTTTGGTTGAATCAGCTTCCATCTCTTTTATCATATAAGCTACGGTTTACGAATCAGGATGAAGCTGAAACAATGACACGTACCTGATGCACCTGCCTATCCTGCTAGCTCCAGACCAAACACGTAATTTCTGCTTTACTTGCAACATTTATGGATTCTGAATGAAATTGTAGATTTTTTTATTTCATTCAGACCATCTGGGCCGCAAACAGTTTCGTTTTTTTTTACATGACGCACTCTAAGCCTCGCTGCTTCTTTTCGCACTTTATGAAACGAGTCCAACGGCTTTTGTGTGGATGTGAACAACTGAAAAATTCACATGGATAATTGCAAGGGCTCTCTTGGCATGGTCATCGCTTCCCGATTTGGCAAAATGAGCGTCAAAACGAACTGTACGGGACGTAACGCGGAAACGTACCGGCATGTAAGGGACGTCAAAAGAGTTAAATTATTTAACTATATTGACGCATAAAAGCCTAGACACAAATGCGGGTTCATTATTATGGTAGCACACAGGTTGCTCGCCATTGGAGATGCTTGATTTCGAGTGGTCTCCGGCTTCATGAAAGATTTTAACACTCGTTGAAGCGTAGAAGAAGGTCATCAAGTTTAAAAACTGCAGAATTGTAGGGAATAATGATCACAATTTTACGTAACAAATTACAATGAAATAATTACATGTAATAAATTACATTTCTTAGTCTTATTGTAGTATAGCGATATAATTTTCCACGGACACTGCGTTTTTATTACATTTCAGTTACCAATTTAATGTAAACGGTCACATTACTGGCGAGCAAACGGTAATGGAGAGGCAGCTTTTAGCACTCTATTTTTGATGAGAGCTACGTAGCATGCCGCCCAGGTCTTCCAACGCGGCAGCCTCGCGCATATGCAAGTTCAGACAAGCAAAGCCAAGGTTTTCAGGCCTGGCTTGTAGATGCGTATAAGTAGCCGAGGTACATGGTAGGAGTTGCGACTCACTTTATCGATTAGTGCAATTTATGACGGTTTTCTTTTTGGCAAGTTTTTGGCCGTTGGGCGTACGCGTTCCGGTCGGTCTGCATGATACGCTACTCACATACACTTATTTTGCGATTGCACCACAGTATGTTTAGGACTCCATAAAACCTTATATCTCTAATTATATTACCAATTTAGCCCCCTTTGCGAAGCGTGAGCCTTTACTGGCTTCCCTTACAATTCTTTGGTTTGAGTTTAAATGTCTAATGAGAGAATGGGCCGATCAGTACTCTATCAGATGTGAACCGACAAATTGAACCAGCGTTGCTATGACACCATACCGATGACGACTCGCTTAGTTTTTATTCCTTAGATGACAATCTTAGGTTCAAAGCACGTAAACAGGACGGCTCCCGGCGTCACTAAAGCCTAAGATCACTCCACATGAACGTTCAAAACAGATGCCGTTGACTTATAATATTAGGTATCTTAATGTGATCTGTAATTTTGCTATTTAGTGCACCTTTCGCAACATTAACAGATAGTCGTATAGTCAGCTCCAAGGAATCGATACGCTTCCCGGTGTCATGTGTGGAGGCGAAGCAGCTCGACAACAGACCCAAATATGTGGTTCTAATTCTGCTTTGCTAATGCTTCTCGTATATTGCGATGAAGTAAACAGCATTCTTCACACAGCAGTTAAGTAGTGAACTTAGAGTGCGGGCTCTCGCGATACACTACCTCGTTGGCAAGTGAACGTTCGCGTCAATATATTCTCTACAGGGTGTTTCAGCGAGCACATTCAAAAATCCTTAAAGGTGGCCTGTGGCAGACAGCGCAATTCTTGTTCATGCGGTGCAAACTGAGTGCACTGGTCGAGTCGATGGTGCGGTCTACATGATGCGGCGGACAATACTTGCAAAAAAGTTTAAATGGATAATCGACTAATAAAAGAATCCACTAACGAACTTATAAATAATTAACTTATGGCTCGTATTGCAATTTACAAATTCTAGCCGTGGACTTCGGAAGGCGGATCCATTTGCAATGAATTATCCAAATGAAAGCAGTTTCGAGATATTTATTCCCGAACTTTGGAGGCAAATGCATTGGCCTTACAGTTCCCTCTGTGTTTGAATGCGTAAAAGGATGCTTTTTTTAGAAAGTTACTGGAAAGTTCCTTTGGCGGGCGAAGATGGTCGACAATTAACTTCTATTATATTTATCGGGACCCGCGCACCCTTAGTTGCAATAAACAAGGCAGAATGAACATTTTTACCATAAAGTACAGCTCCCGGGAACATAGCTTGTATAAAATTTGTGTTTCTTATCAAAGCCAGTTTTCTTAAGAAAATACCAAATGCGGACAATTTCCTTTCATTTTCTATAATTTATACCGAATGTCAAAATTGATAATAATTCATTAAGCGATTATAGGATTAATGCCTATGTTCTGTTTCCTGAGAAATATGGAAGTGTTGATTTTTAAATTATGAAAATTTTTGGGAACGCTTATTCTGGTGCCTACTTTCGTGTTTTAAGAAACGTTTGACGTGGCTCAGAAGCCAGTAAATTTTTTTTGAGTGCATATTTCTTGTAATGACTATTCTTAATGATGATGACGATGACTGGAGTTTATTGGAGCAAGGGCGAGATGTGGTCAAAGAGCACCAAGCCTATGAGAATAGGCCGTCATTGGTAGATGAATACTGAATATCAAGACGTGGATGAGACACGTCTGTACGGAGGCCTAAAAATGTTCGTTAGAAGTATGTAAACACAGTTAGAATAAAACTAGACAATGATGTATGGATGTACTACGAAGATGTGATCTACTAACAGTCCCCGCTACAATTAACTACTGCCTCACTAGGGCGCCTCTCCCTTAAACAAAGACCCGAAGGCAAGTGCCATGCAGGCCGCTACTGTCGCAGCAGCAGCATTTGGTGAGAGGATGTGCTGCGAATCTCGTGGGCATATAGCGCACCATAAACCAATATCTTGTAAAACAGTTAAACAAACCTATGGTCAGGAATAGGTTCTCCTCCAAGGAACGATACCAGATGAAGGGGAATGTGCCATCGGTGGGCCCGAGGAAAATATATTTTTTCTTCAGTCTACGCTTCCCGACCTTCCACCAAGTTGTTGAGGACGGTGAGCCACTCACCACGTCTATCACGTATACCACAAGTCAGCAGGTATCAATGGGTACCGTATGCGGGTCCTATTCGCAGTCGACAGAACACGGCATCAGTTTGTCGTGCCTTTGTTACCGATGGCCACTTTCGTAGGTGGGCCTTAATTAAATAATGTTTATTAAAATTTCATGGTCCCAGATGGGTTGCAAAATGTTTCTCAGCTTTTTGGGCCAGAAGCGTTGCAAGTCTGTGGGAGGGATAGCCAAGGTTCTATGCATGTAGCAAGTTCATCTGCAAGCATATTGCCCGCTATGCTTCTGTGCCCTGGCCACCAACATATTAAGATATCTTGGTTAGATGCGTACATAGTCCCTTGACAATAGACCATTCTCAGCTGCAACTATTTTCAAATATCGCCGATAGAAGACATCGCAGCTGAAGGCGACGAAGGGACTACTTCGGTTTTTGAAAGAGACGGCCTTGGACAAATGGCTGTGACAGGGATGTCACGTACCGCGCAAGAATGAGGGACTGTAAGTGACGATGCGTGTGCTGTGTTATGTGCTCTATCTCTCTCTCTCTCCTCCCCATCTTTCATCCCCCATCCCACTCCCAAGTGTAGGGTAGCAAACCAGTTAAGCTAAACTGGTTAACCTCCCTGCCTGTCCTTCTCCACTTTTTCTCTGCTTGCAGGGACAACCTGGCCACAATCAGCACATGACTGGGGTAGTTGAAGAAGTATGGGAGAGACCTTTGCACTGCAGTGGGCGTAGCCAGGCTGATGATGATGATGTTTTCTTTTATTGCTCCCCCCTCTCACCGCTTCCTCTCTTATATGCGGCAGGTATTGATACCGGTTACATCTAAATGTGCTAATGAGAAGCACAACAGAAGACGAAGAACAGATAAGGGTGATCACTGTTTAAGTGGGAGCCTGTTCTAACTAACCTGGAAAATAAATTGCATACTTTAGGGCGAGAAAACCGGCGTGAATTTCACCATGCATGCGTTTCCGCGCATGCGCGCGCTTCCACAGGCACAGACGTGCATTTCCGTTCGTTGCAATGGCGAAAACCCTTTGTGACATCTTTAAAAAGCATTGAAATATTTTGTCTCTGACTGTATTTCTTGCTGTATTTCTGTTTAGAAGTACTATGTTCTTTTTAGTTCGATCAACGTCTCACAGAATGTCCACTATGTTTGTTCGTTTTTAAATGCGTAAGCATTTTTATGCTTGCCCAACAAGAAAGCCGGCCGTTCGTCCATCCATCCGTCCCGTAAGACGACAGCTTTCGACATAGCGCCCGCAGCTGCGAGCGAATTCAACTTCGTGCTGCCTCAAACTTCAACGCCAACGAAGCGGCAAGAAGACAGCGCTCATGGAGCTTTCAGCGCATGCCTTAGTATGCCACTTTTAAAGATCGCTTTCAAGATACGGGCCTGTGCGTCTCTCTTCAACGCTATGTAGGCGGAACAGCACAGTGCGCGAAGCTGTCAGTAGTACGCAGTGGCGTAGCCAGAAAGTTTGTTGGGGGGGGGGGGGGGGCTCACATTGCAGCTTGGCCTCCTCCTTATGGAAGTTGTCGAGGAAATAAATAAAATAATAATAGCTCCATTGACATTGAGAAAGTTGCTGCAAATGCATTCTTGAACGCTACGCACTGTCAAGAGAACTCCAATATGCATTTTTTCCTAAAAATATACAAGTATGTCTCAAAAATTGTGCTCGATATAACTGATATCAATGCTTCTATGCTTTCTATCTCTTTATTAAGTAAAGAAAGCATCACATGAACTTTAAAACTACATCAGTTTGAAACCAGCAAAGCAGTGCATCCTGCTGATGTAAAAAATTTAAAGGCCGTGAAATGAACACGCTGGCGACAATTATTTTAATGAAACATTGTTAGTCTCCCTGCCTTTCTCTCTTTTGCGTCTCTCTCTCTCTCTCTGTCATTCAAGAATCTTTTTTGCATTTTTGGACACATTTAACGACCAGGTAAAAATCTCAATGACGATGTACTTTGTTACAATGTATTGCTCAGGAGCAGCTGTCACCGGTCTTGTATGGTGAGTAATTGCATTGAAATTATAATCGCAACAGAGGGAACTTATAGAAAGCACGAGTTCTTCAAAATATACGTGGTTGAGTGAATATAAAGTAAGTCAGTGTGAAAATATGGCAAACCTTGTACTTTATTTAAAAGCAGTTTCCATGAGCATTTAGACATTTGTCCCTCTGACTAATCAGTCGCAGGATTCCCGTCTGATAAAACTCCTTGGGTTGCTGCTTCAAAATAGTATGTAACTGACTCTTTCACGTCATCGCCCTACACGAATCTGGGTCCCTTAAACTGTTTCTTCAAGTGCTTCAAAATGTGGAAGTCGATAGGCGACAGGTCTGGGCTGTATGGCGAATGTTGCAGCGTTTTCCACTTGAGCTTAGCCAGTTATGCATTAACCACTTCAGCGACGTGTGAAAGGGTATTGTCGAGATGCAAGATGACCACATTCGTCTATTTTCCACGTCGTTTGTTCTTGATTTAGACATGCCGCAGATCCGACGTCTCACAATATCGGAAACGATTGATAGTCTGTCTAAGCTTAGCAAATTCGAATAATACTAGCCCCTGACGATAAAAAAAGCCAGCAGCACCTTTCCGGCAGAAATGACGGCATTTGCTGTCCTTGGGGTGGTGAATTCAAGTGTTTCCACTGTAAGCTTTGCCGTCGCGTTTCAGGCTCTTTGTAGCGACACTGTGATTCGTGCCCGGTCACAATCGCAGACGAAAAGTCATCACCCTCATTGTGATACCGGATTAGATGAGTCAAGACAGTGCCGAACCACTCCATCTTCTGACGGTGGTTCAAAATCTTGGGCCTTCGTTGCGCACACAAGAGCCAATAACTGAGATGTTCAGGAATCATGGTGAGACCCGAACCGTGACTGATTTTCGCAAGCCCTGCCAATTCATCGAAGGTTATCCCCCGTTCATGTCTAAAAGCCTTTGCAGTTGTGTTGGGGGTGATTGCATGGTGGCTTTGGCCCGGTCTTGGATCGTCTTTGCAACTTTTACCTCCTTCTTTGAACCGTTTCCTCCAACGCTTCACAGTGGCCAATGAAATGCAATATTCAACGTACTCGGCAGCCATACGGCGACTAATCTCTTTTTGGGAAACATCTTCAGTTGTCAAAAACCACACAAAACCACTGTGTTACGCTTTCGGAGTGTCCGTTATGTCATGCAACCATGTTTACACCAGTGCATGAGAGCATCAAAGAACCTTTATCCTCACAACTGCGTTTCACTTTTGTAAACGTCACTCTGTGCGACGCGCATGCTTCGCACATAATGAACTGAACCATTATGGCATAGGATGGGTTGGCTAACTGTCATTTGCTCGCCCTCATAAATTATAAATGCGAAGATACAATTTAATATACAATTGCGAAAATGCAGCTTGATAAAGGGAAAAAGTGTCACTGAAAACAAAGTTCACTGAGGGTATACGCAATAACTCGCAGCAAGATATTTCAATATACGTATAAGTCACCAATAAATGTACTTATCTAAGAAATAGTCATTGTATATAGTGCGTCAAACAAGGCAAATAAAAGTGTTGCGCAGCCACAGATTCACAGATCACAGCCCACCACTCCCAAACGCTCACTCCCACTCCTTTGCGCACAAAAGATTGAGTCACCATCATTGGCACATTCACGCGATGCCCCTCGCCCCTCCTTACCCTTTCATTCGCACATACAGCATGCGGCGCGCGGACGCAATGTTATCGCCCTTCGACTTTATACGGAACATGAGGGCGACGTCTGCGGCAAGAATGCGCCTTGAGTGCCCATATAATTACTGTCGCAATAATATAATATAAGTATCCGGCTACTGAAGCGCCCCGTGGCCCATTACTTTCCCCAAAAGAAGTAACAAAATTTAACTTTTAGCACTCTACAATTTTCTGCGCCGCAAAAATGTCTTTTTTTTTTCCTTTGTGAGGCAGGGGCACGGAAATGAAAGAAAGAAAAAAAAAACTCAAGGAAAGCGTGTTGGCCAAAATGGAATGCCTACTTTGGGCACCTATGTGTCTACCGAAAGAATATCAAAGAAAACGTTAGATGGTTGGTCAACAGAGAACCATATTCATACTGCTCCGTATGCTACACCGGCCAGAAAAAATTTTCCGCAGAGGTTACGCTCAAGCGAATGCGTTGCAATCCGCCGAGTTCCCGCAGTGATGGCGGCAAGCGACAATGCATTGTTTCTTTTTCTGCAATGCTACCCAGAAAGCGTCCAAAACTGTGCCAGGCGAAAATCCACCCGGCCAGAGAAAAACGAACGCGCATCGAAGTGCGCAGCGCGGTGGTCGATACAGCCCGACAAAAACGTATGGCATCTGGCTGGTTCAGCAGCCCGCGGATAGCGAGAACAAAAATGAAAAGGAAGAGGCTGAATGTGTCCTCGCGAATAAAAGTCCAAGTAGAATATTGAATAAGAACGTAGTTACCTTTGCTGGCTTCAGTGTCTTGACGGGGTTGATTTGGCGCAGGTGAAAAAAATATGTCGATATTATCTGTGTGACATTACGGCACAAATGAACCACCGCAATGCTTCGTCTTATCGAATATCACTACATGCGTTCTCAACTTCTCTGATAGTGTGTTCATTTGGCTCGTCTCGTTGTATGGTCCGACGTACGACTTTAGAAAAGTCAATGCGGCTTTGGCGTCAAATGTTAATAAGAACATTAAACCCACTAAGTTCCGTAATTGAAAATCTAAAGCACGACATTGAAAATGTCTATGCACCTTTGGCACCAAAAGTTTATGAGAACTTTATACCCATAAAGTTTCAGAATTGAAATCCATGCACTCCGTTGATTGCGCGGCCTCCGCGAGATGCCGCGATGAGCCGGCTCGCTATCAAAACGCCCTATAAACTGCGCTCGGATGTGGCTCCTTGCGTTATGTGACTCCCGCTGCATTATCGTTGCCGCGTAATTCAGCCCCATTTTGCAATGTTCGGGCTGAAATGTCTGTACGAGCAAGAAAAGGACCATTCTAGACAAAATCCAGCATGACTTTCGGCGTCAGGGCTTGTTTTGGTCGGTGGCGCATGACAACACAAAAAAATCTTAAGGATGGGGGGGGATGAAGGCCCCCCCCGCTTCACCTGTGCAATGAAACATGCGTCCAGGAAAGGTTAGCACAAAAAAAAAACTCCTACTAGTGGCGTCGTAATATTCATCCCTATATATGCGTGCGAAATATATTTGAGAGCATTCTCATAACCATTTCAAATTTCTTGCGGGGCGTACGATTTGTTTGCCTAATAATTAGGAGACTAGCTTTGCCTCATATAGTGATGAATTCCCGACGTTCTTTGATTTACGTTCGTTTTTTTCCGCTAATGCATCTGGTGAGATAAGGTGAGTGCAACCAGAAATGTTTGCATTACGTGTACTCTGCTTGCTTCCTCCCCCTTGCTTTTGTCTCCGTTCAAATATGATTCGTTTGAAGGCGAGCCTGTGTCGATGCAGCTACAGCAGAAGACAAACAAAATGCGGTAATGAGTGCAGCATGTTCGAGGAAACAGGAACGACAAGTATGTTCGGGAAATGAAGATGACTGCGAGTGAACCGGCACAGGCAAACATGTCGGATGGCGCTAGTGCACCTCATTCAGCTGCAGGAAATGGGTCGGGCAAATACATACAGACATCATTCTTGCTGTGCAAGCTTCGCTTACTGCGTATACTTGCTTCTCGTGAAAAGCCGGCCGTTCGGTGCCTTGCCATCTTAAGCTTTGTCCACATATGGCGCGTGGTTGCGGTGCTTAGCCGATGGTATGTCGGTTCTTTAGTATGTTGTGATATCTGAAGTGGTGTAAGAAGAGATTTCCCCATTTCTGAGAACCAGCCAGGATCGTGGCTACGCGGAAAGGAAGTTGAAATGAAGTATTACAGTGTCACCTCTGGAATGTCATCGCTTACCCAACTGAAGCACAGATGTCAGTGAAATTGCCATGCAGCTCTTCGACCTCAGTGTACAGTAGATGCATGTCAAAATTATTCATTTGCAACTCATATTAAGAAATGCACTTAGAGCAACGTGTTTTATCCACTATTTGAACGTTTACGCGTGTTATTAGCAGGGCTTGAAAATACCGGTCGCTGGTACCATACTGTTGCGGTGATCAGTAGAATATGAGCACTTTTTTATATTTGCTAACCCATCACATTATGCGTGAGTTCATTCTTTAATGTATATGTACGCAGCTGCTTTATTGTAACAGGGGAAACGACTGAACTGTCAGTTAGTACGCTTCACAATTTTTTAAAGATGAAATCAACGCAAAAATATATGTGAAGATTGTCAGCGCAGAAAGGCTATCGTTACTCACCCACAGAGGTTTAGTTACTCAGAGTACGTAAACCTCTGCTAAAGTTGCTGAACACTGCAGTCGGACTGATTAGGGACACAATTAGTTTTGTGTCTTCTTTCCTTTTTTCGCCTCAGTGCTCCCTTGAGTTGATAGTCGGCGTTCGTGTTGCCCACTTCTCTACTCTTGTGTCCTGTCTGCACGCCTCACTTTTATTTGCATAATGAATTCTTACCAACTAGCTCAGCTTTCTGTCGTTCTAATCTTGCGATGTTCCTTTAAATCAATTTGTTTCACTAAGCCCAATTCGTTGTTCGCTGGCAGCCACGAGCTCGTTCCAAATGCCGCAATATGGGGGCTGCATCCCAGGCCTGCTGTATATGATCTGTTGTGATGTGCAACAGCGGCGTCCAAGGCGCATTTCCAGCCACCTTTGAATTCGGGGTATAATCGTATGTACATCTTCAAGTCCCTTATCACTCGCTCTGCAAGGGAGTTCGAGTCCGTATGGTAACGTACAAGGATGCGAAGGGTGATATTGACACGTGTACGTGTCTTTATCGGGGGACACGTTTCGCCGCCTAACAAATGTTATCGCACAGCGCGGGAAGCGCCTGCATGTATCCGAAGATTCTGGAAAATTATCATAGCTTCTATCCACTGTCTGTTGTCGCCGAACCTTATGTTACATGATTTCAGTGCGTGACGCGAATGGTGTAGATCTTTTTGGAAGACACGGGGGTCGAAGCGATCAGTCTGGAACATTCGACGACTGCTGTATAAAAGCCGACGCGCTCGACCCGCTGATCAGATATTCGACGATCACCGACCGTGTTTGCCTCTATCGTTGTGCTATAAATGTAGCCTGTTTTGTGGGCACAGGTTGCCCCAATAAAAGTTAGTTTTGTTGTTCACACTATTGCTACTGTGTTATTCACTGTCACTACCACGTGACATCTGGTGGAGGTGCGTTGCGTTCATGTACCGGACGCCCCCGACAAGCCGTAATCCAAGCCCGGACCGCAAAGGCCACACCACCGCCGTCCCGGAAAATCGAGCAAGCCGTCGGCTACAGCAGCTGGCCCCGGAACACGGAATTCTACTAGAGACGACCAAGAAGACAGCCCCAATGGCAGCCGGAGCAGCCCCAATAGTTCTGCAGTAGCTCAGGGAGCCACCGACGTTCAGCGGTTCCACATTTGAGGACCCGGGAAGCTGCATGGAGACGTATGAGAGGGTCGCTACGTTTAACAGTTCGGACAGCGAAGACAAGCTGCGGCATGTCAATTTCGGTATTTATTTCTGGAAGGTCAAAATTTATAGAAATTGCCTGTGGCAGAAAGCACAATTCTAATAGGTGATTTAAATTACTCTAGGAAGCGGTCATTAGTTTTACGAAAAATCAAAACACATAACTTTGCAGTCCATCCAGTTAGTCTAATTACCATTTAAATTATTTACATTACGAGCACGTATTCAAAGCTGTGAATTATAGCAGGTGAATTCGCAGGTAGTATCCACTTCCTGCGAATGGAACAAATTGGAACAAATTTATCTTTCATAATTATTTTCGAAGTGTCCGACGAACTGCAGTGGCGTTCCAATTACTTCGCTTAAAAAAAGACGTTGTTTTACACATTGAAGCACAAAAATAACAACCACCAGTGAATTTTGTCGGACAGTTTGAAAATTAATATCTCGAAACTAGTGCAGTGCAAAATATTAAGGTTCGTGCTGTCTTAATATTAACTAAAAGTATTAAGGTTTCATAGAAGCAGTGCTTGCTTAAACCGTAATTTGTGGGAATGCTCTTTCATCGCATTATCAATGAATTTGATAGCGTTCATTGCAGCGTATTGCTTTAGACATGGTAAGAGTACGGAATTTCTGGCTCTTCCTAAGAGAAAATTTACGGCTATCATAAGAAGTGAAAGCAACTTGTGGTAAAGAATCGCAGTGCGGCTTGTCTGCCATTCTGTCATTACATTCAGGCAGTCCTCTAGGTTTTTTGCATATTTGTTTCATTTACACGTCAATGCCTTATCGTGTAATATAAATAGTGTTGAAGAACTCTACGTTTGTAACACGTGCATCGTAAATATGGCGGAAAGCGGCAACGAGCTAAAACGTAAGGCTGACTCAACCCTGAGACTAATTTCCAGACAGCTTATTTTTAAAAAGTCAGCTGCGTATGCCAAAACGATGACATACGTCAAATTGCACACACAAAAAATATTTTTCGCTATCTCGCTTTGAACATGATTATTAATGAGTTCCTACTAAAAAGAACACCTTCATTTAGGCACCTAGGGCAAACTTCCACTGTTCAATTGTGTTGGCAAAGCGCATAATCTTTGAGGTTGCAAAAATAGGTTCGGTATGCTACATGTTGCTGCAGGCTTGCGTTTGCTTCGACTTGCAAACATTTCTCTCGTGATAATTCGCGTTCATACATAATAATTTGTTATACTCTGACGGCTTTTGGGATTACATTTATTTCACATATTTTTATCGTTTTAATCTTTTACAATAGAGTTACTAAAGGCTTGCAACTTCTTCCCGTGAACTTTCGCCGAGATCCCAAACTGTGCTCACCTATTTGTAACATCTCAAGGCACAAGTAGCTCTTCAACGAGAATAAGTGTCCACATCAGCGAGCGATTCTCAAAATTCAGCACTATACCGACGGTAAGTGTTCGATGGAGTGAATTTGTAGAACAGACTACTATTCCAATTAAACTACCTTAATAAATTCGTCCAGTTACACCGGCGCTTCTTTTCAAGGAGTGTGAGCATCTAATATATCGTAAATTGTGTTTTTACCTTCTGATAGGGCATCTGTAGTGCAGTACTTCTATGTCATCGAAATACATCATGTTCGTGTTTTGTCGGCGATACTTAATCAATGTTCTGTTACCATGGGCAGTAAATCTAGCTTCCGCCTATTGGTCCAAGTAATTCTACACAAACAGCAAATATACTCACGTGAAAATATTTCAAGTAAATGAAACAAGAGCTTGCAGAAAATTATTTTGACGAGTGTTTCTTAGTGTAATACTAAAGGAATACATTCATGATATAATTAGTTGCACGCTTCCGTGTTGGCACGACAACACGTCCGGATAAACAATGTCTGATTTCGATCTATGAATTAGGAAGAATAGAAGTGAAGTGTCGTACTACAGAGAGTCCTCTAACAATCATAGCGCCAATAATTGGCTCTCCTAACACAACGTTCTACTAGCCGCTGAATGCGTTTTCTCTTGCTTCTAATTTGTTGAATGGTAACCTGTGACTTTGTTTAGGCATAAGCGGAAGTAATTTTTGCGCTGTGTATGAGGCATTCTCCAATCACATTCTGAACTGACTAAAAAAAAACCATACATAGAAAATGACCAACCATCGGGCTCTCACGTGCAGTTGTAGTTTTCTTTGTGAGTAGCTTCCCTCAGGTACGGTTCGTCGATAATCTTGGGGACACGGTATACTTATAGTGAGAGGGAAAATTTGAGGCATAAGCCCTGTGCCGTTGCGGGTGGTACTGTAGTTGATAGTAAGTATGGTTATTGTGCTCCTAAAGCAAAGTCGAAAATCCTTGCTTATCGCACATCTCCAATATAGGCATTGTGTGTATTTCTTGTGTTTTGGAGAACTCCGCTTGTAATTGTAGTGGATATTTTCCATTAGGTGTCACACGTGGATGCTATTTGAATTCGAAAGTGATTCACCAATACCGAAAGTTGGGTGTGGCGAAGTGCCAAGAAAAGGTTCAAGGACGACGACGAAATGGCACCGACAACATGAAAGCACGTGAACCGCGGCGCTTGCACATCTACAACATGACCAACACCTTGCTGCACTTGCGCTCGTGGCATAAAAAAGTAAAAAGAGAAAAAATGTATATGTGTAGCTGATCCAATAAGTTGGAATTCATATGCACCGAAGCTTTGTGTGACTGCCTGAAGGGTTGGATCACGTCTATACGCACGCACGCACGCAAGCACGCACACAAACACGTACACACACGAACGCACAAACGAACGCACACACGAACGCGCGCACACACACACGCAAATTATACCGAGCCTTTGGTTAAGCGGAGTTGCTGACTACTGCGAGTACGACGAACACCTTGGACGCATCATGTTTTCAGAGGCAGCATGCGCATATGTACATAAAGCAATTTAAATCATTTGCATCCCCAAGAAGTATTTATTTCGTCACTACGGTGAAGCCGCGGAAGCGTGCCCTTACAAAAATTTTTAATGTGTTTTTTTAGAAAGTCTTCTGAATGTTCTCTATAGAACTCTATTGTGTTTATTTTGATTGCCTATAGAATTTTCCTATAGAGTTTTAAAAGTTATTTGGCCACCGCATTCTTATAGGAACTCTAAAGACGCATTTCTATAGAACATTTCTATCGAGTTGCTTTAAAGATGCTAAAGACAAATTTCTATAGAATATTTCTATCGAGTTTCTTTAGAGATGCCAAAGACAAATTTCTATAGAATATTTCTATCGAGTTTCTTTAGAGATGCTAAAGACAAATTTCTATAGAATATTTCTATCGAGTTTTTTTAGAGATGCTAAAGGCAAATTTCTATAGAATATTTCTATCGAGTTGCTTTAGAGATGCTAAAGGCAAATTTCTATAGAATATTTCTATCGAGTTGCTTTAGAGACGCTAAAGACAAAATTCTATAGAATATTTCTATGCACTTGCTTTCGAGTACCTACAAGCAAATGCCTATAAAAGCTAGGCCGATATGTGTAAACAACTTGCAATTTACCAAAGTTCTACTGTAGGCAATAAGGACTACAGTAAATGCAGTGGCAAAATAATTGGTGCTACAACCACAAAGTATTCGGTTTGAAATGTTTATTGCACTTCAGACAAGATACATACTTCATATATGTGACATACACGCTTCAGACTAGAACTTGCAACACACAAACTGTAGCTGCCAACATGCTTCTCAGGTCAAGCTGGTGCTGCAAACACGCGAAACATGAGGTAAAAGAATCAGTGGCAGACTTGATTACAGTTGACACCTGGCAATAACAGGCTTGACTAGGACAAGAAACCATACCATTAAAACTGCAAAAGGAGTGCCTGTTCCAGCAGTGCACATTGAACGGTTGGATACTAAAGCCTGAAAATAGACTGATATGAATGTGCACTGCAATGTTGTCAGCCTGACGAAACGACACAGCATTTTAGTTTGTTTAAGTGCAAAAATAACACTGGCAGTCGCTGCGAAAATGTGGCAAATAATGGCTTTCACAGATAAGTACACCATATACCGAAACCACACAGCATATTAGTCTATGTTTATGTGTAAAATTAGCACTGACAGGCCCTGCAAAAATGTGGCAAACAGTGGTTTTCATGGAGCAGTGCAGCATATATCGTACAAAGTTTAAAAGCTTGTATTTAGTTGTAAGGGAAACAATTTTGAGATCAGAGCCAATATTCTAATTAGGGTGAGAAATACAAACCAGACCGACACACGCAATGACTAAAAAAGAGATTTAGCTCAGGAGCTCCTATGTAATGCACATAAACAGTAAAATAGTTTTTCTCGGCAACTATGGAATCAAATTTGATGAGGTTTGATACATTTAAAAATGTTTAAATTAAAGTTTTACATTAAAACCATCAATATTTATTAAAATTTGCTGAAAATAGCAAAACTTGAAGGAAAAGGACTTAGTTTGCAACTGTAAAAAAATAAAGAACTAGCACAAATTTTCCTACTCAAATACATCCAAAATACAGAAATACTTTTGAGACAACCACAGCACTAATTTCAAGTTTGTGGCATTTGAGAATTCAACTTGTTGCAGGAAGAACTATTTGGCAGGTTTAAGAAAAATAACACCACGAAGCTTACTAATCCCCGTCTCTGTGCCAGAAAGAGATATCACAGTTCTGCAGACTCCATCTGCTATGTCTAAAGTCAACAAACGTTATATATGAATTTACAGCTTACATGAAATTGTTGCAATGTTTGAGAGTTTCGCACATCTACTCATAAATTAGTGATTGTATATTAGAGCAGCATATGTTATCTCTAATTTGCCAGATTAAATTATGGTATTAGGTCCAACAGAAATGTGATCTCATTTTTTAGTTATGAGTAAGATTTGTTAACCTTACTGCTATGTTTCTTCAAAATTTGCAGTTTTCATGAATTCGTATCAAAAGCAGACCAGTTGTCTGAAAATGTTTTATCATGGTACTGTGCTACGTGAATTATGCTTTTTCAAATAACATGTTTACTTTGATGCAATGATATTTCTTTAGTTTATCTGATTCCTTGTTGAAAAACTGCACAGTATTCACGAGATATGAATAAATAAATATTAAGTGAATAAGTAAACAAATAAATATTGAGGTTTGTCTTATCATTCCACCACCAGCATGACCTGTATGGAGCTTTGGCTACTGCTCACATGTTGCAAGTTCATTCTTACATGATCACCTGCTATTTCACTTCCCAGGAAAGGAGCGAGGAAAGGCTAGTTTTTGGCCTCATTTGGTCCGTCTAGTAACGGCGACGCTGGAGCCTAAAAAATACTATTGAAATTAATTTTCAAAAGGTGTAATGAACATTCAGCCATAATGTATTAGCAGGCACAAACATGCCACAAATATCTATATAGTTGTAGCATTATGCTAAGTTTCATTTCAGTATTTCAGAAAAAAATTATCACAGAAAAGTGGCAGAACACCCCACCTCCCCACCACTCTGCCAAACAGCGGCAGTTCTTTTGAGAATTATTTTTGACAATATCTTTACTTTCCCAAGATACTGTGACATCAGCACTGGGCCAATGTGCCTGGCAGTAGAATATCATTGCTGATTACAAAAAGCATCTCCAAACGACAACAGCCTAGTCACACATTAATCTCATCTTGCAATGACAACACATTCCCCATTTATAAGATAAGCAAGCAGGAACACCCATGAGCTAAGGGTCCTATACAGACGTTACAGTGTGCATAGGAAACAAATTTTTTGAAAAGAAGGGAATGACCTACTGGCTTCTATTGCTGAGCGGTAGACAAAATTAATATTCCATCCGCTGTTAGCCATAGTTGGTATGTACTATGCTTAATATGCCAATAATAAATTTCTCACATGGAGCTTGAGCAATCATGATGATGCATGTAAGTATCCATTGTATGGGGAACAATAATGTTTTAAGTTGTTTTCGCAAATTATGATGGATAACTGCCAATTAGTGGTATTTGGAACACAGTCGCAGTGTCACTATCAGATACAATGGACACAGTATATTCGTGCTTTTTGAGTTATTGAAACAATTAGTTTCTAATCTAGTACAGGTATGTACACTGATATGTATCCTAAACGCAATGATAAGACTTCCCAATTGCAATTGAAAAGTTAATTCAGTTTTAATTAAAAAGGGTCCTTCTTGCAACATGGCATGTGAAAAACAGAAAACAAAAATTATACTAATCATGCCTCTTTGAAAATTGATTGCATAACTGCTCTGTAGGTCAAGCAGAAAATTTAACAATAACGTGCCTAAAACTAGTTGCAACAAACAAATTTGTTCCTACGAAGGTTGCAGACAATTCAGTAAACAGATTGTGACCCAGTCTTTTTATGTGGCATTCCTCAGCGAATTTGTTGGTCAATTGGTTGCCGCAGCTGAACAAAACAGATGAACAGTCTAAATCTGGCGTGCAGCCCCAGTCCCATCGGTGCATGGTCAAGTGGGACGAACATACTGATCCGGGGAGTGAATTATGGTGCTGTCTTAGGCACATGTTGAGGCACCGGCCAATCTGCTGCATGTACATTTGACCAATAATAATAATAATATTTGGGGTTTTACGTGCCAAAACCACTTTCTGATTATGAGGCACGCCGTAGTGGAGGACTCCGGAAATTTTGACCACCTGGGGTTCTTTAACGTGCACCTAAATCTAAGCACACGGGTGTTTTCGCATTTCGCCCCCATCGAAATGCGGCCGCCGTGGCCGGGATTCGATCCCGCGACCTCGTGCTCAGCAGCCCAACACCATAGCCACTGAGCAACCACGGCTGGTTACATTTGACCAAATATACACATGATCACAAGAATAGACTACACTACCTCTGACAGACACAAGACAAATTTAGTGGTATCTAAGCAAGCCTTTCTTGTCGGTGTGCCTATATGCACAGCAGTGTGCAAGAGAATTGAGAAAGGCAAGCAGGCAAGGGAGGCTTGCTCGGTGAAAGATACCACCAAAATTGGCGTGTGTGTCACAGGCAGCGTACTGTATCCCTTTCACATGTGGTCAAGTGTACATACGGAAAACTGGCCGGTATCGTATGTGTATAAGAGACCACCATATTTCATTCAAAAGACCAGTATGGTCATCCAACTTGGCCGTACATTTCCACAACGGGGCTTCATGTTGGATTACAATCGTTGATCTGCTTTCATCCACTGTAAAAATTGACAAGTGAAATCGATGAGGCATACCACATATATAGTAAGACATGTGGGTGAGCCGCCATTTTTAATGCAACAAATCAAAAAGGCATCCTGTGTAGGTCACAAGGTATCCATATCAGTCTGTGCCTATGTACTACTGAAGTAAATGCAGCATAGTAAATACTGACCATCATATTAATTTTCAAGAAATTAAAGCTCACCAAATGTGTATTTCGCAGTGGCTGTTACTAAGGGAACAGAGAAGTAACTGTAAAGATATCAATGATAAACAAAGGTGTGCACACTACGTGCTTAGACCTGTGACATATTTAGTTCACTACACTTCGAATTCCTACATGCACAGAAAACTGCACGAGATTGTAGCACAAACAGAAAAAAAATTATGCAAATAAGGGGTACAGCATAGGAAATAGTTTTCAAAGAATAAAACCACAATAAAAAGTCATAAATACACTACGTACAAAGCAAAAATTATATTTAACTTGCAGGTAAGCAACTTGCGCAAAAGAAATACTAAACATCAGGAAAGGTTAGGTATAGTTTTATACAGAACACAATAATGTGGGCATAATGGCTATGCACACAAATAGGTAGCAAGTTCAATAAGGTTGCATAAATATTTAGTCTCTTTAGTAAGCTGCTGTATGGAATGTGTTGACAAAATTCACCATGAATGACACCAAGCCCCCTTTTTGGAACACATACATTTCATACACACCTGACATGACCATCCAGATCACACGCCATGCTGCAGCAGCCATATATCCACAGGGTCTGCATTTCTGGGGGCTCCTCGATCTTGTAGTTTATGTTGTGGGTCACGGCCTCGCCACTACAAAATGAGGTCTATGTTAGCTTATAGCAGTGGCACAATAAAGCTGCGATATCGTGAAAACATGCAATCAGCACCTAAAAGGGTCATGAAAACAATGTCTGCACTAATGTGGAAAGAGAGCAAATGTTTGAAATTATCGAATGTCATGACAATAGGGACCTCTACATCAAATAAAGTTTTGGACGCACCGCAGCAGCAGATTACAATCTAATCTTAATGTTTTTTCCATTACTTAGTATAGGCAACGTTCCCCTGTCATGTTTAGTTAAGTCAGTTATGTCAACACATCTTGCCTTGGAAATAAAGCTGTACTAGTAGCAAGCTGTGATTGGCTTACATTTTTTCCCTAGAACTGTTCGTTAGCCAAAAACCTCGTAAGCAGAGATTGTGCACAACGTCGAAGCATTTATAAGTGAGGAAACGTCATTGAAGAAAGAATCGATGAAGAGGTAGACGGGTCGTTACTATGCAACTTTAGCAGACAGGCGGGAGCTCACGCACAGCTGCACAAGGTGAACACGATTTCCGAAACTTTTCTCAGCGGAAGCAAACGCTTATCAGGATTATCAATTCCGCACTGTGGAAATAGAGTTGTGTACACAATTTTTACAACCAGCGCGTAGCAAGTATCAGCACAGGGTTCACTGTTGACGTGGGTGTTTCACTTGCTACGTTCGCAAGGCACTCTATACACACACGGGAAGCACACATAACACGGATGAACGCACGTGTAGTTGGCGAGCACGATTGCTTACCGTTTCAACAGTACGGCGAGGTCGAAAGGCGCTCTCCAAGTTTCCAGTGATGCGTCTGCGATGTTACTTGCAGCAAACAAGCCGCTGGGTAGTGGACGAGCTGAGGCACGCTAATAATACGCATTACTTCTTTGCGCCGTCCACCAAGCCTTCCACGACAACCAGCGGAGACAAAGGGAACGCACTCCACGGCATGAAAATCGTTGGTCCACATTTAGCTGGCGCGCCACGCATACGGCATGCTTACTGTGAGACTCAAGCCATCTTCTGGCACTTTCGTGCTCGCGAACTACGTCTCATTTCATTACAGCAACCTAATAACACACGATCAAACAAACACATCGATGCAGCTCGCACAACAACCGTTGAAGACGGAGCAATTACAACACGCCGTATCTTCGTATTCTACCTGTCGCGTTGAATACGAAAATACCGGCGCTGCCACCGCCGTCTGTATAATAGTGCGGCTGTTGTGGCCTCCGTGATTCCTACAATAATACCCACTACAGCAGGTTTTGTGCCGTTTTGGGCCGAACTACATACATATGTTGCTAGACAAGAAGAAACATTGACATGCTCATATTGTGTGCTATAGTTTAGGGCAGAAATAAATTACATGCAGTATTCTTGCTTTTGAATCGCTTATGCCACATGTAGTCAGCAAAAAGCATGGCCTTCAAGATTCGGACAATTTACCCTGCGTAAGCTATTGCTGGGGTGTGATTTTAACGATTTCAACCTCGGTCACTGGCCTTAAAACCCTAACTGACTTTATGCGCAGCCGTTACCTGCACTACATGCGCCCTCACTTCGTTTCTCATTGAAGTAACTTCCTGCTGTCGTTTAAATGTAGCCCAGAAATTGTCCACACAACCTCGGAGGTACACATGTGCAGTGTGTGATGTTTCCGTGCGCTTGTGTTCGTCGCACAGCAACATAATTTATATACGATGATTTTTAATTTTACCCGTGAGGCACAGGTTACGCTTATGTGTTCCCTATCTTGCTTTCGTGGCGATGTGCTTATCATGCGCGGATCGCGCTCATGTGGTCCTTGACTTTTCAAGATTTCTTGAAAAAAAAATCGTTTCTGCAGCGTGCATTTGTCGCACTTGAGTGGTGTGTGCCAGAAATGTGCGGCGGCGTTCGATGTGTTTCCGCCCCAAGTGCTGGAGTCACTGCATGCCAGCAAATAGATATGACGCGATTGCTAAGGCGCAGTTTTGCTTAGTGTTTCTTGGTATACATCTTTGTGATTTACCTGCATATGCGATATAAACCACAATGCGCGCTTCTGTTATATTTCTTTGGTTTTCCTAATTTCGATTAGTGTGATGTTTGCCTTCGTCAATGAGTGTCTTTTTAACGATGCTCTTACTTCATAGTAAAAAACCTCGGAAATGCCGATTGCAAGAACCAGCGTCTTCCTGTGCCTTCCAGTGTGAAATCAGCGCGTTATTTTTTTTTAAGCACTGGATCGCACTGGGTACGCTGGCGCTCGCTGGGACTCACTCGAGACCATTGAGAACGCTGGATAAGAGCTGGGCAATGCTGGGTCACACTGGAAGAGACGGTCGCATTGGAAACTGCGCTGGTTGTGTTTGTGCCGCGCTGGCTCCAGTACGCAAGGACGAGCGCTGCTGAATATTAAATGCTTTATACGATTTCATCACTTCATACTAGTCTCTTGTCCTAAATAATGCTATATCTTAGGGTCATAGAACTATTTCGTGTCGCAGCATGGAATAAAGGTGCGTGAGCTGCCTTGTTTATTCCTGCACATGTGACAATGAAAATCACTTTCGTTTTTTGCATTTTGCCTTTTGACAAGGCGGATAGCTAAATTCTTGAACGAAACCATGCAAAGGCAGAGGTCGCCGCTTTTTTAGTAGTTCGCACGTAACATATGATTGGGAGTTATCGCCATTGTCGCAGTGTTGTGGAGTGGACATGAAATCCAGAAGTCGTTCAGACGCGCTCGAACAGACCCCGAGTTCGAAGCCTACCGCCACTGCTTGATATTATCGCACCGATAACAAGGCTGAGGCGATTCGTGCGCTTCCACTTTCCCTATTGTACTAAAAAGAGTTCTGAGGCTCAAATACACACATTTTAGCTTTCGCCAGCTACCCGCGCCGAGATCAGTCCCCACCGAAGCTTAGGCATATCGTATCCGCCGAGTCCGTCTGCACGCTATCGGCGCGTCTAACCTCAAGAATCAAGGAGTCTAACAAGGATGAATTACTTTCTATTTCAGATTTCGCATCGGTGCTTTTAAATAAACAATTTTTTCATGTCTACAGTGCCAGCACAAGAAGTGAGGAGCGCCGATGTGACGCGTCATAAACGCAGGTATATGTGCTGTCGCCGAAGGCTCCCAGCACTAGCCTGCGCTTCTCTGACGAATATATATGACTAGACAGACGTGTAGACTGAAAGACATCACTGAACTAAGAAAACATAGCATACCCCTCGCGTGAAGAACAAGAAACGGCTATCGAAATCGGCAGTAGCAGCCCATTCATGCAGCGTCCCGGGTCGGTGGTTCATTTAGGACTTTTTTCGAAGTTAAAATACCAATCGCAAGTGAAAGTCGATGTTATGGCACTTCCGAGCACACTATTGAATACGGAAAACAAATTTTTCTTTGTGCTACAGGCGTGAGTTTTAGTTGCTGGGCGATAGCGCATCTACCACGTCTGTGCAAGACTTCTGTGAAACTAAAAGTGCTTCTCGATTTTGGTATGCTAAATTATCCGCCTGTGTTCGGATGCTGGCGTGGCGTAGCGGTAGTGATCCGGGCTGTGGATCTGCAGATGCGACGATCGAATCCTGGTCAGAGCACTTCTGTTTTTACATGTTCTTTTTTTCGTCTTTCATTGCACTAAAACGCTCTCTGTTGCTTTCTCTATTCAAAAAATACATACGGTGTCTAGGCACCGCGTATTTAACGCGCTAGAGCTTTTTTTCGCACCAGTAACCAGCGCCTCCCAGTACGCCACACTTGCCCAGCGCCCCATGCATCCAGCGCGCGGCACTTGACCCATAATCCGGTGATGCACTGGATACTGGGTACCGTTTACATAGTGAAAATATAGAGCCGTTCTTAGACAGGCCGCACTTTAGCTTCTTTAATGTCCTATAAACGTTCCTTTATAGAACTCAGTACATATGCCATATGATGGCACATTTTTAGAACGGGAATGGAGAGCCAGTCTAGAGACAGGCCGCATTAGAAGTTCCGAAAATGTTCTATAAATTTTTCTATAGAATTTGGTGCATAAGATGTCAACACGACCTCTATAGAATTATTATGGTGGATGTAGAGCCATTCTATAGACAGGCCGCATTAGAAGTTCTGAAAAGGTTTTATAAAAATTTTTTCTGTAGAATTTGGCACATAAGATGTTAATACGACCTCTATAGAACGTTTCTGAAAACGTTCAATAAAGATTTTTCTATAGAATTTGGTACATAAAATGTCAATACGACCTCTATAGAACATTTATGGAGGGTGAATGGAGAGTCGGTCTATAGAGAAGCCGCATTAGAAGTGTTAAAAACTTTCTATAGACATTATTTTATAGAATATTGTACATATGATGACAATAAACCCTCTATAGACTGCTTATAGAGCGTGAATGGAGAGTCAGTCTATAGAAAAGCCGCATTAGAAGTGTTAAAAACTTTCTATAGACATTATTTTATAGAATTTAGTACATATGATATCAATACACTCTCTATAGAACATTTATAGAGAACGAATGGAGAGCCATTCTATAGAGAGGTCGCGTTAGAAGTTTTAAAGACATTCTATAAAAATTACTTTATAGAATTCAGTACATAGGACGTCAATACACCCTCTATTGCACATCTATTGTGTGTGAAATGACTTGTTTCTATAGAAAGGTTTCTATAGACTTCTTATAGAGATTCTATGCAGACGACTCTATAGATCGCGAGTTCCTATAGAGTCCCTTTTGACTCCATAGGAACTCATTAGGAGTTCTAAAGGAACTCTAAATCCATTTTCATAAGGGTGAGTACAGACTTTCCGGTTGTTTACTTTTTTTCCCCCGCACGGCCGAAGCCACAGCTGCCGCCAATGTGCGGAGGCGAGCGCCATATCGTGGTGCTTCAAGGAACCCCGCGCCGTACGCGGCGAGGGCACGCCGTTCTGATTCGTTATCCTATTTGGCAAGAGAACAGCCAGGCCGAAGCCGCGATCTCGCAACCCGGCAAAGATCGCAAAGAAAAGCTTCGCTACGAATAAGTAAATGCCACAAGCGAGCGGTCAGCGAATCAGGGAATAACGCGTGGACCAACAGAATACAGAAAAAGGGATAACGTTCGAGAAGCAGGCGGAGCTGAGAATAGCAGCAGGGAAGACAGGTTGGCTTGGTCGGGCGTCAACGCTCGGGAGGCCAGCAACCTGGTCGAGCGCCAACGCACGAGGGAACCGCCAAGCGGCACGTCGCCCTCCTCCCGTCGCACTGCAAGACCGCGCCTGCCATATCTCCTCGAACAACTCTTCGCGCGATGCACCGCGCCACCTTCGCGCGATGCCAGCCAAAGTGTGAGCACGCTGTGATAGCGCACACGCTTTGTAGGAGCACTTCGATATATTTCTCCATTGGCCACATGCCCTGTGCTCTTTCATTTGTCATTTTCTGTGTATGAATATATGTTTGTCTGCCACTTGTGTCCCCGTTTCTACCTTGCTGCCCTTGGGCAAAAAACAGTGTGCTAAATCATAAAAAAAAACATCTCTGAATTTGTGGCAATCGTTCATAGTCACTATTGTGGAAATATGCACACAGATTGTTCGTTGCGTTCTTCCTTCCTTTGACAACAAAAACCGTGATACTGCATATAGTGTAGGTCACAAAAAAACATATTTTTTAAATGTCGTAGAGATCTCATTTAGTCCGGCCCTGGAGCGCAGAAAATTCAGGGAATGAAACGCTTATTCCCAATCCCATTGAATTCCGGAGAGTAGCGATTCCACTAAATCCACTCCTTTAGCTTATCCGAATGTTCTCAGTTAATCATTCCTACTCATGGAATGTCACAGCTAATGCATTCAATGTATTCAATTTCAGTAGGCAAAACGCTGTCTCTATAATTGTTTTCTGCTATTGTTTCCGTACCCCCAGCAATAGAAGAACACGATAATTTTGAAATCTTTCCAACGGGATAAACACTTTTACCTACTATTCTTTTCCCGCAATAGCAAACCCACTTTGTCTCCTCATCCCTCATGGAGGCATTGTTGCCTGTAATCTCTCTACTCAATCATTCGATTAAAGTAGAGTACGCGTTACACTGTGTTATTGAGATAAACCAGGCACGCAAAAACTAAGACGGGGATCTTCAAAAAAAAAATGCTGCGGCGCCAGTAAATGACCTCTGAAGTAAAATGATCGCATAGGTCTGTTGCATCTTTTTGTTTAACATTTATTGACAAATTAACAAGAACCGTTTCAAAGCCCACCTTTCTGACTTCTTGCTGTTTTGCCCTAGACATATTTCACATTGTGTGAAAAACCATAGCACGCTTCAGCATTCATTGCGGACTCGGGTATTCTGCAACCTCTCCTGACGTGGCCCTTTTTGGGCAGCATCCCTTTGTCGTAGGTCAGTCATCTTTTGCAAAATCGAAGAATTCCTCGCAGCTACGTAACTAAGCGTTGAGAGGTTTACTTTAACTAAATGTTACTCTAGGTAAATGCAATTCCACATTGTGGCCATGAAGCATTTCCGTGTCATCAGAAGAGTAGAAAATGTCGAAAGTTATATTGTTTATATTTACCGCCACAGAGGTACTGATACTCATATACAGACGATACTGAAAGAACCGCATTGAGAAGAATTGAGAAATGTAATAAATAGGCCCAGTTTAGTCTCACTGGCAAATGTACCATTTATATAGCCTCGACCGAAACCAGCATTAAGTGCTCCTCGCGCGCTCTGACGAAAAACTATAACAAGTTTCTTTATTCCAATTCTGCAATCAACCCTCAATGATTGGCCAAAAAAGTTCCGGGCCACCTCCCCATCGCCTGTCGGTCACGCGACGGCACGAAAGCTGCATAAAAAAACAAGATTATGCATGATTATACCGAATGAAAGAAAAATAATTATTTCTCATTCGATGCCTTTTTCGCCACAATACTCTGCCATTGATCAAACGTTTTCGCTCGGCGCCCACTTCGCCTGTCTGTCACGCGACGTCACAAAACCAAGAATACTCATTTTATCAAAGTGACGTGTAAGCGATAAAGACGCATTAATATGCCGAACAAAACTGAATTTCTTTGTAATAGCCGGACGCTGCCCCGTCAGGAAAGGAATAGAAGACGGCTACCCGCCAATAGATCTGGGCTATCTACTGGGAGCGGCCATGGAGCATGGATTTATTTGCGTATAATAAACATTTTCCGTTGCTATACAACATTATCGAGTTCTTTCGGCACATATGCGACATCACTTTGCCAATCATTTTTTTTTTTGCTGAGGATCAGTTCTATAGCCTTTTTTGCCGTTCTGTTGCACGCCGCCACGGTTTTCGACCAGCTACAGCAAAGTAAGTAAGGGGAAGCGGCCCAATCACAGGACGCGGCACTACCCTCTTCAGCCGGTTATATACTTTCTCTGTGCTGCCTCCATCCCATCGAATCCCTTCTTCTCAGCCTCTTCTCAGGCGATTTGATAAAGATATCTGCTCAATGTGGGCAATGCTATTGGCTTTCAAATAAAAAAGGGACCTCCTATAAACGAGGGGACAATTTGATTGGGTCCTTCAAACAACGCTGCGGGTTACCACCCAATTCTGGCGTCGGTAGATGCGTAAATTTGACGTCAGGAGATTGACACAAAAATTGACTGGAATAGTTTTAACTCAATTGGCCTCTCGTACTATGTGCACCTTCCATTCCAACTACATTCTAGCTAGAACCTCTGGTTTTCATTCAATTCGCATTCCACCTGTCAGACTAGTGTCGTAATGACATTGCCGCTCCATTTCCAGTCGAATCCTGGTGTTTGAAAATGTGAATCGTTGCGCAATCATTCCAACTCTAGATTCACCGCTCTACAGCCCTGGTGCAAAGTGAGACACGTAGAGCGGGCAGAATGAGACAACTCCAACGAATAACTCATACGCACTCGCAGCAGTGGTGTGCCGCAAGGCCTGCTTTATCGGCCCACTGGCTACACCTTATGCACTGAATTAATACAGCGCCACAACAACAAGCACACCAAGAACATTTGGTGCACGTTGTCTGCCTAGCGGAACACTTTTTCTGCGCCTATATGCTTGTGAACTGAAGTGGTGCTTTTGAATTCGGTTCTCTTAGCTTTCTTGAAGTTTCTCTTGACTGGTTGAGCAAATCTGCCAATTAGGTGGCCTTCTAAAGAAATGGAGACAGTTGTGTTCACCTTTGCATTGTTCGCCTTAGCTTTTAATATGGCTAGCGCAACTTCATAGATATTCTTATCTGTTTCACTAAGATCAACATGTTTTCGCGAGCGTCTCTGAGGTGTAAAATCTTTTGCGCCGTTGTAATCAAGCAGCTCTGCAGATGGACGCCTTCATGTGCTCGTTTCATGCAATTTGCTGGGAAAGCAGCACTGGTTCTTTTTGTCTCTTCTGCGCCTGCATCGACCCGGTCAATAAGACAGAATAGGTATTAAGCACGAGAAGGAAAGAGCTACATAATAGGCTTGGTGCTCTTTGGCCACTTCAGACCCTTGTGCCAATGTACTCCAATTATCATCAAAGAGCTGCATGATAATGATTCTAAGACTCACCATGGCCTCCTTGGCCTGTTTCGTGTCTATATTGGATTACTAATAAAATAATGTTACCACTGTGAACATCTCAAGCAGCAAGCTAAAGCTTTCTGTAATTGTAGCCAGTGTAGGCAAGAAATAAAACAAAAAATTTCGTTACCAGGACTGTGGTGCTATCACCCGCAAAATTATGTGAGCTCATTTCTGGTACGTTTTCAGAGTCCTTTTACTCTGACGCACTCAGTCTGCCTATCCTTCTTGTTATAGTTATCGCACAATCATTGTCGTTATCTTGTCCAGCAGCGTGCATGTGTAGGGACAACCGTATGCAAAATATCACCCAACTTAGCGAAGTTATAAAACAGGAAGCGGGAAGTTCGAATTGGAGCATTTTGCCCCCTGCCCCAATTTGCCCAGACCCACCCTAACATTGTCACGTGGTCGTGACGTCAAAGAACACAGTAGCAATACTGTGAAAGCCAAAACTGTCTTTTATTTGGCGAACCTGTGCCCACAAAACAGGCTACACATAAAGTACAACGAGAGCGGTGAACACAGTCGGCGATCGTCGAAAATCTGATCAGCGGGTCAAGCGCGTCGGCTTTTATACAGCAGTCGTCGGACGTTCCAGACTAATCGTTCGTACCCGCGCGCCTTTCACAAAGTTCTATACCATTCGCGTCACACGATGAAATCAGATAACACGAGGTTCGGCGACAACAGACAGCCGGATTGAAGCATCGATAACTTTCCAGAAACTTCGGATACATGCAGGCGTGTCCCGCGCTGTGCGATTCGCGCTGTACGTGGTCGCCCGATAAACATAAGTACACGTGTCAATATCTTACTAGAAGCACGCGCTTTAATTTTTTGTTACCTTGCTTCCATCTGGGTTAATGAAGGCCAGAAATTCTGGTCATGGACAGCAAGCGCCTCCAGCGCCACTTTAGCGACGCTGTAGCAGCTGTAAGTTGACAGAAAGGACGCCACTTTTGCTATTATTCGATGACAAACGCAAAACACGTGATTTACACGAAGAGACGATCTTACAACTTTGGCGAGCATATCACAGATCTAGTGCTACGCTGAATAGTTGGTTTAGCCAGACGTGTTTATAATTTGTTCAATGGAAGGCTATGACTATTGCCATCATTAAGGCACAACACACGGACAATAATTACGTTTAGCGTTAAGAGCAACAAATATATAGAGTTTGCAAATAAAGACCGCCATAGTGTCAATGTTTGCATCATCGTAAGAGTGGAAATTATAGATGTTGACGTTACTATTGGTGAATGAAATGCACATCTCATTGACTGAGCAAATATATTCAACAACATTATGCGAATCTTTAGGCTACAATATACAAATACAAACTTTTCTTATGCAACATAATAATAATAATAATAATAATAATAATAATAATAATAATAATAATAATAATAATAATAATAATAATAATAATAATAATAATAATAATAATAATAATAATAATAATAATAATAATGTATGCTTACTAAAAGTAATACTACAAAGTTTTTCATTACTTTTAAAAACACACTTCGGTCATAACGCCTGCCAAAGTCACATTATATATACGAAGAAAAGCTCAACAGTGCATGCTCGTGCAGTTCTACAGCACGAAGCCTAATAAATCCACCGAAAACTTTTATGAAAAGTGCGCAATATTAGTTTGATGAAAAAACGGCCTTTTTTTCAGCTCGAAGTTTGCGTGCTTGTGCGTAGCACAAAAGCGAAAAAGTGTGGCATTGTAAGGTTTATGAGTGCAACACGATGCCACGAATTCACAAATGGGCCACGCAGGGAAATAAACGTTGGCCTACATCACCGCGACAACACATGGTTTCTTCAAATATGCCCAGTGAAAGCAATGGCAATAGCATAGTGTAGATTCTGGAAAAGAGCCTTCTATGCCAGCCACCCTCATTTGGAGGCTGCGCCTATCACATCAGAGTATACCTTGTATTTTCGTCTTATTTTTTGGTGGCAGGGTCAGACGACCATCTGGGCAATGGCCGACGCTCTTTCTCTATAACCATTTGTGGGGCAACAATATCCGTGGAAAACAAATTCAGGCATGCTTCTCATGTTTCTTCTCCGGGAAATTTACGGCCCAAAGTACAGGATTTTGGTGTCACATGAAAAACGAAGCGTTTCATGGTGGTAGTTTTTCTCGAGGCCACCGACACGACTTCACGCACAACAGATAAGTCGCTTGGTGTACCACGAAACTTGCACTAACGCTTGCAGAAGGACCCTCAAGGAATGCGCTTTGTTGCAGTTTTCTTATTGTGGGATGTTTATTACTTAAGGAAATAAAAAAAAAATCTTGCGTTTTGTGTTTCAGAACCACTATTTGACTATGGAGCATGGCGTAGTGGGGGACTCTGGGATTCATTTTGACCCCTTGGGAATCTTTAACGTGCACGCAATGTATTGCTCACCGTTTTTTTTTGCATTTATTCCCCAATTATAAGTGGCCGCCACTGCCGGGATTTGATCCCGCGAGCTCAGCAACGCAGCAACATGACGATTACGCTACTGGTTGCAGCTCAAAGAAAGAGCTAACTTGTAAACTAGGGCTCTATAATGTAAAATTATTCCAAACTTTTCGATTCCAATTCTGTAATCAGCCCTCCGTGATTGGTCAAAAACCTTTTTGGGCCACCCCCACCTCACCTGTCTGTCACGCGACGTCACGAAAACCGCGATAGCTCCCCATCTTATATAATGTGTACACACGCATTATGCATGATTTGACTGAACAAAAGAAAAATAGTTATTTCTGATTCGACGCCTCTTCGCCATTAGCCCTCGGCTATTGGTCAAAAGTTTTTGTACTGCACCCACGTCACCTGCCTCTCACGCGACGTCACAAAACCGCAAGAACTCACCGCGTCAAAGTGACGTGTACGTGTTAAAGATGCAATAATATGCCGAACAAAACTGAATTTTCTTCTGAGTAGCCCCAGGCTGCCCCGTTCCGAAAGGAATAAAGGATGACGGCCGCCGATCGCTCAGGAGCTGGCTGCGGGCACCTGCCGGAGAGCATGGGTTTATTTGCGTATAATAACACTTCTTGCGTGGCCGTGTCACATATTCAAGCACTTTCGGCACGCTTACGACCTCATTCTGCCAACTCTACTTTACTGAGGATCCGTTTTAGCGTCACTCTTAAGCTTCCGTTGCATGCCGCCGCGATTTTGACCAGCCACCGCAAGCTGAGTAAAGGAAAGCGGACCAAATGCAGACGCCGGCACCACCTTCTTCAACCGGTTATCGACTTTCAGTGCAGTGGCTCGGCCCTATCGAGTCCCTCTCCGCTTGAACGTACTCCTCGCATCTTGTGAGCCAATTAGATAAGAGAAGCCGCTCAGTGTAGGCAATGTTATTCGTTTTTGAAGCAAACAAACGTTACTTCCAAATTAACGAGGAGAGCGTTTGATTGGTCTGTTCAGACAACCCTACGAGTGACCGCCCGATGCTTGCGTCGGCGGTTATGCAAATATGACGTCAGGAGATTGGAATAAATACACATTGGAATAGTTTTGCGTTATAGGGCTCCTGGATAGAATAATGCGATTTGTTCGTAGCACATGTTCACATGTTGTCTTGAAAATACACTTGCCGACATTACTGCGAAGAACTGCATATGGCAGGTCAGTTCTGTAGAAATTGCCAAGTATTTGCACGTAGCATCGTGCTTTGGTCGGATAGATGAAATTTTCTCATTCATGTTCGTTAAACAACAGCATCTTTTTGTTAAAGTAAAGTACGTGAAACAAAGATGCGGAAGTAATGAAACAGTAATCGCATTAAAAGGTAACCTTAGTTCTGTTTCAACCATTTAACACAGCCTCAAAGCAACCATTGTGGTAGGGCCATACCCAAGCAAGCGTAAAATATCTGCACAAGACTGCACGATTGTAGGCCTCATAAATCATCATAAGCCCACGCTCGAGCTGGTGACTAATACATACTAAGGCTTAATGAGCTCCCACAAAGCGTCAACTCCCACTAGGAATGCTAAACGCACTGCCGACATAAGCCTCTGAACGCCGAACAATAGGCTAAAATTAGCTGGTATTGCGTCATGTGTGGCGCAGCAGCAGAGCTATGTGTGCACTGAATGCCTAGATGATGTAGTGAAGACTTTTTTCGTCAGCATAAAAAATATTAAAGTAGAGGGCGTATCCATGGTTGCAGTTATATATACGCGGTAATGCTATATCACACTTTCGTTCTCTTTATTTTAGCCAGCTGCCTCCTTAGCGATTTCAAACAAGCTCCACTTGGAATAGAAACACTTCGAATAGAAGCACTTGGAATTGGCACTTATTTTTGACATAAACAGAAAACGTGTGTGCCGAAACAGACACATGTAGTGCAAACATGATGGTTCGAACAATAGCTGCCATTATGTGGAAGCGATGTTGCCACATTCGTTCCAGCTATTCGCGTTCAAACTGAGTTCGATTGCCTCCTCAAAGGAGAGATACAGACAAGAAAAGGCGACAGCAAGTTAAGCATGGTCTTCCCGCTTCGCAATCCTACCCCTCGGGATTAAAAACGGGGTAAAAAGAGCTCAAGAGGAGAGTCATTGTCCTGAAACCTGTAGATTAATTATCGTTCACGTATATGCTCACTCACGAGCGCTCGCCTACGGCGGTTGTCTTCTACAAGCGCATTAGTGCTTTATAACTCTTGCGCATACTAGTGGTCTTCCACCACGCCCAGAGAACTGTCGGTATATTCTGAGAAGCTAAATCTAATTTGTCTAATTAAGAGTGGTAGGTTGAACAGAGTAGAATGTGTTCCATGGCCTCATCCCTTTGCAAGAGCTGCGTGCGGCTCAAGTTGGTCATTCAAATGAGAAATGATAAGCGCTCTTGAATGCGACGCCTTACTACACAGTCGACGCACTAGACTTGTATCACAGTGATAGAGCCTGGGTGGCTGGGGAAGTATCATGTCTGAGTGCAGTGAGCATATTCGCGAATCTTTAAAATGCGACGAATTTCACTGTGAAAAGTGTGTTGCTGCGGGCAAGTGCGCAAAGTTGGCGCGCTACATCGGCTGGGGGGGGGGGGGGGTCCACCGCCATATTAGTACATGCTAATCTTGAATGTAGTAAGTCCAGAGCGCTATTTTACCTGCTCTGCCGTTGCTCGCAATATTGCAGTGGCTCGGCACCCACAACAATGTAATGACATAGATGTTCTTCGAAGCTCTGCTTTATATGTATGTTATTTTATGTAGCATCTTCTCATAATAAACTTCATGCGAAGCAAACTATAACGCTTGTAGCACGGCCTTGTAATGTTAATATATCACAAACCACTTAACAGCTATGCAGTCTCAGTTTCACTTTTTCTTGGGCACAAAGTAAGCCTTGAAGTATTGTTGACGATTAAAGCCCATTTTTAGAGCACTGTTGTCATGGACGCGAAACTTGAAGGTGTGCCTTAAGTTCACATTATGTTTCGCGTTTTGCCCGAAAGCTTTAAGGGGCCCCTAACCAGGCCAGATAGCAAATTTTGTTTACACACTGAAAGTTGTAACGTGCCCTCTAGGTAGCGTTCTGCCGCAATTTTCTTTTTTTTTTAATCGGCTCTTTACAAGACGAGATAGACATATTTCTGCACCACGAACCCATGAATTCAGGAGGCGAGCTCCACTCCGTAGCGTGACCCTCTATCCACTCACCCCATCTATTCTCCGCAAGCGAAATGCCTTCCCCGTGTTCTTCCATACCGGACCTCGAGGATCGCGTGACGTATACGTCACGGGCCCCGCCTTAACTTTTTTTTATCTCCTTGCGTTTCTTTTTTTTTTTTTTGTCAGCGCTGCGCACGAGCTGTTGTGATTGTCTGGTTTCGCGCAGCGCACGATTTTCCGCGCTGTGCACAAAGACACGTGGCTAGTGGTATAATGCAGAGATACAAGAATACTGAGGCAGAACAAGCGGACCGCACAGCGTTATCATGGCTCTGCAACACGGTTGAAAATGGCGTAGTTTCGGCACCTGCGCACGTGACTGCTCGACCATGCGAACAAGCTGACGAAGCGGAATTCTATCTCTCTTGCTTCGGTTCGAAGTAAAACAAAAAAAAACCTACAGACATGCCGTATGTGTGCTTTATTATTTCTCTAAACTTCCATTCGTCAATTCAAGCAACAGATCACACAAATAACAGATGGTGCCTTGAATAATTCTCGAAGTCACGTGTAACCACGAGTGACGTCACACTGCGAACCCGACTACGCAGGCGCAGAGACGTGAGTACGTCACCATCCTCCGGCATGGAGCGCAGCGACAGCGAAGAGAAGGGAAAACGGCGTTTAGTTTGAAATTTGCGACCATTCAGTGGCGCAGAGCGATGTAATTCTTAGCAAACACGATCGTTGGCGCGCATTGTATGCTCTGCGCTTTTCAGCTCAAAATGGCCTGACCTGAAGAGCGTCCCTTTAAAGCACCACAAATATCAGTACGTAAAGCAAGACCAGATGGAAGCTTTTCAATATTATTTTTCGATTGCGATGGAAAAATTTCAGATTCGAAGTTAGGCCGTTTTGCAAGCAATTCCTAATAAGCGAATAATTTTGACTAATAGCCTAATCGATGGTAATCAAACTATTCACCAGTGTACGGAATGCGACCGCTAACAAACATCTTCAGTATCATCGGTGTATCTCGCAGTTTTTTTCTTTGAATCAGCGTGGCCCAACATACACGGTACATTTAGACACGCGCCAGACGCGCACTTCGTGGTGGCACAGCTAGACGGGCCTGCGTGAAGATCGGCTACAGCGCATCTCATTCATGGCACGTTTTGCCACGGGAAATACCTTGCGCAGGTACATAGCTTCGGTGCTCATTTGAGTAACACCGACAGTCATTCTGTGATGGGTTCTGCCGGATTTGCTCATTCTTTATTTATTTTCTCCACAGCACACCTCCCTTAAGCTCTAAATATGCTACTAAAGAATGTGTAGCTCTTGGAGTAATGCGCGCACCCCCTACAGGCTCCCAGTATTAGTTACTATCCATAATTATTACACACCAATAGAGATGAAGAAATTCGTCCTGCGCATTGTAATTGTCAAGAATACCGTGTTTCTCTTGCCATCGTTATTGAAAGTACACCAAGGGTTGTGTACCAGAAGAAGGTAGCCATGTTTTAATGAGGGTGACCTAACAATGCCCAATCATATATTTTAGGCCTGCTTATTCGTTCAGTCTCCCCGCAAGCCTAAATTTGCAGGTAGAAATGCATTTTCATTTTGCAAGATGTTTTGTGAATACAGCTGTTTAGAACAAGGCCACAAAGAGTTCCGATCAGCAGTAACCGAGAAATCAAAACATAAATACTTGAAATAGTATACGTAATGCGGATATAAAAACGGCTGATAATGCATAGACTGCAATTCAAACACCTTCCGCTATTGGTTAGAGGCACGAATACCCACCTTGAATAAGAGAAAAAATAGGTCTACGTTGAAATTTAGTTTATTTTTATTTATCTGAACTGCAAGCCAGTGCCAGCTAACCGCCTTCGTAGATGTAATGCACGCTCCTATTTCGGCCGGGCCTAGAAGCGGCAGCATGCAGGCTGCCATAGGTGGTTAAAATAAAGAAGCAGACATGCGGAAAGCATTTCCATTGAATCGCTTCCGCAGCGTTTTTCAAAACATTTGCATTTCTTGCCCTGAACGTGGTGAAGCGGCGGTAAGCGCCCTACCGCCGATGCGTAAACGCCTTTCAGAACAAGCGCAACCGAGTGCACTGGAGGGCGAAGGAGATGGGTCGGGGGCTGAGAGAGTGAGAGAGAAGGTTGCAGAAGTTGGAGAATCAAGAATTCACAGCCATGTGGGCGAACACGTAAGGCAAAAGGAAAACACAACACGTTATTTTTCAGCACACCCTGCACTTAACGCACAATTTTACTTCTACGTTACTTGCGTAGAACCTAATTCGTTTACAGTAATGACATCTTATTGGCTTCTTCCAAACCAGGTTCTAACGAAGACCAGCCGTTGTTGCTGGCTAGCCATTATGTGTAGGTCTAGTGGAAGGGCGCAGTGAAGATAAATCTTACGCTTCCTAACAGCGTGATGCCGCGAAGGCCGGATAATTAGAATATATTGTCTTAGCAACGGTACTTTTTTACGTTAAATAATACATAAAGGACTGAGAGACGAGGGAGATGGGATCGCGCTATACATCAACGGTTTGTGCTACCCACTTTCGGCCCGTTTGCGTATTTTTATTAACATATGCAAGCTGTCCTTTAAACAAAAGAATCTTGGCATTACTTTTTCTCAGCCAGCGTACCACGGGTAAAAAAAAGCGTGTTCTTATCATCGTGTGCCATGCTTTCAATAACAAGCTCTAGCCAGTAACCTTTTTTCATCAAACAAACTTTCCGAATGCTACTTTTCAAAGTTGTTTATTTTGGTCGGCAAACATATATTGCATTAGAAATTAAAACAGAAAGTGCTCTAGTCACACGCATACAATTTACAAGTTTTGCATGTTTTCGTCTTCTGATGATGGCGTGTAGTTAGGTTGGAAACTTGGAGACATCGGTATCCTACGGGAAGCTTGTTTGGCTAGTTTTAAACAAGGCTGGTTCATCGAGTCATTCCTTCCAAATATTTTACTGAATGAGTCTAATTTCGTGTTCTAATGATAGAATGCCGGTTAATATATGACGCTACAGATTGATGAAGGTTGTTGCGCATTGCACGGCCGTATGAAATCAGGAAGCAACTCATAAAAATGCTTGTATCAATCCCGAATGACGAAATAAGAACCGAATAGGTGACGGGTCGATAACACCGAGCACGTCTATGGCATAAGATTCATGCTTCATATTGCGAAAAATGCCCTGCTGAGGTTACATTTTTTGTTGAATGTCTCCAAGCACGAGGTCTATTGAACAGTTCTGCAGAAATTATAAATAACGTGCACTTCTATTCGGATATCGTTGCTATTCAAATTTAACACATATCTACATTCAGAGCAGGAAATAAGGTATTTGATGATTTGTTTTCATACATATTCTTCTAGTAATGTACGAATATTATTGAAAATGAGAATTAAACATATATTATGTACCAGTTGGTTATGCGGCACTCGCAAATCAATTGCAATGTTCGAAGTTTTTACTCTTAATTGTGTTTTCCAGTTAACCTGGTTTGCTAAGCTGTTAAAACAAGAAGAACGAACGAAGGCGGCGAAATCAGCAGTTGAAGCCAGGGGCGATGCGTGAAGCAAACTGTTATTTTTACTTCGAAAATTCATCCTACTAGCTACGGTAAAAAAAATCTTATTGAAGCCTTTTAGGGTTTATTTCTCGTCCATTTTCTTCGTCCTGCTAAAGATTTATCGCTCCACCGTGTGACTAAGTGCGCAGCAAAGCCTGCTCGGTTCCGCAAACGAGCTAAGAAGGGTTCGTCAAGTGCCATGCCAGCAATCATTGACAAACGATCAAAACAGTGGTACTTATTTCTGAACGATTGTGGGCAGATCGTCTGCACTCGCCGCTGTCCTTAGAGCGTGAGTACATGCCTCGCCAATAAAATAATACCCAGCTGAATTTGTCAAACCTTCACACGCAACATGAAATTATTGAACATGTGCATTAAAAAAAACCGGCTCTCTGTTTCGTCATCCCTTTCGTTTATAGATACACTGAATGAAATCGAAAGCTTCAAAGTGGAGATTTATGTGAGTCTAGCGGTTATTTTTGCCCGAATGTTTTGCTTACAGCATACTGCGCTATGATATGTATACGTACAAGCCTCACAATTTCGAACTCGCAACAAGCTGCTAGTATGTAAAAAAATTAGTATATTAATTTATTTTCCTGCTCCATGAGCGTTTAAACATACCATCGTTGACGCCAATGAAGCTCATGCAGCCATTCCCTTTTGCGGATTTAACGATCATTGCGAGCTGCGCAGTTCGCGCACTAGAGCATCTGTCTACCGAAGATTTCGATCACTCAATCAACCAAATCAATCAGCAAGATTATTCAATCAGCTTTATTCGTTTAACATAGAAAATGGGTACCCAATAACGGAACCGACAACCATGAGGCTTTTAGAGTACAAAGCAAACTGCATCTACAGGTGGGTTAGAAGGACGAACTAAATATAAGAGTGAAATATATACAACGATATATTCGTTGGTGGCCTCCGAAGCCCTGCCTCGAAAAGCAGGGCCTTGAAGGCCACCAAGCCAGAGGTCGACGGGCCTTCCTATAGAGAGGGCGCAGCAGCGCTCGCTGTTGTCGCCAAGGAGGCCGGTGGGACGGCCTCGGCCGCACACTTTGTAGGCCGGACAGATGCCGAAGTCTGCTCCTGCGTCGCCACCTTTCGCGAAGCATCAGCATACCCTGCGGTAGGGAGAAATGATACGCGTTTTCGCGCTTCTCCAAAAAAGATATTATCATTAACTTTGTTGGTAATATTTTTCTCTTTCTACGCAGGACATAATCGTTATTATGCCGCAAGGTCGTGGTCGCAGTTTGGACAGTGGAGCGCACTACCATAGTTATCATAACTGTGTACACTGTTATCGCATTCTGCACACGTTAGCCGTCCACTACAGGTTTGAGATCTATGGCCGCATCTTTGGCACTTAAAGAATCTGCGTGGGTTTGGGATATACGGTCTTACTCTTGTCTTTGTACATGCTGTTTCAAGAGAATCTGGCAGCTCGCTCATCGCAAAGATTAGGATTAGATGCCTAGCAGAGATTTTTTTTTATTGTGGCACCGAATCTTTATTCTTAGTACTTCAGTGACGTTCTGTTCTTTCCAGCCTCTTGTTCACTCATGTTAAATAGATCATCATTAGGGATCGCTCCTCTGCTTGTGTTCATTAATTGCCCGGTTTTTTGTCACAGTGAATTGGAGGTTGACAAATAGTACTAGATTTCAAAGCTTGTCATGTTGGTCCTTGTCGCCAACCTCAAGGAGGAGGTCGCCGCTTGCCATTTTGGTCATTATGTAACCTGGGCCCAGTGTGTCGTTGAGATGTTTGAAAACACGGAAAGGCGAAATTGTCCTAAAGTTCGTTTGAGCATTAACATAATGGATGACTTGAAAACATGGAGAGATTCTTCGCGCTTGAGAAAAAATGGAAAGCTTTCTCCGGTGCGCTCCCTCTTTGCAAGGGGACGATCACTGAGTCGGGGGAATGTCGAAGCCATCCCGTGTTTACTGATTTCCGCAGCGATGTTAGCGGCACACCCCGGAGCCCAACAAGGGGACGTGACAATATATGTGCACAGACAAAGACTGCCCTCCCCAGCTCTACACCACCACTATAAACCAATAAGTATAACCAAGGTTGGTTATAGCACAGAAGATTAACCCACACTGCCCTGAAGAGCTGAAATAAAAAGAAGAGAGGAGGAGACTGGAAAGATGGAAAGTGAGAGAGAAAGAAGAAGATTGGAGAGGAGGACAGGAAAAGGCAACTACCCATTTCCCCCGGTGGGTCAGTCCGGAGTTGTCGTGTGCGTAAAGCGGAAGTCAAAGAGGTGTGGTGCCAGGGCAGGGGCCTGAAAGGTCCAAACACCCGACTTTGGCTCAACTTGCGGAATCGCCTTTTTGACGCACAAGGCTGAGCCGCGCAGGATTACGCGCGGGAAAGGCCAACCCCCATGTGCTCGCGTCCCTGGTGTCGCAACACACCATATGCCTTCTTCCGCAAACGCCTCCGCGTGAGTGCACCAAAACTGAAGAGTATTCGAACTTTTTTGTAGGCCGTTAACTGCCTCCAAATTTCTGCTATTTTTGTAAGATACTTTCCTAATGATTGTACGTGCGCTTTGACATACCGATCTCACAATGATATATGCTGACCTCCAGGCGAGTTTTGTTGAAGCGTTGGCATCTGAACGAATCCCACAAAATGTAAGAATTTTTGAGCTTTCTAACTTTCTTTTTGAGTAGCACTTTCTATATCAGGAAATTTCGTTTACTTTGCCTTGCGGTACTTCTCAAAACTCATTTTTAGTACATTTTTTTTCCTTCACGCCATGAAGCCTCCGACTTCATTGATCATCCGTAAATGATTTGCCTGAACTGCGGGAGACCGCTGGGCAGGCTTGAGAAAAAGAGTTAGAAATGACGATACAGGTTCCATAAATGTTTTCCCCATTCGCATGTTCAATGTTTACTTTTCTTTTGCACTGGAAGTCAACCTTCGGCCCACGCTGAGTGAATTCTCAAGTCGAAATAATAGTTTAATAAAAGTATTTTCACAGTTAAAAGAGTGCTGAGGGCACCCACTAGGATTCGTATTTTGCCAAAACAAATAAAAACATTGTCATGGCATTAGCAAGAGTGCATAGCGAACGCTGGCCAGAGTGCGAAGATAGACCGTAAAGGGCGATAGGCACGACCTCGTAGATCTTTCCAAACATTTTCGCTCGCTTGACATTTACCTAATGTGTAAAGGACCACATAGCCAGTCCCTATACCATAAGTTATTGCTGAAGAGGTTGTAGCTCAACGACCACGTTGGAATAGCTTAACTGAAGACCCCTAATTAATGCTCATATTATGGCGCCAATAAATTAGTGCTTCGACAATCCTTTCAAATCATTATGCAAGTTAAGTTTGAAGAAAATGAAAATGATTGAACGATTGGTTTAAGTTCCTTGGATAAAATTTATTTACAGGTACGTCTTCCCGATGAGGTTATGAGAAAACACACCACTATCAACTTTGCGCTCTCATACTTTCTTCTTTTCAGTGCCTGCAAGAGATGGGGAAGTGCTACGCGCGCTATCCCTAGGAAGCCAGTCCCTCGCTAGCCTTTGTCGCCATCGTTTAGCGTGTTGTGCAGTGCACGCCAGTGAGCACAGCATCTGCCATGTTGCTGCCAGCTCTGAAGCGAGAAAAGAGGGAGCCGTTGACGAAGACTCAGCGTGACAGCGACGGACCCCGGCAACTTGCCAAATTTTGCATGCGAACCATGCCCGCTATTGATTTCCCCTGAACCTCAATGTACCAGTATTTTCGACGTAGTGTTGTCCTCTGTTTTTGCGCAGAACGTTCTTCGTTTAATTTTATTTTGTTCTGCAGAAAGTGTGTGAAATGCAAAAGCCAAGTAGGAGGAGGAGGAGGAAATTAAAAAAACGACAGGGATGTTAACCAGAAATGCGTATAGTAGGCTGCCCTTCGCTGGGGGTCTCTTCAGCAACAATAACTTATGGAAGAGCGAGTGGTTATGTGATCCTCTACGCATTAGATAACAGTTAAGCGAAAAGTTTCGAAATATCTTGCAGGTCATAGCGATGGCCCTGTCAGGTCGATTTGCGCACTCTGCCCAGAATTCGCTATGCACTTGTGCAAATGACATGACAGTGTTCTGAAATAATTGGTATTGGTAATATACAAATCCGAGCGGATCCCCACAACGTTCTTTTAACTGTCGATATACGGTTATTGATTCTTTCCTTTTGGCAGAGCAAAATAAAATTGGAAAATTTGCGGAAGTACAGAAGACAACACTATGTCGGAAGCCAAGTAAATGTACAAAAGGCCAAGCACGCTGGCTCCTTGTGACAATTATGCGAAATAATTTTTTTGATGTAATGAGTGCTCAACTTCATTAGTTATTCGGGTTTATTTCGCAGGAAACTTCTGGGTACTTAGAATTGCGACATTCAACTATTCAGACACCTTTAAACCGTCAAGGGCATATCAGGTACGCTGAAATTGGGAGGGCTAGTTAGTTGCGGTGGGCACCAAGTTTTGCTATTAAAAAATTCGTTTTACTTTAGTAGGAGCCATATTAACATTGTATCTGTGTTTCTATTGATATACCTGTAGCGCATGACTCTGTACATAAAAAAAATTATCCGAAAAAAACGATTTGACTGAGCGAATTTGTTGCGCTAGTTTACCTAAATGGTATATAAATTCCTGTTTTTACTGATGAGCTTGGTTGACACACCTATTGCGTAGACCGTTTTTACAAAATCAGGCTTCGGAATACCATCTGCTCACCCCTACAGCCTATGGTCACCTTCTCCTATTCAAGAAAAAAGTGACTGAGAAAATATGTAAAAAAAGGAAGAACCTAATATGGGCGAATAATATACTACTTCAGCGATTTTTGAAGAATCAGTAATAAAAAAAGCCCTCTAGAACTTTGCATCATGAATACGATAAAAATTTCACCACACTGAGCTAGGATTGCTAGGTTACTTTTCCGAAAAACTACCAAAGCGAGCTACACGTCCGTCTAATAGAACCATGCCACTGAATAGACAAGCAAGATACATAAAACAAGAATCATTAAACGGCAACTTGGCGTTCTGACGAGAGGAAATGTTTGAATTTCGTTAGGAACATGCCTGATTTTAGATGGGATTTTTAAAATGAGACATCTTCTCTCGTCCTGGGTAATTATTTGTTGTTTTTTCGTCCGCAGTTCATTAAGTTACTACACGATATACGAATGACATCGAGTTAAATCATATAGTCATATATTTCCAGGAAAGAGAACAACGTGCGCGAAAACGCAATCATTAAAGGTGCCACTCTCTTTACGAGACATTTCATTGTACATATTTTCACGTTGTAGCTAAGGTCAGGAACACAGCAGCAAAACTACGGATCACGGAACTAACTTTTTATTGCGCAAACATGTGTCCATAAAAGCAAGTGACACTCGAAGCACGATGATAGCGGCGAGCACTGTCGACCATCATTGAAAATGGGATCTGCAGCTCAAGCATAGAGTAATCAAAAACGTGAAGAGCTGACACTCTCGTAGGCCTCTGCGCCCAACTTTGGCTTTCAGTACAACCAGCGGAATCACGGAAACGCAGAATCCTCAAGATGACTGCCAAATTTCGGAGACCGTGATTTTGTTTTCGTTTGTTTGTCTGGTTGTTTGCGCTCTGACTAGTAAGGTAGCATGCATCATGGAGTGATTTCTTGTAGGCGCCTGCGGCACTGTTTATATGTTGCGACGACGAGTGCACAACATGAAAACGGGAAGAAACTGCGAAAGGCAAGTAATGGATAATACTCTGAAATTAATGGCGTGAAGGCAATAAACTCTTCACAAGCATCAGAACACACAGAATACGTGTTGCAAGTATAAAGATATTAAAGAAAGGACTACACGAACAACCTAATTATTTGCTCAAATGGGGTTGTTTTAAAAGGAATAATTATAAAGCTTTCTTTTCTTGTACTTCTACGAGGGAGGGCAAATAAAGGTAGCAAAATTATGTGAATGGTTACAAGATTTACCAGCATCATCGCCTCTAATGTGCAGTCCAGCGAGTCCCTCATTAAACAGCTCCCAGCTATTGTTGTAACAGCCAATGTGCTGTTGGTGTCACAGCAAACTTTGACTGCGCTTGGTGTCTTCACCCGCTATATTAGAAGATTTGCAACCGTCTGCTCATACTTGGAAATTTGTCCTTAAATATGCATGACGTTGTTTGGCTGTAGAAGTAAGCAATACTGAAGCCTTCAACGATTATGAATGTGGATGCTACGTGCCTTCGTATGATGCATATTCTTCTGATATAACACAGCGACTGTCCCTGGTAGTAACGTATGTCATCAAAAAGAATGGCTGTCAATGAAGCACTGTTGTAAATGCCAAAAAATAAGAAGCTTTCTATAGTAGGGAGCGCATACACAATTAAAACATGAAAGCACGTACATTTAGTATAATGGAAAACAGGTAACAATGCTCGAGCGCACATAGGATGGCATAGAGGTTAAGAAAGCGCTCACTATTGCTATACTTCAAATATTTCACGTGTACAGCTTTAGAAATTGCTATACCTATTTTTTTGAAACACTGGCGCACAATAATTTTTTCAGAAGCCGCTGCGCGCAACCTTCTTGAATAAATTAAGAAAAAGCCATCTTCACCGAATGGCGTTTATTCGAAAGCTGCATTTCTTAACAAACCATTTCAATTTCTTTTGTTTTCGAACTTCATCATTGTTTCGAATGTTCCTCAAGCTCGGACGCTGCCGCGTCGTTGTTATCGCTGACAACGCCCTCATTGCTGTGCTCATGATAAAAAACAAGCAAAATACAGAGCGCAAAATGAAATTCCACTGTATAAGTGGGCAGCAGCTGTATTTACCTTCAAGACAGCCATGCCCCCATCCTCCACTTGTTCTTGGTGCTGACAGTGACAGAACGGAATACGCAGAGAATAAGTCTTTACCAACATGCGAAAGAACCTCCTGCGTCCTTACCATGAAACGGCGACGAAGCTGTAGTGTCGGATGCTGGAAGAAGAACCCAACAACGATCGTCGGTTTCATAACGACGTCACTAGCCAGGCGAAGAGGCTTGACTAGGCATTGCACTTGCTGAGTCGTGGCACCGATCAAGCTGCTAGCTATGACCGCAGCCGTAGTCATGGCCGCAGCCACGTCATCTGGAAACACGTATGGCCACCTTCCGGAATCGGCGAATCTCCACAGCTCGGCCGTGAAGCAGTTCGAGCGTGCACTCTTGTCGAGCGCGCACTCTTTGGCTCGAGCGCGTCTGCTTTTATACATGACTTGTAGAATGTTTCACGGTAACCGCTGGTGTGCGCGCGCCTTCTGGAAAGGAATGCGCAATTTGTTTCCCTCCATATAATGTGGTTGCGTAAGGCTCGTAGAGAACATACACAGCAGATTGAATCAACGATAACATTCGAGTACGTTCCAGATTATGCATTGGCGTCGTTCGCTGAGCGATAGCTTCAAATTGCTAGCGGGCGACATGCACTCCCCGCAAAAGGACGCTTAGTTACAGTTCTCAATTTATTAGCAGCTTTTGAAACAGTTGCAACCACATATTTTGGGCGGCCTGAATGAATACATTGACACTGGAAAGCTTGAGCATTCGATAGGTTGTTTCATTTGACAATGCCGCTAGCTCGGGCTGTGACTTCAGTGCTTTGCTTTAGTAGGTTCATCATGCGCATAGCTTGTGTGGCTCTCATGTGAGCTCGATTGAGCCCTCATTGTTCCTACGCATGACGGCTACACAACGCAGGACCACGAGCCACCATCGCAGAAAAACTGTAGAGAGGAATCATAAGGGGGGGGGGTGAAACCACGAAAAGCTGTTGACCTTTCGCCGATGATGCTTTCAGACAGCAGGGCAGTGCCACAAAATGTGCGCGCTGCGTAAGCGCGCACGGAAATGATATTAAAGTGGAGCCCGCAAAAAAAAAAATATAGCGGAAGACATATGCATAGGTCACGAATACTGGCGAATATAAGGCTTCGTGGGAGCAATATCCTACATATACTCAAAAAAGTACTTTCTGATATATACTAGAATAATATATTAAGAGCTCTCACAGTATAGCTTGATAGCCAATACGCGTTAGCGATAAGAGACCACAAGCGCCCTAACAAGTGTGGCCGACTAGAGTACATGCATTCAAAACTCACGTTCTAAGTGCAGTTGCCGTTTCGGTCTGGTTTTCCTGTGATCGTGTACTTCATTGCTTTCATGAAGTTCCATTGTAAAAGAAATTCAAAGAAAAATGAAACAAGAAGGTGTCACCACCACATTGTACGCTTCATATACAGTGAACTCAACGCGTCATTTCCCCACGCCAGTTCAATAAAGTTGCGAAATCAGAAAGAGTCAAACCAAGCATTGTTCTGATTTGTTCGCACGGGTCATGTCCTAAAAGAATGGTAGAAAAAACAGTTATTTTTGTTCACGCAAGTTGCCTCCTGCTGAGCCACTGAAAATGCAAGAGCAAAAAACGTGATCAATATTACGCTAGTTTATCCTGTCACCAATCGGACAGTGAAGTATTTCATGATTCTTTCATAGTTCATCGCATTCTCTAGGCTCACACAGCAAGTGTCGAAACCAGGTTCGTGTTTCTGACGCTTTGATACTGCCTCAGTCGAAGATCTAGTAGTCACATAGAACCTCTTCTTTAATTGTACTTTTATTGCCGATGTGTTGTTTCGAACGTTTGCTTTACGATTTCTTTCTAATTTGGCGCTGCGCTTTCTCACCCTCTTTAATTTTTGTTCATTCCGTGCTACTGGTTCTCTTTTGTTCCTCTGATGTGCGCTTATACGAATGTTGTGCTTTTATCCGTCATATACGTCTGGCTATTCACCACTTTCTACCAGGTGCTCTCCTAGAAAGACGTGAAAGAAAATGTTTTCAGCGTACTGTGGTGCAAGGTTCGAAACACGTGTAAAAAGAAGAATTAAGAAAGAATGACTTCTGTCAAAGTACGTCGAATTAACTATGCTCCACTCGCCGGACATAGCACTAATCTATCGAATACGTTTGAACTCTTCGTAGACAAACTAGCTAAGAATATCAAGCTAAACAGGTTTCCGTGGGCCTGGGAAAAAGTTGTTTTCTTCAGACGTATCTCATGCTAGTCCTCCTCAGAAACCTCGCTTGATTGCTCATGTTGTGCAAAATATTCGCACTACGGTCTTTCAGTACACTCAGCAGTAGTAGCGTGGCATAAAAAAATGGAGGATGCTTAAGCTTCACCTTTAAGAGTGGAAGGCGATAGCATTCAAAGATCCCTGACTGCTTCTCATGCTTCGCGGTTACTGCAGCGTATGTAACCATAATGTTTACCGGGAAACGTTGACAGTTAACGCTATGTACGAATGCGGGTCTTCTTGTAGAAACGCGGCCTCTGGCATTGGTCACCACACGGCAGAGGTTTGCACCATCTGTAGGTGTGACAATGAACCGAGCACACTGCTCCGTGGCCTCCAGTATTTGCCCGCATCGGCGCGCGCAAAAGGCGGACGCCGTGGCTGGTCCATGAATGGTAGATACGCTTTAAAAGGGGTTTTCCCGTAACATAATTAGGTTTTCTCTTAAATTCTAATTACAATCTGAAGGTGGTGGTGGTGGTGGTGATGTTGAAGCAGGCGGGGTTAGCCTGGCATACATAGCCGGCAATTGTTCCGCCTGATCCTCCTTCAAGTTGAGATCAGGGATGTGTCACCAGGTGTGGATGAGCCCCGTGTCTCGCAGGAAGGCTATCAGCAGGCATTGCGCTCTCTTCCTGAATGCCGCGGGCCCTCCGGGGAAAACAACGTCTTCAAAGGCCCTGTGCGTGAGACCGCTTTTTTGCAGGTTGTCGACCAACGCTTTTCTTTCTGTGTCAAACTGTGGGCATAGCCAAATGAAATGTTCGATGTCACCAATGTCACCACAGAAAACACAGAGTGGGGAAGCGCGAAGCCCAGTCTTGAATAACCAAGCTGGGGTGTATGCGGAGTCGGTCCTGATGCGGTATAAAAGCGTCGCTTGTTCGCGTGTAAATCCATGAGTCACACAGGATTCGTGTGGATTCTTGTGCATCTGTCTAAAGTGAAGGCGGATTGCATCCTTAGGGTTTTGAAAAGCTTTTGGAGCTTTCACTTTTGGGACACATGTCAGCGCTAGGCGTGCAAGGGCGTCAGCTTCCTCGTTTCCATCAATTCCTACGTGTGATGGAATCCACTGAAACGTTATGTTAAATCCTTTGCTCGTGAGGTCGTCAATCAGTGCCAGAGACTGCCTTGTAAATTTCTCTAGAGGTAGGCCCCGATGTAATCTTTGTAATGCTGTCTTGGAATCCGTCAGCACCACGACATCTCGTGCAGAAAAGGCACGTAGTTTCCGCAAAGCCGCGGTGATTGCGGCGCTTTCTACTGTTGTAGAGGAAACTACGCGATCCAGTCTGCCAGACCATGACACATCAAGGGATGGTATGCAGAATGCCGCTGCACAGCTATCTGTTTGTGCACACACCGAACCGTCTGTGTACACTTGTAGATGGCTTTGAAACAAAGTGCTCAAGTGGTCCAACACAATAACTTGGCTTCCGCAGTTGAAATGGTGCGTTTCGTCGGTAGGTGGGGTACATTGAGGCTGCAGGTAACGTCCGGAAAAGACCATGGCGGGCCAAGGCGACTTCGTTTAGGCCATTCCAATCCTAAAAACCGGAAGGTGTTCAGCGCCGCATGGAAATGTGAGCGAGTTCTTTTTCTTAGCCGCCGGAGAAGCGCCGTGCCTGCGCGTGACTCGCCCAGCCTTAATAGCTGCGTCAGCAAGGCCTGAGATGGCAAGAGGCGGAGTGGAAGAGACTCTGCCTCATTAGTGACTTTCTTGTTTGAAGCCGCCGTTGGAACTCCCATCGCCAAGCGAAGACCCTTTCTGTGCACTGCCTCCAAGCGCTCGAATTGACTCGATGATGGTGATATCAGAGGGAGCTGATAGAGAATGCGGCTTGTTATCAGTGCAGCGTTCAGTTTAAGCATGGATATAGGATTGTTTCCCCAACGTACACCTGCCAATCGACGAAGTGCGTTGATTCTTTGCACCGATGCAGCCACAACACTTTCGACCGCACCACGCCATAGTAGCTTGTTGTCGATGGTGACGCCCAGGAATCGAACATGAGTTGCACGAAGAATTGAATGCCCTCTGATATTCAGCGTCAGACGTGTTGACTTGCGTCTCACTCCCGGGAAAAGCATGAAGGCTGATTTTTCTGCTGATAAGGATAGGCCAAGCGTCGATAAGTGGCGATCGATAGTGGAGATTGCGGCCTGGCCTATCCGTCGGTATCATGTCGGTAGGTTGTGGATAAGTCGTAGTTTACGATTTGTCTGCGTATTATAGCTTGAGAAATTGAACAGTAGTTATCTTGCACCACATTGAGTGCCTGGGTATGCATGGTTTGAAACTTTTTTTTGCCGAAATAACGTCCACCACTGGACGACAACGCCTCCAAACCGAGGCCCATCTCTCCGCTCCCTCCCGTACTAGTGCGACAAAACAGCGCTCACCCTCTCCGCTTTCCTTGGGAGCGTGGCAAGACTCTGCCTTATAAAGCCGCCATTCTTGTCGGTTCACTTTCGCACGCTTTCCAACACACGTGCAGCACACTGCACGTGGCCGGGATTTTACCGCACTAGATCTTTCACGGAACCTGACGATGACGACAACGATTCGGCCGGAGTGTCCACATATGTGCTGCTTGCGATATTATACGCTAGGTGGCAGCACAGGAAACCTCAAGAATTGACCATAAAACAGATCAAATTTTCCACGATAGGCGAGGTCTTTATAAACGAATAAACGAGGAAGAAATACTGAGATTGCGTGCTGATTCCACACCCAGAGCTGCACAAAACTTTAAAAAAATATTCTTATGCCTCCACTATTAGGTACCTTGCGAAAACGATGTACCGAAGTAGCTGCCGACTACGCCTGTGCTCTATGCAAATATTGTAAATGGCCGATTGTGGAAGCTCCAGAAAATGGAGATTGATACGCCCGTATATTCATGCTAGGAACCTAAGCATGCCTGACGTACAAGATAATTTAATCTCGTCAAATTTTGTGTGAAGTGGCTTGTCTGGGCATAACAAGCAATAGACCAGATACACTTCCGTAAATATTCACCTAAAGATCCGATGCGCACATCTTGGTACTTGTGAATTGCTCTTGTACTATTCCGCAGCTTGTTGGAGGCAAAACACTCTGCTGCTAGATTCTGCCAAATCGCACTTGTTGCTTTACACAGGAGCCGCAGTCGCTTCAATCAGGTCTATTTTAAGGACACATATTCATGTGTCAACAGACTTATTGCCCAAAATGACATAATTATGCCCCCTTGAGTTTTTAGTGGGCCTCCAATCAATGCCGGTAGAAGAACAATGGACCTGTCGATGACGTGTCTACTTCGGCACGTTTCGGTACCGTGTCTACGACCCGACAAAAAAGTGCATGTGGCCTCTTCACAAAAGTTTCAATGCGCGGATCTACACGTTGACAATAGCCAACGGCGGTTCACGAGTGAAAGAGGCGTTGCGCACGCTTCTACCGCCGATGCGACAGGGAAGGGGCTGGAATCTGTTGCACGACATTATCGCGACACTTCAAAAAACAATATATAAGAACGCTCGATATGCTAATGTGGCCCAGATGGGTACCTCTCACCCATCGCACATTACATGCGAGAAGGATCAGAGGGGGCGCAGCGCGTCAGACTTAGCATATCTATTTTACTTATCTGCTAGTTTCAGTTAACAGTGACGCTAAACATAAGGATCGTGGACGTTGTTTTTGTCTGTACTGCATACTGTTGCCGCGCTAAAAAGAAAGACTGCGGATAAGAAAAGGCGTGGTGCTCTGGCGCACGTGTGAGCCGCCCTGTGGCACGCCCAGACGCTGTAGCCATTATCGACCCGCGCTCAATTACGTCCGAGAACCATACAAAGCGGCTTTTGTGGGTGAACGAAAGCTATCATTATAAAAGATAGCTCAGGAACTCAGGTTTTCACTAAGCATTAGCGGCTGCTGCCATACTTTTGACTGCTTAACACGCTTTCGTGCTGGCGTTGGTTGTTTTCACTCATTGTTGTCTTTGTGGCTGAGCCATGTTTGCGATATTTCTACATGCGGCTTAGGTGAAAACACGCTTCTAATAGCAGCGGAGCATGGTGTTCGGTTCATTGTCACAGATGTTGTAACAGTTTCCGGCATAAGAGGCTTCTTTTTCTCAGATGTGCGATATGTGCGCATATTAATTGCAGAGCATCCCTTCCTGAAGCCAGCCTGTTCTCTCGGTTGACTGAAGTCCAGTGTTGACCTTATGCTACTGAAAATATTCTTGGTGAATATTTAATACAATACTGTAAGTAAGCTAATGGGCCTATCGTTTTCAATTCTTTAACATGTGCTGGCATTCTGCCCGCTCTCAAGGACCTTTGAAGTCCTAAGATAGTTCGTATAAAGGCCTGCCAGCTTTTCACGTACAAGTATTAGAGCATAAACATGTTATTTCCTAGTTTAGGCTCTTTTGAAGTTCGAAAATAGAAAAATGCCATATGCCGTATTCTTCACCATTTCTCGTTTAAATATCTGCATGCTAAACTAATGATGTGCGCTGGAGAATAACATACCTTCCTAAATGTTAAGGGATGCCGCTATGGGAGGTAAAAATTTTATTGCAATTAAAACAATGATAACATGGCAACAACAACAATAGACAACAATAAGCACGGCAGGGAAACATTTTCTTGAAACTAAAACAATAATCTAAATCCCCCTATGACTGTATCTTTACGAACATATTAACAAGTGGCTGTGATGTTGAAACAATGTTCTGATACCGGTGACCGTAATATTATTTACCACTGTAAAAACAATTTTTGTTGAATAGCGAAACGTTGACAGGAATAGCAATGCATTACAGTAATACACGAAGTAGGGCTGGTGTGTTTACGGACAGTAAATTGTACTAAGCAATCAGAGCACGCAAGAAAGCTGCAGGTACGCAGAAGTACCGGTGTTCTAGCCCCTATCATTCGTGTAAGAAGCGCTGACACGTCGAGCAGCGCAACGGCAGTGTGGACTGTGTGCGCTTGTGCGAAGGATAAATGAAACACATTGAAAGAGACGGCTTGGCTCCACACATACATTCTTTACAGGCTAACGTTACATGCTTCCACTCTCTCTATTTCTTTACTATGCAGCCAGTAGTGCCTCCGAACGTGCGTAGCTTGTGGCACCGCCGACACCTGAAACGTTAGTCCTAACTGCCTGATCAAGAAAACAGTGATGCTGTAGGAGTTCTGGAATTATCCAGATCTTGTCGGCCACTAAAGCCACTGTAAAACTTATAAAAACAGTTCTCTCTTCTTTCCGTAAGAAGTTGTATCTATCTATCTATCTATCTATCTATCTATCTATCTATCTATATCTATCTATATCTATCTATCTATATCTATCTATCTATATCTATATCTATATCTATATCTATATCTATATCTATATATATATATATATATATATATATATAGAGAGAGAGAGAGAGAGACATAGACATTATGTATATAGAGGAGTTCCTTACACTATGAAGAATTTTGACATATCGCCTTTATCAGGTAAGTGGTAAATCTGGTCCTTTGCTTGAATGGCCGCGCATTATTTGCACGCAAATAAAAACAGATATGTTTGACTATTAACATCATTTCAGTAATTAAGGTTAGAACTTTTACTTTATGGCACATAGTACAATTTCCGAGTTTTAGCTGGTAAGTTCGCAAGGCTTATCCTCTATCATAAGGAAACCACTTTCAATTCTAATAATCTCAACAAGTTCGATTAATTTCTCGAAAAGCACCAGAAATCACCTGCTAAATTATCAAGTATCTATTTTTATGTCTTCAAGTAGAATATACAGATACCGGTATTCTTAACTTATATCGCAGAATTTATTCTTCAATTGCAATGGCACATTTCCCCACATCTGGATTAAAATTTCCAGCTCTTTTTGAAAAAGTCTGTTCCAGTGGTAGATCTGCAACTGATCTCAACCCGCAATCGCACTGTGGTGCATTATTCAGCGCTCCGCCAATATTGGGGCATTCGGTTGGGAGACAGACTTACGTAGTTTCCATCAGTGGTCTTCGACTGAGGTCATAGCCGTGGTTCACGATAGCATAGAGCATGCGAAGGCTTCGTCGTTGTCCCACAGTGATGGATACTGATGCATGTCGGGCTATTGAAGTGCTGTCTTCTTTCATATTGAAATAGTCGAGATTTTTGAAGCTCTCTCGCAGGCTATAACTGAGCGTGGCATGGGACTTAATAGCAAAAAATATCAAAACTCGTGAACGCGTACTAGGCGATGTGTTCTGTTTGCATAAGCAAATTTTGATAGCACTAGAAAACGATCATAAAACTGCTTCGGCTGTCATGCTCGCCAGCGCCACAAAGGAGCGCCTCTGTATAGCCTACGGCATTTGAGTGGGTTTCCCCATAAGGAAAGTGGAGTGCGCGTACCTTTTTTTTCCTAGAATGCTTTTTATTTATTTTTCTTGCTTCATTTGACCTTTGCAGTGTCCCTCAGCTTGCAAGAGACACTATTTCGGGGTCATTAGAGGGAAGCGCATCTGGTGCGCTTGTTAACCCGAGCCGCCGAGAGGCGCGAGCTTGTAGCCAGCACCCATCCGATCCAAGCCAACACGGCTGCCTTGCCCTCATTGCGTTGATGGGTCGTAGTTTTTACGTTGCGCTTACAGAATTCAGTCCTTGTTAGGCAGTCTATTATACAGCGGCAGCGAAGCCTATTTGGTTCCCTCCATTTCAGGAAACGTGTGCGAGGTTGTTCTCACCGAGTAAATTTGCCGTGGGTAAAAAAATAACGAGAATAAAAAAATATTACGACTTGCAAAGGAGGCAGAGAATTCCCATGGGTCGCCAACGAGTATCGTTCTCTAAAATTAGGAGGTTGTGCCGGGCATGTTAGCTTTTGCCCTTTTTAAGCAGACGATTTAGGTGATTAAAACTGTGCCTGTATTCACTAGCATGCCGTCACTGAACTTTATATGCTCCATTTATACAGTGTACTAACGGGGTCGCTGAATTTATGGTTTCAGTAGTCAGTCAATTACATTCGTAGTTGAATGGGACTTTGGTACATATTTTGTTACCTTTTTGTGTTCAGCATTAAAAAAAAGGAAAGAAAAGCATATCGACTAAAGAGACGGAACGATAAGCCTGGCTCTTTGCGGAGACCGCCGGTTGAATGTTTTCCGTCTCTGACGCCCCTTTTCAGTACAGAAGTGGTAAAGTACATTCGAGTACCATGAGCTCAAGGCTATGTTGTCAGAAAATATGCGACATGCGGGATCACCACAACACCGTTCGTAAAGAGGGCTCAAGTTACCCTATTGAAAATTTGCCCGATGCTGGGCATAGTGGAATCCATCATCCATCATCATGGTGGATTATGGTAGTGGGTGGCATGCTGGGTGACGGGTGGCATGGTGGGTGCTGGGTGACATGGTGGGTGACGGGTGGCACGGTGGGTGCTGGGCGGCATGGTGGGTGCTGGGCACGGTGGTTGCTGGGCACGGCGGGTGCTGGGCAGCATGGTGGTTGCTGGGCACAGTGGGTGCTGGGCGGCACGGTGGGTGATGGGTGGCACGGTGGGCACTGGGTTGGATATCATCGTGGGCGCAGCACGTCAAAGGCAAGTTGTGTGATGAATTGAAGGAGCAGCCATTGCCATTCGGAAGCTCATGACGGGTTATCTTTATGTGATGTTGAGTCTTGTGAAGTGTACAGTCTGTATATACATGTTGCCAAGATGCGGCTATTTTCATGCCATAACAAATCAATATGTAAAGCACCATACTATGTAGCATATCATCACACTTTATTGAAAAAGCATCACTGGACTTGTACTGTATTTACTTTTCCACTCGCTTGCTCTGGCATCCTGCTTGTGTAAAAGAGAGCTCCAAAGGTGCTTTCGCTGGGAAGCAAGGTGGTTCTCCGGATGTGGTGCAGGTGGCATCATTGGATGGTCACTTATGTATTTCGCCAGGCAGTCTAAAAGGAGAGTGCAATAAATATATAAGTAAATTGTTTTTCCAATGATTTCTAGCAATAAGTGAATGAAGGAAATCTGCTCTAATCACTTCAAAAAAAGTTTAAGATAACAAAATGCAGCAAATGTCACACACAAACATGCTACCCAGGACGCAAGCCAGCACAGGTTTATTTGCAGTGAGTATGCATACACATGCATCACATTGTTTTGCAGATTTACATGGAATTTTTGTATGTTCTTTGCCAAAGCCACGCCTCTTCTCATCTGGAGGTTGGCTTAACTGCAAAATTTAGACACATGGGAGCTGTACTCAAAGCCTTATGGGGTGGATATTTGGCTTCTGATTTTGCATAATTTGTCTGCTCTTCAACCACCCAAATTCCTGTCAAATTCAGAGAGCCACAATTTGGCTACACTGTCTCTAACGCATGCAGGGGAGCTGCAAGGTGCAAGCTGTCGGATTTGTCCATTCTATCATTTGTTAGCTTTACTTGTTGCTCGTGCAGTTGGTGAGGAAGTCGTAACTTTAGCATTTGCCATATAGGCATAAAAGATTTCATGTAAAAGCTGTATAATGGCTGGCTTGCAAGCTTTATTTAGCTGCAAATGATGGCAACTAATGTTTTAAAGTGAAGCTTTTTTTGCCTCTTCTCCCAACATTACGGGCGCTGCAGCTGCTATGGTCTTGTCATGCGTGCTGTTGGATTTCTTGCAACATTACTAGATGGCGCTCACCTCTGCACATCCTGACCGGCGCTGCTGCCCCAGCATTTCACCGTTAGTGTGTATTGCACGTGCTGTGCTGGTTTTAATTTCTATGCGAGAAAAATGCAGCTGCTGGGCTGTGATAGTGTAAACATTAGAATCGTCCTTAGTCTGAAGAGAGCGCTTTGAGCTGGAATCTCAACAGTGTGTTGGCCATGTATGTAGAAGGAGCCCATTAACACGCGCCAGCAAGGCGTGCACTCGACGTCGAGGACACCCAGACTTGAAAGAAGTGTCACACAGAACAGGAGCGTCTTCGCTACGCAGTGAAATGTAGTGCAGACCGCGAATTTATGTATACATTGTATACATACAATTACAATAGCTAATTGAAGTATGCACAGCCTCATAATTCAATTAAAGTTAAATATTTCTGCCATGATGCGGTGCGCCATGTGAGGCAATGACAACGCTCCATTCCTTCTCAGAGATTATGAACAATGACTCGCAACAACGCCTCAAGCAAACACATCTCCCTGTGTGTTCTGTGGGCTATGCAGACAAACAGAAGTGGTGCATGCAAGGTAATGCTTAACATCAACTCGCCACTTTCGTATTGGACTAAACACTGAAAAAATTACAAACTTGCCACTAACATCACCGTTAATTATTGTCAATCAAAGCAAACAATGTGTGCTTCGTGTACATCGATTCTCACAGTGCATGGGATCTGCCATTTTTTTTCTACTTTTCAATCTCCATATTGCTACTTTGCTAAGGTAGCCTACATCTTCAATGTAAAAAAAGCCCAAAGAAGCATCTTAACGTAATACAGAGCAATCTTTCATGCTCGTCTGTTTAAAAAAAGCATATTTATGTAGGAAATGAAATCTTCGGCAGAGTGTTGATGCGACTACAAGAGTACCTGGTACTTTGATCCATAAAACAATTGAATCTTGGCAGAAGAATGCCAGTTACAGCCACACTATACAGTCCTTTCTAATCCAGGCTGGCGGAAAGCGCTGGAATTCCGCATGATGCCCAGCACCTTGCTTTTCTTGGCACCGACAAGAGGCATGAAAATTTTAGGATGCTTTGCGTAGAACAAGATCAGCTATGCAGATCAGAGCGTACATGCGACTAATGTTCGAGGTGCTTTCTTTGTGTAGCAGTTCTTTCCTCATTCTTATGCTTAAATAAAATGAGATCACTGAAAGTATGCCGAAAGTGCTGATAGGCCATGTCTTACAAACTTCAATAATCAGAACATCTAAAATCAAGAAAGCGGCTGACAGATGGAATAGCACACAGTGGTATGAAGGTTATAAACATGGATGAGGTGCCTCAGAAAGGCTGACCAACTTTTGAGCTATCTTCGTCAAAAGTGGCCTGGTCAGCCTTGCCATGTTAGTTTTAAAGGACTAGTAGGGTGACATCACGTGCAGTTGTTGTCAGTGGCAGCTGGTTGTAAAGGGAGAGACTTTAAAGAGAATGAGCGCTGTCGTCTGACGTCTGTAAGCATGGTTCCTAAGACGAGGGCACAATACCGTGAGAATAGGAAGGCGGCGAGAAAAGAAACAAAAGAAAAGGAGAAAAAAAGAGATGCCAAGAGGCAAAAAAAGAAAGACAAGAAAAAGAAGGGCATGGGAGCGTGTTAAGGAAGTGAGGGGTTAGGGAGCATTCAGGAGTGTCATTGGCGGCATCTTTCTGCCGTTTTAGAAGAACTGGTCAGGCGGTCAGTGTGCGAGTAACAAAAAAGACCCCAAAAGATATCAGTTGAAAGAATGACTTGAGTAGCGTAGCAGCAACGCGTCGGGTAATGTTGAAGAAATTAAGATGGCGACAAGGAGTCTGGGATGCAATGTATGTGGTAGCTGGCAGGCAGAGGCATGGTGTTTTAGGGATGTCAGCCTCAGTAGCTCAACGCAGGTGTCGTCACAGTGGTATATAGAGCTGGTGATACCCTGTGTGACTGATGCGCAGAAAAACGTATCCTGGCATCTGGGATTTTGGATTGTGGTGGTGAGGGTGTTCAAAAAATATGATAGAAAACAGACAAAAGGGGGGAACTGAAAGTGGAATAACAAATAGGAGGGTTACATGAGCAAAAGCGGGCGGAGGCAGGTTTACATGGGAAAAGGGGTCATACAGTTGATATAAACATTAAAACACGAAAGAATATATTAAATTGAGTAGTAAGCAGGTAAAAATTAGAAACGGTGGAATAGGTGAGCTTAAGAATTAAGTTTAGCTGGTGGCACAATGTGTTTTGCGCCTTGGTTGATGACATGAGGCTTTCCGATTTAAGTTACAGCTTTAAAGTTTTTAAAGATTCTAAGTTGCTGTGTTAAATTGATTCCCATTGGATGTAGGCATTTAAACTTGTGTATGAGGTATGATTCCAGATATTTCCTCTAGCGAGGTGAGCGGAAATTTGTAGTCTATAGAGCCTTGCTTTGTCACATATGACATGTTCATTGAAGTGGCTGGCTACTCCTTTAGGTAAATTGTTTTGTATCTGCGCGGTGACCGTTCAGTCTTTTATGATTTTTTTGTCCTGTCTCACCTATGTATTATTTGCTACAAGTGGCACATTCTAGACAGTAGACTACATTGCTTGATGTCCAGATGAAACACGAAGTTACGTTGTTTGAGTAATTTGATGCTGTACTTATTACTGTAGTAGTACATTAAATATGTTTGCATGTAGAGCACCCGGGCGGCCACAGGGACTGGTTCCGAACTTCGTTGTTGTTTTTAGTTTCGCCCATACAAGAATATCCTTAATATTATAGTGTTGCATCTCAAGACTACTCTGGGCAGGGCGGGAAAAATCTTGTTTCTGGTTGCTGGTGAGAATTGGGTAGTATTTATTGAGGATGTTGTTCATGTTTGGGAGTGTGAGAATTTAGTAGTAAGAAGAGGCGCTGTTCTTGTGATCCTAGGGTGGGGCTTGAGCACGTCGGCTCAGTCAAGTTTGGTTGCATCGGTGCAGGCTTTCTGAAGGGCACTCTTTGGGTGGTTCCCGTTTGATAGGGTTTCTTTAGGGTGATCAAGTCTATCTATGTAGTCTTCGTTTTCAACACACATGTGATGTAGCCATGTGCTTGGCCTTTAAAGATGCCTTCTTTGCAATGTGGCTTGATGGTTGCTTGTATATTCTAGGTACTGTTGTTTGTCAAAAGGTTTCCATACAGCATTGTCATTAGTGTCCCAGTGTCAATGTATATTGTTTAGTCCAGAAAGTTTATGCGCTCCACTGAAGATTTTGATGCGAATTTTATTGTTGGCTGAAAAGAATTTAGAAATCCTACATATTTATCTAGGCTGTCTTGACCATGTCACCATATTATGAATATGTCGTCTATGTATCGTAGGTATGTGTGGGGCCTGTCAGTGCAGCGCAATAGGATGTCTGTAGAATCCCCATAAATATGTTCGCATAAATATGTTTTCCCATGTACATCTGCTTCCGCCCGCTTTTGCTCATGCCACCCTCTTATTTGTTATTCCAGTTTCAGTTCACCCCCATATTTGTCTGTTCTTTATTCTATTTTTTCGAAACACCCTCACCAACATATTCCAAAATCCCAGGCGCCAGGATACCTTCTTCGGTGCCTCAGCCACACAGGGTATCGCCACTTCTGCATACCGCTGTGACGACACCTACGTTGAGCTACTGGGACTAACGTCCCTAGAAAGACCGTGCCGCTGCCTTCCAGCTACCCTATGCACTGCATTCCAGACTCCTTGCTGTCCTCTTAACTCCTTCTAAATTATCCGACGCATTGCTGCTATGCTACTCAAGTCATTCTTTCAACTAATGTCTTTTCGGGTTGTTTTTGTTACTCGAGCACTGACCGCCTCACCGGCTCCTTTAAAGCCACAAGAACATGCTGCCAAAGACACCCCTGAATGCTCCCTAACCTCTTGCTTCCCTAACACCTTCCTATGCCCTTCTTTTTCTTTTCTTGTTCTTTCTTTCCCTCTTGGTCTCTTTTTTTCTCCTTTTCTCCCCGCCTTCCCACTCCCACTATTGTTCCTACGTCTTAGGAATCATGCTTACAGACATCAGGTGACCGCGCTCATTCTCCTTCAAGTCTCTCCCTTTACAACCAGCCACTCCCGACAACTGGATGTGACGTCACTCTACTAACACTTTAAAACCAACATGCCGAGGATGACGAGGCAGCCTTTGAGAAGATAGGTCCTCCTAACGAAACGTTGGCCACCTTTTCCGAGGCACTTTATCCCTGTTTATTACTTTTACATCCCAATAATCAGAATAGTGTTTTGAAATTGCATGGCTGTGAATGCTGCAGATTGTAAAGCAGCACATCAGTTGACCACAGTCAACACTTTGGACGGCAGTAGTTTAAAAAGCTTCTTTTAGACCATACAATTTGCCAAGCTGTGTCGGAACCCAATTTTCTTGAGAAGCATTATTTCAAAAAAGTGAAATGAAAGCTGCAGCGTGAAAAGCTACAATAACGCATGCCAAGTCTACATTAGAAATTTCAAAGACAATGAGGTGCTTAAATGTTCACTTCTGTTAAGACAATGAGCAGCAGGTGAATGCAAGCTATCAAGGTCCTGTCAAAATTAACCGCTCGTGTAGCCACCCGACTTTCTTGATTGTTTTTAATTGAAACTGATTATGGGGGAAACTTTGTGGGCAATTTTCGCCGGAAACCCATATCCCGAAATAATCTTGTGCTGTTTTTCATACCCACAGAGACATTTAAATTGTGTGTCGAGACACAGTGCATATACAGCAGAAGAAAAAGATATAATATATAGGCACTTGCCTCATTCTTGCTTTGGCATTTCTTGTCGCTCTGTATACATCATGTAATGCTAACTCATTCAGATAACTTGTAGATATGAAGTTATGTTTCTCAAATGAGGTGACTGTTGACTTACTCTTCAAAGCAGCCACTTTCTCCGGTGTTGCCAGAAGCTTCCAAGATGCGCGGCACATTGTCCGGCAGGCCTGTCCAGTCAGGCTGCTTTCACCTGCTTGCACTGGTGTCCACAGGTGCCATGCCACCTCTAATGGGCACTTTCCGTCGGAAGCAGACTTGAATATGTAATGCCACTTGTTGAGTGGCATCACAAATCCCACACCAATCTGTACCTGCAATAGATATGAAGTGTTCTTTTCCTGAGCAGTATTCTTAACACTAAAACACACTTGTATAAAACAATATGATATAGGTTAATTAGATCCGTCAATTTCTGATGCAACTCTATAATTTCCTATTTCTGCCCCTCGAACAAGTTTAAAAAAAACTGGGGTTAAACCCAACCTCACCAAGAAATTCATTTTTGTGTAAAGGATTAAACTAATAAAATTTTCCCATTTTAAGGGCAGCAAACACTCATATTTCGTACAGTCTAACCTTGCAATAATGAAATTAACAGAGAAAGCGAAACAATTGATTCAAATAGGCGCACCGCCATGCAGAGAACAGTGCAAGAACGAGTGACGTCAAGGCCTCCAAGATTGCAGTGTCACACGGAGAACAGTGCAGCACGTTACCTAGAGACCTACGCGCGCCAGTCTCCAAAATCCACCACCATCACACACTACATGGCCTTGTTCTAAAGAACATTGGAGACATGCCTTGAAAGTAAGATTACCCTTGCATGGTTGAAAACAAGTGAATTCCCTTGTGGGCTCTGAAAACCAATCGCACCACTCACTCATCTCAGCAGTTATATTTTCGTCATGACTAAACTGCAGCGACGAATGCGCCAAGTCCCGTCACAACTTCAAACTTCAGAACTCAGTGTGCACGCTCCTTTTACTGCGACCAGGTTTGAAATGTTTGTTGTAACAGTACAGCGCTAGTACAGCGGCAGCGGAATTCTCTTTAGGGACAATTGCACCTTCTACATCTTTTTGTAGGTTTTTGCGCAATATGTGCGTTGCTGTTTTTTGTCATTAAGCCCTTCAGTTGATGTCTAGCGCCCGTTCAGACTGTGTCTCTTTGTGTGTGTGTGTGCCCTTGCACTTGTCATGATGTCCAAGTTCAGCTACCACCAACTAGAACTAACTTTTGCATTAATCAGAAGTACATATTAGCACACTTTATAAAAAGCCAAAGGATTAGCACTATGCTGACCGGAAATGAGAAATGGTAAGAATATTCTGGCTGAAAACAACATATCATGTTTATCAACACTGACGGGCAAGTAATTAAGAAAGTTGGTGTACGTTAATGTTTACCTTTTGAGTGATACAAGGGACAGAAAGAAGACAACAAGGCACAAAAGCTACCAATTCAACATTAATTTTGGTGCAAAAATTTAAGATAATATGTATACTGCGTGTGCCCTTGCACTGCACAAGCGATCTTTTAAGACAAAGGGCACAAGTTGCAATACAAATGTACAAAATCATGATAAACAGTACTTGCATAAAAATAGAACAAATAAGCACGGAGTGATCACTATTCCGTGTCATTTAGAGAGTATTCCTCTTTGTAATGCAATCATAATGAGCACTGGCTGACAGATGTCCCTCTTTTTTAAATGGTATGCCTCAGTGATATTGTTGATCAATCGGTTGCCTTAAGTAAACAAAAGAGATGAACAATCTAAATCTGGCGTACATCACCAGTTGTGTCAATGCATTGTCAAGTGGGACGAGCATGCTTGTCCCTTGAGTGAATAATGGTGCTCTCCTGGGCACATGCTTATACAGCGGCCAGTCTGCCCCATGTACAAGACCGTCTATTCTTAGTATGAAGATGGTGCAGAGTGGCCGAACTCCGCGGATTGCCAGCGCGCATTGCATGGCTGTGCAACGGAGCTAAGCGGCGCAGGCGCACAGGGGCTTAGAGGTGGGACTTCATGTCATGTGTCATCCGCTAAAGCATGGCATGCTCCCGCACTTTAGCAGATGACACGAAGCTCCACATCCCCCCTGCGCCATGCACGCTGGCACTCCGCGGGGCGTGGTCACGCTGAGTCGTGTTCGTGCCAAGAGTTGACGACCCTGTGCATTTGACCAACCATACACATGAACAGAGGCATAGAATACACTACTAATGACGGACACAAGACATATTTAGTGGTAATTTATACAAATCTCCTTTGCCTGGACGCCTTTCTCAATGCGCTTGTGGAATGCTATGCACACATATTTCGAGAGAAAAAATAAAGTAGGCAGGTATGCCGCACAGTCCACAAGTGAACTGAGAAAAGCGAGCAGGCAAGCGAGGTACGCTTGGTTAAACATACCACGAAATATGTCTAGTGTGTGTTAGGGGCAGTGTACTGCATTCCAATGTTAGGAAGCTGACAGGCCAGGAACTAAATATGTACCAAAGAAATCACCACATTTTACTGAGAAGACCGGCATGCTCGTCTGACTTGGCCGTGCATTGCCGCGATAGGGCTTTAGGCCAGATTAAATTAGTTTATCTGTTTCCACCCACGGTGAAAAATTGACAAGAGAAATCAGAGAGGCATACCACAAGACGTGTGAGCAAGCCCCCATTATGAATGCATGAAAAAAGCCGTCCTTTCTAGATGACAAGGGATAGAAATTAGTCTGACTATTCACCTTTTTTTACGCAAATACTGTTTATTGTGATTTTTTGCCTTTGTATTACAACTCACATTTTCCTTCTGAAGGAACTTGTGCACAATATAAGCACACATTCAGTGTTATTTTTATTCCTTCTATCAAAATATTCAGTCATCACTGGTCATGTTGCATGGTCTCCCTTCGTTCACTGTGTAAATTTTGTCCTCAAGTTATATGAACTGACTGGCAAACTCAAAACGACACTACAAATTTCACCTAGAGGATACGGCTGGTTCTCAGAAAATGCACCAATACGGCGACAGGTGTCTGTTGGCACACTGTAGCAATAATGGGTGGAAGCTACCTTTGACATTGCTGCAATACATCAGTTGTCACATGGCTACAACCCTTAAGAAACAACAGAAATGTAAATGCACAGCAAAAACAAGCAGGTTCATCAACCACAAATTTGACTTCAGCAGCCAGAACATAGACAGTTTCATGTAGCTAAAGCATTAGCTAATATGTGGAAAATACATGCACAAGCACCCTTAGCTTGAGATACCTGCATACCAACATAAAACCATGAGTTGCAGTGCATATGATGCTTGTTCTTGACACTAGTATTTTGTGAAAAATACTTTTTGGATTACGTACCATGCTTTCAATTCATTTGCCCAGTAATCAAAGGCTTTTGACAGCATTACACTTTGTACTTGCTAGTTGAAAATATTCTCACGTGAACAACTGCTGTAGTACTTACAGCACAGTGAATACTGGCCTTCATTTACCATTTAAAGAAATTCAAGCTCGTGTCTATTGTTCTGGGAACTTGAGAAATAATTGTGAAAAAATGGAGAAGGTTGGGCTAGTTGGCGTTGACACAGCTCCTGTGACATAGTTACTAGCACAAACAAGGCGTACGGAATAAAGGTCGGACTAGCCAAAGCGGTAGACTTCAACTGACAAGCTTTATTCAGAAGAAACATGCAAACAGGCCACCGCATGCTCAGTTAATGTGGAGACAGATGCATAAACGAATGTGCCACATAGGGGATAACGAAATGCACATAGAAGCTGATAAGCATCCACAAGAAGCCATTACAAAGCATTCACCAGATTTTTCTGAAGACACAACACTTATTTATTAGCTGGTACCAGTGATGGAGTGCTTATGCATTCATCAGCAGATTTCGAAATGCAAAACACCTCAAACATTTCCCTATATAACTGCCTGCCAAACTGACTGAGCACTTGTGTGCTATGAAAACATGGGGAGCACTTATGGGTACTTTAACAGTGATCAGCCAAGTAGCCAGCGCCTGTGAGAGCATTTACAGCATTCCGGTACTCCCCAAGCCACTCATTCAGGCACCTGTTTGTTCAATATACCACTTTCCACAGGGAAGTGCAATGTAGCATACCACCACTACATTTCTGTTAACAAAGCAGGTGACATGCTCCTTAGTGCATGTACTTTGATGCCCGGCAATGTTTACCAACTTGCATATTCTTGTGAGCATTAGCGGTGCTGAAAAAATGCCTACACCAAACTTGTTCGCCACCTTTCTTCTAGGCGGTGGGACACCCTGTGTATGTATGGCAGAGCTGCACGGCTACCACTGGGACATGCGTTACTGCACGTCCAGTGGGCAATGTGGTAGTGCTAATGACTTTCTTGTTGTGCTGGCTTTGCTGTTAAAAACATTGTGAGTGTTTTCGAACAGTGTTCAGTAGGATTCAAGTTCACACATGAGTTGCCAGAAGATGATCACCTGCAATCATTCGATATTCGTATAATTTTAAATCATACTTTCCTTATTATATATACTCTCTTAGGAAAACGAAGCCCTTGCTCGACTACCGTTTGGCATACTCCATGTTAAAGGATGCATAGCTCCTAGCTGCCCGAGAGCTGTTCTGGTTAAATCTTGTGCACCAGGTTTCCTGCAGCGCTCAGCAACAAGCGAGCCATTTATGTAGGGCCGGGTATCTCGATAACACTTTGGTGTCAACTACTGGGAACCTCATTAAAGAGGTAAAAACAGATCTGGCAGCTGCTCGGTGCAATAACGCACGTGCCAGTGGGCGCCCTGTGGCTGTGCCATCTGTACATGGGGTGTCCCACCACTTAAACAATGTGGCAAACCAGTGCAGTGTAGGTGTTTTCTTCAGCGCCACTAGAGCTCGCAAGAATGTGCAGGTTGGTAAGCAACGCCGGGAATCAGGGTACATGCACTAAGGAGCATGTCACCCACTTTTTTAACTGCAATGTGGGGGTGGTATACAAGATTTCACTTCCCTGTAGAAAGTGCTGTATTGGACAAAAGGGCAGGTTCTGGAATTAGAGGCTTAGGGAGCACCGGAACGCTGTAAACACTCTAGCAGGCACTGCCCATATGGCTGACCACTGCCGAAGATGTGCTCGTAAATGCTACCTGTGTTTTCAAAACAAGCAAGTGCTCAGACGGTTTGGCAGGCAGTTAGATAAGGAAATATTTGGTGTTTGGCATTTCAAAGGCTGATCATGAATGTGTAAGCACTCCTTCACTGGAACTCACTGATAAAGGAGTGTTTGTTGTACCTTGAGAAGAACCTGCTGGATGCTTTGTAATGGTTTGTTGTGGGCAGTATTGGCTTTGTTGCGCATTTGGTTTTCTCCCATGTGGAACATTTATTTATGCATCTGTCTGCAGATATTTTTGAGCATAAGGTGGGGCCTCATTGCGTGTTTTCTGAATAAAGCTTGTAAGTTGAAGTCTAGTGCACTGTCTTGTCCAACTTTTTTCAATTAGTCTTGTTCGTGCAAGTAAACCTCACAATAATTGTAATACCAATGTTAAACAATGGTAAGCATGCTGCATGCTTAGACCTGTGAAATATTTGGCCCATTACACTTTTAATCCTTACGTGTGCAGAAACTGCACAAGCGTGTAGCCTAAACGAAAAAAAAAGTGGATATAAAAGGTGTAACACAGGAAAGTTTCAAATCAATAAAACAAAATAACAAGAGGTAGATATAATGTGTACTAAGCAAAATAAAATGTAACGTGCAGCCAAGTGATTGATGCAAGAAAAAATAAACCTCAAGACATGTTAGGTCTAGTTTTAAAGTGAACAAGGTAATGTGTACATAATGTCTACAGACACAAATAAGCAGCAAGTTGAATAAAGTTGAGCAGATATTTAGCCTATTTAGTAAGCACTGCTGAGTAATATGTCCATAAACTTATTGACGAATGATACCGAGATCCTACTTTTGCAAACACATACACTTCAGTCATACCTGACCAGACCATCCAATTACACACAGTGCTGCTGCAGCCATAGCTCCTCCCTGACGTGGACACTGTTGTTGGTCACGGCCTTGCCCCTGCAAGATAGGTTCTGTGTTAACTTATAGCAGTGGCACTTTAAAGAAGTCATTGTGAACACATGCAAGGAGCACAGAAAAAGTCACAAAAACAATGTTTGCACCACTGCAGGGTGGGAACAGAGCACAAGGTCAAAGTTACTGATGAATATTGTGATAATAGGGACCTCTTCATGACAATAAAATTTTTAAGACCTACAGCTACAGTACATTACAAACAAATGTTTGTTTACGTAACAATTCATTTTTTTTCTATCAGTTAAGCAACTTTCCCTTGTCATCTCTAGTTATGTCAAAGTTATGTCAAAACACCTTGTCTCAAAACGTAAGCTGTAGTAGTAGCAAGCCGTAATTGCTTAAATTTTTTTGCCCGAACCCTATGAGGGAGATTTTGTGCGCGACGGCTTTGAGCGAGAAAACGGGCCGTCGCGCGAACATATCGCTCGTTCTTTGTCGCCTGGTTCTGGAAATCTAGAATTCGTCGCTCGTCGCCCAGAAGTGCTATGAGCGAACAGACAATAGCGCGAAGCCGGAATTGTACATCAGTCGAGTACTACCGCTTGTTGCACGGAACAAGCAAACGACTATTTTGATACGTGCAAGGTTAAGAACCTACTGCAAGACTTTAAAGAAATGTTTTACGCTGCTCCTTTGAGTAAAACACAGCAAACTAAATTAATAAAGCACACTTTTGGCGCGTATTTGCTGCCCTCATGCCGGCAACACCGGGGAGACAACTCTCAATGTCGTCGCTCGCATAGGGTACGACTTGTACGGAACGAGCTAGCGCGACACCCATCTACATCGCGTCTCTGTCGCGCGCAAGACCGCTCGCATGGGGTACGACTTGTAGGGAACGAGCGAGCGCGACAACCATCTACATCGCGTCGCTGTCGCGCGCAAGATCACTTGCATGGTGTTTATACTTTTTCCCAATAACTGCTCACAAACCGACAACCGCGTAAACAGACATTATTTTCAACCCCGAAGCATAAGAGAGGAAACGTCATTGCAGTAAGAATAGGTAAAGAGGCAGATGAGTCTTTATTATCCAACTTTAGCAGAAAAGTGGCAGCTCGCGCAAATGAGGACTGTTGCCGAGCCTAATCCCTCTCACCGGAAGGAAGCGCTCACCAAGACTTTCAATTTAGCATTAAGCCAATAAACTTGCGCAAGCAAATTATGTCAACCAACGCTCAGCAAGCATCGGCACAGTCAATGTCGTCGCCGGAGTTCGATTTCTTACGCTCGCAAGGCACTCTAGGCACACACGAGAAGCAAGCACAGCATGCGTGTACTCACCTTTTAAATGGTACGATGCGGTCGAAAAGCGCCCTCCAAGTTGCCGGAGCTGCAAAGTTATTCCCGCATACATGCAGTTGCGTAGTGGACGACCTGCGGAACGCTAATAATGCGCATCATTTCTTTGCGGCGCCCACCGAACTCTCCACAACCACCACGGACAAAGGGAACGCACTCCATGGCATGAAAATCGTTGGTCCACGTTTGCCTGGCGCACCACGCATACCGCGAGTTTGCAGCGAGACACAAGCTATCTTCTGGCACTTTTGTGCACGCGAACTATGTCACAATTCATTACAGCAAACGCAAAAACACGATCAAACGAACACATCGTAGCAACTCGTACGACCGACAGCACATGTAAACAAGAGAACAAGATTGGTGGATGGATACTATGAGCAACCACTTCGAAACAGGGTGGTGGGTGGCGCCACCTGTGAAATTGGGAGTTTGGTTGGCCTCCGCTATGACTAAAATAATAACCAGCACACACTCGCTTTGTGCCTTGTGGCGCCCAACTGCATATAGATGTTGCAATACATAAACAACCATCGTACAGTTTATATTATCCGCTATACTTTAGCGCAGAAAGAAATTCTATGACGTGTTTTCGATTTCCAGGAGCTTCCGTCGCATGCGGGCAGTAAAAAGATGGCCTTCGAGATTCGCGTATGCCATTCTTAGGAAGCCTTCTCTGGGCTGTAATTTGAAGAAATATATATAAAAAGGTTTAGTAAACAAGAAAAAAAAGGTGTGGAAAGTGAGGGGGTGGAGCCCCTAGCCCAGAACTCCACTGGCTTGTGCGGTCCGCCGTGCCTGGTCGAGGCTGGCGAGTCAAGTCTCCCATTGCTCCCTTCCGGAAAGTTTGCCGCCTACTTTCAGCTGTTTTGAAGCCCATCCATGCCCACCCACGACGCCTTGCGCTACTGCCCGTGCAACCTGCGCCGTCACTTCGTTTTAAACGACTTGTTGCTTTCGTCACCCTCTACTGTAGCAATAGAAATTGTTGACATGATCTCGGAGGTACACGTCCAGTGTGCGATGTTTCCGTGCGCGTTGTAACTTATTCAGTCAGAAAGCATCAAATCTACGAGAATTAATCGCTCGTGTGGCGCGGGTTACACCCGTGTCATCCGCATTGCTTTCGTTTTGGTGTGGTGAATGTGTGCGTATTGCGCCCCTGTCGTGCATGCCTTCTGTATTTATCGTGCGGCGCACGAATATTCCTGGAAAAAAACCGCATGTCTCTGCCGCGTGAATGTGTCCTATGTGGTGGTGCCAGAAATGTGCGGCGGTGTACAATATGTTCGCAGCCAAGTGCTACCGTGCATTCCAGCGAATAGACGCGGCTGCTTATGCACGGTTTTATTCAGTGTTTCTTCATTAGCTTTGTGATTTACTTGCGTCTGCGATAGAATCCACAAGGTACCCCAGTTGAAGAAGACAGCAGGAATTCATGTCGCAACTAGAGAAATTTCTGTTGTACGACAGAAGTTCCTCACGTTTCCGCAGTTGACAGACATTCCTGACGTTACGACAGAAATTCTGATGTCGCAACAGAAGCATTCTGTCGCGAAGACCAAGATCTCTGAAGTCGCAACAGAAACGTTCTGTCGCGACAACAAGAGTTCTGAAGTCGGAACAACTTTCTATCATGACAGCGACTCCGACATTACGACAGCAATTCTGACGTCGCAACAGAAACATCCGGTCGCGACGGCCAAGAGTTCTGAAGTCGCAACAGAAGCGCTTTCCGTCGCTGCCCTTTAAAATTGTTTGTCAGTTTCGCATCGGTGGTGTGCACTGTACTTTTCTCTTGCGCGGTATTCAACCGTGCTTCTCTCAAGCCGCCAATGCTGATAGCACCGACACCGGTATTAAAGTCGACGTGGCCAATTGTTATAATTGTGCCGTGACGACGCGGCACCTACCCGCCTCCTCAAAATCGGCCGCTGATCAAAATCATACAATCTGCGGGAATGGCTGCGTATCCGTTTTGTTTTATTTGGTAAGATGTGGCACATGTGGACTTACATGTGCGGTTACACTGTCACATTAGTTAATTTCCCAGAATTATTGCAGAAGCTTATGCGAAGCGGAAAAGAAGTTTTCGGTTGTTCCACAAAGTTGCGTGAAAACTTGTCTCGCTCGGGTCTCATTAATCTGGTACAGCGCTGCCGTGAGAAGCCAGTATGCTGTCAGAATGAAGACTCATCCACGAGTGTTTATGTAGCTATTTTGCGTTGAGCACACGAATTATGTGCGCGCTCAAAAGTGTAAAGAGCGAGAGACAACTGTCGAAATTAGCAGTAACAACCCTAACAATGTCCCCGGTCGCCGTTGTCTATTTCTGAATTTCTTATTCAATATGCATATCGTACAGCAAAATCGATGTTCTATCACTCCACGATGTACTACCTGTCGATGGTAACAACACTTGTGCTCTTCTAGAGATGCGGCAGCTGACGCGGTGGAGGGAACCCACATCTTTGCTTTTAAAATACAAATGTAAACAGCAACGGAGACAGTGGTTTTTACTGTTGACACAGCCAAAATGTACGCTGAGAGATGTCAGCGCCGTGGTGCAGTGGTAAGATGCTAGGCTCGTGATCCTTAGGTCCCAAGTTCGAATCCAGGTTGAGAAAATATTTTTTTATACTTTCCTTTTTTTGTACTAAGAAATTTACATTTTCCTTAAAGAGGTCTCTCAATTTTCAATTAAATGTTGATCAGGTTGTGTTTTTAAAGTGGGACATGACGTCACATTGTGACTGATTTTGTCTTCTTTGCCTTCTTCAATAAGTGTCCTGTTCCTGCTTGACAGTAAAATGCCTCTAGTGGGGTTGAAATATCATAGCAATCAAGCTGTAGAAATCGTACTATAAAGCAAAATTTTTCTTCACTATGTGTTTCACGAACCACCGAGTACACCCACCATTCACCCAGCATGCACACCATTTACCCACCATTTACATTTGACCCAGTACGTACATGCAGTATTCACCCAGCACATCCATCATTCACCCACCATTCCCACAGTTCACCCAGTATGTACCCACCATCCTCCCAGCACGCCCAGCATTCACCCACCATTTACACAGGTCACCCAGTAGTCATCCCACCATCCACCCACTACACCCACCATTCACCCAGCCCGCCCACCATTGAGACAAGTCACCCAGTATGTATCCCACCAATACATCCCACCATCTACCACTGTACCCACCATCCACCCATTATACCCACGATGAATTCCACCATAACCACCAAGTTTTCCATCATGCCCAGCACATTTTACATCATGCCCAGCATAAAATTCATGATGGGCAATGCTGGGATTTTCAATAGGGTATCGCATCTTTCTGGCGCTACCTATGGGGGCGTTCGTTCTTTAATTGCCATAGGAATGGGTGAAATCTTGATGTAGAGACGTTTTAAAAAGGCTCATCTTCCTCTATAAGAATGAGAAAAAGCAAGAAAGCAACCACAGAACACATCGAAAATCAAAAGACTTATATCTGAAGGTGAAGGCAATTCTTTGTACCTCAGGGAGCACTATGAAACTGGTTCAAAACCAGCCTGTGGTAACCGAACTTACGCTGATAGGACAAGAACCGAACCTTCGGTAACATAACTTACGCGAAAGGGACAAGAACTGCCTTGAACAATTCCTGCTGTGCACGAAAATTATGGTTTACTTTCATACATTATTAAGCTTTTCAGAGTACATTCACCACACAACCTGTTAAAAGAATTGGGTATAGAAGCGAGCACTACAAAGTTGGCACCACTTACTGCTTCTGTCATGTTGTATCTTTTGTAATTTTTTGTGTTTTTGCCAATTTCTCAATATATTATCAGTTACCTAGATTGACTGAGTGCGTTCTAACATGAAAATGAATAAAAATTGAGCAAAGCGGCAGTCAAGCGGTGTTGCACTATTTTCAAAGGTGTTTACACAAGGAGAAAGAGAATACTCTGGTCACAATGGCGGGCGCATTTACAGCCACGGCAAGCAGGTGGTTCGCTGTCAGCTTGAATCAGTGTGGCGGTGATCAGCGATGCTCCAGTCACCCACGTGAATGAACCGACCCCTCCTCATTAGTCTCCGGCATAGGCACCGAGAGGGCATGCTTCCGGCAGCCATGCTCTTCGCTGCAAGAAAAAGTTGCCCCTCGTCCATTTTCTCAGGGCGCCTTCTACAGCTGACGGGAATTATTACAGCTAGTGTGGACTTGGCCTAAATCACTGAAAACTGCTAACCTTACGCACTACGCCCCTAGCCCATTAACGTTTAATAAAGAGGCATATTCTCACAAATTTGTGCACTTATATACAGGAGCTTCATAGTTACTTTTACTAAAGTAACCTTTAATAAAGGGTTATAATTGTGCTCCTCTAAAGTGAAAATAATAGCGTAACCTTTACTCGGGGATATATTCTCGACAATTTTGTGACTTAAACATTACAAAAGTTTAGTAAACTTTATTATAGGTGCACGTAGTCTTTCTTTAATGTAACACCTCGTATAAGCACACACTCTTGCAACTCTTTACCCTCGCATCATTCTCCGCATGCCCATCAGTACAGGGCAACTGACTCTTCGGCCATGCGTTAAGCGTCACCGAAATGTACTAGCCTAACGCACTGAGCAGCACTTTATAAAAATTCTATTTCAAAAGATCCGCCGAATTTCAACAACTTACAGTGAGCAACGTCAGCAGGATACGCTCCTGAAAATATAGGCATTTACGGCACATAGTCGCAACTAGGTCTAAGTGTCCTAAAAGCGTACGTTATCAGCAAAAAAGTATCCTTTCGACGTAGGTAACAGAAAGTTCTTGAACATCGGCTGACCTTCTTATACGGATACTATTTTTTGATAGCGTTGCTCAATGAGTCACGTTAGTGCCATGCAGTGAAGTTCAGTTGATGGCCGAAGGAACCTTGTACAATATTCATGCGCATGCGCAGAAGGCTAGTCTGCGGAAGACTATTCTGCGGAAGAATGCCGCAGAATAGTCTTAAAAGTGAAGCATATACTAAAGGTTTAAGAATAATCAACACGGTGACAGATACAGATAAACGAAACTGTTTCTGAAGCGAGCAAGTAGATCGCTTCCATAAAACTGAGTAGCATAAACATGACTATGAATTGACGGTGAAATGTACTATACGCACAAACAACAGCAAGTAAATAATTGAGTAAGAAGCATTGCTTATCTAGGTCACATTTGTTGCTGTCTTTGTTGCATCAGTCACAACATAAGAGATGCTTACCACTCTCATGCAAGCGAATAACTTTTACCACGGTCCATCGGCAATGCGGCTCCATGCAGCGCCCATGCAGTGTGCCAATATGTCGTTGCTCCACGGTGGTATTGCTTCTTTTCAGCGGCTCGCGCACCTTTACGAGTCTTTTTGGTAACTGTACTACGCGTCACGAGCGATCAGATACACGACAAGTTTGGTAAGCGCACGCCACCGAATCGCAGAGCTTAACAATGTGGTTAAGCGATAAAACGAAGCGCAATACGACAGTTACAAAAAAACCGCCTCCGTGATACTCTTCACGGCATGTTTCTCGAGTGCTGCACAACGCAGAAGAGATATAACGGCGTTCATGTTTGGCTGAAGCTTAAGTGCGTTTAGTAGAGTTGTTTGCTGTCCCAGTTAGTTGGTGCATGGTGAACGTATAAGGGGTTCCAGCAAGTACGGACGCGAGCACAAGTAAGAAGAAACGGACAGGACAACGCTGGTTGTCCTGCGTTGGTGGTTGTCCCAGCGTTGTCCTGTTCGCTTCTTCTTACTTGTGCTCGCGTCTGTACTTGCTGGAACCCCTTATATTTTCACCATCAAACACGCTTGTTTATGCATTCATCTATATAGCACAATTAAAATAATTATCAAACTACAGTTCCGTCAAAGGGTCGCATAACCATATATCAAGTTTCTCATACTCTATACTTTAAAATGTTGCTCTTCGTTTTTATTTGTATATTTTCTCCCTACTCATTTGGCTGGCCGCCAATGTGGCCTCAATCTGTGAGCGCCTGTTCATCTCTCCATGAGACTTTACTGGAGCTGCTGTCACCCTCCGTCATGTGAATGTAGCGGCGCCTTTCTCGCGTGTTAGTGAGCGGGCAAAAGTGGTACGCATCTGGTGTTCCCTAAGACACCCAAAATTCGCTGCGATTTGCGAACCAGATCCTAGTATGCGTTAGAAATGCAAAATAACAAAAAAGCAAAAAAAGCACGTTGACATATTACATTAAGTTGCAGCGTACAATAAACCTTACTACAAAGCCTTTTTTTCCCCTATAGTTATTCTATCGGTCGTACAACTTTTACAGCATTACAGCGTGCGCCTTTGTCCGCCCTTCAGTGTGCGTCCTGCTTTCAAAAGGTCTCATGTTTCAGGAGAATAAATAACAAACGCAACTAAAGGAAGCATTGACACACAACCAAAAAATATTATTGGGTACAAACACATATACAATAACCATAATGCATCCGCATTTAGTTTTTTTGCAGGTAGGTTTTATACCTGAGCCTAGCATTCCTGCAGTGGTAGCGGGGAGCCTTCCGCTACACTGAACCGTAGTTACAATTTATGCCACAACATCATTCACCAAAATGGTCTCCGATGTATGTTTATTGTCTGTGTGGCTTGCTTTTACATTATACTGACACGCATGCAGTATAGATCATTCGCCATGGAATTGCTGCTGGTTGATTTCAGCATGCGCTCGTGCAAGATTTAAACTTTTTTGTACATGGCGAAAACAAACATTCCTATTGGCAACAAGAATATTTTATATTTGGTCCAACCCGCCTCATCCCATGGCCGCACGCCATATTTTACATGTTATTCCTGGCTGAAAACATCGTATCAGGATCGCAATAAGACACAACAATCAGTAAACTTTCAACCCTTTCTATAGATCCCTTGAGCCAAGAATTCTTTATAAGCTAAAACCTGAAGCTTACGAGATATTTGACGTGGTAGTAGCCTTCAAAAAAGCTGCTTCCACACATGTAACCTCTAGGCGTGATGGAAATTAAGAAAAACACAAATATCACATTGTTTTAGTAACTTAGGAACATTTATGTTATAAGTTACTTGCAATTAAAGCCGTACTTAAACGTTACCGTGGTTAGAGTGATATGCATAAGTGACACATACAATTCTAGGGATTTATGTGCGAAAACCACATGATTATGAAGAACGCCGTGGCGGGGTACTGAAAAATATTTCTAACTGGGTATAGTTAACTTACGCCAAATGCGCGGTACAAGGGCGTCAGGGAATTTCGCCAGCATCGAAATCTGGCTGCCGCAGCAGGATCCCGCGACATCGTTCTTTGCAGCAGAATGCTTAAGTCACTACCTCACCACCGTGGGAAATATGCTAGAGTCAGATTCTGGCTGCGAAATCTCAGAACGTCACGCGGCAGTTGATATTGGCCGCTTAGGGGAACGCCAGAAGTTAAAAAAAAAGCGACAATGGCCTGTTGTGTGTTTTTTTTTAGCTCATGCAACGTAAAAGAAAGCTGCTCTTTCAAAAGAAATTCTTGCATTCTGGCGAAGTTTCCACTCTCGCATTCGCCATCGTGGCTTTCTAACTTCTGAAACATGGTAGCTCCATCCAATCTGCGATGTCCCCATAGTACCCAATAGATGGCTCTCCGTCACGCTACGCCAATTTTGTCTCTTCTCAAGTGACTGAACGCGAGAGAGCGGAGCGTTTATTAAAATAAATAGATGTGAACCACTTCAGTGCATCCGTGGAGATGCCTAAAGGGAGTTGATTTTTGAACTTCTCAGCAGGTATCAAACCAATATGTTTTCATAGGTAGGGATGGACAACAATTAGACAATGGTTTGAACGCCCGCCTGTACCACAGCATTCTGTGCATGACGAGGCAGGGCGCTCGGCTACCATGTTTCCAAGAAGGTTGCACGCACGCATTGAGTGCAATGTAACTACTGAAAGCAAGTCACAGCAATCTTCTTGTGTGTTGCATCGGCCGGTAGTTTCGGGAACTGAAGAGGTCAAATTGAAACTCTTGCCACCGTTATTTAGACGGTATATATAAGTAAGGCACCAGCTTCATTATATGGTAGAAGTTTAACTATTTTAGATTGTAGCCATGTATTCCCTACTCTTATGAGATTACTCGAGGAATTTGCACATGAGCAACCAGCTGCTTGATACTTTGGAAGCGATAGAAATTTGCGATGAACTGAAAAGGAATGTTCGTCCTCAACGTAATGTCCCATTATCTGGTAACAAAACAGGATCATTTCTCTAAAGACTGCCTGCATTTTAGACAATGTGAAACAAAAGTCCATAACATAAACTAGTCTTTTTCTTTTTAATCTTCAAAAGTAATTGTTTACAAGACGTGAGGAAGCTAGAACGTCCGGAAGACATTTTCTGCTTTCATTCTCACCTGCCTCCATGACTTAGTGCTGATAATTTCACGAACTAAGGCTCACTTATGCTGAAGTGCTATTATAATGCATTTGCATTATCAAAAGCTTTTTGGCGCCTCCTCTACGGAAAAAGAGCAACATTGCAGTATTCTCGCATACTTGAGAATTTATTTATTATAAACGTATAAATACCGAAAGAAAGCCCTACGCTTTTTGAAAGCCTAAAATGAATCTGGCAAAATGTGTGTGCTCACTTTCTGTTATGCTATTCGGTTCTCACATATATCAAACATTTTTTCTCAATTTTCAAAATCTCTATTTACCGTGATGTTGGGCTTAATTTAAAGCTGTAAAATATTATAGCAACAAGGATGTAAATTTTCCTCTTAAAGATTATCACAAAAGTTGGATGGTGCTCCTGAACATTTTGCGATTTCCTTTTCCTACAGAGTATCAAACAATCCCAAAGTATTCCTATGGCGATCGTGGGCCCACTGAGTTGTGAAAGCTGCGAGGCTCAGCAAAACTCCCTCGTGCGGACTTTTTGCTTCCTCTATCTACACTTTTATTGTGATTGATCTTTGTACTGTCTTGCATCGTTTGGTTCCCAGATAAACGATGCGCAGAAAAAATGTCAAGTAACGATAGCGAATTCATCAGTGAAAATCCAACACGACGTAGCTGCCGACAGTAACCCGTCTCACATTCTCAGGTGTTGGCGCAACGAAATAATAATAAATAAAAATAGAACGAGAGATGTGTAAACAATGTGGAAGAGTTTTGTAGACGTGTACTGCCAAGCAAGGTAATTTCAGGGTACCTTGCACCCGATTTGTATTTCTCTTGTAGGAGCAGCATTGTTATCTGCATCTGCAACACGCAAACAAAATACTCAGAATCAAATACGAATGTTTGGAGGTGGTCTTCGTGCGTAATGTTAACGCGCTCGTGCAAGCACACACAAAATAAATCGAAAGCCTCAGGAGATAGCCGGAATAAAAATTGTGAAAGCATCTCATTATGTATTGGAGCAACTGTAAGTTTGGTTGCAGTACTAGTGAGGTCCTTTTATTTTTTATGGCACATTTCAATGCTGTTCCAAGGATGAAGACGCCATTGCCAGCTGGCGGTCGTTCCATACGAGTCGTTCCTGGAAGGATCAAGTGTGTGCTTTGTGCTTTCGCTTGCTGATACGATCAATCAAATATAAATCATCGCAACGTTCCGCTTTGAGATGGCCTTGTAAGTATTCCCAAGTTAAATGCAAATACACCCAATCATAAAATCTGTTCATCACTGCAGCCGTTAGAACATTTGCGAGCTTCTACGTAACTAACATACTGCGGCATTAAAGAGAACGTTTCAATTCTTTCTTATGGCATAGAGAAGTCAACTGGAAGCATTAATATGGCAAGCCGTTTTCGGAGCATAGAGCCGGCGTGGCGTTTGAAATGCCGTTCATGCATTTCTTCTTTTTCCTACAGATCGGCTGCCTATCAAACGCAGTGCAACATGGCAGCTTGTATTCCGGCGAAAGCTGGGTGCAAGAAGATCAAGCAGTGAACGATGGAGTAGCCACGTACCCTGGCATAGAGTTCGAACAGCAAATCAAAGAAAGGGACATGTGCCTCTGCCGAATTCGACAAATGTGCAGTGCCCGGCTACGAATAGCGGGTATTACGTCACCAATTGCCTCAGTGCAACGGACTACAATGTCACGGCGCATTCACTGACGCAGTGGGGCGTGGAAGAGGCACGGCGTCTAAAATGCCTATCGCGCATTTCTTGCTCCTGCTACAGGTCAGTGGTGATGTTTTTGACGAACACTTTGGGTCATATATTTTGCCGTTTCCAGGCCAAAACTTATTTCATTGTGTAGTCTCACCGAAATTCGTTCTTTTTGCCTAGTACGACGATTTTCGTTTCACATTCAGCTATCTTTGGGCCTAGTGTAGAAACAAAATTTGGAGGACGCTTAAGCTTCGCCTTTAAGAGTGGAACACGATTGCGTTCAAAGACCTATTGCTGCTTTTCATGCTTGCCGGAAACTGCAGCTTATGTAACCCTAACGTTTACCGCGAAACGTTGGCTGCGAACGCTATGCACGAACTCGAGATTCTGGTAGAAACGCGACCTCTTGCGTGTGTCCATCTCCTGTTGTTTTACACTTAATATTTCACTCTAAGAAGAGCTAACATAATGAACTTGCGCTGTCGGTGTTTCTGGCCATTACGTTTCTTTGTCGGCTGCGTTCTGAAAATACTGAGGAATAGCTTTGTAATGCAAGACAGCGTATCAGACTCTTTTGTGGCAGAGAAGTGGTTGGAGATGCGTGGTTCCGAGTTTTGCTCGAAATTATTTTTGCCAAGGCGATGTCTGACGCCGGACTTTCTGCTACACGGAGTCCTTAAAAACCAAACCCGTGGCAGTTTGCGCGAGTTGGTATGTCATTACTTTTTTAGGCTTGTAGCGCAGCTCAAGCCTGAAAACGATGCCACGTTAAAATTGCAACAACCTCTATATGGTCAATGCGGAATAAAGAAAAGCTTACCGCTACTTAAGTCACGCAAACAGAATACCGAGCAGCAATAACAGAACTTGTCTGTCGCATCTCTGCATACAGAACAAAGTTTTCGAGCCTAGACCAACTGAACTGCGCTGTATTAAACTATGTTAAAAGCCACGAAGGTTAAAAAAGGGCACATGAGTCATTGACAAGAAACGCCGACGAATTAGGAAACCGTAATCGACGCCAGAACTTAGTTTTTTGTGGTGGGACAGATACTGATGCTAATGAGACAGGTAAAGCACCGCGGAAGCATCTTGCTCAGATACGTACTCCCAAGTTTGGTATCCATTCTTTAGCCATAGAGGGCGCGGACTGCTTCGGGAAGTTTCAAGTTTCCAGAGAGCGCCCACTAATGGCCAAGTTGTTCATCATCATCATCATCATCATCATGATCATCATAATCCTGGTTACGCCCACTGCAGGGCAAAGACCTCTCCCATACTTCTCCAACTACCCCGGTCATGTAATAATTGTGGCCATGTTGTCCCTGCAATCTTCTTAATCTCATCCGCCCACCTAACTTTCTGCCACCCTCTGCTACGCTTCCCTTCCCTTGGAATCCATTCCGTAACTCTTAATTACCATCGGTTATCTTTCCTCCTCAATACGTGTCCTGCCCCATGCCCATTTCTTTTTCTTGATTTCCACTAAGATATCATTAACTCGCGTTTGTTCCCCCACACAATCTGCTCTTTTCTTATCCCTTAAAGTTACACCCATCATTCTTCTTTCCATAGCTCGTTGCGTCGTCCTCAATTTAAGTAGAACCCTTTTCGTAAGCCTCCAGGTTTCTGCCTCGTACGTGAGTACTGGTAAGGCACAGCTGCTATAAACTTTTCTCTTAAGGGATAATGGCAACCTGCTGTTCATGATCCGAGAATGCCTGCCAAACGCACCCTAGCCCATTCGTATTCTTCTGATTATTTCAGTCTCATGATCCGGATCCGCAGTCACTACCGGTCCTAAGTAGATGTATTCCCTTACCACTTCCAGTGCCTCCCTACCTATCGTAAGCTGCTGTTCTCTTCCGAGACTGTTAAACATTACTTTAGTTTTCTGCAGATTAATTTTTAGACCCACCCTTCAGCTTTGCCTCTCCAGGTCTGTGAGCATGCATTGCAGTTGGTCCCCTGAGTTACTAAACAAGGCAGTATCATCAGCGAATCGCAAGTTACTTAGGTATTCTTCATTAACTCTTATCCCCAATTCTCCCCAATCCAGGTCTCTGAATACCTCCTGTAATCACGCTGTGAATAGCATTGGAGACATCGTATCTCCCTGCCTGACGCGTTTCTTTATTGGGATTTTGTTACTTTCTTTATGGAGAACTACGGTGACTGTGAAGCCGCTATAGATATCTTTCAGTATTTTTTACATACGGCTCGTCTACACCCTGATTCCGCAATGCCTCCATGGCTGCTGAGGTTTCGACTGAATCAAACGCTTTCTCGTAATCAGTGAAAGCTATATATAAAGGTTGGTTATATTCCGCACATTTTTCTATCACCTGATGATAGTGTGAAGTTGTTAGACTCTAAAAAAAAATAAAAAACAGGGCGTGCTCGATAACGTTGATAAACTGAGGAGCTCGGTATTATATCTGAGGATATTCGTTAGCTGGTACGTTGGAAAATGAAAATACTGTGGGATTACTCAAAATTTCATATAAGGTAGGGGGAAAGGTCACGCTGAAGTATGAGACATTGATTATGAATGGTAAAAGATACTGTTATGACGCAGAAAAGCACGTTGTACCACTACAATGATCTTATCAGTCTAGAAGACTGGGCGTTTCCTTCCCTGCATTTCCCTGTAGAATTATTAAAAGTACGCTCAATGACTTTTGCGCATTTTTGCAGATGGCAAAGCCGTCTGTTGTACTTCGAACGGAGTCTGGTTGAGTGATGAAGTAGAAGAAAACGCGCTGTTACCGGTAGAATATACGCGCGACCAATGATAACAATGCTCACAGGAGCGGTGTCTTTGTTCTAGCGAAAAGTGACATTGCATCTTCTAAATATGATGTTAATCGTGGAATATGGGAAAATGTCTGGTGTCAGCTCGAATTGGCAAATAAGAGAATATTGACTCTGTGAAGCGCTTATTGTGCACCTGATTGTTCAGTGGGCGTGATGTCGCAGCTATAGGTGCCATTGGTGCGATGCTATCAGTCTTCATGATTTGGGTGGGTCTTTAAGTAAACAAATCTTAATTGCAATGAGGACGCACCTGCCCGCTCGGCTTGTGGGCCTTCTGCTCAAGAAATGAGGAATATTGTTGGTCTACATACGTTACTGTATGGCACATGTATCTACATGGTACTGTAGGCAGCACGTGGAAATAGTATTCTGGATTTATTTCTTACAAACCAACCTAGACGATGTGTTGCGCGAAATGAGTACACATTGCCTTGAAACAACAATGTGCGGTCAAAGGTGCGCATACAATTATAGTTAAGATAATGTTGAAAAGATTAACGAATTGCTGGATAATTACTTTGTAATTTTTAACACTCTCGCGGAAAAAGAAATATTGATGGCTTGCAGATCATTTTGACAAACAAAATTGAGTTGCGAGATGTATTTGTTCCATGTTGACAGCTATCGGCAAGGAAAACCAAAAGTAATCCATGGTCTACAAAATAATCCATGGTCAACAAAATAATTGCGCAGACTTAGACAAGAATGGCTGACCATCGTGTTTTTGGTGTTAATTCAACCGATGTTAATAAGAGACAACTAAAAGATCTAACATAAGAAGTTGAAACATGTATCTCTATCGCAAAAGGTGACTATAGTGAATTTTTACAATCATCTCTGAAAGAAAAACCAAGAGCTTTGAACACACGTTAAACAAACGGTGAAGGTAACATGTCAATCCCATCGCTTGGTGAAATGTTCCGTGACTACATCGATAAAGCAGAGTATCTTATTCAGTATTATAGTACTGTTTCTATGCTACTGATAATACCCGGAGACGGTCGTCACCAGTTATGCCACATAGGACCGAACACGATGGGGAATAGTATGAGCACACGGGGAATTCAGGTATTCTTGCAAAGTTTACATAGCTCAAAAGGATGCGTTCCACATGATTTGACTAATGCGTTTTTGAAGCTTTGCGCGCCACCACTGGCACAGTATTTAAAGGTACTTTTCAATAAATCACTTTCTGATGCAAGCCTTCCCTCAGACTGGATAGAAGCAATGGTAGTTCCATTTCATTAATCTGGTCCACGGAGTGGTGTTTCTAAATACCGACCAATATCCTTCAATTGTCTAACATGCAAAATTCATCAAAACATGTACTATATACTAGTATAGCTGAACACATGACTAAATGCACATTATTTGCGCTGCGGCAACAAGGGTTTTGCAGGGATTCTCATGTACTACACAAGTGACCGAATTTCTGCATGATGCCTACGCGCTAGACAAAAGAAAAACAATTAGATGTAGTTTTCGAGACTTCAAGAAAGCCTTGGACGCAGTACCACACTGCTTACTTGTTGGGCAAACCGCGTGCGGCATTAATTCTCGAGTCATTTAATGGGTCGCCGATTACTGGACAGTGCGCCAGCAGTTCGTTGTTATTAATGGTGTCCGGTCTGATTCCGCGCAGGTAACGTCGGGCATGCCCCGAACGCTCAAGGTTGGGACCGCATTTATTCCTAATATATATATATATATATATATATATATATATATATATATATATATATATATATATATATATATATATATACGTAAGATAAGAGAAGTATAAAATCTTATATACGGCTGTTTGCGGACGATTGCGTTTTGTATGAGGAAGTTGGTGTTGCACAAGAAACACTTTTTATTTCAACAGAGTTTGGCAAACATTAGCGACTGATGCGCCCATTGGCACATGCAGTTTAAACTAAATAACAGAGTTTACTTAGCATTCACTCGTAAGTGGCTATACTTCGAAACTTCTTACACGATTAACAGTGTCAATATAACTAAGGCTGCCGAACACACATTTATTTTATGTCTAATTTAAAATGGCAGTGACAGGTTGACTACCTAACAGAGAAGGCAGGGCAGACACTAGGGTTCGTTCGCCGGCATGCCAAGGACTTAATAAGTCAACTAAATAATTGCTTTATGGAACATACGTGCCTTCTATTCTTCATTACCCTTGTTTGGGCTCCCCAAGAGCACGACATAGAGTAAAGCTTTTAAAGGGTACATCATTGAGCTTTAGAACTGAAGTTGAACAGCGCGAATAAGACAAGGACCCGAGCAAACAAATACCACAGACAAGCGCTGTTCAAATAGCTTCCTATTTGTTTCCTCGGGTCCTTGTTTTATTCGCGCTGTTCAACCTCAGTTCTAAATACGAGCCAACTAGCCCTAATCAAGATCTCACTAATAAGTTTGCTGTTTGATTTGTTTCTGCATGTTATGATATAAATTTCAGTGCTGCGCGCATGACATAATTATTGCAATGGGGCGCACTACATTATCGGCAAAGCAGACTTTGATAAAAGTTTGTCACAATATCTATCATTTAAATGCTAGTTATACGGGCACAATTACATAAGAGAACCCAACCATATTTCCCACCAATATAAGGTATTAGAATTTGTGCTGGACAGAGTTATTCCGCATGTCTTTTTTTTTTCTAAGAACAATGTGTTATTGAAATCGAGTAGACAAGTCTGTGGCAATCACATCATCTAAAGAAATCTTTGTTGCACTTCTCAAATAGTTATTTATGAATTTGAGTCATTCAGGATTCGTGCTGCTCCCTGCCATCACTACTGTATTTATTAGGCTCTTGTGATTTATTTGTGCTCATACCTGTTGGCATAGAGTTTGTTTTCGTTTAGTCCTAAGTTACATTTTCTTGCTACCTTAGTGAGTACATTGTACGTTTATATCTGCATGCATTTTAATAAAGCGCTAGAGTATGTTCCCCTTTCTTGACAGATTGTGAAGATGGTCTTTGCTGCGGTTATATGCATATGGCTTGTTTTTTATTTATTATTTGCTGCTCTTGCTTTCTACAACACCGTATGAATTGTAATTTTTCTCTTCACCCCCCCCCCCCCCTGTAATGCTATAAGGCACTCTGGATAAGACGTAAATAAAACAAGTAATGTAAATAAAGCCCAAATTTATATGTATACATTGGCTGAAGTACATTAGCGTAATTCCCTATCTCTGTCGTCGTATGAGCTTGCCATATTTTTATATCTTACTATGGTGCTAGTCATTGGAATTAAAAGTAAGCGCAATGTCTCTGATATTCTACAATCCCACCGGCACAGTATAGCGGATGCACAACTGCGTAGCGGCAGTACGAAATGTTTATGAAGGAACAGATGAACGATGCAAGAGGCTAATTCTCAGATGCCCAGTAAAAAATTAGAGAACGCTTAAGCTTCACCGTTAAGCGTGGAACGCGATAGCATTCAAAGATCGCTGACTGCTTCTCACGCTTGCCGGCAACTGTTGCATATGTAACCGTAATGTTTACCGAGATCTGTTGGTGGCGACCGCTATGCACAAAGGCGAGCATTCTGGTAGAAATGAGGCCCCTTCATTGGGCCGCAAAGGATAGATGCATGGATGAATGGATGCTATGAGCGTGTCCTTTGGAAGGAGGGGGGGTTGCGCCACTAAGTTCTTGTTATTATATTGTTTAATGCCTTAACTATGCTAGTAAAGAAAAAGAAAGCAAAGGAAAAAGAAACCACGATGAGAAACCATACACAAACATTCTAAAACCCAATTGTGAACTTTGTTTTTGTATGGTTCCTTTCTTTGTCGTTTCCTTACTTTTCTTCCACGAATCTTACAGTTGCCTCTTACTAATCTCTATTGCGGACATGTTTTCTATCCCCCTGCTGTCACTGAACCCGAGGGCTTCCAGGCCAGAGGGGCCTAATAGACCACTGGGCAGATATCTTTACATTGTATTAAAACATGCCTCCTCGTTTCGATAGCATTAAAGCAGTAAGCACATTCTTCTTCTTCCTCCTTATATCTCGCTTTATAAGTGCGTTTTCTAAGGCACCTTGATGTCGCTTCGAAAAGTAATGAGCTTCTCTTTGAGTTATCACAAATCTTTTCTTGCTTGATTTCGTTTGTTTGTCTCAAGTTGTTGCTTATAGCAGGTTTCTTTTCCATTGCTTCCACCCATGAGATTATCTCAGCCTCTCTGACTTCCCGCTTGATGTTCTTTCTTGCCATGTTGCTCCTCAAACAGGTCGCATACTTGCTTGTTAGCTTCCTAGTTCTTTTCATCCACTATGAATCATCATTTTTTTTCTGTAGAATTACCTTAACACTCACCCAATCCATTTCATTTCTTTCGCATTCCTTAGTCGTTCTTCATAATCAATTTTAGCCTGAGCTTCCCTAACCTCAAATGTTGTCAAGCCCATATCATCCTGCACAGCTTCATTTGTATTGTTCCCGTGGGCCACCAATTGGAGGCGTCACATGGACCTGTGGTAGACGTCGAGTCATGATTGTCCCCCGTATTTAAGGCAAACGACCGGATTTCCAAAAGTAATTCCTGGAACCATTACACCTTTCGTCATACCCCGGAGCACTCCGCACCATTTCTATCCCCACAACGCTGTGTATTTCCATGTATGTATTGCCTTCGTTCATTCATATGCCTAGCTATTTGTATTCTGTCACGCGACGTTTTTTCTGTCCCTGTATTGACACTGTTCAGTGTTTTCGTTGAATACGATACCATCTGATTTTTTATTTTAAATTTCAGACCTACATTCACGCCTTCCTGTCCAAATAAATAAGCCACATATTGCATATCACTTAGCTTGTTAGCTAGCAGGACAATGTCGTCCACATAAGACAAACCTTGAAGCTTCTGCTCTACTACTGTAGCCGCCTGTTTGCAGCCGAGATTAGACCCGGTATTACTTTCCTCTAGCGCCATTTCCATCCTCCCCTTGTGCATAATAAACAGCAGTGATTATAAAGGGCACCCCAGTTTCACTCCCGTGTTGATATCAAATTTCTTCTCATCCGTTCCCATTCACCGGAAACAGTATTTTCTAGTTATATCTCTCTGAGAAGCTGTAGACAATCGTCGCCTGAGCCTGCCCCTTTCAGAATTTCTCATAAAATGTTGATGTCTGCGTTGTCATATGCTCCTATAATGTTTAAAAAGGAGTCATATAATGGCCTCCTTCCTATTCTGTAAATTTTCATGCAGTGAAAAAGGACAAATATATATGATCTAGACGCCTACTCATTCTAAAGCCATCCTGAAGTTCTCCCAAAATGCCATTATTATCTGCCCATGCTTGCGATCTTAATTTACTTGCCTGCATTGCTAACCTGTTTGTTACCGATTTAATAGTCAACGGTCTATATGAGTGAACTCTTTCTCCCCCTTAACTTTATAAATAGGTTCATTCTGTTTTGTCACCAACTGCCTAATATTCCTCTATCTGCAAAATTTTTTTTCTCCTGCTTTCAGCATAGCAGCCTTACTTCTTGGTTCTTGTTCATTATTCTGCCTAACAGGAATCCCGTATAGCTCTGTGGAATTTTCTCTTCGGCTATCTTCCAGTTGAAATTCGTCAGCAGCTACTCCTTTTCCATTTGACTCTCATTCATGCTCTTTTCTTCCTCAACTGTCACCTCGTCATTGACTTAGAAAGATCCGGCTGCTATTTCTCTGATATACTTTATTGCCACGTCCCCTTCCCTTTTGTTTCCGTCTTCGTCTAGGATATGTTGCTGTTCCAGACTTCCTGGCTAACAATTTTATGCGGTTCCAAAATATGCTAGGTGCGACCTTGTTTTTCTCACGGATTTCTGACAACCAATGCTCACTTTCACCATTTGCCTTTGCTTGAACCAGTATTTGAACCGCACATACTTTCTCCCGATATATTTACCATTTTCTGGCTACTTTATTCTTCCGTAACAATGCTTTTTTAACTGCCTGTACTCTCCGGATGCTTTCTGTCATTCGGTGATCATTACTCGTATTTCCCACCAGTTTGGCGGTTTATTTTTTCCTTTCCCACGAACAGGTTGCTTACTTTCCGTATTTCTGTCATTATAACACTCAGAAGCTCACTATTTTCCCACTCTTCGCTTTGCCGTTTGCCAAATTCTTCCTAGATGCTGGTGAATATATTTGTTAATTGTTCAGAGCTCAAATATAAACTGTGCATTTTGCCATCCTTGCTTTCTGTCTTGATTTGACAAACAGCGCTACACATACAACCTCAAATGCACAAGGACGAGACACAAGCGCTGATTTGTTTTTGTTCCTTGGTCTTGTTCCTTCGCGGTTTCGTGGTTGTGTCCGTTGCGCTGTTGTATTTGTCAAATCAAGTATGCACCAACTCGCCAAGAAAGAAGCTTTATTAAATTGCTCCCTTTCCCAACTACATATTCCATCTTCAAAATGATGCGTTTAGGGTTCCTGTCTGTGCTGCTATACCCTTCCTCTCAATGACCATTACTCTCAGCTTGTCATGAATTCCTTCTGTTATGACATAGTAGTCAATTGTCGATTGCGGTTTCCCACATTCAACGTGGTATGCCCGTCACACTTAGGCCCTGCGTTCAAAATTTCACGAGGTACTGCTTATTTATTTATAAGTACTGCGATCTTAAACAAAATCTTAGCAGCGTGGCAGACGAGTAAGTTCACAAAACAATATAAATACAAAAATGGGGAATTGCACGCAAAAATTCTTCAAACAAGCGCGTCACAAAAGCGCAAGGAACAGGCGCAAAAACAAGTACTTCAACGTTACATCAGCGATCTTTCCCAATCATACAGTAAAACAATGCTATCACTGACAATCTCAGCAAGTGAAAAAAAAAGGGGAAAGATATGTTTCCAAAAGTGATAATGGGTCCTGTGTTACAGTTTTATCGGCCGGCTTATTCCAATCTACTATAGTTCTCGGAAAAAAGGAATATTTGAAGCAGTTGACACGTGTTGTAAATGGAGTTACAGCTTGTGAGTGTCGCTGTCTGGTAGCGTAACCTGTTGCATAGGTGATAATGCGAGACGTGTCGATGTTGTAGTGATCATTTATTATTTGGAAAAAGAATTTTATACGACATGCACGATTTCTGTCACTTATAGAAGGCAAGCCGCTCCGAGATAAAAGGTTAGTAATAGAACTACGCCCATATGTATTGTCGATGAATCGAACTGCTTTTTTCTGTAAGCTTTCTAGCTTTCCAATATCACTTTTAGTGAACGGGTCCCATATAACTATAGCATATTCTAAAACGGGGCGGGCTAGTGTTTTGTATGCCAATAGACGTACTGTTGGTGTGGAGGATTTTATTACGCGTCTTAGAAAAAACAACTTGCGGCGACAATTTGCTATTACTGTGTCAAGGTGCTTTGGCCAGGAAAGATCCTTTGTTATGTACAAGCCAAGGTACTTATATTGCGCTACCTCTGACAAAAAAGCGTTTTCTGTGCCATAGCGATTTACCAGTGGCTTCTTTTTTAATGTTATCCGCATATATACTGTCTTTTCGAAATTAATGCTCATTTGCCATTGTCGACACCACTCAACTACCTTATTAAATTCCCTGCTTAACCTAAGTTGGCCTTCTTCCGTTGTTATTTCATCTTACAGAACGCCGTCGTCAGCGTAAAGCCCGATTTTAACAGAGAGGTTAGTGACAATATCGTTTATATATAACAAAAAGAAAAGGGGGCCAAGAACGGATCCCTGTGGGACACCAGAATTCACAGCAGCTATAACAGAGGTGGTTTTATTTACAGTAACAAACTGATGGCGGTTTGTAAGGTAGGCTTTAATCCATGCTAATATTTTGTCATCTTTAAGCACAGCTCCTAGCTTATGAAGCAATTTAACATGAGACACCCTATCAAATGCCTTGCTGAAATTGATGAATATCGCGTCTGTTTGTTTCCCTTTGTTTACAGTGTTAGCAAAGTGATGTATGATTTCAACTAGTTGAGTAGTCATCGAAAGGCCACTTCTAAAACCATGCTGAATGTTTGTGAAAACGTTATGTTCGTGTAGAAAACAAGTTATATGTTTATGAATTATATGTTCTAAGAGCTTACAAGATGTTGATGTTAATGAAATCGGTGTGTAATTATTGATGCGAGATTTATCCCCCGATTAATGTAAAGGTTTTAGTCTAGCAATTTTCCCCTCTTCCTGTAGTGACCCTTCGTTAATTGACTTCGCAAATAGAATGTTCAGATATTTTGCACACCATTCAGCATACCGCGCTTTAGAAAACAGTTCGGAATATCATCTGGTCCTGGAGATTTTTTAATGCCAAGCTTTAACAATAAATTTAAAATACCCTGTTCCGAAATAACAATGTCGGGAAGGGAAGGCAGTTCAGCAGAAAAGCATGGTGAACAGCCATCATCACTTGTAAATGCAATCTTAAAATGATTATTAAAAGCAGAACACACAGTTTTCTCATCCCGCACACTTTCGCCGTTTGTAAAAAAGTGTCATGAGACGAACAGGCGGGCGTCACAACCCTCCAGAATTTCTCGGGAGATGATCTGATAAAGTCTGGTAGTAATGTGCTGTGATAATACTCTTTATCTTTGACAATCTTTTTGTGAAGTTTTTGGGACAAGTTATCGATATCGGCTCTCAGTTCTTCGCCGTCCTTCATTAGGGCGCGTTTCTTTTTTAATCGCTTAAGTTTCCGCCTCATCTGTAACGTCTCCCGCGTAATCCATGGATTGCGGCGCTCCGACTTCTTCACTATTTTAGGAACGAAGCGTTCCGCACAATCAAAAATGAGGTCTTTAAATAAGCCAGATGTCGTTTACACTATAATCAAGGCCTTGAAAGTGATCGTAGTTAAAAGCTAGCGCCCTAATGAAGGACGGCGAAGAACTGAGAGCCGATATCGATAACTTGTCCCAAAAACTTCACAAAAAGATTGTCAAAGATAAAGAGTATTATCACAGCACATTACTACCAGACTTTATCAGATCATCTCCCGAGAAATTCTGGAGGGTTGTGACGCCCGCCTGTTCGTCTCATGACACTTTTTTACAAACGGCGAAAGTGTGCGGGATGAGAAAACTGTGTGTTCTGCTTTTAATAATCATTTTAAGAGTGCATTTACAAGTGATGATGGCTGTTCACCATGCTTTTCTGCTGAACTTCCTTCCCTTCCCGACATTGTTATTTCGGAACAGGGTATTTTAAATTTATTGTTAAAGCTTGGCATTAAAAAATCTCCAGGACCAGATGATATTCCGAACTGTTTTCTAAAGCGCGGTATGCTGAATGGTGTGCAAAATATCTGAACATTCTATTTGCGAAGTCAATTAACGAAGGGTCACTACCGGAAGAGGGGAAAATTGCTAGATTAAAACCTTTACATTAATCGGGGGATAAATCTCGCATCAATAATTACACACCGATTTCATTAACATCAACATCTTGTAAGCTCTTAGAACATATAATTCATAAACATATAACTTGTTTTCTACACGAACATAACGTTTTCACAAACATTCAGCATGGTTTTAGAAGTGGCCTTTCGACGACTACTCAACTAGTTGAAATCATACATGACTTTGCTAACACTGTAAAAAAAGGGAAACAAACAGACGCGATATTCATGGATTTCAGCAAGGCATTTGATAGGATGTCTCATGTTAAATTACTCCATAAGCTAGGAGCTGTGCATCTGTAACGTCTCCCGCGTAATCCATGGATTGCGGCGCTCCGACTTCTTCACTATTTTAGGAACGAAGCGTTCCGCACAATCAAAAATGAGGTCTTTAAATAAGCCAGATGTCGTTTACACTATAATCAAGGCCTTGAAAGTGATCGTAGTTAAAAGCTAGCGCATCTATTAAAGTCATCCAGTGCTCTTGAAAAATTTGGAAAATATTGAACGTTATTGGTTCGATTGATTAAAGCACTTTTCAACGTCAGGACAACTGCTTTGTGATCAGAAATACCAGATCTTACTGTATATGAGATGCAGTCTGTAATGGTGCCACTCACAAAAAACAAATCCCGAATGGACCTTGAATCATTTTGAATTATTGTGAAATCCTGCACAATTTGTAGTAGATCAAAAGTAAAAGCTATATCAGTCATAACACTTTCCGCACTTTGAATTGGATACGAAGAAAAAGTTTCCCAATTGATATTTGGCAGGTTGAAATCACCGGTTAATATTAATTTATCTTCTCGCGATACATGTGAATGCGTATAACTTGACAAGCGCTCCATGTTATCAACAGTGGAGTTAGGAGGTCTGTACAAACCTGCAAGGATATATCTAAAATTATTGACGTATAATTTACAAAATATGCTTTCTACATGCGGAACATCAGGCATTGTCTGTGGCATAATGGAAGATTTATACAGTATAGAAATACCTCCCCCTCTTCTATCCCGGTCCCTACGTAACACTTTATAATTCTTTGGTACGAATTCACTGTCAAATATATCATCGCTTAACCAAGTTTCGGTTAGTACGGCCACGTCGGGTTCTAGTGAAAAAAGCATGCTCTCAAGCTGGACAGTCTTATTCACGACACTGCGGCAATTCATGTTAAGAATTGTGAAAGGCCTGCTGTTTATCTTTTCAATTCATTTTTTATTAAGTTTAAAGCGCTTATCTTTAGCTTCGTCCCAGCCAAACGTTACGCCGTCCACGCTTAACTTATCAAAGAACTTCACCTTAGCATTATTTTCTTTTTCCTGTTTCGCACTTAGCCACAATTTTTTTCGTATTTGACGCACTCTGAATGAAAAGTCTTCTGTTACGGAAAGGTTTGTTCCCTTTAACTTTGAACAAGACCTCAGAATTGTTAGTTTCTCACGATAATCCAAGAATTTAATTATCACTGGGCGGCCTTTTCTGCTCTTTTTGCCTACTCTGTGAAATCTCTCCATGCCACTAACACTGAGTCCCAGCTTATCCTTGAAAAGATAGTCTTGTAGTATTTTTGTTAGGTTATCCGTTATTGCATTGTCATGTTCCTGTATCCCGTAAATGATCAGGTTGTTCCGTCTACCTCTATTTTCTTGGTCATCTAACTTATTCTGTAAATATGACACCTGTGTTTGCGAAGTAGCGACAGATGACTTCATGTTTTTGAATTCTTGTTCTAAAGATTGCAGAACAGACGAGTTAGCCTCTAAACAGCTTAGTCTTTCCTTCATATCTGTTATATCCAATTCCATTCTATTTTGATTCGATAATAGGCTATTCATGGCGGTCATCATGTTATTCTGCCCATCAAGTAGCTTCATCAAGAGTTCTTTCTCAGTCGGACCTGGGTTCGCCTCAATATCGCCACATGATAAAAGATTCAACACAAACGGAAACATATCAGAGAACAGCAGTGGGCATGGCAGCAGCATCAGGAAACGGTTGTCACTACGATAGCGCTTCATAGGTAAGTAAGAACTAACCTGCACCGAGAAGCAGTGCGGATTTTGAAGCAACATTCCCGAAGCGCTGCTGCCGAGCCCACAGGAGGAAACTTGCAGTGCGACCCGTTTTAAAGGCGCTGGAAGTCCCACGTGATGTGACGTCACAGACGAAGGCGCAAGCGCAGATGTCAGGAGGAAAGGCGGGATGTTCTCGCTGATCTCGCACATGTCACCATCCACTGATACCTCGATGACGCTGTCACCAAGATTGTGGCAATGAAGTCCGTCTGATGCACAAGCACGGTGCGGTGACCATACTGTGATTAGGGTAGCGAGAACCTGCACCGAGAAGCAGAGCGGATTTTAAAACAACATTCCCGAAGCGCTGCTGCCGAGTCCACCTGCGCACAAACATCTAGCATTGACTTCCCATTGTTGTCGGAATAGCCGTCTAGATCCTGTATGTGGGCATTCATGTCACCTAATAGGATAATTTTGCCATCATTCCCGAAACACTTAATATCATCGCTTAGGCATTCCAATAAATCTTGATTCTTCTGTCTGTATTTATTTCTGGTGCACAAATCCGCTACGCCTAGCCAAGTTTTCTTTACACTCATTGTACATGACAACGAAAGAAGCTCTTGACATTTTGAACTTACGCTTTTCTCTTTGGCTTGCTGATTGTTGAGCATAACGAATCTCCTCCCTTTCTTTCTGATTTAGTTCTGTTGCAACCCTCCCACACGTAATTCTCAATAACTGGCGGCTCTTCCGAGTCTGTAAAGTGCGTTTCTGTAACCGCATACAGCCCTATTTCTCTTTCTGTTTAACTGCTCCTCAATCTCTCCCCACTTTTTGTTTCGTCTTCCGCCCTGCATGTTTATGTAGCCTACTGTATTTCGAGCTCTCTTGTTAGGCAACTTTTTCTTTTATTGACAGCGATCCTATTCTGAGGTTCCTCTAGCAGATCTTCGTTAGTGCCACCACACCCCAAGCCTAATAGCCCGCAGGCGCCAACACTACGTTTACTACAGACGCACATGTACCCAAACTCTGCCGAATTACACGTTTTCTACCCCGACTCGTACCCCCACCGACACGTGCCCCTCATGCGGAGGCGTGGCGACAGTCGCACACATGCTCTGGTTTGTGTAGGAGCGCTCTTCCCGACTCTATCTCGGAAAAGTCGGAGAACTCCCTCAGAAGCTCACTACTCGCCGACCAGCAGGAGCGCGAAGCAGCCGCCAGCTTCTCCCTTTCGGTCCCTACGTGGAAGGCGCCCACTACGCGCTAAGCGCATCCTGCAGGGCCCGAATAAAGTTGTTCAGTCCATTCCAGTCAAGTTCATCTCATTGAAAACCCGCCACCTTCTCACTTCCCCATTTACTTCTACAACCTCCTAACCTTTCTCTCGGCTCATTGCCCATATATAGTCGCATTAGCAGCCACTGTCAATCTCTAAGAATCCCCATGCGCCATTTATCCTGCGTGCAATCTCACCGCCTAAGCTATATGGCCGCACAAAGGCCATAAAAATCAGATAATCAAGCGGAAATTACGACTCTGGAATGATCGAAGCTATTTGAAAACCACGAGCACACACCGAGTGGCATAAGCTGGTAGACAACTGGGTCGGTAACACACCAGGGTCGGCGTTAGGTTTAAGTCGTCCTAAGTAGTCAAAGACCGCTAATTATATTTGAACCATACAATTGCCTTACAAACAGTCTATTGACCGAGAGCGTCCTATAGTGGTGATGTACGTGCGACATCATTGCGGAATTTCAAAGCGCATCCGACTAACAATCAAGGTTACGCGTTATGGTGCAAATGCACTAGGTACACGGTTGAATTCCTAATACTAATGAAGAGATAACCTTCTTTAGAGGTTTTGACTAATTTCGTAACAAAAACTCTGTCGTGCTTTCTTGACTTTTAGAGTCAGAGTGCACTTTAATGATCTCTTGCCGAACTTTAGTTGCAGAGGGAGCATAAAATTCTCCGAAGGTATCCTGAAGCTCTCCACATCGGCGTATCTTAAACTTTCTTTGACAAAGAAACGGAATGTTGCAGCAATTGCACTGGCGCGCTTTCTTTGCAACTGTCTATAGCCAATTCCTTCCTTCGGCATTACGCTGAACATTTGAGTAAATAAAATGTTGTACTTTTTCAGCACTGTCTTCATTCCCGTAAGTGGAAATTAGAACGTGTTGTTTCTGTATAAAAGAAAGGCTCACCAACGTTCAGTCTGGAGTTATCGTCTGATGTCCATCCTATTCTCTTCTTGTAAATTCTTCGAGCATATTGTAGTTCATTGAATTACTGGGTTCACGAACAAGAATAATATTTTATCTCCTTTCAACATTTCAGAAAGGTGTTTTCAACGGTCAACCAATTAAGCACAGCCATTAACTCTTTTCCTTCTATTGTTGACAAGACTGACCAACTAGATGTAACATTTTTGCATCTCCAAGAGGCTTTCTATATAGTTCTTCACGATATATTTTAACAAATTTCAATTCATTGGTCTTCCTAGCTGCCTGATGTTCTGAATTTCAGCTTATTTAACTCGTCTAAATTGTGAAATTGTAATGTGAAATGGCGTGGTCTTCGGCAGGTTACATGTGGCGTTCCTCAAGGCCGTCTGCAAGGCCCACTACTTTTTCTTAGTTATTTTAATGACATAGTTGACGTAATAGATGGGTCTATTATCATTCGCCTCTTTGTTGACGATGCTACTATTTTAAAGACATTAGTGCAATAAAGCTTCGACTGGGGCTAGTTGGTATGACATCGTTCCGCTTGCTGCACTACACCTTTTATACGAAGGACAAATTGCGCACATGTGTTTCTGTCTCTGTTTTTGTCCTTCGGATAAACAGTATGGCGGAGCAAGCAGAACGAGATTAGCACAGATAATAACAAACTAGTACCTAGGCTAGCCTTGAACACTATTCTCGAGTGGAGCAACAAATGGGGAATGAAACATAACGTCGATAAATCTGTGCTCGTAGGTATACTTAAAAATAAACTCTGAAATTATCTTGCTCCATTCGCCCACACACCTTGACTTAAGTCAAAGAATACAAGTGTCTCGGAATTACAATTAATAACAGCCTAAACTTGAATAGCGATATTACCAACAATGCCTCTTTTTTTCGAAGAAAACTATCTCTTCCACGCCATAACGTTAAAGATACATCCCCTGAAGTGGCGTGGCTACCTTATACCACCTCTATTAGACCGCAACTATACTAATTTTGTGATATTTAGAACACATTCGCTACAAATAACACAAACGCCCTTGAGAGGATAATAATATAATATTTGGGGTTTTACGTGCCAAAACCACTTTCTGATTATGAGGCACGCCGTCGTGGAGGACTCCGGAAATTTTGACCACCTGGGGTTCTTTAACGTGCACCTAAATGTAAGCACACGGGTGTTTTCGCATTTCGCCCCCATCGAAATGCGGCCGCCGTGGCCGGGATTCGATCCCGCGACCTCGTGCTCAGCAGCCCAACACCATAGCCACTGAGCAACCACGGCGGGTATGAGAGGATACAGAGGATAGCCATGTGGTTTTTTATATACAGCCTGGAGGAGACTGTAACCATGTTATTGTGCACTAATGCATTTCACATCCCTCAAACGAGAGGAAAAATACTACGAGTGAAATTCTTTTACTCTACAATAAACCTCCAACTTTCTTCAGATCCACGTCCATAACTCACTCTTTCTGCATCCTCTAAAAACCAATATTCCCACCCTCCTGCACTTTCTCTTTATCTTGCCATGGCAAACCTCATTGTGTATTTTCTCACAGATATATATAATAATAGAAATTCAAAACTTCTGCAGAATCACTTGAGGCTGAGGTTTTCATTAATTAATTCTAGTTATATTCCCTGTTTTGAGCCGTTTAATTTATCTTAAGGTTTCATAATTCTCTCTTGCAATGTTAGATCAGCATTCTAGCCTTTTTGTATGCATACATACCGGTGCATCTTCCCTCCTGATTGGGCCACTAAGCCAGTACTATGATGAAAAGGAAAATGAAAAAAAGCATCGATGATTTCATGAACAATCATTCAATCGACCATTCCATCGTCTGCTTTGTTGTTCCATTCGTCCGGAGTAACAAACTTGCGTTGAAGATCCCACTGCCCACCTCCTTCTAGCACTGTAACCTAGCACTGTAACGAGTCCGGCTTCCACAGGACATTCTTTATGCACTTCACCTAATACACCACCTTCCTGAATAAGTAACTCATCGATGATAAATAAGTCAAGCTGGGCCTAGAAAAGCGAGGTAGAAGTGATGATACGATCGTGGAAGTGCGCTAGGCATCTAAAAATTGTCGATTTTGAAGCATCAAAGCAGATGACATGAAAATGCCGGGAACAAATCACACCAATGGCATGGATGTAGAACGGCTGCAAAGTGATAAAGTCACAACACGGAGGTGAATTAGTCGATTCTTACCTCGAATAGCAGACAACATAAACAGCAAAGAATGAAGAAACCTCGTAAAACATTGTTATTTGAGGGCAAAGGCTTATCTTTCGCGCCTTTTGAGATTTATCGATTCCCGTAAAGAAACCAAGTTTCATGGAAAGCTGCGAGGCAAGGCTTCTGGTTCGCCGCGCTCTTCTGCTGAATACCGGAATTCCTTTGTTCTGGCCTGAAAGAGCGGAATTTGTCCAGCAGGAGCCATCTGCTGCAAAAAATGACGGGAACCTAGGACAAAAGCATGCGAAGAAAGAAAGAAATGGGGATAAACCCCAGGCATTCGTTGATAAGTCCACCCATAGCCATCGCTGAAGCTATACAATGGCGCCCCCATTTCTCGGGTTACATCTACATGCCGAAGCCGATAGCAGCGGGCACCGTTTCCCTGCACGAGGCTTTTTGTTCTTTTATGCATCTATTTTATGTCTTGTACACAAACACGCTTTATTGCAAGTTTTGCATGTAGTTTTTTTTTTGTTAATGTTCCTGACGAGTATGCGTTTTTTTTTATTTTACGACACAAGCAACCCAGATTACTTAAAGGATGCAAAAACTCTTGTTTTTTTTTTACCAACAAAAATAATTTTGCATCAATTGCACTTGTCCATTTCTTTGGTACCATCTATTTGCAGCATCCAGAAATACGAAAAAAAATATCAAATTGCCTAATTTCAGACGACAGTCATCCTTATTGGTGACTGTCATGGAGTGAGATGTAATACCTAACGTGAGAATACGAAAGAAATAGCAACGTCAACGCTTTGTTGCAGTAAGTGAGAAAAACTAAAATCTCTCGTGTGTCCGTGTCTTTGTGTGTTGGTGTGTTTCTATTTATTCGCTATATAAAAGCATCGTTATTGATTATTTTGTATTGTACGTATTTGGAACACTAGTAGTATGCTTGAGTGTCCTTAAGGTTTCTCCCATTGACGCGCTTTGATTTGGGATAGTGAGAAAAATGCAGCTTAACTGCCTTGCAAGAAAATATTTGCGATGACATATCCCTTAATGGTGCAAGTTGTGCCCCAGCATTGTGCGCCAGAATTGGGACTGCTTGTAAAGTCATGCTTATGAAAAATGATACGGCTAATCACAGTCGGTGTCCAGAATTGCGGTGTTTAACATCACTGGCTTTGCACTTGACATCACGTGTGCAAGTGACAGGCATTCTATAGCTTTCTGGTGTAGAACGTGTCGATTATTTCGAAAGTGGTCAAGCACGATGCCCTACAATGATGAGCTAGAAAGCGGCAGTCAGTGACGTGAGCGATCCATTGCCGGTTTGGACGCGCAAATTAAGATCAACGAAATTAGCGCGCGATTAGGTCTGTCATGCAAATTCGTTGTAATGCACATGCAGCGACATATTAGTAATATAGCGCAAGAACGAAAACGAATGGCTCGAGCCGCGCGGCCGTAGTCCATTTTTCCGCCCTTTGCCACGCCTAGTTTCCAAAGCAGGCAACCTCGGCCAACCATCGTAAAAAAAACCATTGTAAAAACCGCGGTAAAACCATGGTAAAACCATAAAAATACCATAGTGAAAGCGGGAGCTTTAAGGTTGTTCTCGTTTTGCTCCCCATGGTGCTGAATTTTCATCACCCGCCTTCCTCGTGTTTTCCCTACACATGTAAGGGAGAGATAAACACTGGAAGCATGGCAAGGCAAGAACTTTATTTTAGTCCAGAGAAACTAGGCCTCGAGGGCAAAATCCCCCAGGCTAAGACGGTGGCTCCGCCCACTTAGGCACTGGTAGGCCAAAGGCTTTCCCGATGTCGTGAGCTCTTCGGACGGCCAGGAGTTGATCTTGAAGGATATGCGCTGACTCCAGTTCCCCTGTCCTCACTGTTGAGATCCGAAGCCCTTTGGTTGGGGCACAGCCAGAACATATGATGAAAAAGACACGGAGTGTGTCCACAACTTTTACATTCCGCGGGGAAATCCTGCTCAATATTGTTAAACACAAAAGGTGCGGGATACTATTTACTTTGAATCATTCTTAATGTGAGTACCTGAGCTCGGTTGAGCATTTGATTGGGAGGGAGAAAAAATCTATCGTCCCAATAGTGTCAGGTGATCACATGAAAAGTACTCAGTGGGTCTTTGTAGGAGCCGCAGTTTTCCTGGAGCATTTCCTTATCTCATGCGCGGCTTGTGTGATCTCGCACAGTAGACTGAGCTTGCTCATTAGGATTGCAGCCATTGGGGCTGACCGAGTGGCCCTGATGAGCCGGAAACTAGACATGGTGCGAGCTATCCAGTTGCTCGTAATTAGGAGTATTAGGACTGTGTAGAAGTAACTTGTGGGATTCGATTGAGACGAAGCCGGCTGAGTAGATCCTAATAGCTGTACGGGAATCGGAGAAAATCGTGGAGCTTCTCCTCATTGTAATTCCAAGTGCTATGCTTGCTTCTTCGGAGGCATGAATTGAGCTCCTTCTTAGTGACACCGCGCCTATTAATTTACCGTTCTGATTGACCCTGGCAATAGCATAGTGGTTGCCCGACCTACAACTAGTTACATCGACAAAAAGAGTGAGCTTTGTTGTTGGTGCAGTTTACCCAAAATGCATTTGACCCTGACGCCTCTTCTGCCCTTCTTCTGGACAGGATGAATATTTCTAGGTATGGGGTCCGCAAGTAATTGTGTCTCCACCTTCTTGGGTTGTTGAACTTAGGGACGTTTCCTCCTCGAGGCAGTATTCCGACAATCTAGAAAATTGCACCCTCGCTTAGTGTTGGAGAGTCTTGCTATTTGTGATATCAAATGCACCTGAATGAGCTCATATATAGTCTTATGAAGTCCTAACCTGTTGAGGAGTTCGGCACTCGTACCCTGCGGGAGTCCCAGAGCCCTTTCCTATCTGGAACGTATAAGTCTGTTTAGCTTAGCCTTATCTCCTTTCCCCCAGTTAAGGTATGACGCAATGTACGTGACATGACTGATGAAGAGTGCCTCATATGCTCTTATGAAATTGTCCTCCTTGAGAACTGCATTTCATTTGAGACCATGCCCAGGAGCCTTAAATATTGTTGGCCTGCCCTGTGAGACGCTACAGCTCCTCGCGTCAATGAGAAGACCCAGAATTTTAATTGTGTCTACTCTGGGTATGACCCGTCCTGTGCGGTCTGTGATTTTAATTGGCAGAGTTCCTAAAGACGCAAGATTCCTAACACCCTGTCTCCCCTGTCTAAAGGCAAGCAGATCAGATTTACGAGGTGATAGCCTGAGTCCGGTGACCTTAAGGAAGGATTGTGGGGTGTCTACGGCTGCCTCTAGTGTCTGCTCTAGTGCTGCGAGTGATCCCCTGGGGACCCACACGGTGATATCGCCAGCGTATATGACGTGCCCCCAGCTCGGCATTTTGGAGAATTCCTCCTAGAGCCTGTACATGGCAATGTTAAAGAAAATTGGGACAATACCGAATCTTGCGGCGTGCCGCTGTTGCCTAAATTGTATGGACCGCCTGTGACCATCCTGAGTTTTACCCGAGCTGTCCGATTAGCTAGAAATGACCTCACATAATTGTAAAAAATTGCTTCCCAGGTTCAAGGTTGAGATGTTATGTAGGATGTCTTTACGTGCCAGCGTATCAAATGCTCTGATATGATCCAGACCCAGGAGGCCCTTTACGTCCCTGATAGGGTCGTCAATAATAGCACGCTTGATCATGAGCATGGCGTCCAGTGTGGATAATGCTTTCCGAATACCTATGAGATTGTGCCTGAAAAGCTCCTGGTTTTCTATGTGTTCCGCTATCCTGCTATGAATAACACGTTCAGCTACCTTGCCACTACATGATGAAAGTGATATGGGCCTGAAGTTCTCCTTTGTTCGGGGTTTGCAGGGTTTTGGAATAAACGTCACCTTGGCCTCCCTCCTTTCCGGTGGGACCGTGCGAGATCTTCAGTGACTAAATTTTGAGCATGGTTATGTCTATGACATCGTCGTCCAGATTTCGCAAAAGCTTATTTGTAATGCCATCCGGACCCGGGGCAGATCTGTCATTTAAATTAAAGAGTACGTGCCTTATCCCAGCTGCAGTGAAGTCACTGTCCAAGTCGGGTAGCGATGTGCCAGAGTAAGGTTGAGCGTCAAGGATACTAACTTTGCAACCTCGGCCAGTGAGTTATAATTTGCTCTTAATACAGATGCTAACTTCCCCACGAGAACTGGTACCTCCACTACCAGATATACAACCACGGATGTGACATTCGTTCGGGAAATTGAAGGTTCGTAGGAAAATCTGCCGGATAATTTAGCAAGTGACCACTACATAAGTGAGGTCATCTCACAGACTCAAACACCACCACTAAGGAAATATGAGTACGTGGACTTGGATCTCACTCGTAAGTTGCGTAAGGAAACTAGCATAGATGACGAATCTTATGAGGAGATTTTAGATCAACTAAAGGCATCGATTAAGAAAGCTACTAAAGCAGTCTCAACAGAAATTCAAGTCCCAAAAATGGACTCCAAGCTAGCTCACGTGCTGGAGGCAAACAATTGCCTTCTAACCAGATGGAAGAATCATACAATTAATGGAAGGCTTAGAGTCAAGATTGCCCAAGTTAATCGTGATATTTAAACCTACACGGCTCAACTCTCACGTTAGCAATGGGACGAAGCCTACTCAAAAACAGACGGCAGATTGCGCAGAGGAGGCAAATGAAATCTTTTGAAGAGCCTCCTTCATGACAAGCTCTCCAGAGGTACTACAAACCTCGCCATTAACAGAATCGTCAATAAGCAGGTAACTATAGGGCGGGCAGCAACAGAGGTAGCAAACGACCTCGCACACATGTACCTGCCACTTATAGATGAATATGAGAACGAAGAACAAATAACGAACACTGGAAGGCCTCAATAAATTAAACTAGTGCAGCTTTTTGTGACAAAAGCATGATGTGATTAGAGGCACCCCGTAACGGGAATGTCTGCATTACTTTTGACCACATTTAGTCCATTAACATGCACTCATTCCAATGAAAATGGATGGTTTTTCACGCCGCAGCGAATCGAATGTGGCCGCTGCCACAGGGATTGACCTCGCGATCTCCTGCAAAGGACTGTAACGTCATAATCACCATGCTCGAGGACAACTTCCAGTGGCAGTGTAGGGAAAGCTACGGAGGGAAAGCGCGCACAAATGAGAGCGCTTCTGAAAAGAGTTCCGTGTTTTCATCCACTTTAGTTGAGACGGGGAAGAGAAAACATATACACCTCATTAGCAACAGTTAAATAAGGTGAAACATACCACTGAACGTAAAAGTTTACTTATTTTGCGGCTTTTGGCTTCCGCGTCTCGGCAAGGGCGAAACCGTCTCATGTGAAGCTGCGTCCATGCGGCCTCTGTTATCAGCAACCAAAAGCACTTTCAAACGGTGGTGGACTACTTAGCGCCGTAACACATGTGCAGAAGCCACGCGCCCGTATCTTTCCCTGTATTCCACAGAAAGTTGTCGGCGAGTATAGGTTGTCAACAGCTGCAATCTCACTTCAATAACACTAATAATAATGCAAAGCATGAGTGAATACTAGAGTGTACTTCATGTATGCATTGTCAAGGTTTAGTCGATAGCCTTTGAGGGGCTCATGAACGCTGATGCGCTGTCGATACAGAAAAATGATACAATAAACGATATACTAGGCGTTACACTGATGGAAATTTTTTCTCGAACGCAGCTGAAACCTATCCTCTCGATGCGAAAATGGCGAATTCTCATTGAGAACAAAATGTGACCCTGTTTTCAAAGTGTTTATATGACCTAAAAAGTAAACATAGGAATTTTAAATGTTCAAACTAGTTCTTGTTAGCGGCTTGCCCTGGCTGAGGCTGAGTCGGCCAGCCATCTATTGAACCCACCCAGTTATTTACGCAGATATAGCCTCAGCGATTGTGATCACATACTGTCACATGATTGCTTAATGCGAATACAGTGCAAATTAGGTCACCTTTTTTCACTTGGTTCACATGCACTGTTTCGGAACTGGAAGATACCTACAGCTGCAAGAAAGCACTGCATGTCGAAACGCCGAGCAAGCAGCACTCCCAAGCCGAACAGCCGCCTCGGGCTAGCCAACCGCTTAGCAGCTTTTGCTAAAACCAATGTGCACGTCTATGGCAAATATTAGAACAAAACCTTTGTATTTTATTGTCAAATGTTTCTCACCGGAATATTCTATTTTGGCTATATATAAGACGAAAACCCAGTGAATTGGTCCTGCACTGTCTTCTGCAATAGCAGGAAAAGTGGCGAAAATTAGGCACTGCAATCTCCTAAGCATTGTTATTAAATGACTCCTAAACATCCAAAAAACAAAATTTGAACGTGGGCGAGCACCTTCTCTCTCGCTTTGCTACAGTTCCACACGGGCACTGTCTTTTCTCCGAAGTACAACTGGACATTACGCCAGTACCGAACGCTACGCAGGCGCTCCTTTCTCGTTTGAAAACACCAGAACTTTCGCGCATCAGGGAGCCATGCTTTTAAGCTGCGAGCTGTTGTCTCAAAGCAGTGCAAAACACTGCTAAAGGTGCAATTAGTGTCCTTATTACGCACGACAAGCAAGTGAGACGACGAGGGAGGGCGGGCGCAATGTTGTCCCACGTTTGTGGACGAATCGACAACTTTTATTCAGTCATCATCATCATCAGCCTGGTTATGCCCACTGCAGGGCAAAGGCCTCTCCCATACTTCTCCAACTACCCCGGTCATGTGCTAATTGTGGCCATGTTGTCCCTTATAGGAGGTTGTGGTTAAGTACTGCACCAGGGTGGCCAATCCTGCTCTGGTGAGGGAGTGCGTTACCGGTTCTGGTCACCGGGATCAGGCCACACTCCAGGCCTGTTTATGCAGTTTTATCAACACGCGGATTTTTTTTTCTTTTTTTTAATCCGGTGGAAAATTGCGCGGCACCGGGATTCGAACCACGGACCTCTTTGCATGCGAGGCGGGTGTTCTAGCTCTACGCCACCGCTGCAATAGCTGTAATAGTAAGGTCGCGTTAATAATCGAACACGTGTCACAACGTGAAAAACGGACCGGGAAAGCTTGGTAAGAAGACAAATGTCTGTTTTTTTTTCATTTATCTCAGGTTATTGAGGGGTCCTTCTAGCTACCTGATGTTTGCTTTATTCCCTTTTTTTTCGGTAATAACCAATATATTGCTTCATTCCTTTCAAAGTTTAAATAGCCACACCGTACAGCTCTGACTTGTCACTGGTGACGACTCGGCATTGCTGCCTCCTTGTTCAGCATCTACAACGCATAAAAACTTTCAATAGCCTCCTTTATTTCAGTGGTGCTGCGCATATCAGCACTCGCCCTCATGCGTATTTCGGACAAATTAACAGGAAGTCTTTGCTAGCGCCTTATTTAAACAGGATATGTGGGGCCCGCTTCTGGAGGGATACATTATTTTGGAGGAAAATGGTAGCTGACAAAAAAAGAAAAACTTTTACTGTTTTCACACAATAACTTTCACACTATAAAAGGACACTCAGAAACGGTTCGTGTGATCACAACAACGAAGCAACAGTTATACAATTATACGCCTAAGATCAAGTGCATCCTGCGTTATCACAGAAGCGCCTAAGAGTGATCTTTCCTGCTGCTCGGCGATCCTTACGCCACCTTTCTGATGTTTCGTGGTATGAGAATGATTGCGGAATGATCAACAGGAAACGGCAAGGAACCGCTAAAGCAATGCATTCAGTTTCTGCAGGGATCACTTATTTGTTTAATTCGGCGCCAAGTTGTTGGTGTGCTTAAAGAACAATGAGGCCAAATCTCAGGGCCCCTCCACTCTGTGAAGAAGGATGACTAGCGAAGCTGTGCATGCGGGCTCTTTAATGGCGAACTGCCCCTTCACCACGGGTCCGCCCGGCATTGCACAATCTTCGGGATCGGCCCACGTATTGGGATTGCTTAGCCCCTGCTTCACCTCGCCGCGGGTCGGCCCGGCATTGCACTATCTTCCGGATCGACCCACGTATGGGGAGTGCTTAACGCCTGCTTCACCTCCCCCGCGGGTCCGGCCGGTATTGCACCATCTTGGGGATCGGCCCAAGTATGGTTAGTTTATTGGTTACCACAACCACAAGAAAATTTGCTTGGACGCTAGACGTATACAACTTCGCTGTAAAAAAATTGAAACGCATGTGTTGAACGGAGAGCCTAACAACCACACATCGGAGGTTCTACAGGCGCCGCCACTAATATTACAACAGTGCAATGAAAACAACGCAACGCTAAATGTCTTCATTCCAGCGGCAGAAATGCACACCAGTATTTACGACCGCGCTATAGAACCACACAATATACAATCTTTGAAGAACACACGCTCCGTAGGCCAACATGTAAACACGATGCGGCTAGCAGCCGATGCGCCGTGCTGTCAACACTTTGCCTCGCTTAGCCGGTGTCCCTAAGCAGTGATTTCGCTCGATATCTAGCACAATATCCAAGATTCGCTGTACGAGGCCCTGCTACGGCGCAGGGGGCTCGCAGATGAGAGCCATGCTTCGAAGTGTTTAGTGCATAATCAGCTAAATTAAAAGAATAAATTTATGCGAGTTATCTCAGTTTACCATGCCGTTATAAAATGTGGAAAAATGTTATTAGACTTTCAAAATAGTTACCTCAACTTTCCGCTAGAAACTTGTGCATTAATAATTTGAAGTAAAAGGTTATTATTGTAGTTAGTTTAGTCAGTGAATAGATCAATAGTGTTTTACTTGCAAATGGTGGCTGCCAGAGCAACAAATTATTGTTTACTGACGTCATTCGAAACCATTTAGTAGGCTTTTTTTAATGTATTCGATGTACAGAGAAAAAATAGATTGTACACCGCTACACGTAAGGAGCAAGAAAAAATAACTACGCACGAGTGGTTTTAGCAGCCTGATTGCCGCATCACGACGAATTAGCAGGACTACAGGAACAGACAAAAGATAACCAGGTGTTCAGACAGTATCGTGGCTTGAGCTCCTAATGGGAAGCGCGTGCAGCAAAAGATCTCCAGGCAATGCGGAAGTGTCGTCGCCAATCAAGCGGGTGTGCGCGGATGCCGAGTAACAACAGCGTCATCAAGGGGACAATTTCCCTCCCTGCGGAAAGCTGTAAGAGTTGCGCAGCAGAACAACAAGCAATTTTTATTGCGATCGCGTTCGGTGACTCCGCCTGCTTCGCTCTGTGTGCTACCGCTAATTAAGGGCATTACCTTGTTTGCTTCCGCGTCTAATTAGCGCTCTCTTCTACCAAGATCAGCGTTCCTTAAGCTGACGCCACCGGCGGCTCAAATGCGATGTAAAAAGAAAGAGCAGATGAGCGACGAACCATTTCTGTATTCAGCTGGGTGCTATGATAAGCGTATTCACCGACATTTTCTTTATTGTTGTTTGTGTACAGACTGCATCACTCAGAACAAAAAAAAATGTAACAACCACCAAGCTCCAGGCGATGACGACCAGGTGAGCTCTACGATTGCAATTACCTATTTTGGTGGCTTCCACCGTAATCAACGCCCGTCAACCCCTTGAGCCGCTACCGGTGACGCCTAGCTTCCCTTATAGGACCTTCTCAAGACACTCGACAACTGTTTCTGTGTCTTTGCCTGGTTGCCTGCATTTTCCCAATTCCAGGAGATCTTAGATTATATTCTTATTTGGGGGCATGCTTTATTACAATATAGACATGTATGGTATATTGGAAGTGAACGGGGAAATGTTACAATGAAAGGCAGCGAGATAACAATTGCGACGTAAATAAGAATGCGGGCAGGGTTTTGGCTGAAAATTGTGATCATTGGAAATGCCGTTCAAATCTTAATCACACCACGTTTCTGGTACGTTCTAGGGATAGACTAAAAAGCGAGATAGTGGAAGCGTTTTACTTTGCGAGGGCCGAGAGCACGTGCATTAGCTTCCCGTCAGTGGCGCTTCCCGACAAAGGTATTGCCTTCCTGATGCAATAGGTAGTTCATGACGTCACGGTGGTGCAATTCTTTTGTCACGTATATAAACCTTGTTTCTTCAAATAAAGATTCTCTTGGAAGTTAGCGCCCGTCCGTTGTGCCTGTCTTGTTTTCGTCCTCATCTCTTTTGCTCTGTTCTTCAAGTTTATTAGAGTTCCCTGTTACAGCCAGGACTTACAGCCTGTAAGTATGCTGAAGTGTGGAGCTGCGTGTTTCAGTGGATTTTAGAACTTTCTTGTGATACCTTTTAGCTGGCTTAGTAGTAAGTGTAGGTAACGGGTTTGTTATCACTATCATGCTTGTTCCTTTTGGCTGTTTAAGCAACGCCAATGCAAGAGTGCCACGTGAGAGACAAACAAGGCAAACGGCGCGGTCAAACTTCACATGCACTCGGGTGGGCACGTTACACGTGGCAACCAGGAAGCGGAAAGAAACAATACAGTAGATAAAACTACAGTTTGCTAACACACTTACATGATTCTTCATTCACATATAGTAGGAGAACTTATATAGCCCACTTGACTTCAAGAAGCCAATTAGCACTTTGTTTTCCTTCTGTCCCAATACAAGATTTCTCCGACCAGGATCCCACTATATTTGCTTCCTAGGACGGTCAGTCACATAAGCGGCTGAGCAACACGGCACAGATCATATCGTTGAGAGTCAAAGAGCCAGAAAATGTGCTCTATAGTTTCATCATATTCGGCACCACTGGCAAGCGACTCTGTTGTACCTTCCAGTGAGAAGTGAACAAACGTTCCTCAATGCGACGCTCAACTACAGGTAGTGCCCTAAGAGTTTGCTGCCATAGATGTTAAGGGCTTTCAATTGGGTTGGCCTTGTCCGTTCCGTCCATGTCGTTAAGCTGGCGATGACAGACGCTGTCGTCGATGACACAGAATGATCTCTTTTTGTTGTTGGGACATGATCACATCCCTCCTCGCTATTTTCACATCGTGAAGAAAAAGAAAACTCTTCCACGACTTGCTCCACCAAGATTTGCACGAAAGGCAATATAGCAATGTACCTTTGGGAGTGGAGCTTTCTAATTACTGAGCCACTGCGGAGCAACGGTGGTGGGCATGTACTCCAAGGAATCTCGCTCACTCCGACTCGGAGCTGATTTCGGAGGTCAGAATGCCTAATGCTAGAAACAACGCAGGCTACATTATTTGCCTGGTTCTTATGACCGTACGGTGATGTGCATGTGTGGGAGTCTTCGTTGTCATGCTAGTGAATGCCACGCCGGTGGCACAAAGGAGTTGTACATGAAAGGGGTAATAGCTTGTCTCAAGCATGACACATACCAAGAATAGAAGATGCGCAAAGAATAACATTGCTGATGGAAAACAACGTCAACAGCATTGACAGCGCTCATGCAAAATCAGCGTCGTAGCAGTAGTGTCTGGTAATTTAGACAGAACCTTAAAGGATCTACAGCCGCCATGTTCTATATCTATCATCACAGCAGACGTAGGGGGAACACGAAATCGTTCAAGTGTCGCATTATAGCACTATCTCATTTCGCCTGTGACGTCACTTGTAGTAGGAGGTTTGGCGTCAGAGTTGATTAATCCCCAGGCGGTACTTACAAAACGGCTCATAGAGCTTGAAAAGCAAAAGCCTTTAACTGAAAACAACCCTAAATATAGGTTTATGCAAAAACTGTATTTCACAAATTGTGCAAGGAGAATGCAGATTCTAAAGTCATCACACATGCCACTCTGCAGTCACGTCGGCCAGACGTGTGCATGGACCTTGTGTTGCTGAATGGTGAAAAAAAGCAACAGTTTTACAATATATTTTTTTTGTTGCAACGGCGTGCCTTCCGACATAAAAGTTGTGGAATGTTGTTACACTTACAAAAATGCCACCTGACCTTGATAACACGCATAAGAAACAAAAATGAGCATGAGGCACCAACATAATCTGGAACATATAAATTCAAGGAGGGAACTGAAGAACCACTTTGAAAATAAAGAATAATACACCTTTTGAGAGACATCTGCAAATGAAAGGTCTTAGCCTATACATTTTGACTAACTAAATCTAGCCTAGACATACAAAGGGAGTCTGGGACTGCGAAAGTCTATCTGTATGTAGTTCGAATTTCACAGCGTAATCGGAAATACCCATTCGTAAATAAAGAATATGAATGCGACTTTCATGAGGCATGTGCGAATAAAATGTATCAGCTTATATATTTCATCTAAATAAATCTGTCCCACTCAGACAAAGGGAGTCTGACATTGTGAAAGTCTATGAATGCAGTTCGAATTTCACAGCATGTAACAAGGAAAGTCGCATATATAGCAATTAAATCAAAGTCAGTACTATTGTATCTAATGATAATTCATCTTTTCGGAATGTAACACAGTTATATTTATCTTTTAATCGTCATAACAAATACTTATTTTGTTTCCAAATTCTTGCTTCTATTAACACATTCTTAAGCGACCGATCCCCTCGCCCTCTCTCATCTTTCCCTCAAAATATATAGCCCTAAAAGCACTGGTGTCTTGTTTGGTTCCCCACAGTTCCCCACGCCATTATTTGAGGAAAAGATAGGGTAGTGAAAATAAATAGTCCGTCCACTGAGCGAGAAACTTCCTTTAATAGAAAAAGAGTTTCGAGGAGAAGGAATCACTGATGTCCCTGCATTTTATTTTGAAGGCAGGAGAATGTCAGGCTACTAGGCGTAGTATTAGACCCTCATATCTCTTGATTGATGCAAATTGCTTGTTTCAAAACGCTCTCAAATCAAATCAGCTTACTTGGCTTAAATACTTTTGTAACGCCATGCGGGCGTGGCTACTACTGAAAACAAGTTTTAATTTCATCACATTTATTTTTACCTTTGCTTACGATTCTGATTGTTCAGATGGAGGAACGGCTCATTTCTATTATGCTTTCCTGGCTTAATTGTCTCGCGACTATGTGGAGTTGTAAGTTAAAAAGAAAAATACGCATCTGATGAACTGTCGGAATAAAATTTACCGCAGGTTTCATGGTTGTTATTTCACAAAACGCTAACATTTGTTTCGCGAGAATCTGCAAGTATACAGCACATAACCAAGTGCGACATATTTTCACCAGGAGACGTCATGTTTGACGTAAAGTTGAGATTTATTGATGCGTTTGATTGTGTTCTTCATAACGAAAATTGCGCAGAATCCGTCGATGATTGCTATGTAAGCAAATAGCAAAGTACTTTGATAAAATGATTAGTTTTTCTGATGGACTGATACCCTTGTCGATGTGTACATTGGCGGTGAAGGCATTGCTGTAGTATTTGTTGTTTTATTAGCTAATTTCGCCTAGAACAGAACCGCTAGCAAGTACGACTGCAGCGTTACTGGAGCCCTGTCTATAGCCGCCACAGCGGTTGAGGCTGGCGGCAAAGAGGAGGGCACTTCGTTGCGACAGCTGCCCAGCAGCGTTTAGCACTTAAGACGCCCAAGTGCATTCGCGCTATGTCCGCCATTGGCCTCCAAGCAGAACGGTGCTAGAGAACTGTATGTTCAATGAGCCGCTGCAAACATGGCATCTAGAAACTGAGAGTCTGAGAACTACGTTCGCATTGAAGGTTATTTAATTTGACCAATGCATAGTTATTGGTGACCAACATGCCCAGCAGGTTCCTTGCGCGAGGACACTGCCCTTTATCTGCGCAGTCATTCCGACTGCAAACTGTCAACGACCTACGACCAAGGATAAACCAGTAAAGAGGCAACAAATTTATTCATTTAAAAAACAAGAGCGTGTGTTCAATATACTTTATAACCCAACTGAATAGATGCCTAAGAAAGACGAGACTGTCACGAGTAGCAGAATACAAACTCTCTGTACTTGTGCTTCCCAGAAACTTGTAGTAGGAATTTCTAAACTAGCCGACCATATGGTACAAACTTCCAATTACACACGTGGGCACATGAAGGCTATGCTTGGTGTGTGCGGAACGAGAAGCCATTGACGATTTTTTCTTCGTTCTCCGCTGGCGTCACGGAATTAGTGCTTGGCAAAACACAATTAGAGCCTTGGTAAGTGTCCATCTGAAAAGAAGTAAACGTTATATATTGGCTGAAAACATCTATATATGTCACTCAAATGACAGGCCAATTATTGTTAACATGCCTGGACATAATGAAATTTGCATGAGCTTAGCAAGAGGAAAGTAGGGGTCCGCATATTGCACTCGGATTACACCTCGTCAATGACATGCTGCTCCGTGGTGGTTCAGTACATTTCTTCGGCATCACACTTACTCAAGTTTGCTAGTTGAAGTGGCATTGCTGTCGTGGCATGGCCCCTGGCACAGGTTGTGCTATTTATATGGGCAAAAGACGATGTGACGTTTATGCTTTTTTTGGTCTACAACCTGCTCTTTACTGTAAGCCTCTACTCCGGAGAGATAGAAATGCGAAGTGTCAGAGTTGCGGCATATAAATAGAAACAACATGCAGAGACCACGTGGCGCCCATCATGCACATCAGTAGTGCGCAAATAAAAAGAGCAAGCGACTACACTACACAACGTTCCAGATAGAAAGAAAAGTACGGACGATGAATCAGAAGTCCTTCCAACCATCAGAAGGCGGGCATAGCTTATATACCGCAGATATGTTCTTCGTGAGGACACATGCTCTGCAGGTGGCTGAAAAGCACCAAAAGGAGTTACCGAAACGCTGGGATTATTTGTGCAACTTATTAACAGCTGCTACGCCATCTAAGGTTGCGTGAGCGAGTGCTTAAGAAGCGTTCGCAAAAATTAAGCAAGAAAGAGTACAAGGGTGTTCTAATGGTGTCCCTTGTTAGTGCGTACGGTTTTAAGGTTGGTTTCTCGGCGACTACTAGCTTCTCCTACCCATGCGTGGCGTCAAGCAAGAACGTTTCGCCGGAATGGTACGAAATCCACCGAATACTGTCGAAAAGTTTCTTCACGAGGTCACAAGCATCGAGAAAACTTTGGAAATGTGGAAACGGCAATTTAACCGTCGCGGAAGCCCAGCAAACTACGCCGAAGTTCAATCATTGGCCACGGACGCCCTACCCGAGACCATTAGAGCGGTCGTGCGAGAGTAACTTCAGAGGATGTTCCCAAGACCCCAGCCTGAGGTCGCGTCGATCGCGGAAGTCGTGAGAGAAGAAATCCATCGGTCGCTAGAATTTCCCGAAGCCCAGCCGAAATCGCCACAGGCCCAGCCTGAAGCGGTGACCATGCCGCCATTGCCCGCCGTCAAAGTAACACTCTGCGCCCGTGCCAGAGCGCTGAAACAACGGGGTTCCACCGTCTGCCGCCACCAAGGCCGCCAACTCGCCCACCCGTCGTCCAGTGGAGGTCATTCAAGCCATTCTGCAATGCAGTCAGTCAAGGCACTGGAGGACAACTGCCTACCACCAACAGACGAATAGTCTTACGGAGCGCTTGAATAAGACTCTCGCCGACATGCTAGTAATCTGCGTCGACGTCGATCATAAGACCTGGGATGCCATCCTGCCATACGTTACCATCGCTTACAACACGCCGGTGCAAGAAACAACACATATCACCCCCTTTCAAGCTGGTTTACAGCAGGAACCCAACGACGACTCTCGACGCCATGGTGCTGCACGTCACCGACGAAGAGAATCTTGACGTCGCCACTGATATCCAGCTCGTCGAAGAAGCCCGACAGCTCGCCCGCCTATACGGATCAAGAACCAGCAGCGTATCGATAGCCGACACTACAGCCTCCCACGACGCTACATCCAGTGCCAGCCCGGCGACCGTTTTTGGCTTTGGACCTTGATACCCCGATGAGGACTCAGTGAGAAAATTTTGGGACGCTATTTCGGACCCTACAAGATCATCCGACGTATTGGCGAACTGGACTACGAGGTCACGCCAGACGGCATTTCGCATTAACAGCGGCGCCGCGCACGATCTGAAGTGGTCCACGTTCAAGCCCTTTTATTCACGCTTACGAACTTCCTCGTTTTGTTTTTTCTTTGCTACGGGTGCTTTTGTTTGTTACTTTCGTTTGTTTGCAGCATCGGGTTGATGCTTTCTTTAAGAGGGAGATATTGACTGGTGTACTTGTTCATTTTTATGGGACTACCATGTTTTACCGCCTAACAAATGTTATCGCACAGCGCAGGACGCGCCTGCATGTATCGGAAGTTTCTGGAATGTTATCGATGGTTCCATCCGCTGTCTATCACCGAACCTTGTGTAATCAGATTGAATGTATGCGTGACACGAATAGCTTAGAACTTTATGGAAGATGCGCGGGTCCCAGCGATTGCTCTGCAACGTTAGACGACTGACGTACAAAATACAACGCGCATGACCCGCTGATCAAATTGTCGACGATCACTGAGTGTGTTCGGCGCTATCTTTCTTCTTTGAGTGTAGCCTGCTTTTCAGGGCGCAATTCCTCCCAAGAAAACGCTAGTTTCGTTAATCACAGTTTTGCTGCCTTCTTCACCGTCACTACTACGTGACAATACTGATCTGCCAAGTGTGTGGATCCTCGCAGGGAAAAGCTACTGAAAAACTCGGAACAGACGCTATCATAACTCGTCATGACGCGGAATTGCATCTGAAGGCCTACGTTTAACAAAACTCTGAAAGCGCAGTTATTTATTTATTTATTTTGTTATTTATTTATACATACTGCAGCCCAATTGCGCTTTCACATGAGTCGGTTTGTAAAATGAATATAACAACAAAGCACGTTTCTGCACAACTTCAACACCGCAGGAATCGTGATAACTTGAAAACAGAAGATGCAATAAGTAAGAACAAACACAGCACAAATCAAGTTAACTTATGCAAAAAACTCCTCTAAAGGCAGTGACCTAATTTCAGCTTGCAGTAATTCGCGTTTTTCAATTGTACGAGGAAAGAAACTATACTGAAATAGGTTTGTGCACCGTTGAACTGGTGTAATGTTAGGTTTGTGGCTATTCCTACTAGGTTTCAATTTGTCACGAGACAGGCAGTTGTTTTTTAATGACTAGCGTGGTGTGATAATGAGATTTTGCAACAGTTTAGGGCATTCACTATCACGCCGCTCGTACAGAGGTTGTAGACCTATTCCAACAAGGTTGCATGATGGAAAAAGTTCCAGTCTATAGGCTGTATATGAAACGGTTTGCTTTATTCTGATTCGAGGGTGTTAACGTAAAATAGTTTATAAGGGTTCCAGATGGGGTAACCGTATTCGAGAATGGGTCCTATGAGCGATTTATATCACAGTAATTTTCGTTTCACGTGGAGCTTCCCGCAATATACAATTTAGATAGCCTATATTTTTTAGTGCTTCATTGCATGTGTATTCAATATGATTTGACCATAACATGTTAGCGGTGAAGATGAGGCAAAGGTACTTGTACTCAGACACCCGTTAAAGGGAAGAGCATTTCACCGAATAGGTAAAGGAAGAAACAGAAGTGCCCTTACTAAAAGATAAAATGACTGTTTTTAAAAAGTTTATATCCATTTGCCATTTATCGCACCACCTGCAACATTGCGTAAAAGAAGCGTTAACTGAAGCGTGGTCAATGTTAATGTTAAATATACAGCACAGAGTCGTCATCATAAAGGCGGATTTTTGTGGACAAATTGTACGGCAAATCCGAATGGCGAGACTAGAAATGAAATATACCTCATACTCTGCGCTAACCCTGGCATCAAACAAGGTACATTATTTATAACAACTGTAATTGTGGAGGGTGAGCTGGGTAAGATTGAAGACTAAATTTTTCTTTCTTTCGTTTTCATTAGACCTTGTAATTTAACTTTGAAGTACAAGTCTCTGCTGGATTAATTGTTAGGCGAAGTGCCACCTTGGTTACCTTAAATTCGGCTATTTTGAGGGGTCAATGCTTCGTTTTATACGACTTAACCTAATAATCCGACGCGACAGGTGAAGTATCTCACGCGAAATAAACGGAAGATTAGGATTTTTTTTTTTCAGAGGGAAGAAGTGCTTGATACAGCTTGCCACAATCTGTTAAAGAGAAGCCACCATGAAATTAGCATCATTGGATTCACTTAGACTATTGAAATCAGAATCACATAAAAAAAGAATCACATAAAACATCAATAATACAAGCTTCGTCGGCATGTGAAAAATCAGGGAAACTAGAATAAACAAAAGGATTGTTACGAACTGGAACGGAAATAGATACGACATGGTCCTTGTGGTCTAAAATACCATCTGTAACTGTTATTAAGAGGAAGCTTTAGCTCGGGCCCAACTCCGACGCGGCCTCTTCAAATACATGTAAAACGCAAAAACGTTTTTATGAAATAACCCCTGGACCGATCTTGATGAAATTTGTCGCATTTGAAAGATAAAGTTAAATTCTAGTGACTGTTGGAAGCGGAATTTCGATTTAAGGCTCAAATTTTCTTAAAACGATTTTCAAATATTTGACCGTTTGAAAAAAATAGAAGCATGAAGTTTATAAATTCATAGCTCTGCATCAAGAACCGATATCGCGGTTCTGTCAACGGCATCCATTAGATCATTCAAAGCGGACAAATTCAATAGGTCATTTTACATCTTACGTGAATTTGTTACGTTGCTTACAACGGTTTTGCAAAAGTTGTATTTCTCAATTATTGAATTTTTTATATTCATGTGTAACATATCAATTTTGTCCGCTTTAGATGTACTATTAGATGCAATTCACAGAATTGTATTATCATTCTTAGTGGTTAAGTTACAGAGTTGTAAACTTGAAAGTTTCGTTTTTTGAAAATTTTCGATTTTTGCCAATTTTTAACAAAACATTGACAATCTAACTCAAAAATTCGAAACCAACAGTCACTAGATTTTAAGTTTGTCTTTTAAATGCAACAAACCTCGTCAAATTTGGTGCAGTGGTTGCCGAGAAATACGAATTCTCCTTTTACATGTATTTAGATAGGAGCACTTGAGCTAAAGCTTCCTCTTAAGTGCGATTTCAAACTATTATCTAAAAGGCGGGGACTAACAAAAACTAAGTCTAATAATGCAGCGCCTCTTGTGTTCGATTCAACAAGGTGTTTTGAACCAAGATTTAATGAAAAATGTAACAGCGCTTTGCTTAGTTCTACATCATAGCCGGTGAGCGATAAAGAAGGTCACAAAATAACTGGGTCGTTAAAATAACAAAGACAGATCAATATTGAAGAAGACAAGATACTCTCGCCCTTGAATGTCGTTAGAGCGAGCAGCTGAGCTATGTTCGACGACGGTGGGTGGTATATAACGCAAAATACTATCGATATGATTCCGAAGCTGACCTTACTCCAAACTGATTCGATATAAGGTGGCCTGGGGGCTACTGAAAATTTAAAATTGGACCGCAAAAATAATGGAACGCCACCTCCGCTTCCATGACGTCAATCAATTCTAACAACTATATAACCTGGAGATGTTTATTTCCTGTTTTATTTGTTCTCATGCAACGATGTTTCTGTTAGACCAGCAATATGTGGTGAATGGCCGGAAAAAAGTGAAAGAAAGTTTGGAAACTTGTTATTTAAGCTTCGAGCAGTAACCTTATGACGGGGTTATTGCGGTTGGTTACGGGGGCGTCAGGGCGTAATAGTGGATACGTTGTAAAGAACTGTTGTTGGAAAAGTAAGAACGTTAGTGAGGGCGTTTGTATCACCATCCCAATTGTCCCTCAATTTATTATTAATTTTATGCATAAAAAAATGTTGGAGACAACTGTAAACACAAACACAGTCTAATGCGTTGCCATGTTTCTCACCTCACAATCTTGGCTGAATTCAGGGCGTTGTACGGTTACGCTCGAATACATCGAGAAGTGGCGACACTTTGCCCTAAGAGCCTGGCAGTCAGTCATACGCCAAGCGTTAACAGATCCAACAGTCAAGGCCCCCAGGGGCGGCTAATGTATATGTTTTGCTTTAAAACTTTTATGTGAGTGGTCTATTACATGTGCCATCATACAGCATTAGCACTACCTCTGTTACATATTGCAGCTTTGGCATACTTCATAGCTGGTGGCTCTGTTTTTGCCATACGTAAGCTACAATAAAAACAATGCTAATAAACAACACCTTCGATGAAGGTGCTTTTAATATTATTGGGCGGAGATTGACTGCGTGTATATGCGGATATTAACGGTTAACCAGGCCACTTGCACAATATGTGGCGCAATGGCGTAAAGGGTACCTTTAAAATGGTTTGGACACCATCCTCAATCAGCGTGTACGGTCTGCTGCCGCCGCAAATATTAGAACGGCACAACGTTACCCTGAGGCATACATTGACGTTCGCTTTGTCTGTGTTCGCCTGAAGTATGCACTTACGGGTATACGCAACACAAGACCGCTAAAAATATTGATTGAAGTTGTTGAATATGAATTGTTTTGAATATACAGGCTAGCGTTCTTTTATATTTCCGGAAAGCTTGGCTGCTTTACGCAAGAGCCATGTCTATATTATTTGATATCGGGTGACTACCTGTCCTATAGAAACTGCACGTTTTAGTTATATTGCTTTCCTGCAGACACAATATTGTGTTTTTTTGGCTTCGGCAACTTCGTGGAATAAAGCCAGACGGGATATGTAGCAAATGTGATGAGTGTCGACGTTTCCAAGAAATAATGTGCTTCCGAATTCCGCGGTTCAAAAATATACTTCACCTCTAAGTACCGCAAAAGCCCGAGCTAGCCATTCATGATCAAAGCATGGTCGATGAAAGTGGCTTACAGTGGCCAGGTTTGAACAATAGAGCCGAAATGAGTTTTTCTGTATACTACGTAGTGAAACTGAATGAAATCTTCATATGGCAAATATTGAAGAGATGCGATTGCTATTAGCAAGGCAGCGAAACATGTGGAAGAGTCAGAAGGTGTCGACAGCCAATAACATGTTTCCAAGTAATTTTCTATTAGAAGACAGTCGTACTTGGCGGCGCCGTATTTTGCATGTCACTAACCCCTGTCACTATTCTAAGCTCACATCGTACGCAACGTCAGGCTCAGAATGTAAGCTTTTTGCACGGTGAAGAATAAAGTGAAGACAACAGAATATAGATTGACGCAACGGAGCATACTATCGCGTATACCCTGAAGGAACACGCGCTTACGACAAATAATGGGGCACAGTGGCTGCCCTAATTTTCACCCAGCAAATCCACTTTCCTCCGAAATTTTGCGCTACGAAGACTCAGAATAGCCTTGAAGGGAACGACCGACGTATTACCGCTTGTCTTTCGGGGGAGTAATTTGCGCGTGGTACCGCTTCCTGTGTAAAGTAGCAGCTGAGCGGCTAGATGGGCGCATTACGTCCACGCCTCGGGGAGTGCCCTCAGGGAGTTACTTCGCATTCGCTTGAGAATGGGCTTTGTTCATATATATTGAAGGGATGCTAGCTCCTTTGCCACCCCTTCATCTTTCCGGCTCCCCTCAAGTCCTCGCCCCAAAGAGTGCAGGGGTTTATGAAGAGAACAGGAATTGATTGCTACGTAGCAATAAAAATGAGCGAATAAGCCGTAGTCAGAAAAGAAAAACACGCTTGTTTTGCGTGTTTTCTCAATCGATAAGCTCTTTCTGAAAAAAAAAGACTTGTTAACATTGATTGATGTGGACAGTGCTGCCGTCAATCTGGGCTTCAATATCATTGTTTACATGCTATAGCGGTGCTTGTGGCAACGTTAGTTTCATTATATCACTATGAATATTTGTGTTAAGAAATATGGACAAGGATATTGTAATGATTATCTTCCAATTTTCTTCCTTTTTGAGCTTCGTCCATGGACCGAATGCTGCTCCACCCAGGTTATGATTTGCAGGGTCAGCTTTTCGTGAGTACTTCATGGCAGGCCAGCAACATAAGTCAGCGAAAGAAATTCACACGTTATATCAGCCATGCAGAAATGACAACACCCTTTTAAACGGCTCATTCATGTGTGCTGGGTAAGTTTGGAAGACCAGCTTCTTTCATTTAAAAGTTGGGGCGTTTCATAGATAGATGGGCATTTCTTGGGATTTCCTAGATTTCCTTGCCAAAAATAATGGCTAGTTAATTTAAGGTACTTTTTCTCTGCGCGTTAACCACATAGAGTAAACAGACTCGCGTCACAACGAGGCCTAAAACAGGGTTGCGCCACGAATGAGGTGGCGCCAATTTTTGCCTCTAGAGTGCACGAATTTACGGGGTTGTCTAAGTGAGCGTGCTTTTAACTTGGAAAAAATGCTACTGGAAGGATGGGATGAAGCATACGTCTACTTAGAGATGGCCTTTATTGGTGGAGCCAACACGTGTAGAACAGAGAAATGAAACCTAAACTCTTCTTTGTCGTCTACATGGCCACCATCAGCGTCCTTTTCTTGAAGCAGTATAGAGTGGGACAGTGGCGTAGCCAGAAATTTGGTTCGGTGGGGGGGTGGGGGGGGGGGCTCACAATGCAGCTCGGCCGCCTCCTAAGAGGAAACGCAACATTAGGTCTGATGCTGCTATCTAAGTACATGTAGAAGAATTCATTTTTCTCGGCAACCACTTCACGAAATGTGATGAGGTTTGTTGCATTTAAAAGGCAAACTTAAATTCTAGTGATTGTTTTGAGTTTTCGATTTAAGTCGTCAATATTTTATTGAATAGTGGCGAAAATAAAAAAAAAATTCAGAAAACGAAACAGTGAAGTTTACAACTCTATAAATCAGCGATGAAAATTGGTATCACAATTCTGTGAATTGCACATAATAGTACATCTACAGCTGACAAAATTGATTTTACACATGTATCTCAGGAAATTAGGTATTATGGAAATAGGGCTTATGCAGAACCTTTCCACATAACATAACCATTTCACATAAGATACAAATAGACATCGAATTTGTCCCCTTTAAATGGTGTAATGGATGCGGTTTACAGAACCGGGATATCTGTTCTTGATGCATAGCTATTAATTTGTAAACTTCGCGTTTCTATTTTTTTCGGAGTTTCGAATTTTTCAAGATGTCTTAAACAAATTTCGGGCCCTAAATCGAAATTCCGCTTCCAACAGACACTAGAATTTAACGTAGCCTCTCAAATGCAACAAATTTCATAAAAAGCGATTCAGGAGTTATCTCAGAAAAGCGTTTCTGCGTTTTACATGTATCTGGATAGGCCGCGTCGGAGTTGGGCCCGAGCTAAAGCTTCCTAGTGATCTAGGAACAGATTGCCTAGTGATCAAATACACGAATAATAACTGCATTGCCATTGCCAAAGTTGCTGCAAACGAATTCTGGAACGCTACGCACTGTCAATACAAGTAAAATATGTATTTTTGCATAAAATATTATACTCGTATGTGGCAAAAATTGTGCCCAGCATAACTGATGCCAAAGCTTCCATGATTTTTGTCTATTTAGTAACTAAAGAGCATATCACACGAACTTTAGAACTACATCAGTTCGGAACCAGCAAAGCAGTGCATGCCGCTCATATTAAAATTGTAAAGGCCATGAAATGAACAAGTTTAGGACAAATATGTTAATGAAACTTTCTCATTCAAGATCCTTGTTTACATTCTTGTATATATGCAACGGCCAGTGAAAAATTTCAATGACGCTGTCATTTGTTCCAATGTATTACGCAGGAGCAGCTGTCACCAGTCGTGTATCGTGAGTATCGCGAGGTTACGTTTCTTTGAAATTATAGTCGCAACAGAGAGCACGTATAAATTAATAATAATAATAATTGGGGTTTTACGTGCCAAAACCAGCACGTATAAATTGCAGAAGTTCTGCATAATATACGAGGGTGCGTCAAATGAAAGAGAGCTAATGGGAGTATATGACAAACGGGGTACTTTATTTAAAAGTAGTCGCCATGAACCTTTAAACATTTGTCCCATTGACTAACGAGTCGCGCGATTCCGTCTCAGAAAATTCCTTGGGTTGTTGCTTTAAAAAGTCTCCAACGGAGTCTTTTACGTCATCGTGCGGCACGAATCTGGTTCGCTTAAGCTGTTCTTTCAGGTGCCCCAAAATGTGGAAGTCACAAGGCGATAGGTCTGAAGTGTAGGGCGGATGTTGCAGCGTTTCCCACTTGAACTTTGCCAGTTTTGTATTAACCACATCCGCGACGTGGGGACGGCACTGTCGTGGAACAAGATGACCCCATTCGACAGTTTCTCACGTAGTTTGTTCTTGATTGTGACACGCAGCTGATCTGGCGTTTTACAATAACGAAACAAATTGAGAGTCTCTCAAGATTTAGCAAATTCTATCAGTAATTGCCCCTGACAATCGAAAAATAAAAGTGAAGAACACCTTTCCGGCCAAACTGACGGCCTTTGCTTTCTTTGGGGGTGATGAATTCGAATGTTTCCATTGTAAGCTTTGCCGTCGTGTTTCAGGCTCGTAGTAGTGACATGATTGTTCGTCTCCGATGACAATTGCAGACAAAAAAAATCGTCACCCTTATTGTGATACCGGATCAGATGAGTAAAGGCGACGCCGAATTTCTCCGTATTCTGGCAGTGGTTCACAATCTTTGGCATCACTTACGCGTACAAGAGCCGATAACCGAGATGTTCATGAATTATGGCGTGAACGGTGACGGTGAACCGAACCGTGACTGATGTTCCCAGGCTCTGGCAGTTCATCGATGCTTATCCTCCGTTCTTGTGTCATCAGCTCATCAACCTTTGCAATCTTGTTAGGGGTGATTGCACGATGGCTTTGGTCCGGTTTGGGATGGCCTTTACAACTTTCACGTCCTTCTTTGAACCGCTTATTCTAAAGCTTCACAGTGGCCAATGGAATGAAATGTTCAAAGTACACGGCAGCCATACGGTGATTAATTTCTCTTTGGGAAGCTCCTTCAGCAGTCAAAATCTCACGGCATCACGCTGCTCAACTTCTGGAGCGTCCATTACGTCACGCAACCATGTTCAACCCAGTGTATGAGCTCAATAAAGAGCATTTATCCTAACACCTGCCTGCCACTTTTGTAAATGAGAGATGCCTGTGTGCTACGCGCAGGCCTTGCAGATAATGAAGAGAACCATAATTGCGCAGGGTGGGTAGGCTCAATTTCATTTGACTCGCCCTCGTACATTAGAAATGCGAAGATACAATTGAATATAGAAATGCGTAGATACAGCTTGATAAAGGGCAAAGAAGTGCCACTGGAAACAATGTTCACTGCACGTATGCACAAAACATCACCACATGATATCTAAATATACGTATAAGTCTCCAATAAATCTACGTATCTAAGAAAAAGTCACGGTATATAATGGGTCAAACAAGGGGAATAAATATGTTACGCAATCACAGATTCACAGAATCCTAGATCCCTCCCCCATTCCATCCACACCCCCCCGATGTATCGCGCGCGACGAAAGGCGGCGCTCTTGCGCCTCACTTTTCTCCCTTGCGCACACAAGACTGAGCCACCATCGTCAGCCCACCCACACATCCCCCGCCTACGCTTTCACTCGCACATACAGCATGGGGCGCGCGGTAACGATGTTATCACCATTGGCCTTTATGCGGAACATGAGAGTGACGGCGACGGCAGGAATGCGCCTAGAGTGTCCATATAATTGCTATCGCCATAATATAAGACTATCCGGCAGCTGAAGCGCCCCATGGCTCATTACTTTCCGCAAAAGAAGCAACAAGATAGAACTTTCAACATGCGACAATTCGCTGCGCCGCAACAACGTTTTTTTTTTTCTTTTGTGGGGCAGGGGCACCGTAAGGAAAAAAAAAACAAAGAAAAGTATGTTGGTCACAATCGAATGCCTACTTTGGGCAACTAATGTGGCTATTAAAGGAATATCGAAGAAAACACGAGACGCTTGTTCCACCAAGAACCATGCGCATACTGCTTGGTATCCTACACCGGCGAGACAAGACTTTCTGGAGAGGTTGCGCTCAAGCAAACGCGGTGCAATCCGTCGAGTCCCCACAGTGATGGCGGTGAGCGACCATTATTTATTTTTCTCGTCTGCTAGCTAGAAAGTGTCCAAAACTCTGCCAGGCGAAAATGCACTCGGCCAGAGAAAACCGAACGCCCACTGAAGTGCGGCGCGCGGTGCTCGGGGCAACACGAGAAAAACGGATGCGCATCCCCTACCCGCTGGCTCTGGCAACCCGCGCGTAGGGGAGCGAGAACAAATAAATTGAACAGCCTTAATGTGTCCTCGCGATTAAAAGTCACAGAAGAACAAATGAATAAGGACTTAGTTACCTTGGCTGGCTTTAGTGTCTTCATTGGATGCTTTGGCGCAGGCGAAAAAAAAAGTTGATATTTTTTATGTAACATGACAGCACGAATGAACCACCACAATGCTGCGTCTCGTCGGGCCTGGCTGCGGGCTTTGTCAACTTGTCTTATAGTGTGTTGATTTGGCTTGTCTCCTTGTATGGCCCGATGTACGATTTTGGAAAAGCTAATGAACGTTAGGCGTCAAATATTTATGGGAACATTAAACTTACAAATTTCTGCAATTGAAAATCTGAAGCGCACATTTGGACATGTCAATGCACCTTTCACATCAACAGTTTATGAGAACTTTATACCTATAAAGTTTCGGAATTGGCATCCACGCGATCCGTAGATTCCATGATAGAGTGTAGATTCCACGGCCTCCGCGAGATGCTGCGGCGAGCCCATTCGCCATCAAAGCCTCCTTGAAACTTTGTGCTCGAATGGGGCTGCTTGCGTTATCTGACTCCCGGTGCAAGGGCACTGCCGCGAAATCCCGCCCGAGTTCGCAATTTTTTAGGTGAAATGGCTTTTCCAGCTTGAAAAAGTCGTTCTAGACAAAATCCGCAATGATTTCCGGCGCCGGGGGTTGCTTTGGTCGGCGGTGCATGAACAGCACGAAAAAATTTTGGGGGAGGGGGGGGCTGAAGCCCCATAAGCCCCCCCCCCTCTGGCTACGCCCCTGGAGTGGAACAATATGTCACAAGTGAACGAGTGGCATCGGCCTTGGCTGTGAACATAAGGTGGGGAGATTGCAGTGTAAGGGCGAATTATACCTTTTTCCGGTCCTTATCGAAAGTTCGTGCTCATTCGCATGCCCTTTGGCTACACGGGTTAATTTCTGCCCGCCTTTGCTATGAAGAACGAACATTTTTAAGCGCATTCGTGACTAGATGGCACGTTTGCTTATTGAGGTTTTTTCTTATAAAATCCAGAGAGATGATTGTGTCATTTACATCTCTATCAGACTGTATCACAAGGAAAACCGGTTTCTAGAATGTGCTAAGGTGACGATTTTTCAGGAATGGAGATATAAATATGCGTGCCGTTCTGAATAAAATCCACTCCCGAGTCGGCGCACATACTTTAGCTCTTATTTTCCATTATTGTATAGTATAGCGCCTGCTTAAGGATTTCCAGACGATGCTCTCAGTCTAACGTTGTATGTAACAAACGGTGTAGAACAGAACGAAATGAAATTCAGTGCGAAATCTATAGCGACCTTTGATTGGCAGTTCGGGACCTGCTGACCCTTGCTGAGAGCAGCTAATGCACCCATAGAGAAAGACATTCAATAAGAGCAGACACTCCCATGGATCCCAGTGGACGAATTAACTGTAGCACGCCAAGTAGACATGATTCGCTCCTTGCGGTTTCGGGTTTTGGCTCGGGCGTAACGCTAGCAGGCACGCGCTACGCCGGCTACTATACTCGGCATCTTTTTTTTTTGCTTCTCCTGCGGAACCGCGCGCCGTCTTAGTGCAAAATCGTTTATTTAATTAAGATTATTTTGAACTATCTTTACAAGCCTCCATCGAATCTGTACCGCATGTAATCTGATAAAGTAAACGCAAAACGCTTTGTAAATGAGGAAGTGTTTATTTCGCTCTATATGAGTGCTCGTTCGGGCATTCTGTGCGTTCATCGAACGTTGTGGCCCCAGGTAAGCAGTAGTAGTTCCCGCACGAAGCTGCACAGGGCGGGATCAGCTGAAGAAAGGTAATTACCGGCATGTGTCATTTTTGTATTTAGCCCTTATAGGAAAACTGGCTGTAAGGCGAAACGTGCGATAGTGGGGAACGGGTGACATTACAAAATAAAGGCAATGCGCTTTTACGTACGTGGCGTCGAAAATACCCGACTCATTCGAAGCCGTACTATAAATTATGAAAGAAAGATCTGATTCCTATTCCCCATGTCCACTGATTCCCATCTGATGCCCATTCCTGGGCATTATTTCCTGCACTTTAGTAGCACAAATGTACAGTACCAGCAGCTGCGCGTTTCCAAAACAACTTGGCTTCAGCCGACGCGATAGTACGCTGCATACACAGAGGTGGCCACAACACAGGCTCTCAACCAGATCATGCTAGGCGCTCGCAGAATGGCTTCTACTCGCACTCGAGAGAAATTCGTGGGTGCAAACACTGTTTTCACTCGTTCAGAAGACAGAATTCTTGAGTGCTTGGTTTTTTAGCTGCTCGGCGTTATGCTTTGCGCGTTCTGTCAGTGCAAGCAAGACACTCCAGTGTATAAACTCATCGAGTATTTTAACTACTGTCTCGAAGAGGGGGAGATATCCCAACAATGGAAAGCAGCCAGAGTGATCTTCATTCCAAAGTCGAATAAGCCAATTCACATTGATAACTTCCGTCAAATTTCTCTCACTTCATGCATAGGGAAGATCTTGGAGCACGTAATCCACCTACGCCTCTCCAAATACATCGAACATAATCACTTGTTCCCTTCGGAAATGACTGGCTTTCGCAAATCTCTTTCTTGTCAGGATATCATGCTAAGGCTCAAAGAAGACATTATCGAACCGAGCGACGCACGGGACACACAAGCTATGCTCGGCCTCGACCTCAACGGCGCCTTCAACAACGTGTCCCACTTGTGCATATTACGCGAACTTAGCAGTATAAACTGCGGGGAGCGAATCTACGGCTATATACGCAGCTTCCTCGCGAAGCGCACTACGAGGCTACAATTAGGCAGAGAACAATCTGGCGAAATAAGCTTAGGAGGCACTGGCACACCCCAAGGGGCAGTACTTTCCCCTCCTCTTGAATTTGGCTATGCGAGCTTTAGCTTTCACTCTCAAGAAGATTCCAGACCTCCGATTCACACTGTACGCGGATGATATTACGCTGTGGATGACCGGAGGTTCTGACGGGCACATCCAAGACACCCTCCAAGCAGCAATTGATCAGGTCGAACAAGTCGGCCACGAGTTGAATCTCAGGTGCTCCCCCACCAAATCACAGCTTCTCCTTCTGCACCCCACAAGACGCTTCAGGACTTCACCCCCGAATATAAAACTCACGATTGAAGGGCACCCTATACCCCAAGTAGACAGGATAAGGGGCCTAGGATTACACCTCCAATGCAACCGAGCAAATAAGCATACCTTGCAAGCACTACAAACAACGGTAGATAATAAGCTCCGCCTGATAGGGCGGATCTCTAACAAACACGGAGGGCTTCGAGAGAGGGAGCTAATTCAGCTAATCAAGGATTTTGTCTTAAACAAAATCACCTTCGCATTACCGTATCTCTCACTCTCTAAGCTGGAAGTTACTGTGAACTGCTTGATCCGCAAGATACACAAAGTCGCATTATGCTCCACCATTCGACGAGAGCAAGCGACATCAACTTCCTCCGAACATACAAAGCCAATATCACATCCAGCTCCTACCCAGAAACATGCAACCCGAATTTCACGTCAAACGCCGCAAACTTCCAGCCAAGGCGCTACAACGCAGCTGTGGACAGGCTGAAGGAGTGTGGATGCTGCAGCATACACCCCTAAACATCGTTATGCTATAGCGGTCGTAGCCAACCAAGGCAACACTGTTTGTACAGCATCAGTCAAGACCACCTCGGCGGATGACGCGGAAGAGGCCGCCATTGCGCTCGTATCGGGGCTACCCGACTGCGACGTCATCATCAGTGACTCTAAGACTGCTATCCAGAACTTTTGTAACGGCTACATTAACAACCTCGCGCACTCTCTACTTGTAGCTCACCCACCATAAAAAGACATTGCTCTCGTATGGACTTCAGTATATCAAGGACTCCGCGGCAACGAAATGGCTCATGCCGCTGCTCGAGAATTCACGGACCGAGTGGCCGCAAATATGGGCCTAACTCTAGAACCCAGTGACTCCCAACAACATACCAATAAAGACACACTCGTCACATTCCATGAAATTTGCACACATTACAGACACGAACGCCTAATGTGAACACCTCTCTCAGTGCCTAGAACGCGCCAGAGGGAAATACTCTGGCGACAAGTACAAACTCGCACTTGCCTAGAACACGCCAGGTATAAGCTCGCACTTTTCTTACCCCGCGCACATTGCACTTATACTGTCCCGCCACATACCCGACACCCAAGTGTCGCTTTGGCCTGACCCCATAGCAGATCTCTCCCATATCATGTGGCAATGCCCCATCAAAACTCCCTCACGCCCCCGCACGCTCAAACCATTCATTAGTAGCGAGGAGTTGTGGGAAACTGCCCTGCGCATCTCCGATCCCACCCTACAGGAGCGAGTCCTGAAGTGGGCTGAGTAGGTAGCGGAGGTCTACCAGGATTGGTAGACGGACTTTTAGCCACATAATGTGGTGACGGACGCCCGCTGGGACTGGAGTACTTAGACCTCCCACTCTCCCCGCGGCCCCTCCCCTTTCTTAAAATGGGAATAAAGTTCCTTCATTCATTCATTATCGCTCTTGGCAATCGCTCGTCGCGTTTTAGACAAGCGCGAGTACCAAAAGCAGGTATATGTTGCGGGGCCATAGAAAACATCACAAACTTGTCTCGATAAGATTGAGAACACGCCAAACTGCCAGCACGGCCGGCTTGCTTCTTTGCTGCGTCACAACCCAAGGCACAGCGAGCGTGCCTCAAAAGTATCCCAAAAAGTAACGAAATTATTTACAATATTTTTGGCAGTCAGCGAATGCGTCACGAAGTTGCCCCACTAAGGATCAGTGCACGCGAAACCAACTGCAGTACACGGCCGAGCTGCTTTTCGCTAATTCCGTCACAACGCAGGGTTTGACGAACCTGCCACAAAACTACCGATATACGTTATGATACAAAACATCACAAACATCTACCAGTACGAATCATTAACTCAAATTAGCTGTGCCAGAAGGGCTGAGCTGTTTTTTGCTAACTGCGTCACAAGCCTTGCTTCCGTGCCGTAAAAGCCAACATGGATTGAAATTCGTCGCAGACTGTCAAAAAAAAAAGCTTCTTACCTTGCCGCTGTCACACAGTAGAGTTGCGCCGTGTCGAAGTGCAGAAGAAACGCAAGAAGGAAGGCGAACAAACTCGCTACATCCAAAAAGAGACAGGTCGCCGAACAGGCGAACTTAACATGCACAGTCGTTCTCGCTCGCTTCGCTGGCCTGTCTATTGTATGACGCATGCATCTTTCGTGCCTGGCGTGCTGTTAGCTTGTTGCTAGGTAACGCAAGCAAAAATATTCGCAAACTATAAGTTCATTTACACACAAAGCGTTTTTACTTTTAGCGGGAAAGAAAAAAAAATAACGCGTTGTCTGTAAGTTTATTTCACATTCTTTTTTTGCGAGGCTCGCATCAAATCACGGATGGAATAACGGAGTAAGACTAGCCATGACGCGTTTCTTGTTGGCAGTTTTCGCCGAGTGCCCCCTGTTCTTGAATCATGCCACTGTGCACGATGCTTCAAGACTCAGAAAAGCGGCTCACTGTACATACCCGATTTAGTGTTTCTGCGCGATCGGTATGGGGATTTCTATTTTTCTGGTATATTCTCAACCGAGGAAGGCCTATTCTAGCTATCGTCGATTAACGCCGTCTCGCTTCAGCATACTTCACCTATACTTACAATGTCTTTCACTAACCACACACCTCCATCCTGCACAGCAACTTCATCGATTTTCAAGCCCACCAGTACCAATCCTGTTAGCCTAATTTGCAGTCGCACATGTGCTGGTTTGGTTGGAACTAAGACCTCCCATGGAATGGAAATCTAATTTTGTCCTTGCACGGGTAAGCTACGTTTCCAGATATGTAAATGCGCTGCTCCGCCTAAGAATTTCTACTTAAGTGTAATAAAACACAAACAATTTTTCAATGCCATCCATCGCAACGTTACGCTTTCTCAGCTTCAAGCATCTTATTTAGAGCCTCTTCCAACGGAACAACATTCTAGGGGCCTTTACAATATTACGGCAAGTATTGCTTCGAAAGCTACTTCATTGTGGTTTAGCCAACGAGACGAAAGAGGATTAACCGAGCGGCACGATTTTTTATTAGTCATATCATAAGAAGCCAACAAACACTGACGCCAAGGATAACATGGGGAAATTACTTGTTCTTAATCAATAAAATAAAGTAACGATAAATAAATGGAAATGAAAGTGGGTGAAAAAATAACTAATTTCCCCTATGTTGTCCTTGGTGTCAGTGTTTGTTGGCTTCTTATGGTATGACTGATAAAAAAAATCGGGGCCCTCGGTTAATCCCCTTCCTTCTAGTTTATTAAATGACGAGGGTCTCGAATCCGGCAACATTGATGCCTTCCGGTAGCATGTGTGGGTTTGTTGACCAGTCGCCTTCACCCGAAAAGATCACGTTCTCATGATGCCTGCGGCAGAAACGACGTTCCACGTCCGCCGCCAAGGTCTGTGAGTGGTGGCGCTGGCTAGCACTCCCAGGGTTATACTAGGAAACATAAATACCCAAGAAACTGGATGGGGAAACAGCGCCGCGGTAGCTCGATTTGTAAAGTATCGCACAGGAAATTCGAAGGTTGTGTGTTCTGGTTCCCACCTGCAGCTAGTTATTTTTTCATCCACCTTCGTTTCCAATAATTTATCGTTCATTTATGTCATTTATTAACAGCAACTTATTTCCCCTATGTTGTCCTTGGTGTCAGTGTTTGTTGGCTTCTTATGATATTCATTGTGGTTTGTCACTCAAACAGTTACGGCATAGGGTGATGTAGTACGCTAAGGAAAGGCAAACTTATATTCAACGCCCATTGTGCTTTTCAATATTCTGCTTAAACCAAGAAAAAGCCGTGATACGTATAATCAATTGTGAGAACAATGTTCATGAAAGGAAAGATTCACGTCTACCCAGGAAACTCACAAGGGTTTCTCAAGCTTCGCAGTTGAAGAGAATTCGTCCGGGTACGGGATTCGAACTTGGAACTAGCACCTTTCCGTGGCGGTCGGTCTACCATCTGCGCTAACCAGGCGGCTAGCAGATCGCAACGCTAGGGAAAATTGATCGACAACTAGGCGCATAAAGACAATGCGCTCGTAATAGAAAGGCAATTCAGAGCTCACGTTCTTGGGTGCAGAAGTTACTGTTTTAATACAGTCATCTCGTAACCCTACATGTTTAACATGTCTAAAAATTTTGGCCAATGCACCTTCGAAGGTTTTTAGCTTCAACACAATACGCAAATGAAACTAAATGGGCAACATTAAAATCATATATTTCAAAAGATTAATGGCGTTTCAACAAGTTTCAATGAGCAACGTCGAGAGGGCACTTCCTCGAATTGATATACGCATTTTCCGCACTTACCCTAACTGCATTTTTGCTTTGTAGCAGTGTTTTGACCAAGCCAAGACACTGCTACAACGACACATCAGATGACGACTAAGTATTATAAATGCGCATTTTATTATAAGGAAGTGCGCTCACGACGTTGCTAATAAAAAGCATTTAGGACTAGGTCGATCTTCTGAAATATAACGTTTAAAAGTGCCGCTTATTGAGTCATGCATTAATGAAGAGAAAATGCCCAAAACTCCTGGGTATCATATTTTACATGCCTACTCCAAAACTGGACGTGTAGCGTCATAAGCTTGATAACACATTTATAGATGCAAAAGCGTGCGATCTACAATAGCGAAAAGAAAGGGCATAGAAGTGCTGAACCACAAGCCATTTTTATTATGCAAAGCGCGCACGACACCAAAACACCAACACAAATTCCAAGTGTGCACGACATGAAGAAATGCATTTTTGTGCAGATAAATGTCGATAAAGAAATGTATGTAAAGCAAATGATGTGTTGTAGAAATCAATTTTTTTCAAACAGTGCCACTAACTGGGCTCTTACAGCTAACCAGTGTCTTTCTTGATATAATAGGCTGCTGCTATTTCACGTCTGAGTCAATGTTTGAGAGTACACAAAATGTATGTGTTGTGAAAGATAGCTTGATAACAACATTCACTACGATGATAGCGAAGTTTGACTTCTCATTTCTGTATTAAAGTTGCATATGCGCCTTAAAAAGAGTGTTAATACATCTTCTCGTTTGCCTACTATAAATTTTCTCGCATGTGAACTGCATCGATCATACATCATCAGTTCTGCATCTAACAAATGTCTACTATGCTTTGATTTCACAGCCATACTTCTTTCTTTGCTGCACTAACTCATCCCTCTATTGCACTGTATGGCACAGCCTTTCAGTCCTCATGTATAGGATAGCCAGATATTATTGAGGTCATGAATTGACCTTTTCGCACTCAACGAATCCAATGTTATATATTTGCATACTGAAGGAAAAATTTCAAGCCGCCTAAAATTCAAGAAGTTTTACCACTGTTAAGAACAGCAATCAGTTTTTCAACTAGACCTTAGATATTAAAGTAACGTTGTAGACCAAGAACACACTTTAAGGTCTATAAAAATGTGAAGCTAAATTGCAGTGGCTGAACGTACTTGAAAAAAAAATATCTCTGTTCCTCTTCGCTGCTTACGCTGGAATGGAAAATATTACTTTGAGAGTATGCCGCGCAATTTTACTCCGGGGGTTTTATGAGGATGTCTTTGTTCCTCCCAAAAGGAGCTAGTTCCAAGAACTCCATTCCGTACAACTAAAATCATCCACTGTAGAATATATTTCGTATCTATCTCAACTCATGCTTGAAAACAAAATGACAATAAAAATTTGTCTTAACAGGGGATATGAAAAGGGGTTTCTCTTAACATTCATTTTTTTTTGTCGTAACTAAGATTGGTCTTTTCTGTAACGAAACAGCACCCACGTGCATCCTTAGTACAGCAGGGAAGGAGCATACTAAGAGTTCACAATGGCGACAAGAAGCAAGAAATCTTAGAATCTTTCTGATGGCAACATCATCAACACAACTAAACTCAAAGAAAACAAATATAATATCAATGTCGGTCGTCGTGAAAAACTCCCTGTGCCATTCGCTTTAATACTGCGGCCGCCTCAAAATAAAACGCACACACGCGCACACACACAAATATTGCACATAAAAAAAGCCTGAATTAAATGTCTCCCGGATAGAGTTAAGCCTGTTTTGCCACAATAATAATTGTTTTGGGATGTTTACTTGTTTTTAATGGATAAAGATGTATAATTCCGATTTTGTGTTCGGAAGGATTGATGAGTTTTTCAGAAGATTTATCGGTACAATAGATGCTAAAGAGTTGCGCATGGCTGAAACAAATGAAATGCTCTTTGATCCTTCGAAAATGGCCTGCTTCGCATGGACAAAATAGTGGTAACCGCTTTCCGAAAAACTCTAAGGCGCCAATATGTCTGGGAATTCTTTTCTTGTGCTTTCAAGCGCAAATCTGTGTCACCAGCATTTGTTATAACTTTCAGTTACTGTTTGCATTGCATATTTCTTCGGCTTAAAGCCTCATACTTCCATACCCCTCATATGGGCACTAAAGATACTTTCCGAGTCCCCTTTTAGTCTGAGATAATATTGTGGCATTATAGATTAAATTTACAACTGGTACAAAGACTCTAATAGGCTGTAAGAATGAAGAAAATGCTGCGTTAGGTCTCATCCTTGACAAGTACAAAATTATTCAGCAAGGGAACCAGGCGCTATGGGGGTTCGGGAAGCCAACGAGCTTGCCAAGAGAGTGCAGGATCTCGGCTCGTGGCCGTAATTGAATCTAAGTATATTTGCCCTACGGTGATAATGTATAAAAAGAGTGTAAGCTGCGCGAACAGAGGCCGCTGTAGATAACGCCCATCCCTGGCATGCCTCGAATGACCTAAATAATGACCGTACGCTGCGCTTGGCTGCTTTCTGTCAGAGAACGCTGGCAGTTCTTTATGCTGCCCTGCTTTTCGAGATAAAGGCTATGAAAGTGCATGGCAATGTATAGAAGAGAAAGACACTATACTATTTTTAGTAGAATAACTGTGATGACTACACACACTCATAGATGTTTATTTTCATTACAATATTTGCGTATTATGGCCAGTGTCTCCTCAAAGGAGTACTGTTTTTGTCAGTTGTGCGAGTGCCTGGCCATGATGAGAGAGGCTGCCTACACACTCCTGAACTTGTAACGCGGTCACTGCGTCATATGCTCCTGTGCAATATGATGTGTGCCACGGTGCAAGGAAATAAGCTGATTTATTTACCCCTTATGCAGCTACTTATACCTACAATGCGAAATATTTCATAATATTTATGGTTCGCTCGGGCCACGCCGAGCAGTGCATAAAGGCGGGACAAAAGCGTATGTTCTACAATATATTCGGAACCAAGAATTAGGGCACAAAAAAAAAGACAGCGGATACATCAACTCAATGACAACAGCATGAGATTTGCAAAAAAGTTTTCCCCTCACACTTACGATCATAGTGAAAAACGCAACATAGCTGAGAAAAGAAAGATAAGCGTACCAAATAAATGTAAATACAACAGAAATACGAGATCATTTGAAACATCTGAATAAATTAGGCAGAAAGGTAATGCCCCGAATAAAACCAAGGGTAAGCATAAACACAGCTGCAGATGAATTTTAGGTGTTGAGGTAGTGGCTTAGTTTGCAGCACAATGTAGCAAGGAAGGCTTAACGCATGGATACTTCTTTCTAGCACTCTGTACGTTCTCTTACAGAATTATTTAATTTTCTCCGTGGTATTGGTAGATGAATTCGTAGAAATATTTCACGAAATGTTAATTTTTTGCATCAAGCCATTTGTGGAAAAGAAATTGGAATGGATTTCTCTCACTGACACTATGTGGCCCTTCAAGAAGTAGGACGCTGGGACAAAGAGAGTCCTCGAAAGTATATTATAGATGTGAAACTAAAGATTGACCAAGTTGAAAGCTATAAACGCTCGCTTATCCCTTTATTGATGAGCATTGCCTATAGGCATTTTGCTAGAATAAGATATTTTGTTGTTGAGTTTTGATATTGAGTACATAATTTCTGCATAAATGTCTTCGGCCAACCCTCAATGACAGGCAGCGAATGTCATTTGTTGGTTTGCCGCGCAAACGCTGGTCGAGCAAGAAAAAATTTCGCACGCGACCGGCTTTCCTTTGAAAGCATGGTCAGAAGACATAAACCTATGCAAGATATCCGGCGGCAGTTGTGTCACGCATCTGCCCTAAAGCAACCTAAATCTACACCTATGGTTCACAAATGACAACAGCTATCTATATAAATTATAAACAAACCCCTAAGGTGTCTTGGGATAAAGCTCATTTCAGGTATTCCGCCTTTTCTTCCCGTCCCCCCCCCCTACAGTGAAAAAAAACTTTTTAACAAAATATGTTTTTCTTTTGGTTGATTATGCATAATCTTGATGTGTTTCGCATATTTACTAGAGCGAATCAGAAAGTATTTGCCTTTAATGTTTACAAGCCAAAATAAGGTTCATGCAGGTATTCACAAATACACTTGTGTACCTACGTACCTTACAGTATATTCCCACATATTCCCCACCCCAGTTGAGGTATTTATACTTTCGCAGCACTAAACTTGAGATGCCCCTGTGGTACAATACGTCCGGCTGACTCTGGAATCACCATCGGACTGCTGTCTTGGCTTCACCGTTTCACGTGAATCGCTGTGCTTCGAGAAAGCGTGGTACTCATCAGAGGCGAGGTACGGGTTCAATGGCGGATCCGCTTTCACCATTGCTTACTTGCGGGAAATGGCGTCATGAGTAAGCGAGGCACGCGGCCTCCCCGAACGCTAATCCTCATGCAATATGCAGGGCCTTTTGCGAACTCACACCACCACCTCACACTTTTCAAAGCGAGGCACTTTCCCCATACGTTGGCGGCATTTCCCTGTGCCTTTCGATGGGCGTTCGGCCCTTGCTTCGTTGAAAAGGAATCGCAGTTCTTGGCTCGTGCGCTGGGAACATGTCAAGCGCAACAGCCATCTACAACAACTAACAGCAGTACCCTGCGGTGGATCTATTGGCAGATAAGGCCGGGTCGGTCCAACACAGGTCCACCGCTCGGAATGGATATGTCGAATTTCCCTTCACAGCCGTAATTAGGATGAAAAAATAGCGGCAAAGACTTTAGGATTTGCCCTCGTATATTCAAAATTGATGTTTTTGACGTATATACATGTGCGTTCATTAAAGATCGATGGAGAACACATCATATACGTCGCTATTAAGGTTTCTGCCTGAAACGAGCCTGTATGTACATATATAATTTGGTTATAATGTTATGCCATGTAGTAAACCAAGTGCACAAAAAAAGAATGTTGCACTTCTGGGGTCTCTATAAAAAATTGTTTCTGGTCATTTCCTCTTCAAATTTGAAGCTCAGTGCCTTTTTCGTGAAGTTCTTAAATTTTTTGTGTGTCTCGTATGACTGAATGACGAATTGAGACGAAGTTTACAACTATCTTCTCCGCTATTATGCAAGTCGCTTATTTAAAAAAAAAACTGGGACGAATTTGTCCGACTGATATTAAATAGCTTTTTTTCTTTCGAATAGTGGCGCTCACCTGTGCCAGATACCTTCTTGTGTCTCACGGATAAATTATATGTAACCACTTCCCTCGTAAAATTTGCCGATACACGACGGACAAAATGGCGCCGCGCAAGCGATAGAAAAGAAGAGCTTGTGGGCATTTTTTGCCTGATGAGTTGAACGATGTCATGAGCGCCTTTTTGCACGGGCATGTTCTTGGACATGCGTTGATATGGACGACTTTACCGGACTAGCTATTGCCTCAAGATGCAAAAATGGGTGGATTTTGCGACCTGAAGCTTTGAAGGTAGATGTGGGAAAGAGAAATCACTTACATCGAATCTTGAAAACTTCCCACTCGCGAGCAAGTGTGTGCCACATTCAAGAAGCATTCCTCCAACAAAAACAAGTGTTTAAGCATGCTCACTTTTGTAGAAACATTGTACTCAATTCCAAAATTATTTCCACATGAAACGTTGAAAGCTTTGAAAAGAGAGCCGCACCAATCGAGCGAAACAAATGGGCTCCTTTTGTCTTTATATGTTTTCTATCCGCACCTCACATAGTGGTCATTGCACGTCAAATGAACAAACCTTGGCGTTCAATCAAATGTGACTCCTTTAAAAAAGTTAAGGCGTTTCTGTACAACACAAAAAGTAATTTAACGAAGTGTTTTTCTCGAAAAAGAAACGTTGAACCGGCTCTAACACAACAACATTTTTATTGTATATAACAAAAGTACGCATCATAAAAGGCATTGCCAAAAGAACGTCTCCGTCTACTGCAATTCATGCTACCCTCATTAATCAAGGCACCCAGTCTTGTAGCCTCCTGTAAGGAAATTTTCCCGTCTGAGCCACAGTCGTCCCATATCACGTATCAACAGCCGTACATTAGCAAAGAGTACCTCTTCCTTCTCCCTTGGCATAACGCTTTGGAATAATTTACCGCATAACACAGATATAGGTTCAATTACGTGCCATTTTAGGTCACTCAACACCAATTTATTTTACCAACCATGTAGCGCGACCACCTGTGATTTCCTTGTAAGCATTATGTGGCTTTTCGGACAACTTCAAAAGTCATACCATGAAATGTTTCTTCCAAAAATCTATCTTCCGGCACAAGTACCACCATGTTTTATCGAAAGGTTGGTAAGTATGAAGAATAAAAGGATTTGACAAAAACTCTGTTTCATATATATATTTTTTAATAAACACTTACTTTGCTCTGGAAACTCAACGTAGGCCTTACACCTAAAATTGCGTTCTTCGATTAACCGCCATTCCCTACTTTCCTATACCACTAAATATCGAAATATTACTTCATATTTGATATTTCTGGCTTGATGCGAAAACACTTCTAAACAGGTTCATTGCCCAGGAGATGTGAGTTACACAACAAAAAAGTTTGTAGGCACATACAGAGCTCAGCAGTGAGCCTAGAATACGATACATATACATATATATATATATATATATATATATATAGCGTTCATGTGTCGACAGAGGCATTTATCTTCGTCATGTAGTCGCGGTCGTGTGCAAGTGTCGTTATTCTACTTTCGTCATTTGCTTCTCGTTACGCCTTCGTCGTCATACTCTGCTCGTGATGGACTCGTCAGAGAATCGCCGTCATACACTAGTTATCATCACAATGCTAGAAAATCATCAGTCACGCTGTTGTCATAAGGCCATCGTCGTCTTTTTACAATCGTCATCTTGTTATCGTCATGCCATCGTCGTCATGCAGCCATTGCCACTTTATCATTGTCATTTAATCATTGTCACTCCACCGTCTTCACGGCGTCGTCGTCATACAGGCGTCGTCGTGATGTCACGCTCATGGCCGACCTTGACAAGTAGGCGTCGTAGCAAGTAGGGCGATGGTGGAGACAGGGCATGTCGCGTCTAGGAGAAGCACAGTTACAGTGTTACAGTGTTACAATGAACTGTGTGAAACACAGTTCTTGTGAAATACTGTTACTGGAGTTCACCACCGACCTACACAGCAATATCAACAACCGTCAACAAATCGACGCCATTTTCCTCGACTTCTCAACGGCGTTCGATCGCGTTGCCCATTGCCGGCTCATTTCTAAATTATCCCATCAAGGTATCGACCCACTAACCCTTTCTTGGCTTAGAAACTTCTTATCGCTTCGTCGCAAATTTAGCGTTGTTAACGATTGTCTCTCTTCTATTAGTGAGGTCACGTCGGTGTACCACAAGGGAGTGTTTTGGAGCCTCTGTTTTTCCTAATATTTATTAACGATCTACCTTCAAGCATTTCCGCTTGCACACACGACTGTTTGCCGACGATCCCGTTGTTTATTGACAGATTAATTGCATTAACGATCATACCGCCTTGCAGCGTGAGCTTCACATTATTACCCACTAGTGTAACATATGAAAAATGTCTCGTATCCCTTGGAAATCTAATAATAAATCGTTCTTACGCAAGCGCACTAGCTCCATATTCACGTACGCCATAAATAACATGACTCTGTCACTTAGCACTACCTACGAATACCTTGGTGTAAACCTCACTAGTAACCTTTCTTGGTATTCGCATATTACAACAATTTGCGCAACCGCATCTGAAATTCTTGGCTATATGAGGCGCAAATTGCAAAATTCTTCTGCTGACTTCAATAAATTAGCATACCTGACGTTCGTACACCCGTTATTAGAATTTCCATCCGCTGTATGGTCACCATACCAACAATAATAACCATGCTGGAAGGCATCCAGAACAGAGCTGCCCTATATACAACTCGGAATTTTGATCCGAAGTGCAGTATAACGCACACCAAGTTCGATATCTTTTTACAGCCCCTAGACATCCGCCGCAAGGATGCTTTGCTCTGTCTTTCACACAGATATGCTCATTCCGATAAGCCATGCATGTTACCCCTCAAAACACCGCCCGTGCGTCCTCAAGATTACATAATCATTTTAGCTTCAAGTGCTTTTTCGGTAAAACTACTGCTTTCAATTTATCTGCTGTACCTCGGGCCATATCCCACTGGAATGATCTTCCCGATGAAATCGTCTCCATAACTGATTCTCAAATATTTTGTGAACGCCTGTGTGAGCTTTTTACCTAATCTCCTTCTTCTTATTTTGCGCTTATGCTTGAGCATTTGGTGCTTTGTTTTGTTTTTTAGTTCACCCACTATACAATTGTCTTAGATTTATTTTTGAGTTGTTTCCATTGTACTCAACAGTTCATTGTTACATTGCCCCCCTTACTCAATGCCCGACAGGGCCTGTAAGGTGCTTTACTAAATAAAAGAAAACAGTTAACGTCTCCGAAACGCAACCTTCGTTTATAATAAACAATAACAATAGCGCTAGTCTCTAGGTTACTTCAATGCTAATTTTATAGCCACCGACAGCCACGGTGAGATGCGTCAAGTCAGCATTTTTTTATCAGTGCAGAATTGCCTTATGGATAGTTTTGTTACTATGAAACATCCTGTAAACCGAAGAATTGTAAGGTTCTTGAGTGTATGGAGGAAGTCGTGCTCCTTGTTGGGTAATGACCCACTACATAAGCTCAAAATAAGCTTTCGTTGGCTAATAGAGCGATGAAACTTTCTTTAGAGGCGATTATTCACTGAATCAAATCCATTTTCTACGAGCTAACCTGAGGCACAACATGGTCTTATCATTTGGGGAAGGACACCACAGACTCAATTTAATGTAAAAGTGTCACCAAATCACCACACAGTTCTTGCATGTGAAGCTTTAATACAAGGTCATACATAGCTCGGTCAGCATTTATTTAATCATTTCCCTCACATGCCGATTCAGCTGCTATATTCTTGCCTGCATCTCCTCTTAGAAACTTCTGTTTTTCACTTTGCTGTGGAACATCATTTAGTTGTTTTTTTTTGTTCTGAGGTAAATGAATGCACCCAAGAGAGAAATCATTTATGGATAGAACTTACAGGTGCCAAATTTCTTCGTTATTAAAATTGGAAAAAAAGGTCTTTTCACTATCAGGCTCGAGCCCTAAAAGTTCCAACCGGGCCAACAACAGTATTTTCATGGCCCATACACCGACACAAAAAAGACTTTTCGAAATGAAAGCTGTAGAAGCCCACATTTTGAAATCGCCCCTAGAGTGTGCTTTATAAATTGAAACCCAGAAACTTCCCAAATGGCGTGATGTGCAGCACAGCTAGAACAAACGAGAAAAAAGGGGGTTAACCGAAGGGACCAATTTGTATTAGTCATATTGCTACGGAACAGTATTTGCAATGACAAAGAGGCGAGCAGGGCGAAGACGATGACCCCGATTAGAGGCTAGCACGGGCTGTTGCTTTTTGGCCAAGTGCGGCGTATTTCCTGGTAAATATACTTGTATATAAATTTTCGTCCGCGTCTTCCAACCTAACATATCTGGTGGAGGTGGACGTTCCCTGTACCTCGTCATGGAGCATCGCAGTAAACTGTACGTCGAGCCTTCCTTCATGGCTCACGGCGACGACAACTTGACTCCGCCGGCTCCGACACCTGCTGCCAATTAGACGACCTACATCACTCTCCCCGCTCCCTGTGATCCTGGCGCATTCTCGGGCAAAGATGGCGAACACGCCGAGGACTGGATCAGCCTGTACGAACACGTCAGCCGCAATAACTGCTCGTACCCTACTATCATGCTCGCCAACGTAGTCTTTTACCTCGGTGGCACACCTCGAGTTTGGTTTCCAACGCACGAAGATGAGCTCACCAGTTGGGATTCGCTTAAGCAAAAGCTCCGAGACTTGTTCGGCAACCCCTGCAGTCACCAACTTGCCGCGCAGAAGGCACATTACGGCTGTGTGCCGACGTCAACAGATCCCTACCTCACGTACATTCAGGATGTCTTGGCTCTGTGCCGCAAAGTTGACGCACACATGTCTTAGTCAGACATGGTTTCCCGCATCCTCAAAGGCATTGCCGATGACGGCTTCAACTTGCTCGTTTTCAACAACTTGACGACGGTGGATGCAGTCATAAAGAGTGCCAGCGCCTGGAACTAGCTAAAAGCAGACGTATCGACCAGCAGTTTGCCCGTCTGCCCAACACCCCAGCGACATCTTCCTGTGCCGACGCTCCTCGTCCTAACAACACTGGTGATGTTACCAGGATCGCCCGGCGTGAGATCGAGGCCGCCTATCCGGCCTCCTTCGGCTCCAGCCCCTCCAACACGCCTGCAGCTACGGTTTCCCTGATCCAGGCAGTTGTCCGCCAGGAGTTCGCAAACATGGGTCTTCACACCATCTGCTCAGCCCATCGCCCTGATATCCACCCGGCTTCTTCAATTCCGCCCAGTCCCACATCTTCTTACCCACCAAGTTACCGCAACCCATCTGAATGGCGCACTGCTTACGACAAGCCCATTTGTTTTCACTGTCATCGAAGCGGGCACATTTCTCGGAACTGTCGCAGTCGCTGGAGTTCCCCGAACCGGTCTACTGATACTACCTACTCTCGACCCCCAGGTGGCCATTCTCGTCCCTATGCCGCACGCTCCGATAATGCCGCCACTGATTCTCCTGCGCCGAACCGCCCCTATTCTCGTTCACCTTCGCCCCAATGACGACAATCTCACTCTCCCCAGCCCCGTCACTTCAATTCGCCGAATCCTTTCGGGCGTCGCTCCCGGCCGGAGAGCTAGAGGATGCAGCTCCTCAAGGTGACGCTGCATTGTTCCCTACGCCGTCAAATCCTTTACTGACGTTGCCCACTAATCTGAACCTTCTTGACTGCAAGTCGACGGTGTTTCTGTATCTGCTCTTATAGACAATGGGGCGCATTTGTCGATAATGAGCGCTGACCTTCGTAACCGGCCCAGGAAAATTATCCCGCCTACCACAACGCCTGTTGTCCGTGCGGCTGATGGCGGAACAGCTCGCGTAATTGGTATGTGTGCCGCCCACGTCTCCTTCGCCGATCGCTCCTCTATCGTGCTATTCACAGTGATCGCCCACTGTCCCCTCGACATCATCCTCGGCCTAGACTTCCTCTCCGCACATTCTGTCTCATCGATTGTTTTGCCAGTACTCTCCGCCTTGACCTGCCTGTTCTGGATCCCGCTCAACCAGACCCCAGTCGCCTCAGTTTTGTCGACTGCGTGCGCTTGCCACCTTCGGCACTAACTAACGTTGACTTCGTGTCATCTCCACCAGTCGCCGACGGTCACTACATCGTGACTCCTATGCAAGACGCCCTCCTTACACACGGGATCACAGTACCTCATGCAGTTTTATATGTTACGGCGAATTGCGTCTGCCTGCCAGTGATCAATTTTGGCTTGACGACACAAGTGCTGCCACGCGGGATGTCTCTGGCGCAGCTTTGCTCATTCGAGCATCACTCAGTCGCATCTAAGCCAACATACACTGACCACAAGGACAACATAGCGGAAATTACTTGTGCTTAATAAATGAAACAAAGAAAATATAAATGAATGTAAATGAAAGTGGATAAAAAAAAAACTTGCCGCAGGGTGAGAACGACCCCACAACCGTCGGATTACGCGTGCGATGCTCTACCAATTGAGCTACAGCGGCGCCGTTTCCCGATGCATTTTCTTGGGTATATATGTTTCCTAGTAGAACCCTGAGAGGGTCAGCCAGCGCCACCACTCACATGCCTTGGCGGTGGATGTGGAACATGCTTCCTGCCACAGGCGTCACGAGAACGTGATCTTCTTCTGGGTGAAGGTAACCGGTCAATAAACCCACGCATGCTACTTGAAGGCATCACTGTTGCCGGATTCGAGACCCCCGTTCTGTATTAAACGAGACGAAAGGGGGTTAACCGAGGGGCCCGATTTTTATTAGTCATATCATAAGAAGCCAACATACACTGACACAAAGAATAGCATGGGGGAAATTACTTGTGCTTAGTTAACCAAATGAAGAAACGATAAATATTGGATATGAAAGTGAATAAATAAACAACTTGCCGCAGGGGGAGAACGATCCCACAATCTTCGAATTACGCGCACGATGCTCTACCAATTGAGTGATCGCGGCGCCGTTTGCCCATCCTCTTTCGTGGCTATTTGTGTTTCCCAGTAGAACCCTGGGAGTATTAGCCAGCGCCACCACTCACAGGCCTTGACGGTGGATGTGGATGTGGAACAAAGTTCTGGGATCGTCCTTGACCTACGGCAAGTTGTTTTTTCGTCCACTTTTCTCTACATTAATTTATCGTTTCTTTATATTTTTTATTCAGCATAAGCAATTTCCCGTATGTTGTCCTTGGTGTCAGTGCTTTTGGCTTCTTATGATACAGTTACAAAAGGAAACATGGAAAAGAAACCGCATACAAACTTGTGTCTGTGTTTTGTTTCGCCTTGTATCTTTGTTTTTGCTGCGCAACGCTTCATGCCATAATAAAATGATCAATCAAAGATCTCACATCGTGGTCCTTGTTGCCATCCCAATTTGCCCGACTGATGCACTAAGAGGAAGGCCGTTAGAGAGATAGAAAAGGCACTGAGAAGAAAGGCAGACAGGCCGACTGGACGAGAATTTTGCCGATATAGTGTCAGCGCTGTCGGAAAGAAACGCATTGTTACAGCGTCGACGAAATTATTGAACGCTGATCGCTTGTGTAATTAACCCTCGCATGACATTTGCAATGGTTCTACTCGGTAAGCATTCTCTTCGTGACGCCCCACTTTTGTTGTAGGTTCATCCGGACTGCGCAATTACAGGCGGCTTTCGAACTATCTACGCCCATGTGATCTGCCGTCACCGTGATGGTAATAGGCAGTGCCATACATGAGGCACTGTTCGCGGAACGGGCGTGGACTGGTTACTGCTCACTAGCAGCGCAATAAATCACAAATCGATGGACCATCGTCGGGCTTAACGACACGGGGAGGAGTGGCCGACCTAACTCGATATTTAGTGTCCTTTCTATGATTTGCTAAGTCAGGAAGAAGTTTGTAGGAAGGAGTCGCGACCGCTGACGGTGCTCGGTACGATTACAGTGCAAAAGGTGCACTTCTTACTTTTATTTCGCAGTCCTCCTTCGATGCTGCCTGGCGTGCGCACGCAACATCTTAGCTAACGTGGCCATCTCGCTCCGTAATATCTGCCTCGACTCTACATGTCGCTTTCGTAGCTATTTTTTCCTGTTCTTGGATGTATTGCAAAAAAACATACAAGAAACATTTGTGGCCTGCAGTGTTTTCTTTTCACTCATAGAGTCAGGATGTAGATTAAAGCAAATTTGCTGTGTATTGTACGATTTTGTGCGTTAACCAGATACAGAAAATGTACGTTGAAACACTTATGGCTGTGTAATACCAGCCCATGGCTCTGCCATGCCGACATACAGTATATGGTTATTAATAGGCACTGAAAAACAGCGCCAGTATGAGATAGTGGGCGATGCGTATATACAACGAATGCTTTGTAACATGGAAGATACATTAGTGTATGGTTTGTTCAGCTGGCAAGAACTGCTTCGCTATATGCTTTGTTTTCACTTAAGTGCACTGTGTCGTGGTAGCTTCTCATCACTGCTGATAGCCATGTGTACCTGACAGGTCGTTCTCCCCATGAACCACTATATAATAACTACTGAAATAGTTTGATTACCCTAGAGAGCTGATAATGGTAGAAATCACAATACGTCATCATTTAGGATTTCACACGAAGCTTTGAGTATTGGCTGCTGTCTATCTCCAGTCCTCATCTACCACTTAAAAATGTAATTATTGAGAAAAAAGTGAATCGAGGCTGGCAGAGCAAATTGATAGATTTCGCAGTAGAACAATCAGAGGGCGATGGCATGTTTTGCATACCAGAAACAGAGTAAGTGCACGTGGTTTTTGTAGGTATACAAGACCAGCATTATAGCCTGTACGTCCTGCTCAACATTAAAAAAATAGCAGATAATAATCGCACAGGGCGATGACAACCAATAAATGATTTGAGTCAGCTTCACCTTGTGCTCCTTACATCGAAATGACAGGAAATGCGTGGAACGTGCAGACATGTGGTCTACAGCTTGTTTCTCCTTCATTGCAATGGCGTCGCTTTCCTCCGCTCGCGTAACTTACGGTGTCCATGAAACACGTTTACAATTCAGCGTCCGCAAGCACAGGCTTCGTTCATCAAAACGCGTTATAAGAACTTAATATTATCGAAGCCTATTATTTTTCTCCGGGAGCTATGCTAGTCCGGGAGCTATGCTAGGCTTTGAAATACAGACTGGACAGTGCGCTACTTTATTGAACATGCTAAACCTTCTGTGCGAAAATTATAAAGGCACAAGAATAGAGCATTTGCACGAACACCCCACACCTAGCGAAGTATCTACTGGATGTTTTTTTAGAAACTGGAATATATATCTCTGTTCGCATCTTTTTTCACCTCAGACCATTAAGGGCAGCCTAAGCTCTTATCTCCTCAGAGAACCAACATGGTTAGGGTTGCCCTTCAAACCACAAGTGTCAACGCTATTTCGCTACCTCTGTGTAGAAGAGAGATTTCCTTAAGCAATGACAAATAATTCAATTGATGCGCTCTGGGGGGCATATGCGCATGCTGCCATATCAGTGTCTTTAACTCTGACAAAAAGGAACCGAAAATAGTCTCGGCTCGGTGTTATGCGTTTTTCTCCTTGCTCCAGTCTAGTGTTCTCACAACTTCTCTGCACGAACTTTAGCAGTCTGGTATCTACCACGTCGGAGCTGATAACTAGAACTTGTAGGGATTGAGTTACTCGATTTGAGTTATTCGTTCTTTTTCAACCACAATGTATCAAAACGGTCAATTATTTGAATATGTTTTGTATTTGAGAGAAATAAAAAAACCATACAAATATCAAATTGCTTTTGCCGCGCTTGCTGCATCTCCTATTTACCCATGAAGTAGCATGTGCTTCGACATATGGTGGAAAGGTACAGCGCATATCTGCGCCGCTGCTGTCAGGCTGATAAAAGCCACAGGTGGCCCTCATTGTTAACTTAGAGACGGATGGCGGGTATTGGTAAGGTGGCCAGGTCATAGCAATAGCCTAACGACTGAACAGCCTTCATTGGCCTAATGTAACTTCTCGCCTTCTGAACGTCAACATGTATATTCGAAACATCATGCGGAGCCTATCTTCGCAGGGGCTGGAATTTAGGAGTTTAGGTTACGCGAGTTGCAAACTAGTCGTGGGCTTTTCAATTTTGAGTGTCGGGTTTTTAATAGGACTTGCAGTGTTCCACTACACTGCGAAATTGTTACGCCAGGGCTGAAATGCCTCCTGTGTGTCACTTAATTGGAACTGCAATAATAATGCTCTTGAGCGAAGCTAACAGAAAATCTCGGTGGATGTCAAATGAGGGGCGTTCTCCCTTTCACCATGGAAAGAGCATTATTCATGCATTATTACACAGAAGAGCTTTACGCATTCATGCTTCATGCATTGCTATATGCAGCAAAGGTGCAAACACTACGAAAATACTAGATGTCAAGGCGTGTACGCCAATCAAATGGGAGGGCGTGCCTGCTCCTTCTTCATTTGATGCTCTCATATTGTGAAAATACCGGAATATGCGGCATGAAAACTGTCACTCTCTTCATTGTCTCATTGAAAAGATTTAGTGGGCACTTCACTTCTCAGCGAACATGCATACCTGTTCAGGTTGACAACTCAGTCGCTCCTCTAACTAATCATTCAGTCTGGATTTACGGCGCAGTTGTTAATGCGGTTAGAATAGGTGCGCAGACAAAATTTAAATCTAAATTTATAAAGGCACCTGCAGAAATGAAAACAAAACGTTTAATAGAAGAATAATGCAAAAATGAGTATGCCTAATTGTGCAAAAAGTACGATAAATATTGGAAAGACTGGAATAGTATATGCTTAGAGAATGCAGCGCCCCGGTACAAACAGGGGAGGTAAATACTTGTTGCGGCATGTACGTCACCATAGTGTGGCATCTTGGACAGACAGCGCCTGCCTTCATTCAAGACAACAGTGAGCAGAAGGGAAAATTATTTACTTCTTTATAAACTTGTAGATAATAAAGACCTAAACTAGCTTGGAAAATTTAATTCTTTCGTCAAATATGTACCTTCTATGCTGCGTTTATTGCTCTAATTCATAACGTGGCGCACCTGTGGAAGCATCGGTGTTGTTGCAATAAACTATTCACTTGAAGAAAGAAAAAATATATTTTTGTAAAATTTTTTCGGCTATTGACACAAACATTACGCTGGAACGTCGAGTTTGTGGTCAGGAAAATATAAAATGTTTTCCATATCTATGCCATTCTGACAGTTGCTACCTCAGTGGCAGCGCAGGTGTATAATTGAGTATCAACAACGTTCAGAAGTGGTAGGGCTCGTTTTGCAGGCTCATGACCTCGTTGCATCGCAGAAGCAGCTGCTGCTTCGTGCGTTGGCGGTCATGGCAAAGGGGAATATTGTTCAATCGCCCAGCGCATGCAAGGTGTCCTCCCATGTAACTCGAACCAAACGTAAAAAATATGCAAATGCCACGTAGCTCGACAGAACGAAGGCATTGCTGTTTGCCGTCAATTGAAGATACTCAGATTGTTCTTTCTTCATTCCGCCTACTTAGATAATCAGCATAAATAAATAATCAACCTCTCAAATATTATTATTAGATTGAAAGTGTCAATGATAAAATTCTAGCGCAACATGAAAAACTCCCGATACAGCTTTCTGTTGTTCGATACGTGCTACAAGAAAGTGTTTTTGCGAGCGTGAAAGAAGGCCCCGAATACACGCAAAGAATCTGGAGCGGCCAGTCGCGCGGCAATTTTGCGTGTATTTGTGGGATTCGTGATGAAACAAATTTTTTAAACATTTCTTTTATTTAATTTTAAAAAATTATTTTTTTATTCCTTTCGAAACACCGTTTCCAAAGGAATAGGAAACAGTTGACCGCCGGTTAATCTCGCAGTTGCTTCTCGGGGATGCCAGGGAGAGTAGATGATTTGCATGAAATAAATATTTTTGTGGCGCAGTGTAACCTTAGCGAGCCCTTTCGCCCACGTATACGAAATCGCTCATGCAACTCACCTTGGCTTAGTATCATCCGTTTTAGAAGACTTTTTAACATTCCGTCGCACGCAGCCTTGATTTGATACCACGCACACCAAGCTGCGCTAGCGAAAGTAGACAAATCGCTAACTTTCACTGCGCTAACTCAGACCCACCAAAACCAACTCCCCTTCTTCGTGCTCCTGGTCTCTTGTCAGCCAATTAGATAATAAAAACCAGTCAATGTAGGCAACGCTACTCCCTTTGAAAGAAAACAAAACATACCTTCTATAAACGAATAGAGCGTTTAACTGTACTTTTCAAACAACGCTGAGTGTGACCTCCAAATTTCTTGCAACCGCAGTTACGTAATATCGACATCAGGCGACTCGAATAAAACAGAGCGGAGTAGTTTTACGTCCTAAGGCCCCTCACTTTCTCGCTCTTACGCATTGATAACTGCTGCATGGAACGCGTTTCTTCCTTTTTCTGACATGAAGACTACAGTTGGAACGGCACACGCGACCATCATTGTGAAGCTTTTGGAGAGCGTGGAACGAATCACTGCTGATGAGGATTGCTAATAACTTCTTGAATTGGTGCGACGATAGAAAGTCCCCCAACCGGCCTCAGTTAAATATACTTAACTCTATCTGCAGCAATTTCATATTCAATCAATCCCTACTTTAGCTTCGTAAATTACCTATGCATGTGACGACCATGTTGTCATCTCTTTTCTGCTTCTTTTCTGCCAATGCTACTAACCTCTCTTGGATCTCCCGTTCACTGAACAGAGTTTGTCTCTATTAGCTAAATCCCAGTGCTTCTGGAAAGTCGATGTTCTCTATAGCTGAGAATGGATTGTTAACTTCGATTTCTGTTACGATACCTCAAGTAGCCTGCGCATATTCTCTTGGGTCACGCTAGGCGTGACGCCAGGCAAAAGCCACCTGTTTTAATGAAGAGCGTCACTCGTTCTCCCTAGCAAGGAAGACTGAAACCTTACTACAAATAGCCGCAGCCATTATGAAACCAAGGGGAGCTATTAAACAATGTGAGAAATTTACAGCAGTGGTCCCGTGCAAAACGGCTTTATTGCGGAGCAAATGAACTAAGCAAAAGGAAATACACAATACAAAATGGTAATTGTTTATTCTGGTGTTTACAGGTTCCACACTCTTCAACCAGGTGACCACCGCGCCCCTTGTTTGTAAAAACGCATTAAAGTGGCCAAACAAAATAAAAGAAAGCTACTCCAAGCTTTGTGGGATGTTGCTGATGCTCTTTAAAAGAGCAAATATATTTCATGACGCTAGTCTATTTCTCAGAAACATCACCCATAATTCTTTTACACAACAGTTTGTCTCGTGAATGCGGGAGTGCTTTTCTTAAGTTGTGGTGCCATTGCTGCATATCCTTGTAAACAGCCTGCGTACCGCCCCTTAGACGACAAACAACAAACAAGCGGGTCGTTATAGACACAAGTGAGCTAATTATTCGGCAGGAGTCTTCCTGACAATTATACGTTAAGCATGGGCTCGCAGGAACGACAATTTGAGTCACCTGGTATTACGATGCGCTTTGTTGTTGTCGCTTTATTTCCTCGCTAGAATATCTCTCAATATTATGCTTGCTAAAGTCAATTCATTTCATATGTGTAATACCTATGCATTTTATTCATTCTATTTGGCTTAATAACATGAATGCGCGGAAGTATTTCAACAATATTTTTGATTTTCTTTGACAGATCATTGCGAATCTAGCGCCCGTATGGTCCCATATTTATTAAATCAGATAAAGCAAAGTCGAATGCAGACTACGAGAGTTACTGTGCACATTCGTGTACGCATTATTTCGACTTGACAAATGATCACAAGTTTCGTTGTCTGAACAATGTGAAATATATGTTTAATAGAATCAATATCGCTTCCGCCATTGACTTGTAATTGTAATTCGTTTAAGCGCAATATAACTGTGGTGGTAGTTTCTTGGCATGACATAGCTCTTCCAAAAAAGTTAATTTTACCGCAAGGATTGCGATAATATTATTATTGTTAAAAGCTATCTCCATCCGTAAGTATAGCATCACAATACCTGGAATACAAAATGGAGAATTTCGCAGTACCAAATGTATTTTGTTGCTAAGAGGTAATAAAATTAACTTCAGATTTGCAATGTTAGGGGTGTTCGCAAACTCCTGGAAAGTACTTGCGCTCCTTTCGGACTTTTGGGAGAAAAAATATTACAAGCCATGTTTTTCACGCGTGACAAAAAAGCCGCTATTGAAAAAAAAAACACAAGCTGATTGTTCCCAGTAAGACAGCATTGCCTGCGCAGAGCATCAATAAACTGAACAGATCTTAATGAATAAAACAGGTCTGCACAATTATTCCCCACCTACAGAACTGGGTGATTCCACGAGAGATTAAACGTGCATGTCCGCTTGATATTTTTTGTCTGTTTTTTTATATGTTGCGTAGGAATATTGAACTTGCACGGAACTGAAAATTTTAGTCCATGAAACTGTTCCCAGGAAGAAAAAAAAATATTTTGAGGTGGCGGCGCGAGTGTGTTACCATCACTGCGTGCCAAAACATTTTCTGATTTCAAGGCCGAATTCAATGCAAAACTAAAAACGTTGTATAGAAGGACAGTTCTGTTCATTTTAGTGCGCTTCACCGTAAACTAGTTCCACGCATTTCTTATGCTGACCACAATCGAACATAACGTAAAAATAAAAAATTCAAAACATCGCCCAAATCAGAAAAATGTTATAACTTTGATGCGCCGTCGCGCGTTTTTGTTTTCACACAGACAATCTTAAAAAGTGTCAAGCATACAAGGTACTCTTTGCAACATTTATGCAAAATATTATTTTCCTACATTAACCGCGAGAGAATAAAAATAGATAAATAAGCAATGCTCTTTTTTTAAAGAACTAATTTTCGAGACAAAAATAATATCAATTTATTTTTTATTATGAATGAAGTCGGCTTCTGACGGGCACTACGTGAGTGTCATAATATTTCCTCATTTCCGTTATTCACCAAATATAACAGACCACGGTGGCAATTATTGAGCGTAATGGCTTCAGTAGCTTTGCTGGATGTCTATTAGTTTGCATTGTGCGGAAATCTAGTTGTGATTTCTTTCCTGCATGAGAACTGCACTCTGGCAGCTTGTTTTCAACACAAATGTATTCTCAGATTTTATTCGTGTCTGTCGTGTCCAGGGGTGGGGGTCACCACTCTCTAACATGCTAACGCGTATTGAGTTTGCAGCGTATAACCTCTGTGGGCATCGCACTTACGCCTTCATTATTCGCTTGTGAACATCATGCCAGACACCGCAAGAGCATATTGTGGCTAATTTTGCTAAACCCCGCCTGGTGCACAGAGTAATTTACCTGTAAGCGGCACCAAGGCAGTCTAAACCGTAACCAGTCAAGCGCTTCCATAATCAGCATGTGCGCCATTATGGAAGTCCTACTTCTTTTGCTGCTCCCCATCACCCACGTGCAATGAATACTAGAACCTTCTACGGCACAACCACGTGCGACTAATACATTGCCTTACTAAAAATTTATCGAAGTCATTTATCGAGCCGTTTAGTTTGTTTCACGCTATCACATGCTTCCCGCTTCGCTCACAGATAGCGTCTTCCTGTCTTACCTCGACCATCACCTCTTTCTTTTAATGATCGTGTCAAAAAAATTTAAAACAAACGTGTGTAAGAAGCAATCTCAGCTGTCACAGCATACGGGCTCAGAAAGGCCAAAAATTGGCGGGAGAAGCACGGAATGTGGTCAGATATTGATCCGTATACGAGGTGAAGGTAAAGTCTATTCGTTATACAAGCTGCGATCAAGAACTTCGCCAGGGTTGAACATAAATAATCTCGGTAGAACGCGAAGAAGAAGGACGTTGTTTCAGCCATCACGAACAGCCAGACAGAGTACGTCTCAAAGTAGTTTGACACGTTCTGTCAGCGAGACGTTCTAGATGTTCAAAGCAGTTCACCCTGCAAGTGCCATCGCCCTGTCAGACCCTTACAGCATCCTTCCAAAGGAGCCGCTCCTCGCACTACAACAAGAGGTTTGCATTTTTTGCGCTAATGCCAACATTTGTGTCTCCGCCATTGAGAACGTAACCAGCGTGGAGAGAGAGAGAGAAAATAATGCAGAGAAAGGCAGGGAGGTTAACCAGAGGTAGTTCCGGTTGGCTACCCTGCGCAGGGGGAAGGGTTAAGAGGGATAAAAAGAGAAACAGAGTGGAAGGGGGAGAGAGAAAGAAAGGGAGACAAGCACCAACAAAGCGCGTACACTACAGAACGGTAGGGGGCGGCATTCTTAGAGTCTGTCGTGAAGCCCCGTAGACCACAAGAACGTTAATAGCGCGAATAAGGCCTTCAACGCGGATGTTCTTTCGGAGCATTGGCCTAAAGCTTTTAGTTCTGAAAGTGGACGATTGTCCAGCTTGTCCAGTACCCTGCACATCACTTGTCTCTCAGCACTGTATCGCGGGCAGACACAGATAATGTGTGCGAGCGTCTCGTCGATGTTACATGTGTCGCACACGGGGCTGTCGGCCATTCCTATGAGGAAAGCATAGGCGTTTGTAAACGCAACGCCTAGCCACAGACGGTAAAGCATGGTCTGTTCACGTCGTGGTAATCCAGGCGGGAGGTGCATCCGTATGTCCGGTGACAACGAACGCAACCGACACATGGTGAAAACATTTGAGTCCCACAGGGGCAAAGTACACTCACGGGACATCAATCGCAGCCCAGCCGCAGCGTCTGTTCGCGAAAGCGGAATGAAGACTCGTTGACCACTTTCATGTGCTGATCGGGCGGCTTCGTCGGCTTGGTCATTCCCGCTGATGTTACAATGTCCTGGAAGCCACTGAAAGATTATGTTGTGTCCCTTATCATAGCTTTGATGATATATGTGCCGAATTTCTGAGGCCAGTTGTTCATTGGGTCCGTGGCGCATTGGGCTTCGTATGCACTGAAGGGCTGCCTTGGAGTCACTGAAGACTGTCCATTGTTGCGGTGGTTTCTGCTTAATGAAATCAAGTGCAGCACGGAGCGCCGCGAGTTCTTCACCCGTTGATGTGGTCACACATGAAGTTCTTAACTTGATTTCCTCAGATTGTGCCGGGATGATGACTGCAGTAGCAGCGCTGTTGAGTTTTACTGAGCCATCTGTGTATACATGTTTCCGGAATCTGTGCACGTTGTGAATGTGCTCCAAAGTTGCTTGCTTCAAAGATTGCAATGGCGCTCCAGCTTTCTTTCTGACTCCTGGAATTGTCAGTTGCACTTGCGGCCGGTGCAGACACCACAATGGATCTGACAATCGTGAAGCTGGCGTAAATTCTGATGGCAAGTACGACTGATATCTTATAATAGTTTTAGCAAAAATTGAAAGTGGCCTTTTTGCTGGCAAGCAAGCAAGATGGTGTGAGGGAATCCGAGTCAGGTGTCGGATGTGCGCTCTCAGGACATCTGTATCAATGTAGACTGTCAAAGGCGCGTCTCTGGCTATGGCCACTGTCGCAATCGATGACGTTGTTTTGGGAAGACCGAGACAAGTCCTGAGTGCTTGGGCTTGCACGCTCTGGAGTTTGCGAATATTCGTAGTACAAGTATTACCTATTACAGGTAAGCTGTACCGCAGGAAGCCCAAAAACAGTGCTCGATATAGTTGCAACATTGACGGTACTGTTGCGCCCCAGGACTTCCCGCCGAGAAACGCAAGAAGGTCCACAATGGCGGCCAAACGCTTCGTCATGTACGAGATGTGAGGGCTCCAAGACAAGTCTGTATCGATGATGACGCCAAGAAATCGGTGCGTTCGTCTATATCGTATGATTTGGTCATTAATCCGCAAAGCATACGGGGACATCGATTTACGAGTAAAAGCAACGACTGCACATTTCTCAGCAGAAAGCTCCAGGCCTTGTCTTCTTAGGTATCTTGACACAGCCGTTGAGGCTTTCTGAAGTCGTGCGCGGACTTGTACACGTGTCACGCCTGAAGCCCATATGCAAATGTCGTCTGCATATACGGAGAGCTGTACGGTTTGCGGTAACGAATCAGCGAGACCAACGAGCACCAGGTTGAAAAGGGTAGGGCTGAGTACTCCGCCTTGCGGTACACCACGACTGGTATAGCTAGATGGCGTTGGTCCGTCTTCAGTCAAAATAAAGAAAGATCTTCCATGCAAATAGTTGCATATCCAGCGAAAGGTGCGTCCACCAATCCCTACAGCTTCTAAGGCGTCCAGAATTGCCTGATGATCTACATTGTCGTACGCACCTTTAACATCAAGGAATAGGGCCGCAGTGATTCGTTTCAGATGTTTCTGGTGTTGTACGTATGTTACCAGGTCGATAACGCTATCTATTGACGAGCGGCCACGTCGAAAACCAGCCATTACCTCTGGATAGACGTTGTAGAATTCCAAGTACCATTCTAGCCGTGCAAGTATCATTCTTTCCATTACCTTGCCGACACAGCTGGCCAGTGCTATTGGACGGTAAGATGATAATTCCAACGGGGATTTGCCAGCCTTGAGGAGTGGAACAAGCCGGCTGGATTTCCACGTTGTAGGGACCAAGCCGTCACGCCATGATGCGTTGTATAGGCCAAGAAGGGCATCTCTGGCCTCTGGACCAAGGTTTACAAGCGCAGAGTATGTGATGCCATCGTGTCCTGGTGACGAAGATCGCCTGCAACCAGCAAGTGCGGCCTCCAGTTCTTCGATGGAGAAAGCAGCGTCCATACGAGGATCCCGGGAGCAAGGGGGCACAATGGGAATGGGTGCGCAAGGTGAATACGTGAGCGCCGGACCCGCAATCCTTGCGCAGTAATCTTCGGCTACCTCGACTTCTCGGCGTCCTTGATGTAGGGCTAGAGACTTAAATGGACGACGCTGTTGAGGAGCTGTTCGAAGACCACGGATTGTTCTCCAGACAACCGACAGAGGTTTACGTGGGTCGAGAGACTCACAAAACGACTTCCAGCGTTGATTGTGGAGTACAGCAAGGCGACGCTGAATTTTCTTTTGAATGTGTCTGGCCTCTCTAAGGTCGTAGAGCGATTTAGTCCGTCGGTACCGTCGCTCCGCTCGCCGGCGGATTGCACGGAGGCTCTGTATTTCCGAATCAAAATCCGTGTAGTTCTCTAATGTCCGAAATGAGCGCAAAGAATCCTGCATAGCCTTGGCGATCTCAAATTCTAGTGTGGACGAAATGCTTTCGTGGCATGCGTCTTCCATAAGGGATTTAAACACGGGCCAATCTATTGCTTGTTTAAAATTTGATGGAACGGATTTGGTGAGGCCTTTTATCTTCAGGTAGGTAGGAATGTGGTCGCTTCCGTGGGTTTCTATATCTGCGAACCAATGGACGCGGCGAGTGAGGCATCGCGAAACAAATGCTAAGTCTAAACAACTACTGTATGTCCGGCCGCGCAGAAACGTGGGACTGCCATCATTTAGACAACAAAGTTCATGGTCGCAAGCAAAGGACACGAGGTTTCTTCCTTTCGAATTTTTCTTGTTGCTTCCCCAAAGTGAATGATGCGCGTTGAAGTCCCCAACAACAATCCATGGACCAGGTGTCGCATCTATAATGTCACTCAGTCTCTGCCTATCAAAACGACTTGATGGAGAAAGGTAAGCGCCCACTAAAGTAAACGCAAGGTTTTGTTGTTTCACGGTCAAACACACATACTGATTAATGTCGTGTGGCCGCACTGGATGAACAACATAAGTCAATTCACACCGTATGTAGATGATCACTTTGCTAATGTCAGTACAAGTCGATGACACATGAGGTTCATAGCCTGAGATCCGGACGGGTGTCTGTAGCTTCGGTTCACAGACGACAACAATGGGGAATCGATTGGTGAAAACGTAATGGCGAAAATCACTGCGGGATTTGAGGCCACGGGCATTCCATTGCATTATAGATGCTTCCTTGACTTGTCTGAAGAACGGCTGACGCGGTAGAGCCATTGTGCTTGCTACTCGAGGCTCGCAAGAACCGGATCCAGGCCGTCCAGCACTTGTAGTGCACCTCGAGCAGATGGCGTCTGCATGTCGTTTAACAACACGCGAATGACATTCATTAGAGATCTTATTATGGCGATTACTTGCTTGTCTTGACCTCGCACATGGTCTGTGCCCTCATTGGTTCGTCGGTAGTCCACCGTCGACCTTTGTTGGGCTGGAGGACTTAATGTCGGAAGTGCAGGCCAGTCGTTTGCAGTAGAGGTATGCACTGCGTCATCAGACACCGTGTTGTTAGTGTGGGTGAGCGCCTTGGGAGCACCAGCCTCAGGAAGTATCGGCTGTCTCACGACGGTATCAGCATTTCTTGTAGACGAGGATCGTCTACGGTGACGGCGGACACTACGCCGTCGTACTTTGGCGGCGGCCGCTCTGTGAGTTGAGTTGTCTCTCACCATTTGTTTGAGGACTTTCCGCTCTGTCTTGTGTCTCGGGCAGTCTTTCGACGATGCTTCATGGGGACCGGAGCAATTGGCACATTTGAAGTGAGTCGCACGGCAAGCATCTGCACTGTGCTGCTCCGAACATCTCGCGCACACGGTCGAATTTTTGCATATGCCGCTGACATGCCCGATCTGCAAACAATTACGAGACTGAAGTGGTCTTGGAATGAACGGTCGCACTGGATGACGAAAAAATCCAACTTTCACGTGGGACGGCAAGCTACCTCCCTTGAAAGTTATCCTCACACAGCGTGAATCTCCTAGGCGACGGATTTCAATAATAGTAACATCTGCTGTGGCGGGTTTGACCAAAATAGGCAGATCGTTGTCGTCGATTGACTCATCGACATCATAAATCACACCTGATATAGTATTGCTGTCCTGTGGTATTATGGTGCGAACATTTATCTTGCCCAGCATTTTCACTGTACTCAAGATATCCAATGCTGCCCTGTTCTTGACATCAACCGCGAGAATGTTCTTACGGGTGTTAACTCTCATATCCGTGATCTCATTTGGAACAACAGCCTCTAGTGTTACAGATACGGCTTGCCTGTTTAGCCGATTCAGGTTGTCGGTCGGCGTCACGGGTAAGAAGAGGATGGTATGAGCCGTGTCATGGGCCTTTGCTGCCGCCGTCGTCCTTGTTGAAGACGAGGAGGCAGTGACGATTCTCCTCTTTCCTTTTTGCCTCACAACTGTCAAGTAGTCGCCGTCATCCGACAGATCTTCTTCGGAAGCAGAGTAGTACAGCAGGGTGTCCTCGCTGCCTGTGTCGCTCATCAGGTGATTGCGCTTCCTCGGAGCCCTCGACGCTGTGACGTCGGTCTCCTCCGGACGTCTAGCTGACTCCGCTTCCATCGCCGAAGGACTCGGAAGCGGCGCCTCCCGAAAACACGCACAAATACTCGCAAAAAGAGAACAGTAGAAAACGGGGTTCCAAACAAGAGCCACTTCTTCGTCTTTTGGTATTTTGGCTCCCCACCCACAGATTGTATGTTAGATGAATGCGAGCGCTGCCCATCGACTGAAAGTCTCATTTTGGCCAGACTGGGAAAGCTCGATGAGGACGAGGTCACATTTGCTCTTTAGGAAAGCGGTGACTCGATCAAGAAGACGTCGTCTCCGACCCTTTTTCTGAAAGGGCTCGGCAAATGGGTGAGCAAAGGAATTTATCACGAATAAATAAGGCACACTCTAGCCGTGACTATTTTGTGAGGTAAAGAAGTGCGGGCAGACACGGAAGCCCTGTTCTGTATATGTTTTATCTTGCGGGAAACTGGACTATGCTTCTCCCAAATGAAAATCACTCTTACCATAGGCACAAGAAACAAATGTTCATTTTCACCTGTGTCGCCACGACAAGCAAAGGAACGCACAGGTTATCTGTCATAAGTGACGACATGCATCACGACGCAGCGCAAGCTTGCTACGGCCTAGGTACAGTGCAAGAAGTGTTAGATGAAAAAGCACCCATTTACTCTCGCGTAACATACGCCTCTGATGGTACAACGAGCTATTTAAAAATAAGTACCAACTATATGAGTTGTGCCGTTCCAAGTATACGTCCTTGAGGGGTTTATTTTCCGCTACCCGATTATAAGAAGAATGCCTGTGACAGTGTGGGTGGACTCCCTAACGACCAAGCTTCCTCGCACAACCTGAGGTCTTGAAGCCCCGCCTCCATTCAGTCCGCACATGAAATGGTCTCCCAACTAAGCGGAAACCTCAAGAATCTGGCCCTGCTTCGTGTGCTCGCTGCAACCACCGAGAAGCATCGTTAGCTGAAGTCACTGGAGTGAAAGTCAGTCCCACGTGTGCCGGGAATTCAGGTAATGGCATACGTGCACGTGACGTGTGCGCGCGATCAGTCAAGCGAACATGAACTGTCCGTTGCGAGGACTACCGCTAGCCAGCTGACGGTGACTAAACCCTTTCAAACAGAAACTGCAAAAGCACACACTAATAATTTTGGTCCAGCGCCGCAAGTAGAGTTGAGTTCGGTGTCTCTTGCATCCTAGAAAACAAAGCAGCAAACATGTCCTGTTTTCTTGCCACAATAAAATCCTAGCCAAGCCTTTCTTCATTTAGGGCAACAATTTCGTTTTCCTTTATTTAAGGAGAGTATGGTAACAAACCGGAACGAGTGAGTCATCGCGGCACTAAAGCCGATACTAAACTTTTTTTCAACAATTGGAATCGGCGTTTATTTATTTTTGAAAAATTAGTTCTTTTGAAGGAGCTTGTTTATTTGTTGATATTTTTGTTCTTTTTTGTTTCATGTTGGAAGATAATATTAAACATAAATGTTTAAAGGTGTTATGCGCATCAAAGCTGCAAAATCTTTCTGATTTGGGCCATATTTGCAATTTTTTCCTATTTTTTTCATTTATGGTCAGCATAAAGAAACATATAGCAATATTTTCTTCTGAAGCATAGTACATGAGCACAAACATACTTCGACAGAACGCTTCTTGTTTTCGTTTAATTCGGCCATGAAATCAGAAAATATTCTGGTAAGCATTAGGAAGACACTCGCACCGCCATCTTCAAATATTTTCCTGGGAACGCTTTTCGGGATTAAAATTTTAGTTCCATTCAGCTTGAATATACCTACATGACATATAGAAAAAGAGACAAAACAAAAATATCAAGTGGACATGCATATTTGATCTCTTGTGGAATCACCCAGCTGTATTAAAAAAGAAGTACAAACTGGCTCGAGTTCTACGTATATGCGAATGCGAACAGCACGATAAACAAAAAAAGAACAGAGGCCGGAAACACAAAAACGGAAACGCGGCAGTCTGTGAAAATGTAGCCGGACTCTTTCAACGATCCCAACAAAAGAGAGAAGGAATGATGGATGCCTCGCCCAGCACACTTTGCTCCCACGCATAGATCACGCTTCAAGAAAATGAAACCTCCTGACAGTACAATTTCGCAGGCTGCTACGCCACCATTAAACCAAGGCAGATGCACACAGGCACCTATCTTCAAGCATGTGATCTATGTTTCTACAGGAACATTTTTTTCTTTGAGTGCGCTTAGACGGACGGTGATTAAGGTTGGTTGAAACTGTGGGGGTGGCATCATTACGAAGAGCGCCTTTTGTTGGGCACCATAGACAGTCTCGTTGGGTGCTTGAATAGAAGCTTAAAGAAAGGAGATTTCATGGGAATAATAGAGGCATCAGCACTTTGGAAACCCTGAGTGAAGCAGAAGCGCAGTATTTAAAATTTATGCGCCGGCCGGAAGGATACTGCGGGCGATTCCAGAGATGTGTCTAAGGAAGCAGATGTTCCGTTTGGCTGCTCTGCGCCTGTTTACTTTCATGTGCTCGCCTCTTCAAGAAATAGACGCGGTTTAGTTGGTGCAGCTCGGCTGGAACACAAACCGACTCGTCAAACTCGTTGTTATTGAACAGCGGTGATGGAAGCACTCACTTAAAAACTGTAAATACTAGTTTCTTTTTCGAAACAGCACGCATACGAAAGATAAAATTGCCCGCATTTACAGGGTGTGGCAGCTAATTTTAGCCAGAGCTTAAATATGTGCCGCTGCAACAAAAGACGACGCGATCAAAAGCGTGCTGCTGACTATGATATGTCGCAAGTCACACTGTTTTTGTTTTCTGCTGAATTGCATAATTTGCCGAGATTATTTAACCAACTCCTACAGCTACGAAGTCTGAAAAAAAAATTCCAATCACAAAGTTGTAGAGCGGTTTGCAAAACGTCCGATTAAATAGTTTCTAAGTTTCTATCTATAAAGTATTGGTTTATTTTTCCGCTTGTTACAGATACCTGCGAATACAAAAATTACCGCTTAAGTACTCCTTTTAGATTGTTAACCAGCGAAGTTCAAACGTGCTTCCCGATGTTTATTCATTCATTCATTCATTCATTCATTCATTCATTCATTCATTCATATATACTGCCAGCCCTCATCGGGCTATTACAGGAGTAGAGAATAAAAACAACAAAAAGAAACATAAAATGCTACCGAGTTACAAGCTTTGACTCACAAAGCTTGTCTTAGAATGGAAAAGTATGAACTACAACATACAAGGGAAAGTACTAAACAAACCATTCACAATTTGGCACCGCATCGTCCTAGAAACAATAAGAGCCACACATGCAAAAGTAAATGCATAGATATTGGGTAATTCACTATGTGTTATTACAAAAAATTTTGCTTTTAAAACTTTCCAAAAAGGTAGTTAAGGACACCGAGGTTACAAGAGAGTCCGGTGACACATTCCAGTCTCTTGACGCCCTAGGATAGAAAATGAACCTCAAGCAATTATTGCGGGCGAGTGGAGTAGGTACGTACATACTATGACGATACCTCACTGACGCGTTCATAGGAAGCTCAAAATAATAATCTGGTTTGATATCTACTTGAATGTGAATAACTTCGAAAAGGAATTTTAATCTGTCGTATTTAGTTCTGAGCTCAAGTGGTGGAAGATCAGCCAGTTGACATAACTCTGTTAGACAACGGAGGCGAATATATTTAATAAATATAAACCTGGCAGCTAGCTTCTGTTTTCGGTCAAGTTTAGAACAGTTAGTTATGGGTGTGTGGGTCTCCAATAATTTTAGCATATTCAATAATTGGTCTAACTAGAGTATTGTAAGTAAGACATTTAATTTCAGGGGTAGTCCGATTGAGGCTCCGCGTCAAGGACCACAGGACTCTGAGCGATTTGATGCACACATGTTCTGTGTGTGTTCTCCAGCGTAAATCTGATGTAAAAGTTAAACTCAAGCATTTGTGTTTTTCAACGTTCTCGAGTTTGTTGTCATCAATGTAGTACGAGTAACTAAGGGTACGCTTTTTACGTGAAATAGACATAGACACTGATTTTTTAGAGTTTATGACCCTTTGCCAATCGTCACACTATTTTTTAAATTTTTTTGTATATTTCAGTTAAGTTTCTCTTGGTCTTGTCTCGATTGAATTTTGTTATAAATGACCCAGTTGTCGGCAATCAAGCGCATTGGTACAGTGATGTCATTAGGCATATCATTAATAAATACGAGAAATACGAGTTGTCCTAGTACCGTGCCCTAAGGTACACCAGACTCTACAAGTGAGGGTACAGACTGGCAGTTTCCAATTTGACCATACTGTTCTCTGCAATGAATGTAAGACGTGAACCATTTCGTGAGTGTGGGATTTTTAAATATGGCGTCTATTACTGGGTTAACTCCGACAGTTCAATAAACGACGACTCCGTAAGGTGCCGGATCCATCGTACACAGTTGGTGTTTGCGCTCGGCTGCGCGAGAATGTTCTTGTGCCCGGGCTGCAGCATCAGCATTGCGTAGACGAGTTCGTTCCCTGTTCTGTTCATGGCTTTGCTGATCGAAAGCTGCCTGCTCCTCAGGAGTGCGTATGACGCGCGGCCTACCCATTTCGGAGCCGGAGACAAACTGCTGCGCGCGTTCTCGGCTACGACGAAGAGCAACAACGTCCCTTACTCGCATGCCTCTCCTTCTTTTTTGGCGGATGTGCATGGGGTTGCGCCGAAAGAATTTTCGGCGTGCAGGCGACCGATGGACGGACGAATTGACTAGCCACCATACAGCCTCGCTGTAAAAAATACCACGTGACATGCCCGCTAGTGCGTTGTGATTGCGGTGCTCCCTAACTTTCCGCATACAAACGAACATGGTATTTAACAGGGTGTGCTGTCGCGACAGCGTAGCGACGGAGGCGTTGCCTGCTGCGATAACGATTGCCTTGTCGCCTTTCAAGCAGCTGCGCCTCCGGCTAAATGCTATGGTCGTTTGTACGCGGAAGTTTTAGGAGCACTGCACTCACGCCGCGCAAGCAGACATGTCACACGGTATTTTTTTGTATATTGCGCGCATCTGCAGTGCGCACACAATTGAACAATTAATAGATAAAAATTTAGAAACTGTCTCATTTGATGTTTTGGAATAGGCTATACGCCGTTACAATTGGAATTGTTTGCCTAAATTCATCTTCTTAACATCAGAACTATATTATTGCATTTATTCGGCTCAAGCTAGAATACCAAGACAAAGTTTCAGATGTTTGGGCTGTTCGATTCTTCCGCATATATGTGTGCCTCTGGCCAACTTAATAGGGTAACGTCGCCTCGGATGAATTGACGGAGAAATTTATTGAGGTCCTTCAAAACGTGCAGTAGCACATTGTGGGCCACTGCCACATTGGGACAGAAATGCTTAGCCTCTCCGCCACGTCGCAAGCCCGTTGAACTGGGCATAGTTGGGGTTGAATGTCGGGAGTGCGTAAGCAGCCTCACTCTTGGACGACATAACGTCTTCGTCGCCATGTAATGCGTTGCACGGCTAGAGCATGTGATCTAAGTTGGCAAAGTCTCAGAAAAGCATACAAGTGTTTGACGTTTGAATTCCGGGATAGATCCGGTGTAAGAGTGCGGGGCTAGGCTATTGCACAATTTGCAAGAGTCTGAGTGTCAATGCCTGGAGCTTGTTTAATTGCTATGCGATGGTGGATACTTCCACCTCCCGAGGTAAAAGTTCACTGTGAGTTCGTTATACGAGGAAGGGGGATCCCTATTGTCCGGAACCTCAGCGCCGCGCCACGACTCCCCGCGCCAACGACTCCCCGTGCAGCTCTCCGGCCCGACTCGTCGAGGTTTAACGGGGCGCGCTTGATCTGTTCCATGTGAGCGGGGAACCAGACAATCGTGGGTTGCTTGATTTTATTATCCCGTAGGACCCACAAGATCGGTCTCGAGACGGTGCCCTTGGCAAATGCTCGGACCACCGATTTCGCGTCGCTGTATATCGTCGTTCTCCCGTCGTCCAGCACGGCCAACGCTATTGCGGCCTGTTCCGCAACGTCTGCCGCCATCGTCGGGACCGTCGAGGAGTTTGTGATTTTCCCTTCTTGATCGACGCTGACTGTGGCGAACACCATTCCGTCAGGGTACCGGGCTGCAGCGATGAAAAAGCAACCCAGGACGCTTGCATTGTCCTTTCAGGAGGGCTTTAGCCCTAGCCCTTCGTCTCCCCACATTGTACTCGGGGTGAACATTCTAAGGAATGAAGCAACGGTAATGTGCTGTCTCTGTTTTCGAGGTACGCTGCGTAAATGAGTTTCGATGTCCATCGGGAGAACTCCAAGCTCTCTCAGCGCGTGTTTTCCCGGCACTGGTGGTAAACAGTCTGGTAAAGTGCGCTCTATCCTGTGACTCCGCTATATTTTCTAGCGTGTTGTGCATGCCGAGGTCGAGCAGTCGCTCTGAGCACGTGTACATGGAGAGCTCGACGGCACTCTTGGCCGCCTTTCAGATCAACGCGTTCAGCTTGCCCAGTTCCGACCTTTGCCAGTTGTCCATGGCCGCGCCGCAGGTAAAGTGACACATCACGAAAGCGCGAACTAGCCGGTCGTGGTTGTCCTCACTGAACCTTTCTGGCAGTTGGTGACCCTTCTTATCAACCTGTTGGCATTGTCCCCTACCTTGGTGAGCTTCAGTACCTGCTGGTTATCAGAAACGTTCGATTAGATCGTCAACCCACAAAGAGAGAACCTTGGGGATGAGACAGCTCTCACGTGCCCTTAGAGTGATGCCGATGTCCTCTACAGGCCTCCAGCTTTTCGGCTTGGGGCCCCTGCGCTTGGGCCTGTACAGTATTAGCTCTGGTTTTGGCGTCGGGCATGGGAGGCCGGTTCGTCTCGGGTAGTCTCTATGACCTCGATGGCTTCTTGAAGCGCAGCCTCCAAGCGTCCGTCCTTGCCACCGGTGCACCATATGGTGACCACATCTGCATATATCGTGTGGTAAATGCCGTCGACCCCGCAGGGTTTCCTCGATAGACCACCTTGCGTCGGACACATTTTATTAGCATTATGACAAGGTATATTGCAGAGGTCGAGTGGCCCCCAAGAACACAGCGGCAGCAGCAAGAACTGATCGGGGGAGCGAACTGACCACCAGATTGCTAGCCTGCCGTTGTTCTTTCTTAGACTATTTTAATCTGCTTTCAAAGTGCATAATCTTGCCACATCATGTCAAAGTGAAGTGTTCCTTAATAACAGGCTCAATGGGACGTACCGTCTGCTGCAAAATTATCGTTGACGTCATAAATTAGCATACATGAGCGGCTCACTGCAGCATAAACTGTGCTTTCTTTCTTGCTGGACCGTTCGCCGGCTCGAGTGCCACTCCTCACGCTCCTATGTGCGGCCGCAGTAACTTCACCCCACTGTTATTGAGAGCATCGGCGGTTTTTACAGCATCGTGGATCGAAGCGATGATGCGGAAGCAGTCCTATCGCTCCATCCGGCACCCCATGCGGGGCACCGAGAAGAGTGTCATTTTCGTTTACAACAGCGGTTGGAATGAAGTGGCAGTAGGGAAAAGGAGTCAAATTTACGCACTTCATTCTGCACTGCGGTAACCGGCGCACGTGAACGAATCGAGCTTGCACCGCACAAATGTATATGTACCTCTCTTTTCCTTAGTTTTTCTTTGTCAAAGGAGTAGTTGATCTGGTATTAAGTGAGTTCTCTTTCAGCAATGGTAGAGCATAGAAGACCGTTGATTGATTGTGCGCATTGTTTGTAAAAGGACAATTTGTTGCTTAAATAATATGGTTGATCCTTATTCTATAGGAATACGTAGAACACGAAAGTGAAAGGTATCTTCACAGTAGCTTTTCGATGCTTATATTACGTGAATAATTAATCTGCAAGTAGCCATACTCGAAACCCTACCACAGCTCGCGGATCTTCGGCAATTGGCAAATAAGCGAAAGTTCGGGAAACATCCCCGGAGCGATCGGGAAACATACCCCGGAGACATTGCATTGCACGCGCCGTAGCACTGCGCAAATCCGCCATTAACCACAGGCGATCGCCAACCATACAAGCGAAACATAATATGTTGTTAGTAAATCGCTTCGTGAATTGCCTATCCACTGGGACGAAATGCGCTCGATTTGTGGGTCGACCACCATGGTGCAGGTTAGCTTGGCGCGCGGCGTCCTGCTGCTGAATCTCTTCGGCGAAGGTACGAGCATTATGTTCCGACTGCGCAGTGTCTTGGGCCGCCAATTCACTTGCGACGCGCTCACGTTCAGGAATGCAAGTGGCGGAGTTCACAGCGTGCGCCGCGAACGCGCAAACGCGTTCTGCTTCACGCTGGCGTGTACCTCGTCAGAAGAAAGCGACATTCGCCCGTCGACGTCATTGGCTTTCTCCGCCACATAGTGCAGCGGTTTTCTGATTTGGTGTCATTTCAAGTGAAAGAGTAGCCAGCGTGTAACTACCGCTGGTGCATGCTGAAGCTGCATTCCATAGGGGGCGAGATGTCATAGGCCAATATGAGGCGAAAGACAAACCATATCCGGAAACTGCGACGTCACCTCAGCAAAAGGTCTACACCGCCTACACCAGGCTTCGCGGCGCTGCAGGCTCCGCTGCACTGAGTCTACCGAAGCGTTCACTGCCAGCACTCGTTTGTGGCATTGTGGCTGCTAGATGACGTCACGATCCCTGCGAAGAGAGTATATTTTACATGGCCACGCCCAGGTCACATTCGTTACAATAAATTGATCGAGGACACCGGCATAAAATACTTTTGTGTTTAAAAAAGATCACTGACGATTACGATACTCCTTAAGGCGAAATTTGAGAGCAGCTCTGTACGTGTTTTCATTTCGTGATTTATTGGCTGGCGCGGGAAATCTGTCTCGTGCGGCACGTTGCAGTTCGCAATAGGCAGCGTGTGGATGACGCGTGGGGGCGATTCCCAGCAGCAGCTGCAGACGGAACTCCTAGACGACTTGCGCTACTTTGGCGCCATCTCGTCGCCATCATCGTCGCGCTAACCTTTTCTTCTCACGGTTTCACCAAACCCTCCTCCTCCGCTTTCGGCTTCATTGTTCCGCTGCACCGCGCTCCTGTGCTCTCCTCTTCACGTCTTTTATCACCCCTGGAATGGGGAATTTAGCGTTCCAAGAGTTTGTGCTTTCGCCTCACAAACACTTGGATCATGTGAATAGCCTTCGGACTGTAATCCCGCCTTCAGTGCGACGTCTACGTTCTTTCTAATATGTCCTCATGGACTAAACATTTCATACCTAAGGCTTGAGAATAATAGGGACAACGCATAAACCTCGAAATGTGCTAACCTTTTTTTAATTTTTTTTGAGCCAGCAAGTGATAACAGTGAAGCTGCGCATGAGCCATACAGATTCTGTAGTTCGTGTAATGTTTAGGAGACGACTCACAGCTCAGTAACGAGGGATGAGCTGGTTCTCTTTTTGTGGGTATCTCCATACTACCGCTTAACTTTTGCGCCAGAACCACCGACCGCCCTGCGCCCAACTACACCATCACACGCGGATAAGCTATCAGTTGCTGCGCCGCATTTAAGATGGAGTTCATGAAGGCATCAACGATTGAAGCACAAGGTCTTGTAAGGAACAATGTAGCCTTAATGAAAGGGCAGAAAATGAATAAAGGCCACAAGGGCTGGAGGAAAACGCTCCAGCAGTGGCGTTTTTTTACGTTATATAGGTACACTGAAACATAGGAGCAGATTTTTTTTATGAATCGCTACATGCGGCATTCAAGATGCTAAAAGAAGTCCCTAAGTCACCCCACATTTTATTAAGCCATGGTAACTGTAAGAGTACTGTAATATGCAGCTTTAAAATATGGAGATAAAGACATCATAACGCTAATGAATGAAGCCGTAACTAGGCTGCTTTCAGAAGCACAAATTTATTTGGTACCAAAGGCGCCAAGAAAGCCACAAGTTCTTCCTAGTAGCGAAAGACCTAATAAAGAGACGACACAGCATGAAACTGTCTGCCTCAAGAGAGCAGACAGAATTCGCTGACCGGTAAAAGCTGCTGAACAATAAGTAAGCGATGTACTTAAATATGAAGACGGGAAGATTGAGGAACAACTAAATATTACCCCAGCATGAAGTCAGTGAGAAGAAAGCTTTGGCATAGAACAAAGCAAGGGGTATGCAGTGAAAGAAAATGAGGCAATGCTATCAGCAGTTGTAATTACATAGTAAAAGCAGCAAAATAATCCTATATTTGCCTGCACAGAACCCAGAGGGGCAATGTAACCTTCATTGGAAGGAGTGATGAACAGGTTACCCCCCCCCCATAGACCTATAACACACATGACTCGGAGAAAAGCGGCAGTAGAAAATGGATAACACTGGATTAAAATCCAATATGTACGAGACATTGCGCTTGAAGACCTTGCACCCTTTATACGCAATGGCTCATCATTTCACATGTAACAGATAATTGGAAGAATGCCAACATTGTACTTATCCATAAGAAGGGAGACGGTAAAGAATTGATGAAACATAGACCCGTTACCTTGCTTTTGGTATTATATAAAATATTCACCAAGACACTTCCCACTAAAATCAAGGCAACAACTGATTTCAATACACGAAGAGAAGAGGGTCACGTCAGAAAGGGACATCTACAACAGATCCCGTCCATGTCGCTGATCAGCAGAATTCTGCGCAAGCAGTTGGCGAATAATACGACAATAAAGAATCCACAGTAAGAGGGCTTGGGGGTAGAGGAAAATTAAGAAGTTAGAGGTGGTGGCAAGAAGAGTACTCTGTCTGATTAATATGTGAGAGCTTTTTACGTAATTTGGCACAGCCTACGACAAGAACCAATATGTCGGTGACTTTCTTTGTGGACAAGCGCAGCAACTCTGTAGTATTCAAGAAATGTCAAACGGAGGACGAAGACCCCATTCACCTTCCCGAACACGTAAGTACATGCGAGCTTCCGAATCTCATTCTGGATGAACCCTCAGTGTCTTCAGAGGAACTTTTGGAGTGAGATGTCGTTAAAGTAAATATACTACAGCGTCTGTTCAACAAGCTGGTATTGACATTGCTAGAAAGGACTTTCATGATCCACCAAGCTCCATATTACAAGCAACCAGCAATTCTTCGAGCCATATTATTTCAACAGCAGCAAATTTCGTAGCAAAGCACTATTCTTGAGACCCTGGCTTCTACTATAACCAACCGAGCTAACCATTATTCACTACGTTCTTAAGCTTTGAATGGCTCGTACAACATACCTGAACGGTGGGTAGCTTTCTATGAACAAGCTGCGAAGAACAATAGATGGCTCTCTGATGACGACCTCTTGATAAACATGACACCATTCCTTGTCTGGATAGCAAGAAAGAGGCACCAATGGCGACATTCGCAACGAAAACGTTAACCCTGGTTAAAATGGAACGAAGGTTTCTTTCTTACCTGCTGAAGGAATGCTGTTGAACTGTGGTATGCGGCACTATTGTACGGTTTAAAGTCAAGCACACAAGTCGAGTATTTTCCCAAGTAACAGTGACTTCTTCGCTTCGCTGAACCTGAACTGTAGCTGTCATCACTTCTTACACTTATCATTCAAGGCTTACCCAGAGATATGCGACGAGAGGTTTTTAGCAAATTGTGTGAAAACCCTCGACCCGCACTTGGAACTACTAAATTTTTTTCTACCTCCCTGAACTAAGCAAAGCTACAAGATAACGCAATACTTTGCAGAGACCGCAAGCATCAATTCCTTGGATGAGAAGTGTGCTCTGTTGTAGGAAGCTGTCAGGTATAGCTTTAGCGTGAGCATCGCAAGACCTATGACTCCCTGCTGAAACCAACTGGATCAAAAGATGAAGAGCAGAATGAAGCGGAAGAAATTTCTAAAGTTGTCTCTACAGCAAATGAGAACGTCCAACTTGTGTAATCAAGCTTAATGGACATCCAACCCGAAGTGGACGGTGAGACAATGCGAGCTCTTGTGGACAGCGGAGCTTCAGTTTCGATTATATGAAGAAACAGAGCCAAGACGTGCTTGAGCCACAACCTGTAGAAAAAGAGAAATAAATTCGTATTGTGACGAAGGAAAACGACATCCCTACAATATATCGTGAATTATACTACTGGGAAGGATATCCTCCAGCTACTACGAAGTTGGAAGTTCCGATGAGGTTACATGGCAGAAGTGTAGTACTGAAGAAATAACTTCACCAGAGAAGACAAAGCATGGCTGAAAGGAGAGCTTGCGAACATGTTGGATACAGGACGCCCGTCCGTATCGCTATATGCAAAGCCGATAATGACAGCATCCAAGGAAGATGGAAAGCTCCGGCTCTGCACATATTACAGAACAATTAACAACCACGCACAGCTATTTCCATTTCCTATGCCTTGAATAGATGGAATTCATAATTAAACAGGTGGATGCACTTGGTTATCAGTAATATACTTTTGTAAAGGCTTTTGGCAACACTTCAAGAGGCTACAAAGCAGTATACAGCTCTCGTAACTGCGTTTGGCATCTACGAATACAACTGCCTTTACTTTTCACCTAAGAACTCGCCCAGCTGGTTTCAGGAAATTATTAATATGGTTCTGGATGGATTCATTGGCCGCTTCTGCGATATGTACTTAGAAGCTAATTGTGCGCATTCTAAAAGCCAGCGTCTGCATGAACAACGCGTGGCTCATGTACATGTGCCCGGTCTTACTGCTTGGTATGCGCACGCCTGACAAGAGGATATACATCTACAAATTTTTCCATCGAATAAACGCCTGTGAGTAGCGCTTCTGTTTCTCCACCTTTCTTGTGTCTGGTCTTTATTGCGCTACATTACTTGCCTAGTTACGTCCTCACAGCTTTTTCAGAAGCTAACATGAAGGTTAATATTAAGTACAGTCAATTTCATAGCGTCAAAGTAACGTTCTTGAGTACAGTACTAGACGGCACTACGAAGAACACCTATTTCCAATCGTGGCACGCATTGGAAAACTCGTGAAACTTCTTGAAGTTCACAAACAACGCGTGTTCTTGGGGTTGGCAGGACAGTTTAGAGCATTTATCCATGACTGTGCTCTGAAAACATTTTGTCTCACTAGATTAACATACAAAGACGTACCATTCGGTTAGACGGGTGACTGCGAGGTGACCTACAAAGAGCTGGCACGACTTTTTCGTCTGATCCAGTCCTCAAACTTCCAGACTTTGCTCTGCCATTCTAGCTCACTAGTAACGTCTCGCATTACGGAACGGGAGTGATACTATACCTGCAAGACGCAAACCAGCTGATTAATAGCCAAGTATGCGTGATTGGCTGCCATAGCTACACATTAAATAAAGTGGAGGTGAAATACACGACGACAGAGAAGGAACCTCTAGTAGCTTAAAATGCAATTTGGTACTTCTGTTACAGCCTGGGAGGTACTACATTCAGGTTGTACACAGATCGTCAGGAACTCGCCCATCTTTTGAAAATAGCAGAGGCGAAAGGAAAATTCGCACGACGGCTCAGCGAACTTCAACAGTTCGACTTTGAATTGAATCACCGTCCAGGGGCATCAATGAATGATGCCGACGCGATGTGCAGATTTGGGGTCACATTTGTTGATGCGCAACCCAAAACAATTAGCGCCGTTAACATTTGGGAACAAACTGAACGTTTACAACATACGCAGGCAGGAAAAATTGCAGTGCCTCCCACATTGGTTTCGAAAATGTGAACACATTATGGCGGTGATGATTGCTTTTGGTGGACCTACATAATACTTATAAAAAGGCTCACATAGTCCCACAAGAATGAAGACTCGATAAGATACGTGTAGTCATGCCATTAATCACAAAGTAAAATCACCAAGTAAAGCCTAAACAACCAATTCAAGAGATAATATTACTGAATCAATCGAGCGCTCCGTGTGAAGATATTCACATGCACTTCGCTGCACTCTGACGAAAATCTGGAGGCATGAAGAAAACGCAAAAACTCCTGTTGTGTGCGGATGAGTGCACCAGGACGGAGACAGCAAAATCGGGGATTGAGAACACCAACAGTTAGACCTCTTTTTAAACCGACAGATGGTTGAAAACGTGAAGTCATTATTGCCAGACAGTGGGCCTGACTTTCGGCGTCACCAATTTACGGTATGGGCCGGGCGACGTGGAGTTACGCTCAGGTTCACTACACCGTATCACCCAACAGCTAATAGGCTAGCCGAGCGAGATATTCGTGACATCAAACACAACAGGCAGATGTATCCAGACTTCCCACGTGGATGGAAGTGCTGCCTTGAAGTGGTGGTCGCCCATAACCGCTTCCTATACAACAGGCTCTGGGATGTACACGGCTCTTTCCTGCTACTGGGAAACCAACCTATTTAACATCCGACACGTCTGTAGGAGTTCAACCACTGCTTCTGCTGACAGAAGAGAGGAGGACCAAAGAGAGCAAAGTATCGCTAAAGAATAAAAAGGAACTTCAATATTAAATGTAAATAAAGCGATACCAAGAATAGAGGTTCGAGACTTGGTGCCAGGGAGAAAAGGGCTGTAAAACTTGGGCTCATATCACAGAGCGCCGTTCTCTGTTGCGAAAACTGCTAGCCAACAAGTAATCTTCAAGACTGTCTGGTATGTAGGCCCCAATGGCACCGTTGGATCGCCCTCTATGGCAAAGTTTTTGAATACCATCCCAGGAGAGATGAAAACGGCGGTGGAGTGAAGAATGCTAAGGCAGTAGATGAGAAGATGAGATGAGATGAAGAAGAACACAAGATAGAATCTGAATTATGGTGGCTGGTGGGCAGAGGAAAAAAAATAAGTTGGAATGGTGTCATGAATAGTACTTTGTTTCCTATGTGCGGGCTTTTTACATCAGTTAAGTGTGAAATTGCGGGGTGCAGTGAACATCGATGTCATTTTCATGGATTATGAAAATTTATGTAAGTGCATTGCATTCCGTACAGATGCCAGCAGTCTGGAGGACATTGCATAATCGACGAGTACTGGAGTCATACGTGAATATCTTGAGAAACATCTAAGAAGATGTTACCGCTACCTTGGTTCTCCACAAGAAGTTTAATAAATTATCTATTAAGTAAGAAGCCAGATACGCAGATACAATCTATCTAATGATATTCATTCCATGCTTACAAGTAGTCCAGCTATTAGACTGGGAAGGCTTTGTAGTGACGATCAACAGTTATTATCTCAACAGTCTTCAGATTCCAACGAAACAGTATGTTATATTAAATGGCACTGCGCCTCTCTCACACTGTACCGACACGGACACTCTGCCGCCGATCGGCGGAGAGCTCGGCGTCGGTACAGTGTGACAGAGGCGCCGACACGAAGGAAAAAACGCTGTCGCCGACAGTTCGCAGACCAAAACGGGTGTCGCGTGAGTAAGCCTTAACATGTCGGTGAGCCTATAGGTTAATGTGTTCCGTTACACCATTATACTGAGCATGATACACCTATCTCCTCCGGCGTCTAGTATAACGATATTGCAGGATTGCTTGAGTAAGCTCCCCTGTAAAAGTCATTCCTCGGCCGGTGATGAGGACTTGTGGCATCCCACGTCGAAACAGTATGTTCTCAACGAATGATTTCGCTACTTCTGCAACACTACCTTTAGGCAGGGCTTTCGCTTCGGCGTAGCGCGTAACGTAGTCGATGATCCATAAGATTCGATTCTTTCCGGATGTTCACATCGGAAAGGGCCCCATGAAGTGAATGCCGATCGGCTGAAATGGTCATGGAAGAAGCTCGAACGGCTGTAACAATCCCGCTGACCTACTTGGAGGCTTCTTGCGTGGCTGGAATTTTAGGCACGTCTTGACGTAATAGGCAACGTTGGCGTTCTGGTATGACCAGTAATACATCTCCTTAATCCCCGCGTGTCTAAGGGAGAACCCGAGATCTCTTGTCGTTGAGCCATAATGAAGGGTGTGTAGAACCTCTGAACACGTTTCTGAAGGTGCCACTAAAGGCACGTAGTTGACGTGGGCTGGAAAGTTTTTTTTTACAGGGACGCCGTTTTGCAACGAGAACAAAGACAATCTGTGCCTAAATTGTCGTGGGAGAAAGTCGCTCTTCCCTTATAATAAGTCGATAAGGCTTTTATCCCCAGGGCAGCTCACTGCTTTTGGGCGATGTGCTCGGTATTTAGTTTCCCTGGGAAAGAGACGTCATCCGGGCCGTATTGAAGCGTTGGTTCTAGAGGAGCGCGGGAGAGGCAGTTTGCATCAGAGTGTTACCCTTCGGACGTGTATATCACGGAGATGTCAAGTTCTTCCGCACGAGACGTCTTGAAGGGGCCTTTAAAATGACTAGCCCAGACAGTGCGTCATGTCCATTAACAACTTCGGACGGCATGCTATAGAAGTAAGGACAAAATTTCGTCCTAGCGAAAATTAAAGCGAGGGATTCCTTTTCTGTCGTTGAATAACTTCCTTCCCTTTCGACAGCGACCAGCTAGTATAAGATATGACCCCTTTAAGTCCATGTTTCCTGTCCACTAGGATTGCATCGAGGCCTACGCTGCTTGCAGTGGTGTGGACTGTGGTAAAACATCTTCGTCGAAGAGGGCGAGTACTGGTGGTGACTGCAGGTGTTTATTTCTTCAATTGCCTCGACTTGGAGTGTTTACCATTTAACTCGACGTCGGATGTTCTGAAAAGAATAACAAGCGCGGCAATGCGAGATAAGTTCTTGACGTAGCACTTGTAGTAGGCACACAGACCAAGAAACCTGCGCAATGCTTTCTTGTCAATGCGCTGGAGAAAGTTAGCAATGGGACATGTTTTCTGTGGATGAGGAAGAACAGCAGTCTTTCTGATGAATTAACCCAGGAATAGTGGTATTTCTCCCGGTTCAGGCTCACACCAGATGACTTGTTTGCTTCTAGTACCGTCGTAAGGCACTTAAGATGATCGTCTAAATTTGAGCAAACATGGCGACGTACGTCATCAAGGTAGACTAAACAGGTCTGTCATTTCAAGCACGCCAACAGAGTGTCCATTACGCGCCGGAAAGCTGCGGGCGCAGAGCAAAGGTCAAGTGACATGACCTAGAATTTATAGAGTCCACCTTGCATGACGAAAGTGGTCTTCTGTGTATTTCTTTCGCCTACTTCGATTTTCGAGTCCCCGTGTTGCGGTGCATTGAAGAAAAATACTTTGAATTGCAGTCGGTTCAGCGTGTCGTTTTCCCGTTGGAGTGCGCATACGTGCTCCTTTGTGACATTGTTCAGACTACGACAATCGACGCAAAACTGCACACTTCCATCCTTCTTTTTCACCAAGAGCGCAGGAGACGCCCATGGGCTATTCCACGGCTGGATAAGTTCGTCACGCGTCATTTCCTCTGCTTCTGGCTTTATGGTCTTTCGCTCCATTGAGGAACGTTTCTACTGCCTTTGAAGGAGTGGTCAAGTGGATACTTCGGTCCATATGCGATGCCTAGCAACTGGTGTTTGACAAATGTTTGATGACGACAAAAAACAGTCATTGTATTGCCGCAGGAGACCCTTCAGCTGTTCTTGATTATGGCTGTGAAGACATGAAATAATACAGAAACCTGATTGAGCAAAACTGCCATTGTTATAGCTCTGGTGTAATCCGAAGGACAAGTGCATCTCTCACTGCTGTAACTTTATTATATATGTTTTCATCATGCATTTATCCAGGTGTTTATATTCCCGACTGAAAATTGTCAACAATTCTTGTTCTTCTCCTCGGAGCAACTTGACGTTACAGCTTGCAACGCTGATTTCACGATAGGGCCGCATCTGTTCGTTGTTTCCAACAATGGCTTCGATGATTCAGGCTACTTCTGCGGCGACAGAGATCATGATGCTAACGCGAGGCGGGATACTAAGTTGATCTTTTGGTACACTTAGAGCACAATAACTGTGTTGCAGGATAATGAACGTCGTCGGGGAAGTCCGGTCATGAACTGTAACTCTCGGCGTGCAGATTCAGGTCGGCATAGCAGGTGCCCACCAGCTGTACAGATTTGATGGCTTCTTAAGCAGTCTTGGCTTTTCTCAGCTTAGCAGCCAAGGGTGCACTGACGACAGATTAACGACAGCAATGAGAATTTAGTAATCAATCAGAACATCAAGGTTGGTAGTTCTTGACCTCGCTATGCAGCTAAGTTTTGGTGGTGGATCGCAGTTGCATAGAGTTGAACAATTGCCGGCATGTCGCGTTGTCAGACCTTCTGTTGTCCGCATATTATTGGCTTCCGGGCTTCGTCGGTATAGCGGTGTTTCATTGCTACGGCGTTGAGATGGATCTTGAAGCGTCGTCGTTACCTGCGGTGTATCTTTGGCATTTAGACAAGCAGCAACTGAACCTCCATCAGTTCCTGCTTTTAGTCCTATATTAGCACTTGGAAGTTGTTTTGCAAAGTGCACATTTCCAGCGTCATCTCGATGGCCGCGGTTTCCACGAATAAATCTGCGATGGTCTTGGATGCATTGCTAGGAAATCGGCCGAGAAACTCTTCCTTCATACTACGCATGAGGAAGTGAACTTTTGTCATCAGATATCTCCGAGTCTCCGCGACGGAACAGACGGGTAACTTTTACCATGCATATGGCAATGTTCTGGTTTTAGAGTTGCGCACGGAATTTCAATATCGCTCGAACCTTCTCTATAGCAGGACGCTTGGCAAGGTGTTCAAGAAGGTGCTGCAGAAGAGGTCCACGTTCTCAACCTTTCCTCACCATTATGGGGCCACGCCCTGGCCATGTCGGACCACGTCATCAGCATAAGTATACATGCCGTAGGTTGTCACAGGAGTTTCTTGTGTTTCCAACTAGTTTTGCGAGTCTTCAAACGATGATCGGTAGCTCCCTCAGCTATTGCAGCAAGATGGGTTACGCTGCCATTGTGGTTGTTCAATTGGTCACGATCTTCCCGGTCGTCTCAGGTTCGTACTGGGGGCATCTTTTGTTGCCTGCGGCTCGCTAGATAGCCCGGGGCGAAGCTGGCGTGGTCCTCGCGGTTTGTGTTTGACGGAAGCGTTCGGTACACCAACGCAAAAGCACGTCTGCCAGTTGGCATGTTGTAGTGACGGTGTAAAAGACAATAGAAACACGGTGAATGACGAAACCAACTATTTATTCGGAGAACTTGTGCTCCTAAAACCAGATGACATTTAAAGCACAACATTAACGGTGAACTCAGTGGGCGATCGTCAAACATCCGAAGCTCAAACGCATCGAGCTTCACACATGACTCCTCGAAGGTAGTCGCGTAATTGTTGGTGTCCACGTGCCTTCCAGAAAGTACTACAAAATCTATGTCACGCGTAAAATCTGATTGCACAGGATTCAGCAAGAATATACACAACTGATGAAAGCACTAATAACATTTGAGTAAGTTCCAAATCATGCGTGTGCGCCTTGTGCTAGCCTATAACATTAGGTTGTTAGCGGTGAAATGCCGTCCCCGGCAAAAAGGATAAATAACTGGACATTTCAATATTGGGACAAGACGTGGAGGGTAGTCGATAAGCTTGTGAAGAAGTTAAGGACCGCGCAAAAAGCGCGATGAAACGTAAAATATTTGGTGTAATAGGAAAACAGTGGTTCGAATCGGAAAGTAGACAGGCGTAACCGATGTTCTAGACTAGGAAAAAAAAATGAAGCTCGGTAGGCCATGTTAATGCCTAAGGAAGATGACTGATGAACAAGTAGAGTTACATAATCAGTGCTCAAGTAAGAGAAGCGCATTCGAGGCCAGCAGGAAATTGCGTGGTATGATGAAATGAGCAAATTTGCCCTCGCAATTTTTAATAGCTAGCGCAAAACAGGGTAATTGGAGATCCCTGAGAGAGGCCTTCGTCCTGCATTGCACTTAAACATAGACTGTTGATAATGAATCTGAAAGAAAAATTAGATAAAACTCATTAGGCAAGTTTTAAAGCACAGTCAATTTGTTTTTGCTTCATACTTCACATCTATAGAAAAAAGAACAAAAAAGAAGTAAGTATGATTTGCAAAGCCGCGTGTTCTAGGCAAATAATCCCAGCCTAATTAGACTATCAGTGCGCTCAAGGCGTATTGAGTAAAAGCTTAACCAGGCGACACAACAGCACACTGTACGAAATTGAAAAAAACATTTTTGGCTCGTACACATCGTCTCATTCGCATTGCACATTCAGACGTTTCGTGTAGGTATCGTGTAGGTTTCGTGTAGGTGTAGGCCGCCATTGAAATATGAGCCTGGCAACGTTTAACGCTAGAACGGTATCTAGTGAGGCGAGTCTAGCAGTGCTATTGGAGGAATTAGAGGGCAGTAAATGGGGTATAATAGGGCTCAGTGAAGTTAGGAGGCCGAAAGAAGCCTATACAGTGCTAAAAAGCGGGAACGCCTTGTGCTGCCGGGGCTTAGTGGTGAGACGAGAACTAGGAGTCGGATTCCTGAATAATAAGAATATAGCTGGTAACATACAGGAATTCTATAGCATTAGCGAGAGGGTGGCAGGTCTTGTTGTGAAACTTAATAAGAGGTACAAAATGAAGGTCGTACCTACATCCAGTCATGATGACCAGGAAGTCGAAAGCTTCTATGAAGACGTGGAATCGGCGATGGGTAGAGTGAAAACTAAATACACTATACTAATGGGCGACTTTAATGCAAAGGTAGCCAAGAAGCACGCTGGAGACAAGGCAGTGGGAGAATATGGCATAGGCACTAGGAATAGCAGGGGAGAGTTATTAGTAGAGTTTGCGGAACAGAATAATATGAGGATAATAAATACCTTCTTCCGCAAGCGGGACAGCCGAAAGTGGACCTGGAGGAGTCCGAACGGCGAGACTAGAAATGAAATAGACTTCATACTCTGCGCTAACCCTGGCATCATACAAGATGTGGACGTGCTCGGCAAGGTGCGCTGCAGTGACCACAGGATGGCAAGAACTCGAATTAGCCTAGACCTGAGGAGGCAACGGAAGAAACTGGTACAAAAGAAGCCGATTAATAAGTTAGCGGTAAGAGGGAAAATAGAGGAATTCCAGATCAAGCTACAGAACAGGTATTCGGCTTTAACTCCGGAAGAGGACCTTAGTGTTGAAGCGATGAACGACAATCTTGTGGGCATCATTAAGGAGTGTGCAATCGAAGCCGGCGGTAACTCCGTTAGGCAGGATACCCGCAAACTATCGCAGGATACGAAAGATCGGATCAAGAAACGCCAATGTATGAAAGCATCTAGCCCTACAGCTAGAATAGAACTGGCAGAACTTTCGAAGTTAATCAACAAACGTAAGACAGCTGACATAAGGAAGTATAATATGGACAGAATTGAACATGCGCTCAGGAACGGAGGAAGCCTAAAAACAGTGAAGAAGAAACTAGGAATTGGCAAGAATCGGATGTATGCGTTAAGAGACAAAGCCGGCAATATCATTACTAATATGGGTGAGATAGTTCAAGTGGCTGAGGATTTCTATAGAGATTTATACAGTACCAGTGGCACCCTCGACGATAATGGGAGAGAAATTAGTCCAGAGGAATTTGAAATCCCAAAGGTAACGCCGGAGGAAGTAAAGAAAGCCTTGGGAGATATGCAAGGGGGGAAGGCAGCTGGGGAGGATGAGGTAACAACAGATTTGTTGAAGGATGGTGGACAGATTGTTCTAGAGAAACAGTCCACCCTGTATACGCAATGATCATGACCTCGAGCGTACCGGAATCTTGGAAGAACGCTAACATAATCCTAATCCATAGGAAAGGGGACGCCAAAGACATGAAAAATTATAGACCGATCAGCTTACTGTCCGTTGCCTACAAACTATTTACTAAGGTAATCGCAAATAGAATCAGGAACACCTTATACTTCTGTCAAGCAAAGGACCAGGCAGGATTCTGTAAAGGCTACTCAACAATAGATCATATTCACGCTATCAATCAGGTGATAGAGAAATGTGCAGAATATAACCAACCCTTATATATAGCTTTCATTGATTACGAGAAAGCGTTTGATTCTGTCGAAACCTCAGCAGTCATAGAGGCATTACGGAATCAGGGTGTAGACGAGCTGTATGTAAAAATACTGAAAGATATCTATAGCGGCTCCACAGCCACCGTAGTCCTCCCTAAAGCAAGCAACAAAATCCCAATAAAGAAAGGCGTTAGGCAGGGAGATAGGATCTCTCCAACGCTATTCACAGCGTGTTTACAGGAGGTATTCAGAGACCTCGATTGGGAAGAATTGGGGATAAAAGTTAATGGAGAATACCTTAGTAACTTGCGACTCGCTGATGATATTGCCTTGCTTAGTAACTCAGGGGACCAATTGCAATGCATGCTCACTGAGCTGGAGAGGCAAAGCAGAAGAGTGGGTCTAAAAATAATCTGAGGAAAACTAAAGTAATGCTTAACAGTCTCGTAAGAGAACAGAAATTTACAATAGGCAGCGAGGCACTGGAAGTCGTAAGGGAATACATCTACTTAGGGCAGGTAGTGACGGCGGATCCGGATCATGAGACGGAAATAATCAGAAGAATAAGAATGGGCTGGGGTGCGTTAGGCAGGCATTCTCCGATCATGAACAGCAGGTGGCCATTATCCCTCAAGAGAAAACTATATAATAGCTGTGTCTTACCAGTACTCACCTGCGGGGCTGAAACCTGGAGGCTTACGAAAAGGGTTCTACTCAAATTGAGGACGACGCAACGAGCTATGGAAAGAAGAATGATAGGTGTAACGTTAAGGGATAAGAAAAGAGCAGATTGGGTGACGGAACAAACGCGAGTTAATGACATCTTAGTTTAAATCAAGAAAAAGAAATGGGCATGGGCAGGACATGTAACGAGGAGGGAAGATAACCGATGGTCATTAAGGGTTACGGACTGGATCCCAAGGGAAGGGAAGCGTAGCAGGGGGCGGCAGAAAGTTAGGTGGGCGGATGAGATTAAGAAGTTTGGAGGCATGGCATGGCCACAATTAGTACATTACCGGAGTTGTTGGAGAAGTATGGGAGAGGCCTTTGCCCTGCAGTGGGCGTAACCAGGCTGATGATGATGATGATGACAGGCAATAACAATACTTATGAACTCCTGTAGGATCTCCAACTATTCCTATCATGGTGGATAAGCAGAGTGTTTTTTAGCTGCCGCAATTTTTGGAAAGATTGCCTGTGGCAGATAGCGAAATTCTAACCCTTGATCTAAATTCGGTCATTACTTGTACAAGAAATCACAATGTTCGATTGAATATTTTCCGCAATTACGCTAATTATATTTTTTATGTTTACATTACGCCACATATTTGAATCTACGAATTATAAGCGCTGAGTTCGCACGGCGTATCCAGTTAGAACAAATTCTCTGGACAGCGCCAGTTCAAATGCATTTTGAGGTACACTTTGAAAATTATTATCTCGGAACTGGTGCCGTCCATATAATTCATTTGGAGGGGGTACGTCGTGCGAGCTCAGCGGCTATAATTCCTCGATTAAAATATATGGCGTAATATAATTAATTAAAAAGTTTATTAGCGTAAATCGGTAACTATTCCACTGAACATTTTGATTTCTCGTAGAAGTAATGGCCGCCTCATTGAGATGAAGGGTCAAGATCAAGCGTCAGAATTGCGCTATCTAATTTAGGCAATCATTACAATATTTTGCTCAGCTAAAGAAATCCTGTATTGTACACTAGGAATTTGCTTTCGCCATTAGGCAATTGGAATTCCGCCATAGATTGTTGGCTTGGCTTCATGACGCAAAAGCTGCGCGACAAATGGGACTCGACACCTAGTCCAGCCCTCGCTTTCTCGTGCCCTCTGTCACGCTATTTGTCCGTTATGATGCTACGCCAACAACCACACTGGCTGGCCGTGAACTGATGGAGATAAGAGAGGGGAGAGAGAGAGATAGAAAAACGTTGTGAAAGAAAACAAAACTTGGTGTCCCGTGATTAGGGCTCCTTGTCCAGGGCTGAACTGGCGCGAGCGGCTCACTGGGCTTTGTTCAGGAGCGCGGGTTGGCCAGCCTGGCCCTGGTCCACAAGCCGCGGCCCCCACTGCCTGTTAAACGCTGTGTTCCTAGTTGTGTAGAATTTGTACGAGTTGGTCTGTTTCGGCACATCAAGGTGACCTGCGCTATCTTTGGCGTCTCCACGCACCACGGCATTTCGTCAGTGCATCATGTGTGTAGAATACAGCTAAGTGCTTGTGGCTTTCGATACGTGTGTGCCTGGAGTCCGCACCAACTCCTCGGCCGTTGACTGCTTAACTTTGGGTGCGGTCTTCCATATTCGCTTTGCTCCTCCTATTGGTGTTCGAGAATGTCGCGCGGTCTAAAGGGGGGCCGGTTACTCGTTTGGCCCGCAGCTCGGATGCTTGGTGCGCGAGCTAGCCGGTCCGCCCTTGTGTTACCCTCCATGCCTAAGTTCAGAAACCGAACTACTGGGACACAAGCTAAGGCACAAGAAACACAGCACGCGGCACCCGTTTTTCACTTCTGACCCTCCATGCCCTCGTGTGCGCGGCACCAAGTGAGGGTATGGAATCCGGTAGCTGATTCCCTAGAATTCTGAATACGAAGCGCGATGCCGCCCCGGAGACATAGAGATGACAGGCGGGTTCTGAGTCCGTGACTATGGCCACAGATATGTTCTTAATATCAGCTTCCCTAATTGAAAGTACAATCTCTACGACTTCGACCGTGCTCACAGCCTTTGCCCAGACCATTGGGACTATAAATCGATTTTTGTTCGTGGACACTTGTCCCTGACCGTCTAACTCGCGTCCATCTAGTAAATGTCTGGTTGCGCTTTAAATCTCTGGTGCAAGGCTCTCCCTCGGGCCTTTCGGCGCCCCACATGATATCTCCGAGTCATCTTCTTTTTTTTTAATTGGAGACACCCCTATATGGGTGCCTCACTTCCCGGGTCATCTGCACTTTCGCTTCTGCACTGAACTGGGGGTGGAACGCAAATCCGAGTTTGTTTAGTACGGCCTGGCCACACCCTTCGTTGTTGCGCGCAACCATTCCCTTTGCGTGATAAGGTTGGCCGCCGCATACTCCTCGAAGGTATTATGTATTCCCAATTTCCCGAAAGGTTCTTTACTGGTATTTTACAGAAGCCCTATAGCAGCTTGAAAGGCCCGCCGAATGATGCGTTTAAGCTGTTTGAGATCCTGATTGGTAATGCTATGAAAAGGGACTCCGTACGTAATCCTATTCAGGACAAAGGCGTGTACCAGTCGGATTGTTTCACTCGCAGGTTCGCCTTTCTCGCAGGGTTCGCCTGACCCTACGGGTCATTTCAGCTACGTTTCGTGTGGTACCTTTGAGGAGGGGGAGAGTGTACGCTACTCCGGCAGTCAGCTGGAGCCATAATCCCAAGACGCACCGTTTACGCAGCTCTCTAACACGTTGCCCATCGAACAACAGCTCAAAACTAGGGTGATTTTCGTGTCTCGTGCACTTTGCTCTCATTTGTATAAATTCGGACTTCTCTGGGCACATGTCATGCCGGCCCCTTGGGTGCAGGTCTTGACTTCTTGGATTGCCGACTGAAACAGCTTCAGCTCCTGCTTATCTCCGTAGGGTTCCAGCTTTGCCCACAGCGTAATGTCGTTAGGCTAGATGGCGCTCCCTAGGCCTTGCTTCGACCCCAGTTCAAGTGCGAGTTTTCGCATTCCCCCAATTAATAACAGGAGAGAGTGTATAGACCCTTGTAGGGCTATTCGATCGGAAACTAATTACAAAGGGTTTCGATCTAGTTGAGTCGAGTCCAATGGTGGCCGTACGGTTTTTAGTAAGCTTCGTACATACTGATAAATGCGCGTCCCGCAACCTGCCGCTTCTAGTCCTTCCTGTATGGGGTTGTTGGCAATCGTATTTCATCGTCATCATCATCAGCCTGCTTAAGCCCACTGCAGGGCAAAGGCCTCATCCATACTTCTCCAACAACCCCGGTCATGTACTAATTGTGGCCATGCCGTCCCTGCAAACTTCTTAATCTCATCCGTCCACCTAACTTTCTGCCCGGACGAACAGCGGTGGCGTAGAGGTAGAACACCCGCCTCGCGTGCAAGAGGTCCGTGGTTCGAATCTCGGTGCCGGCAATTTCCCACCGGATTTAAAAAAAAACAATCCGCGTGTTGATAAAATTGCACAAACAGGCCTGGAGTGTGGGCTGATCCCGGTGACCAGAACCGGTAGCGCACTCCCTTACCAGAGCAGGATTGGCCACCCTGGTGCAGTACTTGGCCACAACCTCCTATGAACACAACAATCAATCGTATTTAATGCCTTCTTTATCTCGACAGCGAGCACAATGCCGTCTTGCTTCGCCCGGTCCCCGACATTCGTTATCGGACCAGTGCTGCAATGGCGATCGCGATATTTCGTCAAATTTCGGGGGCCTGAGGAACTAACTATGCCTCGTGTACACGACGAAGTTACTGAAAAGCTGAGGATGTAGTGGCCACTTCCAAGCTTGTCCCCTAGGTTCGTCCAAGTTTGGTCGAGGCGACTTTGGAGTGATGTCGCGCCCGCAATTCCTGAAAACGGTTCAATATCCAAAAACGTGGTGGCCCCATAGAACAGAGCACTTAGCTGATCCAGTGATACTGGTTTCCAGGGGATAGCGAGGGATGGTCACACCGGAAAAACCTCAAAACATGCGGGACCCGATGGAAGCGTGCTGGCTCTGTTCGGCGCCACAGCACTCCTGCGATAAGACAGGATTAAAATCGAGTGAGTGGAATCGAAATGTTACAGCAGCAGCTATTTAATCAAGTAAGCGGTTGCCGAGCGAGATTTCCGCATACCTCTGCATAACAATAGAATAACTGGAACTGAAGCTGCTGTTGTTCAGCATCCTATGAGCAGATTAAGAGTGAGTTTTTACCCTACGCTCTCAATCGAATGGTTACTGCTAGACACAATACAGCGGTTGGTTATGATTTGAGAGGAGGTGTACTGATCTGATTGACGGTAGGCTTTTACTGTAGAGTATCTTTTGTTTTATTCCGCCTGGTTGTTTTTCAGTTTGGATGAATAGATGCAGTATTAAAGACAGCGTCACTGTTCAAAATAAAAACAAGAATATACCTTATGTCGTTTTTGCAGGCATAAGAATCGATTTCAGCCAGCTCCATTTAAACGCAAATCTACGGCTACTCGCGCTCTGCATCATGGTAGCGGCGCTGCAGTTTATGTCAGCACTCGCAACCAAGAGGCGCATTATTAACCTAGCACCAGCCGAAATTTATTCCTAGCTTCCTTATTTAACGTCTTCATTTGTAGCAATTTGTTGCGAAATTCAACAATGCATGTGCCACCGTTATAGCACTACATGACAGCATGCCTTCGCTGCCACCGCAATCGATACGATGCCCCCCGGTTTCAACAATTTCATAAACTATATAGTTACTGCAGATTGTTCCTGTGGTTAACATATACCGTAACCCTATCCTTAGCTATCGTGCAATGCCTTCGTCCAAAGCACTTCTACGAAACTGACTTTCTTGATAACTTGCACACAACACACAAAGAGTACATTCAAACTAGGAGGAAACCGGCCTAGCTACCCGCTGCGAAAAAGGGTGGGTCTCAATGAATCGATAATTTCACCACTTTGTCAGGCTTCGCGGCCTCGCGGAGCACCCTGTCGGGAAGGGCGACTGCTGCAAAGCGACAAACACTCCCACCGGTATAAGGGGGGGGAGGGAGAGGGGGGAAGAAGGGGATGAGGAATGAGTTTTCAGCTCACGCACGTACATTTGCTTGGTGACGGTGATTGACTAGGCTTCTCTGAACGAATAAACAGTGTCTTTGGCCGAAACGAGGTCCCTCATAATACGTCCGTCGATCCAGCAAACAAGTCACCCTGGCGAATGGCTCCAGTGAGGAACCAAAGTTATACAAATTTCTGACATCTTGGGCTCAATGTTCCGCCGTTGATGCGCTCATCGCCTGCTGAAGAGCAATGCTTGCTTCGGCAACGCCGCCTGCAGTACATTGCTTCCTATTATTCTTGTACTTTGCTTGTGTTGTGACGAGCACAATATTTTCCAAGTATCATAAATGTGCTTGGTTTTTATGGCTTCGTCTAGCTACGGTTGCATAGGATACAGCACACACGGATGCGCATATGTCAGTACAAAGTCACAGGTTATGCGAACATTTCAAAGTTAGGTGTCGTGTGCAATACCAGGCTTGCAAAGATTGGCTGTCTCATTAGGCGCGCATGTGATCGTGGGTCGATGCACCAGAATGGCGGTAATGTCTCTGTAGAGAACACGAAACATCATCGTCATGTGTCTGCCACTTTTTAGATCTTGCGTACGAATGTTCGGTCTGATTCATGCGCACGCGTCATCAAATATGCGCACTAATCAATTGCCCTGTCACACTACTTTTAGGCTGATAGTCCCAGTATACCTTCCATTAAAAAATAATGTTGGCATGATTCTTGCTAAACTTCTGTCGTTCTAATATATACAAAAGACTGCCACGTTCGCATCACTGTGCTCTTGAGCAATACATGTCATACTCTGACAAAGGTGGATCAGCGAAAGGAAGTTGTAGGCCCCGGAAACTTACATTGTTCCGACTTGCCCTTCCGCGGAAAGCAATGAATTCACTTCAATGCACCAGCTCATATGTTTCCTCGACGCAAAAGCTGTAACAAAAAGAACAAAAAGGCTTGCAAGCTTTGAAAAGTGAACATGCTTCCAGTGAACGAGAATAAATTTCGGGAACGCGTTTATGTATACAGGAGTGTCGTGTTTGCAGGCAGCACTGATGCTGTAGTTCTTCACAACAAAATGGAAGGGAACCAACGCAAAAGTCAAGCGCTAAAGGTTTTTTTTTTGGAATGAGGCTGCTTACTTCGGCACGCCATTAGGTGGTGCCTGATGGATCCCTCATTGCAGGGCACAACGCTCAGCGGTGCATGACCGCTGTTCAAACTTCCATATTGGTTATACACGTGCTGCATGCCGAACGTGAGGCCCCACAAAAATGCTTTAGCGTCTCACGCTGATAACTTTCTCACTGACGTGGCTCCAAAAAGACCTCCTGTTGCTGCGAAAAGAAAGGTATCAGAAAAGACGAATGCAGACAGAAAAAGCTCCTCAAAACAACTACGTTTTTTTTCACCTAGCGCTCCCAATGCATGATTTTGCCAGAGTTACGCCAAGGTATGCAAAGAATAGCTCCCACTTGGCTTCAATTCTAGGCTGGAAAAGAAGCAACCATATCCAAGAATTTTTGACAGTGACACAGCTCTGTGATCTCATTTGTAACCGCAAAACAATTTGCGCATATAACGTTGGCTTGCCTTAGGCAAAAGAGAAAAAACAACTGCGATCGAGCAGCGCATCTTTTCTACTGTTGTTCGGCGAATGCAAAATTGGTTCATGCTGCATTCAGTTGTGTGCCATATGCTGAACGAAAGCGTGGAATTCAAAAGCATTCTCAGTCTCATTACCAGACTTTATATCGCAGCTCTTGCAATCCATTTTGTGCAAAACGATAAAACGTACATCAACTAATTTTCGCCCTCTAGACTCTACCCAACCTCGCCGCGTAGCTATGTTGCGCGATGCTATCTCTATACCCGGGTCTCACTCTCTCTCAGGCCTCTGTCCCCAAGGTCGGCAAAGCTGCGGACGCAATGAGAAACCAAGCGAAGTTCTAACAGCTCCATCCACTGTATAAGATAACTCTTATGCAAAAGAATAAAAATATAGGCGACATAGGAAAGATGGAAGACTACCAAGGGCTCTATAACGTAAAACTATTCCAAGATTTTCTATTCCAATTCTGCAATCAGCCTTACACGATTGGTCAAAAAGCTTTTCCACTTCACCTGTCTGTCACGCGACGTCACGAATACCGCTATAGCTCCCCATCTGCTAAGACGTGTGCACACTGGTTATTCATGGTTTTAGAGAACAAAAAAATAGTTATTTGTGGTTCGACGCCTTCCCGCCATTAGCCTTAGGTCATTGGGGAAAAGTTTTTGGGCTGCACCCACTTCACCCGCCTGTCACGCGACGTTACAAAGCCGCAAAAACGGACCACGTCAACGTGACGTGTACACGTGAAAGGTGCATAAATACGCCGCACATAACTCAATTTTTTTTCTGAACAACCGGGGGCTGCCCCGTTACGAAAGGAATAAAAGATGGCTGCCACCGAACGCTCAGGCACTGGCTACTCGCAACTGCCACAGAGCATGGGCTTATTTGCGTGTAATAAACCATTCCGCGTGGCCGTGTAACGTTTTCGACGCTTCCGGTGCGTTTACGACCTCGTTATGCCAACTCTTCTCTGCTGAGGACCCGTTTTAGCGTCATTCTTAAGCTTCCGTTGCACGCCGCCGCGATTGTCGACCAGCCACCATAACCTAAGTAAGGGAAAGCGGACCAATCACAGACCGCGGAACAACCCTCTTCATTCGGTTATCGATTTTCATTGCAGTGGCTCAGTCCCGTCGAATCTCTCTTTACTTGTGCGTGCTCCCCGCCTCTTATGAGTCAATTAGATAAGACAAGCCGCTCAGCGTAGGCAATGTCATTCGTTTTTCAAGCAAACAAAAGTTACCTCCTATGAACGAGGAGAGCGTGCGGTTGGTCTCTTCCGACACTCCTGAGGGTGACCGCGCGATGCTTGCGTGGGTGGGTACGCAAATTCGACGTCAGGAAATTGTAATAGAAACATATTGGAATAGTTTTACGTTATAGGGCCGCAAGTAGAACAGGTGCCTTATTTATTGTAATACTTTATTCAATACGGCAAACCGTACGTGCAGACAGGTTGACAAGCAATGCATACAAATCTGTAAATGAGTCAAATGAGTGAAAGTACAATATAACATTTAAAAAATATATATACAGGGGATGGAAGAAGAAGAGGCCGAGGAGTGCGGATGTTTACATGTCGGCTCCAGCTTTCTCAAATGTTATCGCAGATTTCTCTGTGATTACCGACGTAAAGTTTTCACCAAACGATTCTTGAAGTTCTCCGGACTCTGTGGACACCTCGCTTTCAGGTGGGACTTTCCATTTTCCTGGGAACCGCACCTTTTGTCCACCCGCCACGTCGCCGCCGCGCTAAGCCTAGCTGGCCGGTCGTTAAGCCTCCGACTGCACCGACTGTGTCTCGGCGGCGTGTCGCGCCTCGGCGCGCGGCGTTTACATCTCCCACCAGGGTGATCCCGCACCTCTGTCTTCGTTATGGAGATCCAGGTCGCCGGCCAGGATATTTCGCCAGTTGAAGTGACCGTCCAGTCTGGCTGGCTCACTGCACGATCCCGCCGCTCAAAACGCGGCACGGACAACTTGACCCCGGCCGATGAATCATCTCAAGCCCCAAGTAGCCGGCCCCGCTCTCGGGCGAGGCAGCCCATTAAAGCTCAAGTTTTGAAGGCGGGCCGCATGCCGCCGCTTCCGACGGAGGATATCAAGATTGTCATCCGCCCCAAGGGCGCCCTTCATATTACCAAGATCGGCAGTCCCGTGGTAACCACCGCCATTCTGCAAGCAGCCAACCTCACGGACGAAGAAAGCTCAGAAGACACTGTCTGCCCGAATACGCAACAAAACATCGTTGTCATCAGCACACCTCGCCCGGACCATGCAGACCGGTACACTCGCATCCGCTCTATCCATGTGAACGGCGTCAACCACGAGGTCAATGCATACGAAACCGCAGCTGAGCACACGACGAAGGGGGTCATCCGTGGGATCCCACTCACGGAGACTCCCCAGCAGATCCACAACAAAATTGTCACTGCCCGAAACCCGACAGCCTTGGCAGCCAAGCGCATCGCTTCTACGACAAGAGTGATCATCGCTTTTGAAGGACTGGATGTGCCTTATCAGGTCCGCTACGGTTCCACGTTACTCCCATGTTCGCTATATCGGAAGAAAATTGACATTTGATACCAGTGTGGCCGCCTCGGACACCGTATGGACGTTTGTCCCTACACAAATTACAAGATATGCCGGGGCTGCGGTGTCCGCAACCCCCCCGCCGACCATAACTGTAACCCTAAGTGCTCGCTCTGTGGTGGCCCCCATCTCACCGCGGACAAAAGCTGTGCCGCTCAATATAAAACCCCGTACGTCATCCGCAAGCGTATCGGAGAACGACGAACAACCAGCCAAGCCACCTATAAACAAGCTGGCCCCTCCACCCTCAGCACCAGAACCAGGCCATGCTCCCGCACACCGTCAAGGGGGAGCCGTTCCCGCTCCATAACTTCATCTCGATCCAGGCAACAACGCTCAAGACCCCGGTCTGCATCGGCTTCACGCATCACATCTACCAACAACAGCAAGGTGAGCGTCGCAGACGCTCTCATGGGCACCTCGCGAGAGGGTCGTAAGATCGCCAAAACACAAGTCACCTACCCTCCTCTTTCACCAGAAAACCCAGAAATAGCTCAGCTTAAGCGCGAGAACGCCGTCCTACGCGATCTCCTAACTAAACTCTCGCAGGAGGTTAGAGACCTCAAACAGTCCCAAACACCAGCCCCTACACCTATCGCACAGAACGTCCCTGCCCCTAGTCAGGTGGCCCCCTCGACTCCCGCCCCCAAGAAGAGAGCCCTACAAGATGGAGCCACGGGACATGTCCGCTCTGAAGTTAAAGACATGCTCATCTAACTTCAAACAACTATTAGCACTTTCCAACATGCACTGGACTCCATCCAGCAAGCCTTCATTGGTATTGTCCAAAGCGTGACCAACCTGGAAACTCATATTCTCACGCCTCCTAGGCATGCCGCCCCCGTCTGCGACCCTTCCGGGACGCCGATGGCGACATCCACCATTTCCTATCATGGCTCACACTAATCAAGACGCCCTCATTTGGCAGTGTAACTGCCGAGGCTTTCACCATAAACAACCGGTACTCAATCAATACCTACGCCAGCATACCCGCTGCCCGGATGATATCCTACTTAGAGAAACCAATAACGCCCCGACCACGCTCCCCGGTTATCAAACCTTCCATACCACCCACCCTCTTCGCCCGTCTGCACCCTAGTACGGCGTCGTATTCCTGTTATTGAACATGATCTCAATAGTCCTCACATCGAACATCTATTCCTCGAATTAATTCCCAATCGTAAATGGAAAGAATGCATCTTCCTTATGAAGATTTACAATAGCCGCAAGGATAAAGCAAGGTGTCGCTTCCTCACCCTCTTTAAGAAGGCTCTTCACGTAGCTGGAACGCACCTCCTACTCATCGGCGGTGATTTCAACCTCGCCCATACAGGCTGGGGCTACGTTCGCACGGAAGCTGCAGCTCGCAACCTCTGGCAAGATTACCATGACTTAGGCCTTACGCTCATCACGGATCCCTCCTTTCCTACACGCCTCGGTACTTCCACTACCCGGGACTGTACCCCCGACCTCACCTTCATCAAACATATCAACAATGTACACTGGACCAATACCGAGCAAGACCTCGGCAGCGACCTTTATATCCTTGCTCTCTCTTTACCCCAACTCGCTGCCGCCCCTGCCCCCACTAAAGAATTCACCATTACCGACTGGGATGTTTTTTCGAAAAATACGCATAGGTTCTACCTCAGCAGAAGGCATTACCGACATTAACACCTGGATGCAAGCGCTACGCACTGATGTTCAAACGGCCACTCGGGTGGTAACTACAGATGCCTCAGTTGAACGCATGGATAGCCGCCGCGCCCATCTTCTGGAGGCTAAAGCCTCCATCCTAGCTCGATGGAAGGGGCAGCGCCTAAACCGTCGCCTCAGAAGTAAGATCTCCAAACTGAACACAGCCACCGAGGAGCATTGTCAAACCCTCAGCCGGCAACAATGGACTGAGCTGCGTAACACGGTGGATGGACAACTTCATCGCCCTTCCTCGTGGAAACTTCTCAAACATCTGCTTGATAATACCAGCACCCGCACCACCCAACAGGATCGGCTGCAGAAGCTCCTTTATACAGAGACCCTTAAGCAAGGTCCACAACAGGTGCTTGACTACCTCTGCACCAGATATATCTCCAGGGGACAAGTCAGTCTACACAGCAATTACATCTGTAGCCCCAACCCTACACTAGACGCCGATTTCAGCATATCTGAAATACATGCCGCTCTACGCAAGCTTAACGGTCGTTCTGCTCCAGGGCCAGACGGGGTCACTAACAAAAGCCTTCGCAATCTCGATGACGAGTCCGTGTCCCATCTGACTGACTACATCAACGATTGTTGGCGCAGTGGTGTCCTTCCAGCGGCCTGGAAGACTGCCAACGTTATCCTAATCCCAAAGCCTGGCAAACCATCTAGCCTCAATAACTTAAGGCCCATCTCCCTCACTTCATGCGTAGGCAAGGTGATGGAACACGCCTTCTTAGCACGCATCAACAGTAACCTCGAGGACAACTCTCTCTATCCCCACACCATCATTGGATTTCGCCCTCACCTTTCTACTCAAGACGCTATGTTGCAGCCCAGACATCAAGTGCTAAACGATCGTTCCCGTAACATGAAAGCCATCCTCGGACTCGACCTCACTCAAGCCTTTGATAACATTTCCCATGCCGCTATGCTTGACCAGGTCTCCAACCTCCACCTCGGAGAGCGAGCATACAATTACATCCGTGACTTTCTCTCCAATCGCACGGCTACCCTCTCGGCCGGGGATTTACGATCAGACCAGCTTCCCCTTGGCAGCAAAGGCACCCCGCAAGGTTCAGTTATCTCTCCCATGCTCTTTAACTTAGTCATGATTGGCCTTTCCAAGCAACTACAGCAAGTCGACAATATCGACCATACCATCTACGCCAACGACATCACCATCTGGTCGTACCGAGGCAGTGATGGTCAAGTGGAATCAGCCCTCCAAACGGCGATTGACACGGTTGAAGCATATCTCCAAGGGACCGAACTGCGCTGTTCCCCGGCTAAATCGGAGCTTCTGCTATACAAGCCCATTCAGCGGGGTCGCCCTCCCAAACACCAATCTGATCACCGACCCTGTGACGCCATCACCCTACGCCTTCAAGATGGCAGTCCTATCCCATACGTCCCTAGTATCCGGGTTTTCGGTCTCACCATCTCTACCAACGGCTTCAACGCCTTGGCTCTCAACAAGATCTGTGCGCAATCTCAAAACACCCTACGACCTATATCTAACCGACGAGGAGGACTCAAAGAAGAAAGCCTTCTCCGACTCGTCCAATCCTTTGCCATATGCCACATTACCTACGTTGCTGGGTACCTCAACTGGTACCGGGCTGAGCAAAACAAGTTCGACACCATCATACGAGGGGTCTACAAGCAAGCACTTGGGCTCCCGCATTGCACCAGCACTGAACTCTTCAACCAACTGGGAGTTCACAACAACCTTTCCGAACTCATTGAAGCCCAACAACGCTCTCAGCTTGAATGGCTCACCCTTACTGAAACGGAGCGCTTTATTCTGTCCACGCTTGGCTTCACCTACCATCAGCAACAGGGCCCCAAACAACCGATCCCAACCGACATCCGTAGCTGGATCTACGTAGACCCTATCCCTAGAAATATGCACCCTGAATATAACAGGGACCGGCGCCAAGCTCGGGCCGGAGCTATCATAAAAGCCCTTGCCCACGTACCTGGCGTCACAGTTGTTGATGCAGCCCAATACTTCCATGGCACTCGATTTGTGGCCGTCGCCACACGCGATGGAGTCCTACACCACGCCTGCAGCGTCACTACCCCCACTGCCGAGACGGCTGAAGAATTGGCCATCGCGCTGGCCACTTTAGATCCCACCTGTCACACCATAGTGTGTGACTCTCGCTCGGCCATTACTAACTTCAGCAAAGGCCGTATTTCTCCCCAAGCTCTTCGGATCCGCTGCCAGGCACCACACTCTAAAGACAGCATAATCTCCCTAACATGGATCCCGGCCCATGCGGGCCCTGTCCACCCACACCTCCCCAATCTCAACGAGGTCACCCACTCCATTGCGCGAGGCCTAGTCAACCGCGCGGAAGTCACTGGAGATGAGTTGGACACCAGGGACAGTCTGACAACTTATAACGATCTCGTTAAGGCTTTTTACCTCAGTCGCCGAATCTTCCCCCCGCCTCACCCAAAGTTCAGCCGGGCGCAGGCTACCACCCTGCGTCTACTACAAACAAACACGTACCCTTCACCCGCCCGCCTCCACCTTATATTTCCGGACGTCTACACTACCCCCAACTGCCGGTGCTGTGGAATTCACCCGGCTACGCTTCCGCATATGCGATGGGAGTGCCCAGCACAGTACACACAGACTAACGCCACGACTCTCTCGTCGAGGATGCATGGGGCTCTGCGGAGCTCCGCCCTCGACGACCAAACCTGGGCGACCCAGCACGCGCTCGAGGTGGCGGCGAGGCAAGCCCTCGACGTCCCTTCGTGGGATACTTAGGCCCGGCCATCATAAAGATCTGGTTCTACAATGAAAGTTTATTCCTCCTCCTCCTCCTATATACAATAAATTGAACTGATATTCGCATTTTTTTCATAATAAGAATAATGATAGACAATAAGTGGAACGGCGATGTAGGAACGGACACATACAACAACTTTATCGGCGAAATCGCGCAAGGAAGAATCGTTGGGTAAGGAGTTGCAATGAGCTACTGTACTACAAAAAGTTGTGTGTTGCAGGCTTTCTGCGCGCGAATACATTTTTTTACGTTCAAGCTAGGTTCACAACGCGATCCCCTAGTTGTGCCATGAGGGTAAAGAAATTGGTAGTGCAATCATCCTTTAATAATGATTGGCGTGATTTTTACGATTAGCAATCGATCGTATTATTGATGTGCACCGTTCATGGTAAGATTTATATGATGGTTTTGATCAAAAAAGGCCCATAAACACTGACCCCTACCGAATGAGCCAAGTTGGTGTCAAAGAGGTTCACTTATATGCAGCACATACCCAGTTTTACAGACCTAGCGACCCAATGATACCGCAGTTGGTTTTGAACCCGATTCCCAACACGCGGCAGCCCGATGCCGCCCCCTACCCCTATCGTACCTTGGACTACCTGGTGTCCGAAGTTGGCCGGAAAATGGTGAGAGCCATACATACATACATACATACATACATACATACATGCATGCATGCATACATACATACATACATACATACATACATACATACATACATACATACATACATACATACATACATACATACATACATACATACATACATACATACATACATACAAACCGCGAACTGGGTAAGTTGCGAAAATTATAATTATATTTATTTCAGGATGACTGTCTTGCTTCGAGAATTATGAAGCAATAATTCTAGCCTGCCATTTCTTAGCTCTCTTCCAAACGTGAAAATTATTTAAATGCCAGCATGTACAATATTGAAATACGGCGTTTATGTAAAGCGAGCGGCAAGACGTGAGACTGCGCGTGTTCGCGGCATCCACCAGGCATCATTCTTGCGCAGGCATCAGGCAAGCTACTCGTTAAACACTGCCTTTGCTTGCCGTGCTCCATTGTTCGATTGGTCTCTGCCGTGCCTCGCTTAATGAAAAAAAAAGGCAGTAAAAAAACAAAGCTTGGAACAGCCATGGGCGTAGCACTTTTCATCCGTTCCCCATTCTGCGATGCGGCACAAACTTTTTTTATCAGCGTGAGCTATGCTTTTGAACAATGTGTCCCACCCCATATCGTCAAACTTCCCTTTGATGTTAGCGTTGCACGCATGCGACGGTTGGAGCGAAAAAAAATTGCGACGCAACGCAGACTTTACATTTGTGTATAGATAGCGCTGCTGTCGGTGTCAGGAACCCGCTGTTTTTGTCAGACGAGCGCGGGCTCCCCTTTGCTGCTCAAGGTTTTCCGCGCGCATCACTTTGAAGGCAACTTGCATTCTTCTGCATCGCTCGGTGGGAAAGAAGGGGTGTGAACGTTATACTTCCGTAGGCGGTCGTTAAAGCTGGGCCTAGTGCATCCCCATTTACACTCTGCTCCTTCCTTGGTGCGTGAAAGCATGCTCGGTATGCACCGACGCACTTCATTACAGAGACCGCTCGACGAAAACGAGCCTTGCTGCCAGCTGGGCACATTTGAGCTGCGTAGGTAACTAGAGCTTGGCATCATTCTCCTAAGAGCTGCGGTACACATCAGGTTACATAAGATCATTTCTGACTCTATCCAGGCAAGCCACACACTGTTTTCCAACATAACAGCTTCTCTTCTGGATGTCGACAAACGAAGAAAGTACGTTCATAAGTTTGCTATGTCGCGGCTGTTGAAAACTGTAGCACACCATGGTTGGAGAAGCAAAAGAGAAAGTCCGCCTCCGAATTTACCGCTAAGGAACGCGGTATAAAAAGAATTTTGAACAACTTGCAAAAGAAGGCGACGTTGCGCCCTTGACTCCGAAAAATAAAGGAGAAAAGGAATAAAAATGACGAAAATAAGGGGAAAAAGGACGAACGACCGAGCACATAAACTGTACGAATTGAAGGCGCAGAATTATAACAAAAATACCTAAAGAAAGCAGTATATGCGGGATAACTCCAGCAAACAACGAGAAACTGCAGGGGGTTCAATAAAAAAAAACATGGGGTTCCAGGGGACATATGAGATTCATAGTTCGGAACTTCGAGGAAAACTCACACTATATGTATCTCATGTTGGCTCACGTGCAAACAATCCTCAGAAAGCATGCACAAGAGAAAAGCCAAAAAAGAAAAAAAGAAAAACATAAGATATCAAAATTGTGTGGCGTTGAAAAATCACAGCCCGATTTCCAGCTAAGCTGTTGCTTTCAAGCAACTGCACAAACAATTTTAGTTGCCTCGAAATGAGCTGCAAATTTCAAAATGCTTACCGCATATGAATTACCCGTTCATGCTTTATCTGCATATAACGCTTTTCAGCAGTTGCATAACGAAATTTTGGCAAAGGCTATACTACATCAATACAGACACATCCGCAGCCACCTTCCTATGCGCTCAAGTCATCATTTTCTCCTCGCCACCATCCTTCCTTCCTGCCAAAAATGATCTCGGCGATCATTACAATTTTCCTAAAACAGGCAGCTTAATTCTGTACCGCAACCTTACCCCATATCTTGAAATTTTACTACGCATCCTTCTTACCGTGCTTCTTATTTTAACGAAATATATACGGGGTAACTCACTTGCTACACTGAACGGGCACGTCATGTATTCCATGAATATAAGAAAAAAAGTAAGGGTTCAATAAATATTTCCAACGTTCGCCTTCAAACCAGATACGTATGCTTGCTCCGAACATTCCCCACAGCATTGTTTCGATTTCCACGGAATTCCCCAGTAGCTGAAGGCAATAGACTTGATTGTGACAAATGCCATACCTGGCTTAGTGCATGTGAAAGAGCGGTCAATATTCCTGTCTTCTATGTCTCTCTTTCTTTCGCTTCCAGATTCTTCTCCGCCGTGTAGGGTAGCCAGTTGCACAAAGTCTAGTTAACCTCACGGCCTTTGCTTTCTCCCTTCTCTTTCTCTCTCTCGACGGAATGTGAATTCCGCCTCACGTACAATTCTGGGGGGACTCTTATAAATTTTGAGTATAACAGCTGCATAAGTTTTCGAGCAATAGGTAAAGAATTTTTTCTACAGCTTCTTTCTTATATGCACTTGAACTTCGCTGGCCTATATGACAATGTCCGCCCCTCTCCCATTCTCGTTAAATAAGATCACTTTGAGAAATTCTGCTCTCCCACGAAATCTGATGAAATTATGCGCCGTTCGAACGACACGCTGATAACGCCGCGAAGCGATTGTATATGTATTGTACAAATATGCTCGATGTCTCTCTTAAATGTTGAAACAGTGTGTCAGCAACAAAATACTGCCCTACTTAGAGGATATGGTGTCGCAATGCTAGGCACGAGGTCGTGGGATGAAATCCCGACCGTGGCGACCGCATTTCTATGTGGGCGAAGTGCAATAACCTTCTTGTCCCGTACACTTGGGGTACGTTAAACATGGTGAAAATAATCTAGGAGTCCCACGCTACAGTGTCCTTCATAATCAAATCATACTATTGGCACGTAAACCTCCAGAGTTTATATCAACAAAATGTGCGACTCAAACAGAGATTGTTCGAGGAAACGAGAACTCGCTATCTCGGTCCTGTGAAAGTGAATGTCCAGCAAAGCTGTTGAATACCACCACTACCACTGCTGAGGGAGTTATGTACTGATCTACACCTTCATAGTATTGATAGTGCTATTTCTGACTAATAGCGGGAATGAGAATAATGGTAACTTCGGCAGCACGCCGGTGCTGATGACTGTGCTGCAAGAGTATTGAAATCAGTTTCTATGCTGGCAATACGAAAGGCTACGGACGTCAGACGTCACGTCGCAAGCTGGCGTAACCACGGCAGCTTGCCCAAACGCAATCTTTACCGTGAAACGTATGCGCAGAACACTAGGTGCTTCGTATTTCCATCACGAGCGCCTTAGCATCAGGTGTGTGGTCCGGATGCTTGTTTTGAGCTTGCTCTTCAATGAAACGTATGCTGTTCTGTGTGATGTATGCGTGGTTCCAAAGAGCGTGTGCCCTGTTGGCTTCACTTTGCTGAATACTTGTAGCCTCTGCCTTACGGGGATATGAGCCTTTGCGTCCTTTTGCTTGCTTACCGGGGTATGAGCCATTGATGATGATAGTTTTCGACATGCTGTTGCGCATTTTTCTATGGTGAATTCCAAAGAATGTAAGCACTCTTCGCTGCACTTGCTTGTCGTCTCTGTCTTACGTGACTAGAGCCACTAGAGCTTACGGAGGTATGAATGCTTCGTACTTGCGGGGTACGAGTCAGTAATGCTAGTTTTCTGTCGACCGACGCCAAAGGATCCCGGGATCCTAGCCATATACAGCTTCGCTGTAAAGAAAAAAAAACGGTTGGTTGCAGCTCCAGCGGCAGCAGCGAAAAATGTAGCAGTTTCGTCCGAAAAACGAAACATCGATTGCGATATAAAATTAGCAGACAGCTATATGAAGTTAGGATAGTAGTTTTATCGGCCGTATAAGCTTGTGAACATTCGCTCAAAGCCTAAATTAACAGGCTTGGCATCACGCGCACTGAAGCAAACATGGACTCGTCACACTCGGTGACCGCGCAGACTTGCTGACAAAACGCCGGCGAGCGAAAGCGTGGCAGCAGCCGTGAGCGAATTGACTCTCATGCTGCCTCTCGCTTCCATACGAAATAAGCAGCAAGAACACAGTGCAGACCAAGCTATCAGCATGCGACCTACTCTGTCCAATGCATCGCAGATCGCTTTAAATATAGGGCGTTCACTGCCGCGCCATCAGCTGCGCGAGCCAGGCGGGCTGGTGGCTGCGCAGCCACTAATTCTGTGCACCTTGGGTTCCAGGTGATGTAATCTCAAGTTCCAGAGACGCACGAAACGTTCGTTTTCCGCTTCCGGTGCTCTTCACCTGGCTACTTTTACGATATATCGAGTGTTCGTGTTCATCGAGTGAAATTTGTTCGCGCTGTCCTCTGGATGCATGACACCGCGGGTGTTGATTTTATTAGCAGGCAAATGTCTACTGCAATACATGTACGGACGGTAAAGCATCGAATCTTAAATGCATTGTTTACATTTCTAGCAATTTTCACTAGCTATGCAGGCTTCGTCCTCCGGGCCAAACTAGAACTTCTTTGTGCAGGCCGTCATTCTTTCGCAAGAATTTTTGAAGAGGGCAAACATTAAAAACAGCAAGAATAAAGTGTTCTTCTCCATAACTCACTATTAAATATTGATCTCATAACTGAACACTAAACTGACCTACTAAAATATATATAAACTCGGAAAAATAATGTGTGATATTTAGCTTTGAAGTATATCACTATTTTTATTGCAAAAGTCCGCTCCAACTTCTGCTTCCTAATGCCACATAACCTAAATTTATCTTTTCTCAAATGCCAGAAACTTCATTTAAATCAATCCAGTGGTTGTCTCATAAAACTATTTTCGCCTTTTAGACGTATTTGGGTAAGAGAAGTCGAGTTACCCTAGGCTAAAGCTTCCTTCCAAAACTGCACCCTGTAGTTGCCCAGAGACGCCCCAATTCACTGAAGTGTGATGAGTATTGCAAAACATGACCACCTCTGCATCTTTGACAGGTTGTTGAACAACCAACACTAACTTGGGGCATGTGCTTTCAGCCGGTGAATAAACTCGATTAATGGAAAAATGGCACAGCGCTAAGCCTACTCTAAATCTAGACTCGCTGTAATAAAGAAGGTGCCAGGGAAAGGGGTCAAAGGAATCGTCATACAACATTGACTTTCTTTTAATGTTGTCTGCAATGCCTTTTAATAAGATTTTCCAGAATCTACAAATTCATCGAATGCTTTTCATAAATTCTGTCTGAATATGGTATAGGCTGTTACGTTTTGGCCGAGCAGGCTCCGAGCCGAGACAGGAACACGACGCCGAACGACGTTATTTTAATCCGACGTAGCTGCTGCCGGTTGATGCAAAAGCATCTTCGGCGTGGCTGCGCTGTCCTTTTTAACAGCCTCGCCTTCACAAAGGGAGAGGGAAACACAACCCTCCTCACAATAACAACCATGCGCGACAGCACCTTATCTCGCTGACAGGCTCGCCGGGGTTTGGCACTTTGTGAAGGTAGACGCATTCGCGTGAGCGCAACAACGCAGCCTTTCGCCTAACTAGCCCTCACGTCTCGCACGAAACTTGCTTGACGCTATGCAATATAGATAACTCCATTGTATTCCTAAATAAATGCTCCGTGAACAAGTGCATTCAGCATTATTCTATATTAAAAATATTTATTCATTTAATTACTGCCCGCATACGCATGCCTTCATTCCAGGTTTTAGGAAACTCCAAATTAAAGACTTAAAAAAGGCAAGAGGCGTGTTTATTTGGTTGGCGCGATAATTGTATAGGTAAAGTAAATGTTAGGAAATGGTGCAAAAGTGACCGTCGCTAGGAAGACGCGTGGAATATTTGGTTTAACTTGAATACCATGGATAGAAAATAAGCATATGTATGGAGACAGGGAGTCCGAACATTACGCGTCTTTTCGCTCTGGTTGCTAATGGTGAGAATATTCTGGATGTGTTTGTGAAGTTTATTTTCAAGGAGCTGATGGAGCAACATAATTCTGACCCACTTTCGACGCGTTTTAACCAGGGTAACACGGCTGGCTATTATACTGGCAAGCAGAATCAAAATGTGCGAATTCTTTTTCAGATAAGCCAGACAGTATTCGTTTGTATTGATTGAATAAGTTTATTGATTACCGTGTAAGAATATATGACTCCACACTCGTCGTTTAGCTTTTATTTAATATCTAAAAGAAGATGAGTAGTTCATTTTTGCGTGGGGTGCTAAATGCTGGGTGCTGAGAGATGTTAAAGAGCTGACGACGGTCTGCATAGTGCAGGGTGAAGAATATAGTCGTCAGTGTGTTTGTGTTCAAATGAAAAGTCGACCTCTCAACATGGCGAACACTAGAGTGTTTGTCTCAGACACATTGCTACGGGTGCAATCATATTATTGATATTTCACATCAGTGTGGGCGGTCGGTATTATGTCGGTTAGGATTCTTTCTAAGTGCGATCGACTTTCAGGTTTGTTCGCTTGTATATAACATCTCTCCCTCAGTGAGCCAAATTGACTTCGAAACTGGACCAATAGGTGTGCGCTGGCCGTATAGAAAACATGAGACATTGACTGTGATGCCGAACACAAAGCTTCGGCGCTGTGTATGTGATATTGGTGTGTGCTTATTCTTGGTCAATCCCCCGAACAGGTGAGTCAAAGTGGCAGAAAGATTATTAAAAGAAACATGATCTCATGGCGATAAAGAAAGAAAGCTAAGAGCTCAGGATGGATGGATGGATGCAAAACTTTAATAAGGTCCTGAGGTACGCGACTCAGCGCGCTGCGGGCCGCTCCCACGTTGGGACAGTCAGGCCTTGCCCGACCGCCGCATCGTGGGCCCTCTGGACAGCCCATAGTTGCGCCCCGGCATCGGGGCTCTTGATAGCGGAGAGCCACTTGTCCACATTGATTTGTTCCGTGCCTCGTAACGAGGGGCAACGCCAGAGCATATGGTCTAGGCTAGCGATGTCATTGCAGTGCCTGCAAGAACTAGTGGCATAGGTGTCGGGATAAATTTTGTGGAATAAAGCCGGGTTGGGATATGAACCTGTTTGCAATAATCTGAGGGTCAATGCCTGCGCTCTATTTAACTTCTTGTGGGGAAGAGGAAAGTCTCTCCTGCCGAGATAAAAGTGCTGCGAAATTTCGTTGTATGTGGTCGGTTGATCTCTATTCTCCACCACTGCTGGCCGGCGTTGGAGTTCTCCATGGTCGCGGAAAGCGAGACCTCGCGCCTTGGAGTGGGCCAGCTCGTTGAGGTTTGTGGGGCCTCCCATGATGGATCCCATGTGAGCGGGGAACCACGTGAGAGTGTGGGTGGCGATGCTTTTGCCTTCGAGGATGCGACAGGCTTCCTTACACACGGCGCCAACGCTGAAGGCGCGGATGGCTGCCCTGGAGTCGCTAAAGATATTGGCATGTCCGTCGTCCAGGAGGGCCAAGGCAATGGCCACTTGCTCGGCCGCATGCGACGACGTGCTTCGTACCGAAGCGGCGTTAACGGTCGAACCTCTGTGGTTGATTGAAACTACCGTGAAATTGTTGCTGTTTGCATACTGGGCCGCGTCAACGAAGCAGCTGCCGCCAGGCAGTTCGGTTGCGCGGCGTAGGAGCGCTACCGCTCTGGCCTTCCTTCTTTCCACGTTGCGCTGGGGATGCATATTGCGCGGGGCGGGCGATATGATGATGTTATCTCTCTGCTCTTTCGGAAGGCCCTGGTAGGCATCTTCGACAGTGGCCGGGGGGACGCCCATCTCAGTTAGGAGTCGTCTGCCCGCCCTGGTGCCCGAGAGCCTGAGAATCTGTGCCCTTTCTTGTGCTTCTGCAATCTCTTCCAGGGTATCATGAATACCCAACTGCAGGAGTCGGTCGGTGCGTGTGTAGTTGGGTAGTCCGAGCGCGCTCTTGATCCCCCTCCTTATCATGGCATTTAGCTTGTCTCGCTCGGCCCTCTTCCAGACGTGCATGGCCGCTACGTACGTAAAATGGCACAACAAGAAAGCGTGGACTAGCCTTAACAGATTCTCTTCGCTCAGGCCTCTCCTTCTGTTAGCTACCCGCCTGATTAGACCGATGACGCTGTCCGTCTTTTTTGCTAGTTTTTGAATGGTGATGTTATTCGAGCCCGCCCCTTCGAGTGTCATTCCCAAGATTCGAATGGACGCGACTTTGGGAATGGGATCTCCGCAATTGGTGTAGAGATTAATGTCAATTTCAGAGGGGGGTTTCCAGTTCTGTGGCTTGCGGCCCTTTCTACTTGGGCTGTAGAGTAGGAACTCCGATTTCTTCGGGGAGCACCGGAGTCCCGTGTCGGTTAGAAAACGCTCTGTAGTGTCGACAGCTTCTTGGAGAGCGGCTTCGACTTGACCGTCACTGCCACCCGCGCACCAGACAGTGATGTCGTCCGCGTCGATCGTGTGACCGATGCCCTGGACCTTGCCTAGATACCTTGAGAGGTCGACCATTGCGATGTTGAAGAGGAGTGGTGAGATGACTGACCCCTGGGGGGTGCCTCTTCTGCTCAGCTCCATTTTCTCGGATTCCAAATCTCCAGCCTTGAGGATGGCGCATCGTTTGTTCAAGAAAGACCTGACGAAGGCATGGAAGGACGAGCCCAGGTTGAGTTTGGAGATGGCGTCGAGAACGAACTCGTGACGGATGTTATCAAAGGCCTTCTCCAGGTCCAAACCAAGGATGGCTCTCGTGTCCCGAGTGCAGCGTTCCAAGATTTGGATCTTGATAAGCTTCATGGCGTCCTGGGTGGAGAGGCCTGGCCTGAAACCTATCATGTTGTGAGGGAAAAGGTCGTTGGTCTCGATATACTCGGCAATTCTGTTATGGATTGCGTGCTCGGCCACCTTCCCTACACATGACGTCAGTGAGATTGGCCGGAGGTTGTCCAGGCTCGGCGGTTTACCGGGCTTTGGGATTAGTATGACCTTCGCCAACTTCCATTCTTCCGGTACAATTCCCTGCTCCCAAATCCGATTTATCTCATTTGTAAGAAACTCGATCGATGCGTCCTCCAGGTTTCTGAGAGCCTTGTTGTTAATGTGATCCGGGCCGGGTGCTGACCTACCGTTGAGGTCGTGTAGGGCGCGGCGGATTTCACTGATTTTGAAAGGTTCGTCCAGCGCGGAGTTCGGCTTCCCTTTGTATACTGGGTATGCCGCCTCATCGGCCACAGTTTTGAGCGGCAGGTACTTCTTAGCCAGCATCTCCAGCATGTCCTTTTCCGAAGACGACTTCTTGGCTTCGTGGAGCGCTTTAGCGAGGACACTTCTCTGGTTTGACTTGGTGCCGGAGTCGTCGAGCAAGTGTTTGAGAAGATTCCACTTCCCTCCCGTGCGCATCTGCCCATCAATTGAATTGCAAATGTCGTCCCATTGCTGCCTAGACAGGGCTTGGCAGTGCTCGTCGATCTGCTTGTTGATCTCGGCTATCTTTTTTCTGAGCTTGCGATTCAAGCGTTGGCTTTTCCACCTCTCGAGAAGTGATTGCTTAGCCTCGAGAAGGTGCGCTAGCCTGCTATCCATTTTGTCTGTCTGTAGATCCGTCTCTATGGTTTTGGTTGTGGAGCAGACATCTTGCACAATTAGTGCGCACCACTGGACGAGACTCTCCGGCTTTTCTCCACGGGCGGCGCGGGCCTTGCGAATCTCACGGAATTTGTCCCAGTCGGGCGCCGAGAACGCCTTCTTTCGTTTCTGCTCCACTTGTAAGCTGGTGACCGTGATGTAGTGATCACTACCGAGGTCTATGAGCAGATTCGACCACATGGCTGAGCCAGCGTTTTTAACAAAGGCGAGATCCGGGACAGAGTCCCTGGTCGAGGAGGTGCCCCGTCTGGTGGGAAAGGCTGGGTCCGTCAATAGAGAGAGTCCCGCATCTCCCGCCTCCTGCCACAGGCTTCTGCCCTTGACCGTGTCGTGCGTGTAGTTCCACGCGTGAAAGGGGGCGTTGAAATCGCCGGCCACAACCAGTGGAGAGTTTCGGGCGAGTTTCGTCGCCCTAGTGATGATGGTTTTGAAACGTTGTCTGTGATCGCTCGGGCTGCTATATACGTTAAGTATAAAAATGCTAGAGATGTTGGATTGGCTTGGCATGACTTCTACTAGGGAGGTCTCCGTCTTGCTAGGCCGGACCCCTAGATCGTGTGCGACGAAGGTGAACTTGCTGCTGATTAATGTGCAGATTCCTCTGCCGTCCCCACGGAGAGCAAGAGCTTTGTATCCCTGGAGTGAAACCTGATCAGTCATCGTTTCTTGTAATAATATAACATGTGGCTTTTCTGTGTGAGTGCGAACAAACTGCTGCAGGGTGCATCTTTTATGGCTGAGTCCCCTGCAGTTCCACTGCCAAATCCTAAATTGGGTGTGTGGCGCCATCCTTGCTGTATAGAGTGCCTTCCGGCGTTGCTACTAGGGTCTCGAGGGAGATGGTTCTATTAATCGGTCCGGGCATGTGCAGTGGTGGCGGCGTAGGTACCAACTTGGCATCCGGGAAGTAAACGGGACGTACGTGGGTCGACGTCCTGATGTCCATTTCCTGCACCTTGGACTCTATCTCTGGCATTCTGTTTTCTAAGCATTGAATTTTGACATTTTGCGCATCTAACTTCTGATCCACGACCAAGAGTCGCTGATCCACTGCAGATAGTCGTTCGGTGATCTTCTTGATCTCGTAACAGATTGAATTCAACATTTCTCTGACTTCGGACTTGGCTTTAGCCGGTACATTTTCGGGCATGCTGGGAACGGCCTTTCTTTTGGCAGGGTTGCCCGAGTGGCTCGCATCCACGACCATGGGAACGTCTGCGGTTTCGGGAGAGGGGGTCCCCGAGGGCGATGAACTAGGGACTGGAGCGGCGTGAGGTCGCCGAGGGGGTTGGGGAGAGGGGGTCACCGAAGGGATTCCTGAGGGGGTTGAATTAGGGACTGGAACGTGGTGAGGTTGATTAGCCTTTCTGAGCTCAGCTATTTCGGCTCGCATTAACAAGAGTATGCTGCGCATCTCGGCATTTTCTTTCCTAAGCTGGGCTATTTCAGACGAACCATGCTCTGGCGCCGCACAGGAGGACAAGCAATAATTATGGTAACATTTATCTTTAACAGCCATGGCAGATTCCAGGACAGCGCGAGCCAGTTGTTCGGAAGTTTGTACTAGACAAATATAGAAGAGCTTATGGATCGCGGTATTACACGTTTTATTGTCGTTATTGTGTACCTTACCCAGCGGGGCATGATTTGGGCTGTCCTAAGCCTACGCTGAGAAGAATAACCAAAACGATAAAGGGCGCAACGCATTCTCACGGCGAATTGTCTTGCAAACGATGCTACCACAAAATATGCGCCTGCGGTTGCATTCTAGCAGTTACACTCATCTCTAGGCAGCGCACAGCTATTACTCCCATTCTACACATACCGCTGGTGCCTAGACGTGCCCTAATTTCCAAAGGCACAAAGTTCCCGGTAACCGGCTGTTGGGCGCGGATTAGCGGAATAATGGATGACTGGAAAGCCTGAGCCAGCGGAATGAAACATAAAAACAAACCACACAGCAGACAAAGAACGCGCATTTTGCGGATGCATGTGCGATTTCCAGATGAGAGAAACGCTCGGCACACGAAATCCCCCATTCACCCCCATTTTGTATACAGCTTGGCGCTTCGACGGCTTTGGCTTCTGTGGGAACCAGTGCTGAAATTTTGCGTGGACAGAGCAGCGCCGTAACACACAGCCAAGCGAGCAGTGTAAGCAGCATTTTGTATGGCATGCTTTCATTTTGCGTTAGGAAATTCACCGCTCATATTTAGGCGCATGTATCCAGTGACTGACCCTAATGGGCATCGCCGTGATAGTGCCTGTGAGTGCGTGCGCTCCTTAAAATGTGTACTGCTGCGGACAAAACTTGACTAGCTGCACCGGTCGTAATCAAGCGTTGATAGAGGCGCTCGTCTATCATCGTTCCACGTGTCATACCATTTCCACGGCGTCGACATCGACGGCGTCAGTCAATTTTAGTTGGACACTCAAATTGCCCTAGCGCCAGCCCGCCAGCTCTGCTTTCGAGCGCTCGCAATGCAAGGAGACGACCGGGACTGGTCCTGTCACAATTGCATACGCCAAAGCTTTGTTTTATAATATGGATGCATCAGTTTCAGTCATCATTACCTTTTGTTTTTCTTTCAGCGGACGGTTTCTGGAGTAAAAGATGCTTTTTTTTACGAAGTGTAGAAATTCCTGTGCGTAGCAGCATGATATTTTTTTTAATGAAGAGACACACAGAGGTAAATGTTGAAAGAGAAGGAGTATTATGAAATGGCAGTAGAATAAAGAATATTTCAAAACAAATTTACATAGTCACATTACACATAGTTTCTTAGGTAGTACATACTAAATTTATGATACGCCATACACAAGAGAATTACAATTTATTTTGTAAACAATAACATTTCAATAAAACACTTCAGGTGGTTAAGAAAACGGCGTCCTTTCGTACGCAAGAATCGAAGAATGACAAACGCATTATTTTCTCTAGTTTATAACACATTACAGTAGTAATAATTTGTGAGGTATTACGTGTGGTAATACACGTTCATAATTACAGCATTGTTATGTTGTACTGAGCGAAATTTGCAATTTCTTCGAAAGCCGGCATAAACAATGTGTCCATTTGCGCGATCACTATTTCCGATCACCTCGCGTTGACTGCAAAATGTAAGCTAAGAATATTGCAACTCCACCCGAATAAAACAGAAATGTCATAGAATGCAAACTTCGCAAGGACTTCCATTCTGGCAATGCTACTTTCGCAGAAGGTCTCACCCCGCGTTGAAGCAATTTATTCAATGTTTCAAATATGAAATATCGTTCTTTTTTTGTTTCAGCGAAATGAGAATTGTCAGATGTTTATTTTATCGAAGTAGCACAAACAAGACTTCATCATACGAGGCACAACTCGCAGAAAAAATTGGCGCCTAATTTGGGTACGAACAATGTATCAGCATGCAGATAATGTTCCGGTATTTCGAGAAGTTTCGTGCAGGATATCTACTTGTATATTCCAAGATATATGTGCTGCAAGTGTCACACCAATTATTGTGTGTTGCTTGACATTGTCAATTGTTCGCTCATCATACGAAGTATTTCCATTTTAGCACGAGCCACTTGCTCTTACGCGAAGAATTTTTTTCGTTTAAATAGGTAATTTTACGTCTCGATCATTACGACCAACTGCGACCACCCAGTGCAATGTCAGATATTATAATGCGTTACCATTCCTACGGTACTTAACCTAATTTCCGGAGAGTATCTATCTACCTATCCATCCATCCAACCATCCATTCCTCCATATGGTCTAATGGGTAGAGCCTCGGTGTGCTGTGCTAGTGGTACAGGGTTCGAAACCGACCGTCGGTCCCATTGGAGTCACTGAGTATGTGGAAACGCGCACATATAAGTCACTTTTCAGCCAACTTCTTTCCTGCAGGCAAGTGCGGCGGGCAGGCTAAAACAATGGAATGCGGAATGCTAAGCTGGGCACAACACCTGGCGTATAAGAGAGAAGCGAACGCGTGTTAACACGGGGAAACATTCAATTAGCCACGCTTATTTAAGAAAACACTTATTTGTTCACTACTGAGTTCCTATGCGCACTCCTATGATTTACTTTCTTGTATCGCAGACGAATTTAAAAAAAATCTTCACACAACCAATTCATGCGTAACTTTGCAACATTGTTTAATGGTTGCAGCCATTTCCTGTGGCAACTTTTAAGATTTTATTGAGGTTGAGTATAAAAATTCTATAATATTTTTTTTTCTTGCGAGTGCGCCGTACGTATGCTGAAATAGTCCGTTTTGTGGAACCCTTAGGAGAAGGCAAATTTTCTAACCTTGTTATGACTGACACACTATTTTTCCGTGGTTCATAAAGAACTTGAGTTCAATGTCGGCATGGTAACCTATTTGATGGATATTTGAGCCATCTGCGGTTACATTGCAAGATTGTTTCAGCATTGCTGTAAAAGCGATACTGCTCATGAATATTTAGCGATTCCTGCCTTCATTTGTAGGCACTAGTTCGATTGTACGTTATAGGTTTTCGTGTGAGTGCTCTCTAATTTATTATTGCAGATTTGATTTTTTTTAAATATAGCGCAGCTGTGTTAACTATGGACATTGCTGAGTCGAAAGTTTGCGCGCTGATTGAAGCAAATCATGCCTTCGAGGTTATGAAAGTTTCTTACAATCTGACACTGCAAACGTGTGCAAGCAAAAATTATTAGAACTCCGCTAGCAGGAAGGGAAAAAGTTACAATACCCAACAAAGCATGTATTTCCCTCTCCAATAGTCCAGAATACAGCGTATTTTGATCGCTAGAAAGCCATGTTTAGGGACAAGGGTGGGAGAAAGTGCCTTAGAACACGATTTAACACTGTACACATTTCAGCTATCTCTATTGTGCAGCTTGGTATGCAGTCTGGCTAAACCGAAAGCCCATTCCCGGATGTTGCAACTGGTTGTGGTTCAACAAAATCCGGTGTCGGGTTATGGACGGTGGGCGTCAAACAAAGTTATTTAAGATGGCCGGAGTAGGTGTAAAGACTTTGTCGTCAGGAAACGTGCAACAATAACAAGCAAATGTGGTTCGTGAGACTTCGCAAGAAAGAAGGGCGCGGATGCAGCGAGATCACGGCCTTCTCATATGATGGTGCTCGACGGGAGGGGGTAGTCAGGAAGGAGGTTCTTGATAACGGAAATATTGTAATTGTTGCAACTGAATTCCTGTAAGGTCACTTTCACTTCCTTTTCTTGCAAATGCATACCGGTGCGTTTAGTTTATTGATGTGTTCCATGCGTATTCAATTTGAGAAAAATTTGCCAAACCTTAGGTCCACAATACTCTTGGTCATGCCGTTATCGGGTCTTTTAATCAGGACCATAAAATTTATTTTTCGCTGTAGACATTGTAACCGTTTCACCAGAGTTAGCATTTCTTCCTATAATACATAATTTTATGCGTGAATTTTATTCTTTGTCGCCTAACATCAATGAACGTCTAAATGTCTAATTCCCCATGAGAATGACATCTGTAGCTTTCTAAGCAATTTTAGCCAGTAGCGACAATGTACTAAGATCTCCCATTGAGTCTGCCGCCTTAAATCTCAACCTACTCCGTTTACCGTCATTTTGGGTTATGTAAATGTTAAAAACTGCGGTTTTGTCTAACGTATATTTGAACAACCTACAATGTATACGTAGACTAATCAACGACAAACTATATTTCCACGTAATTGGTCGGCGCCTTGAAGCTGCCATTTCATTACCTTTCCTGTTGTTTACGAATGGTAAATTATTGAGCTGGTTGGTTCCACAAATCTTACAAAGGGGAGCGCAGTGCGCGAAGAAGACACTTGTAATTGAGAAACTCTACATTATGAAAAGCTATATTTATATTCTAATAATATAATGAGTGGTAAACACGTATTGTTTACGTAATCAGCATGCCGCTGCCTGAATTAAATATTAAGGGAGCACTGTAACAATATTGGAGCAACACCCTTAGGAGGGCTCGAGTTCTATAATGGCATGTGTAGGTCTCAGCCATTTTTTTAAAGAAGCTTGATTTTATCGACACACAGAGACCAATGTATGAGAATAATTTTCAAAGCAGCAAAAATAGGAAAGTTTTGCACTGACTGTGCAAGCATTTCTTGCCTCTCTTAGAGGAAAAAAAAGTCATTTTTGAATGTGTCTTCGAGCGCTCTTTGATAGTGGTACTCTTTCTGGGAAAACGTGGGTGTTTCAACAGTAATAAAACGGCCCTATCTCTCCGCAAGATCTCTGTTAAGGCTCATGGGCGTCGTAAACGGACATCTTTGTGCCTCTAATACAAAAAAGCTTGTTGAAACTTAGCGCTTGCATAATTTCTTGCATTTCGTGCGCGTATGTTCAAGCGCTATATATTTGTTATTAAGCAACGCGTAGCAAGTATAACTCAAGTCAACGTATAAAGATACTTGTATAAAGATATTACCATACGTAATACCTCCCAAATTCTAACTACTGTAATGTGTTATATAGTGGAGAAAATAATGCGTTTGTCATTTTTCAATTTTTGCGTGCGAAAGGACGCAGTTTTCTTAACCACCTGAAGTGTTTTCTTGAAATGTTATAGTTTACAAAATAAATAAAAAATTCTCTTGCGTATGACGTAGCATAATTTTGTTGCGTATACAACGACCAAGAAGGGGATAAACGGAGCAAACAATGCAAAAGAAGAAAAGAAAGCGTAGTTTACTCACGAATTCGAGAATGTTTTCAGGTCACACAGTAATTATTCACCTAGAGTAACACCAAGCCGACATAACAACCGCACACATTTACTTGGAATTTAAATTTCTACGTGAACATTAATGGATGCGTGTGCAAGGTGTGGTTCACAGGTGATGCTGTAAAGACCCCGAAAGGAGGACACGACTTGCGAAACTTTTAGGCTGTCAGAAACCCAAGCGTGCCCGAAGTTTTCAGACTAGTATGCTAACGGCTATAGTTTTGCTGTAGTCTAAGGAGGGAACTTGCATTCGTGTTTCTTAGCCAGTGTCTTGAAAATCGCGAAGGGTTAGGTTTACATGGGTATTTATTCTCAGGGTAACCAGACTGTAAGAGCATGTCTAGTAAAACAGAAATACGCTGGAGCGAATATGTTATCTTAGTGTAAGCCATTAAAGGCAACTTTGCATATCCTTGAAAAGTGTATAAAATGTATTTAAAATTAATGACATATGCGGCTGAACATGGCGCAGGACAACTCAAACACGTAGGAAAGGCTAGAGGCGGCGTACCATGTGAATGAAGGGAATATTACATAGTAACAATAGGATAAAAAAAAAATAAACCAGACTTAGGGGCAAGCGTGCTAGATAGTCATATTAAAATGACGAGGATAGAGGAGGAGTTTGGAAGGTCATGTAATGTGCAAAAGAGGTAACCAGATTTAGGTTAGGGCAGCGCAAGACTTCTCGCGTGTAAGAAAACGTCGTCAGAACTTCTTACAAAAAAGAAAAACAGCATCCTACATTTCGGAACTCTTGTCATCAGAGGGACTTCATTTTTTTATTCTTCGTCTGGAACAAAAAATTGCGAAATCCAATATTAGTGTTTTCCACTTGTACGCACATCAGGAGTCAGAAAATTAGCTAGCGCGCGTCGCACACATAGTACAAAGCTGGACAGCAACTGTTTCATGTACTGGTTATTTAGCAACCATGCCTAACATATATAACATCGCTTACATCGGTTCAATCCTTATGTGCAGGTATTCACTATATCTGGATGCATTGACGCAAGATTATACTCTCTACCTTTCTGTGCTCATTTTTGCGCTGCACTCCTATTTCTTTTGCACCGGTATGTTTTTAAATAGTTATACCTAAGCAGCATGTGTCCCGTATTAGAAAAAATAAGAGAATCAATGAACCAATACAAGTTTGCATCAACCGGAAGAGCGGCTATAACTCGGAAATAATGGTGCCTGCGAGAAATCACGCTAAGGGAATATGCTGGCAATTAGGGCTCGCCGTGCGTTTACCCATAGGAAATGCATAAAATGTTGAAGAGTAAACTCGCAACTATTACCCTAGTAATCTGATGGTACTGCATAGTGACAAGATATTGTACTTTTCACAGTTTGATATCTTGTCTTGAATGAAAGGAGAAATAATTCATGACTACCCTGCACAAACATGATTAATGGCCCTTCCCTTGTTTCCTGTCTATATATGTTAAATAAATTGAGAAATAGGAGCCGCAAGCCAAACTCAATCTTTCTGCTCCGACTGGGAGCTTCAGAACAAGGCGATTAACATTGCCTCGTAGATTACGCACCATGATCAAAATCATAGAGGCCATAGAATAACTAAGAATTAGACGGTTGACCTATTTTAATGCGATTAGCATTGTTTGCACACTACACTCATTTTCCGCGAATCTATCTATCTATCTATCTATCTATCTATCTATCTATCTATCTATCTATCTATCTATCTATCTATCTATCTATCTATCTATCTATCTATCTATCTATCTATCTATCTATCTATCTATCTATCTAACTATATATTTATCTATCTATCTGTCTGCCTGTCTATCTATCTATCTATCTATCTATCTATCTATCTATCTATCTATCTATCTATCTATCTATCTATCTATCTATCTATCTATCTATCTATCCTCTTGCTTAGGCCTAATGGCCCAAGTTATCTACCGTACTATCGCCTTCATTTTTGCCTCGTCATTCGGCTGTCGTCATGCCGTTGTCATTCTCCCGCCTTCTACACCAACCCAGTGACTGAAGTTGCTAAAAAGCTTGAGCCGCTAGGTATGAACCCGTGATTCAGGTGCATTCGGGACCGTTAAATCCTCGTCATTACAGCTGTGTCTTCCGACACTTGTCAGGTAATCGTCGTCAGGACATTGTCGTTTTACAGTCGTCATTGATTCATTCTCATACGGCATGACAATGCAGTATGACAAGTTAAGGTCACCAGGATAGGCGCCGAGTTTTCATTATTCGGGGGGGGGGGAGCAGATTGAAAGGAAGCGAGGCAGTATATGTGAACATCACAAAGTCAAGCGAACATACTAATATAAATGACCGCATGATTCCTAAGAGAGTACGCAAATAACTGACAAACAAAACTGAAAAACACGTCAGCTCTTGGCACACATTCATATCGCCTTATAGCAAAGTGAAACAAAACACTGGGAAAAATGAACATTTCTTGAACAAGCTAACAATTCAAATATTACCAACTCATTACAGACCCCTTGTTTGTATGAACCACTGGACGATACAAATATTTCGGCAATATGCTAACAATTCGAAAATTAAAACGCGATTTTAACTCTCCGTGTCTAAGAGACACTGGGCAGCAGAAACAGTTCCACACAGAGTTAACAACATAAAATCGAAAGACAGTTCATAAAGACTTCGCCTTTCAGAAATGTAAACGAACTACCAAGCTCGACACAAACCAAAAAGAAATCGCAAAAGAACAGTGCTCAAAGGGCAGATGTTGTAATAACGAAGCGCTAAAATGCGGGTATTATAGGAGGGGATAAATAAAGGTTATGATCTGTGACAACTTGAAGGAAGATGGTGCATTGTACTGTTATGAAGTTCACTGTCCTTTCATACAGAAGGCTACCGCACAACCAAGAATGCGTTTCTACCCCCAGCTGGTCTCTGAATAAAGTCGTTCACGATGACACTAAGATTTATTATGTGGTTCAGCTTTTTGTGCCCATAGAGAACTGCAATGGGGTTTAACCGCGCTTGTCCCATTGTAGGCCTCGGCTACGTTTTAGCGCTGTGGAGCCACGAAAAGGATTTCTGAGATGTGCTTGACGTGACTTGGATAGTCAAAGCAATGACAAGATTAGCCACCTCGTACAAAATATCTCGCCGATGCTCACAGTTATCGCCTGGAAACATCCCTACCACATCCTTCAACGTTTTCAAGGGTGTATTGCTGCCTCGCTATTCTATAAACACACTGCCGTGAACGTTGAGCCGTTCAGGCTCACGATCTTGCCCGTAGAACTTCAGCAGGCACGTGCTGTAAGCATTCCCAGCCAAAAACTGCTCAGTTTGTGTCATGTCATGTCACTCATGTACTGCAGCACCCAGTTAATTATGTGCGCAAGACAGTGTCCGTACAGTGCTTGTAGCTCCTCCAGTTGTACGAGTGCTTGCAACGCACCGTGCTGTCCCCTCGTGTTTCTAGCGCCGTCACAGCATTGTCTACGGCAATTGTCAGCTCGGAGATTAAATTGGTAGAGGACGTCCTTTAGAAAACAAAAAAAGGTGACTGCTGTGGTGTTCGGAGTGTTCTAAAATAAACAGACCAGCTCATGTATTTCGACGTTCTATTGGACATTACGAAAGCAGCAGGTCCACGTTTGCTCCTTGGCAGATGTGTCCGCTGCCTCATCCATTATCGCGGAATAGTGTTCCACTTCACGAGCCTGATTAGTGTGTCACCGGAGAATAACACGAGTCAAAATTTCCAGCATTTAGTTTATAATGTCGCAGGAAAGCCACGTGCACTTGGTTCGAGAGAGCCGAGATTGCAGTTCTGGAACGTCATTGTCGTGAAGTTACAGAAGCTGTCTCAGATTACTTCGTGCAACATCATGACCCCGTTATACCAATCCCTGGCATGCTTAGTACTGCAACGAAGATAATGACGCTATCAGCGCATTACGTCATAATTCCTTTTGCTTCCCAATTACACAAGCAGTTGGTACATTCACCCCCTTTTCACAGCTGCGTCCGCTCATGGTCGCCCGATGAGATTCGAAGCTTCATTAATTTTTAATTTTATGAGAGCTTTGTTCCACTGGAAAAGCCAATTTTGTATAAACGTCAAGCGAAGGTGGTTATCCCTTGAACTTTAAGTATTCGGAAGAAAAATATTTATCTCATAAGCAGTGCGACAGGTCTCGCAAAATATTTTTTTTTCACAGACGAACCATACACAAGGCAATAGCACGCAAGCTTCCAAGCTTGTTGGTAATGTCGCCCTTGTTGTGCTTCAGCGTTAGGGAATAGATACTCACCAACGATTCGCGCGCGTGCAGAGTCAGTGGTTAAAGTGGCAGATGTTGAGACTGTGCCTCTAAGGAAAACATGGGCAGGTTCCGTAGCCGGCGTCGCAGGTCCCAGGCCGAGTGCATTGCATGTTCCGCTTGACGAAATTGCAGAGTGTTTATTTTTTTATGAATTACGAGAAACGTACCGTACCATGCCTTGACCTTAAATTTATCAACTGTGTCCGCAGCCGCGGTCATGTCTACTAATAGTGATTTCCTGCCTTCTTACGCCGTCTTTTTCCTCCCCCCCCCCCTGTATGCGAGCGAATAGTGGCAAGGATGTCACTCACTTGTTTCGTGACTGCATCTGTTCTACCAATTCTAGGGTTCTTCTCCCTACCTACTCTTCACCATTCTATATGCCCTCTGGACTGTTGGACGTTAGTACAAAAGGAAGCACTGCACTCTCTGCAATTCTTTTTTTTTGGGCGGGGGGGTATCCGATAATCACCGCAGTCAAGAGGATTTGGTATAGCTACTCCTAGGAAACTCCAGTAGGCGTTGTGACGACCTTCCACGGAAAGGCCCTAATGCATTTGGGCCCTCTCTGTTCCTCGCTGCCATGTTCCTGCCATGTATATGCACGCTCTGAATCACTCTACGGCGTGGCGTGCAAGACAGCAGCAGCAGCAACAGCAGTGCAAAAGTCGAAGCAAAGGCACAGAAAACTTCACTGCAAAACTCACCAGAAGGTATCGATGATAAGCTTTCCGAGTACTCTTCACAGACGGGTGAGTCCCCATTTTTTTTTAGAGGAGGCTGTGCGTTAGGTGTGGAGTGGCCTATTCCCGGATGGTACAAGACCACTGCGTAGAGCCGTTCCCAGAGTCGAGCACTTCACCGTTGCTCAAGATGTGTTTACTGCTTTTGAGTTTGTTATGGAGCCCAGAGTCAGAATTATTTTGATATATACATTCTATATATATTAGCAAGGATGATGTAAAATCTCTGCCGTGCCTATTTTTAAAGGTAAGTTCGTACTTGATGTTTCCACTAAACAGTTGATTTGGGTGTAGGGAAGAGTTCGAAGTCGTATATGAGAATCTGCCCGAAAGAAACACCTGCACTTATCAAGTGGCCGTTCATTGAATTGCACAGGCAAGCTTGGAACAGCAGACGTTCGGAGAGCTGCCGTGGCCAGTCGGAACCCCTGCTGTCTGACGTTATCATCCCCCTGGTGTCTTGGTGCGAGGCAAATCTATGTAGACGCGGCAATTCAGGGCTCTGCTGTTCATTCAAGTTTAGGCAACTATAGTTCTTTCGTCAATTTGTCCAAAGCTGTAAAGGAGACGTGATGCCCCCTGACTCCATCGCTAATCTTTGGGAGGGGAGGGGGACACGGCCTCCCTCAAAAATTTCGGGAGTTCAAGGCCTATAGACCTCCGTAGCCGGCGCCTATGGACTGCAGGCGCTTAAAGTGAATCGGGACTTCTACGCTGTAGCTAACCTTCAGAATGAAAAAAAAATGAGTGCAGTTTTTAGCATACTGAATCAAGTGGCAGACAAGGTATGTTAACGCGACAATGGAGAATTTCGGTGTGTCCGGTATTCCGCTAAACGCAGGCAAATGAGACGGAATTCCGGGTGACCAAGCAAGTAAACGTCTGCAGTCAGCAAGGTGCAACAACCTTGTGGCGCGGAGCTCATCCAGACAAACACATTGCTATTATTGTAGTAAAAAACTGTTCTCTACTTCGTTGATGGGTACTAATTACGGGCCTTGTTGTAATCGTGAACATGATTACGGCAGACATTGACTCTTTGTTAGTGCTAATAATAACAGGCTGTTCAATGAAAAAAGTATCACTGGGACCTTGAGTGGACATATCAATGAAGCGAGTCATCAAATATATCTTCGGATATCAAGTTGACACATGCCTTGGTTCAAGGTTGTGAACGGGCCCTTAGACCATGAACATGTATACAATGGTACAATCGCGTTATACTGAATTTCTCATCATTACTGATGAGTCCAATATATTTCTCTTGTTCCGTTTCGCCCAGAGCAGAGTGACGGGCTGGAACGCTCTGCGCTCAGTATAATTGATTCTCTCTCTTCGTCAGACAATTATGCTGTGCTTCACATAAATTTTAAAATTGATGCTGCATCTGCGTTATTCTTTTGTATCTGCGTGCGGCCTAAATAACAATGCTGCGTTTTATAAACATTCTTTCCGTGCATCAGCAGGCGCATCAAATTTTTCAGACAATAAATGTTTGTTCTGTTCTGCAAATATTTTTCAGTTTCGGAAATGAACGTTAACCGATTCGAACCAATTTGAACCGTTATGTTGCACTCAGGAGTTGAACCATAAAAAAATAATTTTTCGTGTACCGAAACAAAAACTGGCAAAACAAGTTGCGGTTAGAACCTACGCAGCTATCACGTGTAAGCGTGCCAACACACGGCCGAAGTACCTGTACTGTAGCTGCTCTTTTTTTTTTTTTGCTGTTTAGCACATATACACATTATGAGCAAGGATACTGTTAAGTGCCATGGCTTCATTGATCAATTTGGTGAATGAAGCCACCGCCCTCCGCAGACTACAAACAAATACGTATGTACATGGAATTATCATGCACCGAATGCTCCCCACCAAATTCTCATACCTATGCCGCTACGGTGACGTACCAGACACGCTCCCACACATGGTGTTGGTGTGCCCGCACCGCGAGAAAAACAGTGAAGATGATGCCTCAGAACCGCTACAAGCGATCGAAGAAACGTGGGAGGCAATGGTAAAGGCACGGAGCCTGGAAGATCAGCGAAGTCTGGTGGACCGGGCCCGGGCTGCAACATTAGCCAGCGGCTTTCTGGACTAAGAGCGCCGCCCACCTAAAGCGAAGAAAGGACACTTTCTCGCTGTTTCTTACAATAAACGTTCATTCCTCCTCCTGTTGGCGAGACATTCGAATTGAAGTGAATACGAAAATATAAACAAAAAGGCTTCGGAACATCGAATTAAAAACCGGTTATTTTGGTATTGTATATAAGCAAAGTGGAATGCAATATATTTGGGGACACAAATTTCTCACAAAATAAGTACTTATATTTATCGATGCGTATAATAGCGCACATCACTGGACGTACAGTCAATTGTGGCGGTTGTAAATGAATGATACACAGCAGCTGTACTTATATGGGGCACTAGGACAAGCGAATGAAATGAAGGCCCACGCTATACGTTCACAGTTGCATGTACAACCTGGTGTTCGGTAAGATAGACTAACGTATATATACAGCTCTTCACGGTGTTTTAAAGAAATACAATCGTGGTGAGGCATGAAATAAAACTTTTCTTCACATAAATGAAGACAACAGTTTCGCATCTGCTAAAGGTAAGGCACTATTATTGAATGATGGAAAAATCATTCAATGTAAGTTACATGCCTTACGCGTTCGCACAGGACTGATTCCTATGTGCAACAACCACGGCCTTTCTGAAGCGCTATCAGTCACAACAATCACTATTAGGATCGGCTTTTCCCACCTTAGATACTAAGAGCTATTATTATATCTTACAGTGTATAATGAATTGACAAATCAAATAGGAATGTAATAGTGAACGTAATATATGAGTTTTAAATTTCGACTATTTACACTCCACTAGCTCATATCCTAATGTCAAATCAATTATCGATAAACTTAGACGCGCTGCGCATGCCTTGTATTAGCGGTACAAAGTTGGAAAATCTGTTTGCAGACATGTCGATTGCAGAATACCTCAGAGACTGGGAGAGAGTGAGTTTTATTATGATTGAAAAGCTGTGAGGTCAGCCTTAAAGAAAATTCTTATTTGCTCTGGGACCGAAGTATATTAAAAAAAGGTGAAAGAAAAGGCAGAAATAATAAAGTGTTTTATTGCGCACTAACGGGTGCCCAAACAATTAGGATATAGAAAGCAGTTCCCTTTCTCAGCGACTCATGCAGATCTGTGCGCTGTATTAGTCCTGCTCCCCCTTTCTTTTCTTGTTTTTTGCTTTTTGCTTGCTGGTAGGTGTTCTACCCCTTAATAGCTCTCCTTAGTCATTAAATACCCATTGCGTTCCGGTGACGCGTGTAACCCAGGCGAATACGTAACGCAGACGCTGAATAAAGAACGACAAGCTGCCAATGGCAGCACTGAAACGTAATTCAATGTTTCGTAAAGCACATCCTTTTCTCCTGCCGAGAACCAAAGCACAACACTGTAGTTGGGTGGTTTCCAGGAAACGTTTGTTTTTATTTTGTGGATGCTTTGGGCAAGCGTTACGTCTACGGTACTTTAAAGGAAAACTTTTCATTTGTTCATTGTCATCACCAAAGTTTTGCGGCGCTTGCATGCCTAGAAAACTCGCTTTTGCAAAACACGCAAGCTATCGTGCGCTGTTTGGCGCTAAAAATCGCTGAGCAGTGCACGGACTAAGAAAGTAATGTCACCTCGACAACACCACCGAGATGGCATGCATAAATAAAGATCAGAGGAATACTCCGTGCATTTCTGAGTTCCCGAAGCTACAGAAGGCGCACTTATATTGCTGCCTTGATTACGATTACGATAATATTATACTATAAGCTAAACAGGCATGTTTGGAGCCTTGGAAGGATCACGATTACGACTTCCCTCTTTTTGCTTCTCCGTAAAGATGTCTGCAGCCTTGCTGAAGGTGAACAAATGAGCGGGTAATAAAAAGGCGTAGCAGCTCTAAACGCTTTGTATCGCTGCGATGTGGGGAGCGGCGTTGATCACGTCACCTAGTCATGGCGCTAATCGAATGCTTAGTTCATCGTGTCAATGGCGCTACCATAAGTGGCCTTGTGCTCGGAAGTGCAGGTTATCAAGTGGCTGTATGGTGACAGACACAAAAAATAATTTTGGGGTGTGCCAGTGTGTCGCTGGCCACCGGAGCGCCAATATGAACTGAAGCCAGTAAAAAACACAGCATGCGGGGGCGCAAGCGATTCAGATAGGTGTTGTGGATATCTGTGTTTCTCCGTATGAGTTCTAAACACTCATGTTGACATATCTGCACAAGCTTCTTGAAGAAGGCAGCAACTAAAGAACGCTGTCTGGTTTGACGTCCCAATTACACCAACAATAGTCTTTACAGTCGAAACTGTTTTACTAAGAGATCAGGCTTTCTTGTGACGCATTTAAATACCAGAATTTATCCTCTGAGCATATAATGGTGGATACCGCTGATGGCAGCTCAAGTTCACGAAATATGTGGATACACTTCTATCAGTGGCCGTTATGGAATCAGTGGCCGTTATGAGAAGATTGACTAGGGAAGATGAGGTATTTTCGGTCAGGGTATAACTTACACTAGCGACTTTTCAAAACATCAACGTGGGCATCCCGAGCCGAGTGAATGATTTCTCGTAGAAGTGGAGATTATACTTCTAAGCCACTTTAAGCCAAAAGCTAGTTTACAGGTGAGATGCAGCTCTAGCTTGCCGACAAAGAGAATGACGATTCGTAATTTCTTTAGAAAAGATGATTAGAACATAATTGGGAACCAACCCCGCCCGAGTCTGCATATTGTGCCACATATAATTCAAAGCTCTACAAAAGAACCTTGACAGAACGGCAGCTTCAGCGCCTGGACGCAAATTACCATTTACTAGCTTGCCTCGAAAGTATGTGTTTAAAGTGTAATGTTGCGTAGAGCATTGCACAGCTAGTCTGTAACTGAATAGATTACTACACACCGCAGGAGAGTCCCTCAGGGTGAGCCAGAAAGAAATTATCGGGATATGATGTCTTCTTAAGATCTTATATGAGTCTGTGTAGGCAATTCTAATATTCTATCTACTCACTCGCTTGTGAATAGCAGGGGTGGAATATCCCGTCGCCACTGCAGCCAAGGTTAGAATACACAGTCGTGATGGTTCTTCATATTATAAACATCGAGTCACCATACTTTTATCTGGGGCCTAGTGTAGTTTTCTACATACGCCTCGCACTACACTTATTGTTGTATCCTGATAGAGCTTTTTCATTATGGCCAGGTATCACTGAAATTTTGCTCATATTTTCTCGTCGTATATGGCTCTTGTAGTATTGAATCCATTCTGTTTGGCACTCTAAGTCGCCCTAAAATTGGGGTTTCATTCCCTTGCGTAGCTGTAAAACAATTATATTGAAATTTTCTCGAGCCTTCTCTATACACTTGTCATTGTTTTCCAACATAGGAAACGTGATGTCGCCAACTTTGGCGCAGATAATTCCGGACAGCGGCTGTCCGAGCAATAGTGGCATTATTATGCTGCAGTATCATTATTTCTACAGTAACGTTTCCTCAGAAATTATGTAGTTCTTGCGCCAAGCTTTTGAGCACTAAATATATTCTGCAACGTTATTCTGTGTTTGTTGACACGTGCACCTCTCCCATGATGAAGGGCTCCATGTAATGGTGTTTTCTTTTTTGGTTGTTCCTATACACCATGTCATTACAACGTTTTATCCCTGCGTATTATCTGACTGCATCTCTTTCCCACGCGAAAAAGATTACCGTTAGGCAGCTTTTCTATTATAGCGGGGCTGGCGTGCTCCATTTGGCTGACCGTGGATAACGATCATTGTTTCCTGTTTTTGCAGCGTGTCTGCATACGAACTTATATCGTCCTCTTGTTGTGCGCACCCATGCAAGACTGCTTCTTTAGCATAAGTTCTACTAGACGTGGTGTCCTCGGTCTGCCACATCAACACTGATGTACGAGCGTGGGAAGCGAAGTGTGGCGGTATAAAAACGACACCAGAAAACGGCCGCACTTGCACAGATAAAAAGGAAGGCTGACGAGGTTGCGCCGCGACTCATACGCTCCACTTGGACCAGAAGGCAGCTTGAAAAAGAAATCGCAAAGCGGCTTGGTGCCACGACTGGAAGCCAACCGACCTTCTAGCGCCTACCGTTCTCTTCTCAGAAAGGCATAGCCTCGCAGGACAGATAAGTATAAATGACAACGTTGTTTGTTTTTTTTCCTTACTTCTTGTCACTGCGGGGCTCTGCAGCCATTCCCAGGCGGCATTGCCTCACGACTCCGCTTCGGTTCAGACAGACCGGTTTAGTCGTCAGGGCTTCACCGGCTTTGTTGGGGGCAGTTATTTTCTTACTACATGCGTTTGTGCTTACACTGGCTCTGACACGGCCTAACCAACGGGACCGAGGCAGTTTAACACCAGCGTCTCCAACTCTCTTTGTGAGATGTGATCCTTGACGCGTGTAAACATCCAGGTTTGGCCATTTCCTTGAAGGCTGAAGCACCCTTTCTGCATGTTTTCTTATTTATGTGGGCCTAAGCTAGCAGGTAATTAATCGTATTGTAACTTGAGAACACGAAAACTACGCAAGGACGCTGATACCGGATAAGAACTCGCGTCGATATCAACCTGATGTTAGTTTGAATGCAATACCACGCACAGACAGAGACTTATTCGTGGACCTTCAGAAACTGCGTTCGGAATTCCGTAATAACCGACAAGGTGCTGTTGATTATTGATTAAAGCGGCATTATTGATATATGAACGTATAATTGATATTTAAATAAAATATGATCATCATTTTGTCTAATGATATGAAAAACGGAACAGGACTTCCTCACCAGAAGTGCGTTTCACGTCCAGCTCGCCAATAGAAGCCGCTGCTGAAAGCTTGGCTCAGCTATTCTACGTGTGCATGTGGCACACTGCAAGGAATTTCAAGGGTTTCTGAGCATTTTCGAGAAACTAGCATTAGATTTACAAGTGGCACCAAAATATTGCGGCGTCTCACTGGTGCAGGCAACTACTTTTCGGTCCTAATACAGTTAACGAAATCAAAGATACACTAGCGTGTGTGACTTCTTCTATTTTTGTCCGTGCTTAGGCATATCAGTTCACTCTGATCCCTTTGGTACCGTGGCACTATATATATATATATATATATATATATATATATATATATATATATATATATATATATATATATATATTCACGGGCTTAATGTGCAACATCAGTAAACAAGGAACTCTTTCCAATTGCGAGAAGATGCTTCTGTGGAGTTCCAGTACTTGCATATGAATGGAAGAAAAAAGAAACATAAGTAGGAAGTTATTAGTTACTAACAAAAAAACTAACCCTGCTAGATAATTTCCGTCACAGCGATGGTAGCGAAAGGTTGCAGAAAGAAAAAGAAGTGAGTCAAAAGCTTAAGAAACCGCTTCGTGCGTACACGCTTCCAGAATTGAAATCTGGGCGCGGTACAAGCGATCCGTAATTTAGTGCACGAGGACTCGACCGTCCGGCAGTTGTCGAAGGAGTAACGTTCGCCTTTCATTCAACTCAGTGTTTGAAACTCCAACTCAATCGATTAGTTCGTATCCCTGTCGGCAAGATAATTAGCAAATGAACTTGGCAGTTAAGGTGCAAGTAGGCGCGCTTGACCTTTTATCACCATTCGAAGCACCAATGGAAACAGTAGCGGTTGCTGAGCTTCTCTTACCGCCTTATATTACTGAAGTCTCGCAAAGCAGAGAGTTTTGTGCTTCTCCTATTTATAGTAAAATTCAGAGACCGACCTCACTAAATTGATATAAATTTATTTTTTCCCACAGTGATAAATTAGTTTATTTTATGGGCGCGGACATGCAACACTTTCCATGTCATCTTTCTTCAAAATGTGACAATACACAGTTGCGATCGATAATGCAACGGCATAAAAAAGCTAGAATTAGCGAGATACGAAAGACATGTAAATGACCGAGCTGCAGTGCTATTTTACCGGAGCATTTTTTGTCCTATTTCAAGCATTTGCGAACTTCTTCTCCGTAGTGGCTGCAAAGTCGTGTAGCCGCTGAAACGCGTTTGCAACGTTTAGCAAACCACGCGGAGGTGAACTCAGTTAATCACCACTAGAACTGGCTGAAGCAGTGAAAGTATGCTTGACCTTGCCTACTGAGGCATTGCGGCATGTTGACGCTGCAAGGTGAATAAATTTTCACGAGGGACATGCATCGCAGGTTCCCAGACTACGAGGAGTGCTGATTTATTTGTTGGTTTTTGCCCACGTTTGAGGATTAATTTAAACCACGAATCAAATAACTTGTATTGTGAGGCTTTGAGATTATTTTGCGAAGTGCGAGAGTGGGATCATAACGCAACTAATACATATGCGTTGGCGCAATTATAGTCGAGCACGTTCTCAGAACCTTACGGCTATCCATTCGAATTGGCTTCAATTCTTGATGCTATCTTATTTTCTTTTACGAGGCTTTGAGCAAGACATTAAAACGATCCGTGAGTTGGAAGGAGCGCTGGCGCTGCAGGGATATTCCAGAAGCTATCAAATAACTGCTTAGAGTATTGATATTACTACGGCCATGCACGCCATAACGTTCAGCACTAGTAGAATTTCGTGCACAATAGATAAAATAAAAAATTCTTCTGCCGCTGGCATAGACGACATAAATTCAAAAAATTTGAAAATGCTAACCTAGCCTGTTCCAGTATTTCCCGTTTATTGTTTTCACAATCACTCTCCGAAGGAACCATTCCAGACGACTGGAAAGTGGGGAAGGTCGTTCCCGTGCACAAAACAGGTAATGCCGATTCAACTCTTAATTATCGGCCCATTTCATTAACAAGTATTCCCTGCAAAATCATGGAACTCGTCATTTAATCCCAAATCATGCGATTCTGAGATTCCAATAACTTTTTTCTTCGTCACAGCATGGTTTTCGTAAGGGTACTTCGTGCGAGACTCAACTAGTCATTTTTCTTCATGACATTCACGCCAACCTTGATAATAATCTACAAACTGACGCCATCTGCTTAAGCTTCGCTGAGGCGTTCAATAACGTACCTCACCAACGCTTGCTTTTTAAACTTTCCCAGTTGAACCCACATCCGAACATCATCGCGTGGATTAACGAATTCCTCACGCATCGCCCTCAGTCTGTCTTCATTAATAATAACCAATCCTCCAGCCCGCTCCCAGTCACCTCCGGCGTCCCGCAGGGTTCCATCCTCGCTCCTTTGTTATGCCTCATTTACATTAACGACTTACCCAGCGCGTATCTTATCATATTTGCTTGTTTGCTGATGATTGCGTTATTTATCGTTCAGCAACTAACCCTTCTGACCAAGAATCCCTTCAGGCAAACCTAAACCACGTCCTAAACTGGTGTTCACAATGGATGAAGACACTCAACCCTAACAAATGTAAGTACATGTCTTTTCGCCGCCGTCGCAACCCTTTTGTTTTTGAATATACCGTTTCTAAATCCCCTGTTGACCTCGTCTAGTCTTACAAATACTTAGTTATCACCATTTCTGCTGACTTATCTAGGCGACTGCACGTAACTAACCTAATATCATCAGCTAATAAAACATTAGGTTTTTTAAAACGTCACCTGCGTAGAAATCCCCTCAACACGTTATACTAAAATCATACATCTCACTCATCAGAACTAAGCTGGAATACGCAACGACCATCTGGAACCCTCATCAAGCATATTTACCAATGCCATCGAAGCTGTACAAAACCGGCCAACCAGGTTTATTCACTCTTCATACTCGTACGACGTTAGCATATCATCTCTAAAATTACAATCAGGTTTCTGTAATCTTTCTGCTGGCCGTCGCATTGCCAGTCTTGTTTTGTATCACAAGTTCTTTTATTCGCCCCTAAGACAAGAACCATACATCGGCGCACTCGTACTACCTTCATGAACTCATTTTTTTTTCACGAACGGCAACTGACTGGAACGGCCTTCCCCGCCATATCGCTGCCATAACCTGTCCATCCACATTTTCAACTTCTGTAAAAGCCTGCATCTTGTAAACCCCACCCCTTATGCAACACCCCAAAAGGGGTCCTTAAGGAAAATAAAGCGATGTGATGTGATATATAGGGCGTTTAAAATAAATCTTTATGATTTTTTTTAAGTTAGGCACGTGAAGGCACGTGAAGACAGGCTGGAGAAATAAGTTTTGTGGCCATGGGGACAAAAACTGAGATGATAATTGTCGCTATCACCAGCCCAATTACCTAAAATTGAATACTTAACTTGTTATTGACTGCAGTAAATGGGTATGCTGGTATTCAATTGTTAAAGGCAGTCGTATTTCTGCACAGTATCAGTTCGAAGAATTCTTCGAGCGTGCTTGTGCACCGAAATACCCGACTCCAAATTTTAATTGTCGTTCGCATGATTACACATGCAACAAAGTTAGGATCTGCGCAAAGCTCCTCCCTGACGTTATCATATTTGCCTATTTCTGCGCCCTGTTGTGAGACTAAGCGCCACCTGCAACAGTCGCGTCACATCAAGGAGGAGCTTTGCGCAGCCCTCACTCCCTTGCATGGGTAAACATGCGAACTAGAATTAAAATTTAAGGACGCATATCTCGAAGCACAGACACGCTAGAGGAATTCTTCCAACTGATACTGTATAGAAACACGATTGCCTCTAAATTTTAAACACAAATATACCCACCTAGTGCAGCGAACAAAACGTAATTATTCAATTTTAGTTAAATGGGCTGCTGCCAGCGATAATTATCTGCTCGCTTTGTGTCCCCCTGGCTATATAAGTTATTTGCACAGGTAGTCTTCGCGTGTCTCGCAGTGCCTAAATTTAAGCAATTCGTCAATCTTAATTTTGAACGCCCGGTTTAATGAAGCAGGTATACTTCACTTGATACCAGGTACACGCATTCTTAAGCCTCTAATTGTAACAGCAGAACCACAGAATTCTTCTTATGTGAAGCGGTAATCCTTGCATTGGGCGCTTGCAGAGTCTGGTGGATTTTCGCTACATTCATGCCGTGCGCCATGGTACAACATTCGTCAATGTAAAGTGCCTGCAGCATCGGCGCATTTTCACTATGATTGATGCACTCTTTTTTTTTCGTTCATCAGCGTCTGTGATGCATTGAGCGTGTGACATTCATGAGTCCGACGTTTTGCCGCTGGCAAATTAAATGCAGCAGTGAAAAAGGCGGAACTAGTGAGAACCGTTTCGCATGAAAGGGCTTGAAACTACGTGTGTTACGCATCTCCTGCTTTCTAGCGACAAGTGCCGTGGCCGACGCTCATTTGCTATATGCACGCTACCTGCTTTTTGACGCGCCCGAGGAGCCACTAAGCATTGTCCACAAGTTTACTGGTGTTACTCAGGTGGCACTGGGGGGGATATCTCGCAGTGTTTTCCAAAAGAACAGGGGAGCTAAAAAATGTGCGTATCTAAACGCATGAAAACGTCGGGGCCTAGTAAATGCGGTTTGCAACATTTGACATAAGCAAATAAGAGTCAGTGGAGCATGGCCTCTTGCTCTCTCTGGGGCATGTATTTCATGCTTTAGTTTAGTTTCGTGTTGACAGTCCACTGTTTCTTCACATTTATTTTCAAACTCGGTCCAGATGGTATAAGAGCTCGTATCGTGTTTACTTTATATTAATATTTATCTCAAGAAGGCAGGTCTTCACGCACAGCACAGGCTGTCAAGCCATTGCCGCAGCTAAGAATGACTAATTAATATGAAGCATTCTTGTCGCGTGCTGCGTGGACTTTCCTGCCGTCTGCCATATGAGTAACCATGTTCATGGGCCGACCGCGCAGTTAGTGCAGTGCAAAAACGCAGGACGATACCGAAAGTAATCCAGTCTAATTATGCAGGCCGATTTTCGCTCTCGAATTCCAGGAAATCCTCGCCGAGGTTCTTCCACGAGTGTGCATTGTTCCTGTGACATGTCTGACCGTTTTCGTCTAACCCATTTCACGGCGCTCATCATTTAATTATAAAACGCTCAAAAATTTATCCAGCGCTGACCACAGGTTCCTCAAAAAGAGCAGCTTGACGTTACGCGCGCTGCGTCTTGAATGCATCACCTCGACGTGCTGCTCACCCTAAGTTCGAGAAACGCGTGCTTAAGTACGACAAGACGACTCGTGGTCGTTATGAAGTTCATGATGATGATGATGATGGTGATAATAATGAACTGTAGTTATTCCCTTTGCATCGGGAAGGCATTTGCATAGGCCCTAGCCATTGCAAATTAAAAAAAGGGAAAGAAAAGAAAAAAAGAGGTTGAAAAGAGAGAAAAGGGATAGCGAGCTTAACCTTCCACTGATTTTCAGCAGCCTACAGCAAGAACGTTTGAGGCCTACGCCAGCCACTGGAACAAAAACAGGTCGTCGCCACCCAAACAAAACAGATTTGCTTTATTGTAAGGGAACGTTTCATCATCAACACCAACTGTATCATTGGCGCTGCACATATCTTCAGTTCACAAACACGTTACAATTTCGGTCGCCGTTACCTCCCCGCCCCTACCCTGGGAATTAAAACGACGCGTGAGGACGTTCTCCTCACTGAACAATAATGCTACCAGTGACGTTGCGTTCAACCATGATGGCAGGTACCGCGATTTTTTTTGTTATTTAGATCTATATCTTTAACTACAGGCAATACAATGCGCGTTTGCAGAGGTTGTATTAAGAGTGCGAAATATTCGGAGACACTTAACAGTTAACTTATACCGAAGTTTCGCAATGTGTCGGTGGATGCGTATTTCAAACAACAGTCTCTATATATTTGTTTATCATTGCAGGATAACCTGGTACAAGACAATGGCTTATGTCAGACACGTGCTATCGGAAAATGCAGGCGTTATATTGCAAATCGCGCATGCTGCGTTTCAGGGCGGCCTCCTTACTGTGCGCAATGCTCTAAGCTTAGGAATATTGAATGTGGCGAATGTTGCTATCTCAACTGCCCAGGAATGTCATGGGGGACAAACGAGCAAAGCAGTACTAAGGATAGTAGACAAAATTCCCTCCAGGACAGATTGGATGGGATCGCCGACCCAAAATTTACGATCTGCTTTTTGTTTTAAAGTTCTATTTAGCAATGTTTTTGGTAATCATTCTTTTTACAGTTGAAATAGGCAGTTTAAGATACTCCGGGCATCACCTCCAAGCAAGTAAATGCTATTCTTGCAGATAAAAAAAACCTCTGATACGTGAAGGTAAAATATGTATCCGGTGCAAAAATTAGAGCTGCCCGAATGTTTTCTAAAGAAAAGATATTTCCGAGAAACATCATCAGCGCTTGGAATACATAACATGTTGCTGTGGACGCTGTTCGAATATGAAGCTGCATTTTTGCGTGCCGCACGAGCTACGTCCATGTCCCTTTCGTTTGTACCACATCAAATACAATGTAGCCCTGAGGTCGCCAGAACGCGCATATTTAAAACGAGAGGGCCTAAGATCTTGTTGCTCACTAGCCGCTATAAGGGTTACTGTGCTGGAAATAACACTGCAACAGTCCCGACTACGCCCGGCTTTAGAACGAGTTCTTTTATCGCTCTTGATAACACACACTGTGGTCGCGCTTAGTCGGACGTCCGAGATATGACTGTTTAGAATAAAGGCCACCTGCGGGCGCTGCAAGCCTTTGTAAATGTGGCGGTAAAAGGCTAAAAGACGGGTAAGCATTCGTTGGGGCTAGTGCGAAGGCTACAAGAAGACGATACGCAGTGACGTTGCAACATGTACGTTGTAGCATAGGCATCGGTTAGAAAACTTGGCCTATAACCGAATGACATTGATACGGACCCTGTTGTAGAGAGGAAATGTATTACACATCCATTATTCCGTCATTGCGGGCAAACGTTGAGAACCCGCCGGAATTGATCCGCATTTAATGACTCCAACTAGTAAAAGCGAAACGCCATGGCCGGACCTATTTCGAACGACACATTGATAGCGCATGTGCCGGTAGCAGACGCCAGTGGTGTTCCATCCATTTTTATATCGCACTCAAGGAGGGCTACCAGTGAAAGCGAATATCCTGCGACGTTACGAGTACCGGCCCAGTCGCGTGATGGGTGGGCACCTTTAATTCCATATCCGACAGAGCACATAACAGCAAATTTATTGAGCTTTAGGAGGGTAATATGTTGAACGAGTTGGTGCATAGCTAATAACGGTTATGTGTCGCAATCTAAAATGCCATACGAAAGAAAAAGGACACGACCGAACAGCGCCAGGCGGTCTTTCCTTTTTCTTTTGCATGTTATCGTAAGTTGCGCGAAAAGCGTTTACTGTCGAGTTTACGTCCTTGGTTAAAGTTGTGGTTGTTTTGAAATGCATAGAACTGCACAGTATGTAGAGACGTAACACAATTATTCTTAGCCAAAGCAAGCGTTAGTGATCTTTGTGTCTAGCCAGACAGTTTCAGACACTGATTGTGGGCCTGAAGCACCTGTGGGCTCCCGTATCCGGCCTTCTGAAGTTTAGTTAGGACAGGATAAGGGTGTTTAAAAACAAATCAATGGAAAGCTGGTTAGTCCGCCTGTCTCGTCCTCCTGAATTCTGTAAGTGGTACTGTTTCCTTTTTTCCTCTATAATGAAATCTGCAAAAAAACATGCGTTGTGTAGGAAATGTGCCGTGTGCAGCGAAGTAACGCTGATTTATTCAACGGCAGAGGCTTGACCGAGTTGGTGATTCATGTTGACACGAACACAGCGTGAAAGACAGGGACAAAAAAAAGAAAAAAAAAATACGGCGCTTTGCGTCTCTTTCTTTTTATCTCGTCCTTCCGAGCTGTGCCCGTTTGGCAGACTCAATCCGTCCAGCTGGCAACTGAAAAGTGAGAGTACGCAGTAATTGTGTGTAAAGCACTTTTGATATATTTTTAACATCATAAGAAGACAGTAAGGAACCACGCATACGTTAAATTTCTTGCGCAGGCACTTATAGTAATGGGATTGTTTTAACGCCTTCAGTGTAAATTTAAAGATCGGGATCGCACAAAATGGAGAAGGGGCGGTTAGCCAAAAAATATCAGTATAACAAAGACAACAGTCAAAAGTCAATATAGCAATGTAAGTTTTTGCCGAATGAAGCATCTATAACGGAGTTGCGAATTATGTAATTTACAGCAACAATTTTTTTTCAAAACTGCGTGATATGTACCTCAATTCGTATGTTGGACATTTTACACAATAAGGATATCAATGCATGGCACAAACTTACTCAACGGAATTTTCATTTCCAATCTTAGCGTGCATCGCAGTTGTGTGATTGCAATACTTCTACATGTTGTGTTAGGAATACCATCGCATTGCGAGTCTTAGGGCTCTATAACCTAAAACTATTCCAATATGTCTTTATTCTATTCTTCTGACGTCAAATTTACGTAACCGCCAACGTAAGCACCGGGCGGTCACCCGCAGGGTTGTCTGAACAGACCAGTCAAACGCTCTCCTTGATCATAGGAGGTCACTTTTGTTTGCTTGAAAAACAAATAACATTGCCTACACTGAGCAGCTTGTCTTACCTAATTGAATAACAAGAGGCGAGGAGCACGCTTAAGTGGAGAGGAATTCGATTGGCCCGAGCCACTGCACTGATAGCCGATAACCGGATGAAGAGGGTGGTGCTGGCGTCTGCGATTGGTCGGCTTTCACTTATTTAGCTTGCAGTGGCTGGTCGAAAATCGTGACGCCATGAAACGAAAAGTTAAGAATGCCGCTAAAACGGATCCTCAGAAATGAAGAATTGGAAGAACGAGGTCGTAAACGTGCCTAAAGGGCTCGAAAACATTACACGGCCAACCAATTAATTTTATTACACGCAAATAAACCCATGCTCTCCGGCAGGTTCGAGTACCTAGCGCCTGAGCGATCGGCAGCAGCCATCTTTTATTCTTTTCGCAGCGGGGCAGCCCGCGGATATTCAGACGGAAATTCAGTTTTGTTCAGCATATTAATACATCTTTAATGCGAACACGTCACTTTGACGCGGTGAGCTTTTGCGGTTTTGTGACGTCGCGTAACGGGCAGGTGAAGTGGGTGCAGCCCGAAAACTTTTGACCAATAGCAGGGGGCTAAGGTCGAAAAGGTGTCGAATTAGAAATAACATTTTTCTATTGTTTGGTCAAATCATGCATAATCAGTTTGCACACGTCATATCAGATGGGGAGCTATCGCGGTTGTCGTGGCATCGCGTGACTGACAGGTGAAGTGGGGGTGGTCCAAAAAAGTTTTTGACCAATAACGGAGGGCTGATAACAAAATTGCAATAGAACAGTTTGGAATAGTATTACGTTATAGCGGCCTTAATTTTATTTTATTTGGTAAAGTTCTGTACGTGCGAATAAAACATTACCCGATTCCAACTCCAGCAAAGCAGAACTTAGTCTGCATATTTTTTGCCATGTCCACACTAGTGTACCCACAAAAAAATAGGTAAGCACAATTCGCCGTAACGCGTAATACGTTTGCCCGCGTTTGGGGTGAACGTTATGCTACGATAGCAAGAAATAAATAGTTAAGCACTGCCCCAGCAAATGAGCATAAAAGAAGTCAACCGCAAATCATATGCGAATGAAGAATTACACTGAAATAGATCCCTACGCTGTTCTTTTATTTGTTGTTGCCGATATAAAAGTACAAATAAGATTAGCCGGCTTTCCACTACTGCAAAGAGGGGTGCAAGCGAAGCTCGGTATCCACGGCCCCTCATTGTCCTAACGTTTCAGCTTTCGCGATCCTTCACGGCGAGGTGAGCACATCGACGATGGGCCCTTTCTCGATCGAGTACTTAGCTGCGCTCATGAAATACCGCCTGTTCTTCCCCCGAACGCGCGGCCTTCTCTCACTGCCGCTCCTTCAAGAAAGCCCACTCTTGGCTAGAACGAACCAAATGGAGCCTACCCATCTGACTGCGCCACCTGAACTGGCAGCAAACGGCAGGCACGAGGCGAGCGACCGCGCGACCACACCCTTGGCCTTCTCCGGAGCAAGGGGACGCCAGTGATTGACTGAAGCCTTGCGCTGCGTCTACATCTTCATGTTTAGAAAACACCTCTTCAAAAGGCGCGTGTGATCAGCCTACAGTGGCAGATCTGCGCTACCATTAGGTGCTCCCTTGGCTTGTCCATTACGCGTTGCACCTGCAGAGAGCGAGAGAGAGAGAGAGAGATAGTAACGAGGGGAAAGGCAGGGGGATCAGTCAGAGGAACGTCCTGTTTGCTACCGTACACTGGTGGAAGGAAAACGGGGAAGAGAAAGAGGAAAGTACGAGATGGGAAACACTGTGTTCATGCAGCAAAGCGGAATCAAATCAGTCAATTCGAAGCCAGTGCCCCGCCGACACATTAGGCAACCGTCATCCTGTGGTCTGAAGCTAATCTTGATGCTTCTCCATAGCTGGCGATGCACGTTGAAGTAACCTGTGAATACCAAAGAGCCACTGGTCATCAGCAGTACGTTGCAGTACGTTGCAGTACGTGGTATTATACTATTAAAGTAAAGCCCACCATTTTTGGCGTCAGGACCAACAGAATGCTGGGGGTCAGCCCTGATGCCTACTAAAGACTTTCAAGCACTGAATTGAGAGCCTCTAGCACATACACTGCACTTCGCGCTGACAGAGTGTGCACGCTATTCGAGGGCATCCGTAAATTATTCGCCAGAGACCGGAGCATCATAACCACTTGGCGGTCTTCTTCGGGGAATTTGTCAGGAACCAACGCTGTGCACTCTACACCAGTGCGCAGCTGTATCACTTGACGTCACTCCGGCTCCGGCTGTGGCATCGGCTGTGTCAGTGGCTGGGGCTTCGGCTGCGACTTCCGCTGTGACTGCGGCTTTGGCTGTCGCTTTAGTGTCCGCGATAAGCTTGTCAGATTTAGATTAGATTCCGCCAGGCCTGGGGGACAAAGAGGAGGTGTTGTCACATGCTCTTCAAAGTCCGACGGTGCCGGATGCGTCGCTTTGTAACGGCCGCCACTGCTTCCCGACGAGACGAGCGGTCTCTCGCCATCTGCTTCAAGACCGCCTTTTCCTTGTTCATTAAGGAGCAGTCCTTCGAGGAAGTATCATGGTACCCAAGGCAAATCGGTGCATTTGAGAACCGTGGCTGCACAACTGTCTGCACCGTGTGGCTCGCTGCAGCGGGAGAAAACTCTCGTGTCTGCTCACTAGTAGTGGAACCACTGTCCAGGGGATGTACGAGGGGAGTTTTATGCCACCAAGCTCTGTAACTTTACTCAAATTTCTCAGCGCAGTCCATATGGAACGTCAATAGCCAACATATTTTTTGGTGGTTGACCCGAGCGTCTGTAATTTGATCTGGCGCCAACGCTTCAAGTTGCACCGAGACAGACAGTCTGTTGTGTCGCCCCAGGTTGTCGGTAGCAAGTTCTGGTACGGCGGTATTCCGAGTTGGTACTACTTTCGCGTGCTCGAAGACATGGATGCCTTGTTGGCGTGTCTTCGCTTCGCCTTGCGGCTCCGCACAATCTCGAAGGCATCTGTGGAGAAGTCCCCACTGCTGAGTGAGTAGACACTGGTGTCATCGCCGGCAGTGTCACTCTGGAGGCCGGTCCACTTCCTACACACAGCCGCCACTGTGCCTGCATCTGTGCCTTGGGCCTGCGCCACTCCTTGTGACGCAGGCAACAAGGAGGTCCACTTGTATCCGCGTCAAGAACCATGGCGGCTCTCCTGAGATGTACGCAGAAATCAGGACAAATATGTGAGCTAGAAAAATAGCGTGCCGGCACGCAGACTGTTGTGCCAGCCACCTTATCCATCACATACTGTCTTGCCACAATTAAAAAAAAACGAAATAGCAAAACAAAAGTGCTCTTGCACTATCTAGCTGAAATTATGTTTTGTGTTCCTTGCTTAACAGCACACTTAGCGCCTTCTGGCCGCAGCACTAAATGGCTGTAAGTAATCACACCATCGTTATTCGAATGGTGCCAATTTAGGAGTGAGATGTATTGCGAGTGTTTTATTGCAGTTACGCTTTATTTCGGGTGCGTTGGTCTCTGTGGAAGCAACTGTCGGCCTACGTATGCGTTTTTGAGATAGGAAAGCACACACAAAGAAAGGACATACTTAACAGCTCCCATGCAGCCTTACATAAGCAGCTATAATATAGCACGTCGAACGGGTGATTATTAGGCGGCCTATTTAACACACCGGCTATCACAAGTACGTGTTTCACGACTGCGTATTTCGAACTGCCAAGGTGTGAAGGAAAAGAAAAGGAATGTGAAGAAACGGTTTTTGACAACTGTCTGAACCTGAGCTGCATTGATTATAAACGAGCCCCAAAATACGACTTCCAAAGCACTCTTAGTGCGCCTCAACCGGGCTCATTATTATGCGAGAAGGATTACAGATTTAAAGCACCATCGTTCGAGAAAAATTTCTCGAACACGTCATTTATGATCACCGAACTCATCCAGGGGCCAGATGTGTTCTTACTCGACTAAGGAATTCCTTTCTTCAAGATCATCATAGGAGCGCTGATGCACTTATTGTCCTCTTGTATCGTTAAGCCTATCGTTAAGGTATAACCCATCTTGTCCAATGTATCATTTATGACAGGAATCAAATATCTTATAAGCCAATTCTGTGTATTAGAGGAAACGCGTGTCACTTCTTCATATCACGGATGATACGGCGCTTTGAAGAATAGCACCAGCTAGCGAAATTTTCCTCCAAGCGATGTCTGTTCAAGATGAAGGGTACTAGGCTCAAGCACAAGGTATTGATTAATAAATTTGTCAAATGTAGCTGGTTACGTTTAATGAGAGCTGTTATTTGGTGCAAGTGATTGAAGTGATTCCGCGATTACACGGTGGCTCTGCCACACGAAAAATTCATTTAACAAATACCAGTGCTAGTTCTCTAATTTCGTGCAATGCTGGCGCTGGCATGCAATCTTGGGGCCCCTTTGATCACGGGCACTTCGTTGTAGCTCATACTGATCGCGATTGTACCAGGCTCGAAATGAGAGCGTACAGCGGAGCGGATGCTCCATAAGGCTATCCAGAGCGCCCAGGACACCGACCCTGTCGAGCCTTCTGGAAAGGCGTGCAAGCACAGGTCCCGAAGGAGCTCCAGCGCAACATGTCGAACCAAGAATTGTGCGATGCGGTTCACTATGACAAGTTGGTCGGACAGATAATGATGATGACGATGGTGATTAAGATGACGACTTATTCGGATCCCCTCAAAGTCGGTGTAATCAGTTGTAGTCATGACAGCACAGCGCTCAGGAGCACCCAGTACTTGTCGCCTACTTCCCCACACTTGTGGTGCTGTAGTTGATGTCTTTAGCGTTGCGAGAAGATGTTGCATACACACAAAAAAAACCGCCCCACAATATCATGCTGTCACCGATATACATCTTGGCCCCGATAATTTGAGCCAATCTTTTAAAAATGAAAGGCGCTCCCAACGTGAGCTGAACCACATGCATAATGTTGGCACCAGTTAGCGTTACTCAGGCAATTTTTTTTTATTTTCCCCTTTACTAACTGATTAGTGATGTTTAATTAATCAACTTTTTGGGTATGAGCTGCATACTTCAAGTGTGATACGCAAAGTTGTAGAGCACTTTGAGAAACCTCTCAATAAATTGTATTCAACACGATATATCTCATGTGGTCCTTTCTTCCGCGTTCCAAAGAAAGCCCGAGAAATATGAAAATATACCACGTGGCATGGCGATTGTGCACTGTTGTTGTGCTGCTCCCAAGCGTGCGATGGATGAAGAAGGTCGGCTGCAGCGAGGCTTGCCCGCGGCAGGGTGTTACGTCAGGTGTAGGTATCTGGGCATGAGGCTTTTATCGCATGACGGCGAAAATGCGTGCTGCGGTCCCAGCGCTGCCGAAGCGACAAAGTGTGTAAGGGGACGAAAGAGAACAAAAACATAGTTTTATTTTTTTTATGCTTGAATTGGGCAAGAGCTTGCAGCCTGCCTAGGTAACGGGGTTGAGTAGGGAGTGTAATGGTGTTGGGTAGGGAGGCGGCGTTAGCACCGGATTTATTTTCCAGTGGCCATGAAACTAAAATCCGCACTTTGATTATAATGAATGTTCGAAGATGCACATTTGGAATTTCATATATCCATTTTCCGAGCCGTTCTTGATCATGGTATTACGGATGGAGTTGCAGACTTGTCTTATTTTTTTTAATTTTAGGTTCTTTGATATTGTCGTTAGCGTCCGGTATACTTGATCCTTGACGTAGCCCCAGAGAAAGAAATCAAGGGGAGTTCAATCTGGCGACCTTGCTGGTCAAGCAATGGGCCCATGCCGTCCAATCCACTGCTGCAGAAATACTTCGTGCAGCCATTTCCAAGCTTTGCTGCTCTCGTGCGAGGGAGCACCATCATGTGGATACCAAATATCCTCGATCCCAGCCAATAGAACTTCGCCGAAAAATCCTAAAGCGCCCCATCAACGATGCCGTTGACTTATCTTTCGCCTGTAGCGTGTTATCAAAAACATGGGGACAATGATAGCGCCGCCGTAAATTCCACACCACACACTAACCGACCACTGATATTGGTGTTGTGTCTTCAAAACCCGCCGAGCGTTTTCGTCCTTCCAATAATGAGCATTGTGGATGTTCACTTGGGCATTACGTGAGAAGGCAGCTTCATCGGTCCACAATATTTTGTTGGCAAAGCCTGGGTCCTCTTTCGTGTTGATTATATTCCAATTTACAAAGTCCGTTCGATTTTGGAAATCACGGAGCTCCAACATCTGGTGCAGCTCCACGTGGTACGAATGAAGTCGCGTTTTCTTAAGTGCTCACCCACAGAAGACTTTGACACTCCACCTTCAGCACCCACACTACGAACACTTGCATGTGGGTCTGAAGAAAACTATGACAGAATATGTGTCTCCATATCATCGTCCAGGATTGAAGATTTATGCCGTTTCTTCGTAAAAGTCCCAGTCTGTCACAGCGTTTCATCTGCACGCACAATAGTTATTGAGCTCGGACATGTACCTGGATGCCAGCGTTAAAATAGCTTAACTGCGCGCCTTCTATGTCCATTTGACGCATCTACAGCCAAAACCACATCCACTCTTTCCTCAATGGAGTAAGCCATATCTGCTGCTCAACGTTGGTCGCAGACAATCAGCGCTGCTGTGGACAACACGCCCGGATACGGGCGCTTGAGGAGCACTGGTTACATTGCTGTTTGCTGGGATTGGTTGAAACGAGGTACCTAGAGTATGATCCACATCCGGTAAACTGGAACAGCCTGCGGGCGCACTCTGTCAGAGACTGACGCGCCTGTCACTGTGCGCAAGTCTGAAGCCAGACGCGGCTCCTGGACACTTCGACCACGAAGCGATGCACACGTTCGTGGTGCGAGATCAAAATAAAAAAGACGTCTGGTCGACAAGAAGTGTGAGAAGGAGAACAGAAGGGCCAGCGCGAAAGCAGCAATTGTCTGAAAAAGACATGCGTAATCTTCCTTGAATATAACCAAGGTTGTTTTTTACCATTTGTTAGTTTTGTCCCCGTGGGATTTATTCGCGGTTATTCGAGACCTAAGGCTTAAAGTGTAACATCATCGTTCAATTCGAAAACTGGTACATGGTAATTTGTGTACAAAGGCAAAATTGTAGCAGCCATCACTGCCTTCCTTCGTTCCCATGCGCTTCGCACTTTCGTTCTTTCGAGCAGAATCAAAAAAGCTCAATGCCCTTCCACTCTGTGAAGAAGGATTACCAGCGAAGCTGTGTATGTAGGCCCCTTATGGCGAACTAAACCTCCGCCGCGGGTTGGCCCGGCATCGCACTATCTTCAGTATCGGCCCACGTATGCAGATTGTTTAACCCCTGCTTCACCTCTGCCGCTGGTCAGCCCTGCATTTCACTATCTTCGGGATCGGCCCATGTATGGAGAGTTTTCTTGCTTACAATGACACGAAAATTTTCTTGAGCGACAAACTTATACAGCTGCGCTGTAAAATACTGCTTTCGTATTTTGTTCTTCGTGGTTTTAAACGCTTTATTGCTTCGACAGCGCTCAGTCAGCAGCATGCATCTACACCGTCATGTGATAAGAGCCGCATGTCCAGATACCTACACCAGGCACGACGCCCTGTCGAGGGCCACTGCAGCTGACTGTTTCATCCATCGCACTCTTGAGAGCAGCACAATAGCAGGGCGCAAGCACCACCTTGTGTGGTATGTTTTCACATTTCGAGGACTTTCTTTGGAATGCGGAAAGAAGGACTGCACTTGATATATCGTGTTGGAAACAATTTATCGACAGGTTTCTCAACGTACTCTACAACTTTCCACATCACACTTGGGGTCTGCAGTCAATACTTCAAAATTGAATAACTAAACATAACTAATCGGTTAGTTAAGGGGAAAATAAAAGATAGCCTAAGTAACTCTAGGCCAGTGCCAAGATTATGCATTCGGTTCAACTCGTGTCCGGAGAAAAACAGAAAGCTGAGCTAGTTGGCAAGGATTCATATGCAAAGAAAGTTTATAGTTGATAGTCAGTTCCTGTTTTCCACTTCTCTTGTGTCCGTGTCTGCACGCCTTACCCTTTCTTTGCATCGTGCCCGGAGTGCGTTTTATTTTTAAATGTTTGGCTCGAGGCGTGTGGGAGAACCTGTATAGCCGTAAAGACGAGTGCAGGGTGACTGTGGCCTGACAAAAATCAGACGATGAAATTGGAATGAAGTGGACTGAGCGACCATGACGGCATTACCGCAATGGCAGACAACGACCACGGGGTGACGAGAGTGTGGCAAGAATCAGATGATCTAGTGGTATGGCGACGACGGAATGACTACGATGCATCACGACGCTGGTATGGCAACAAATGCATAGCGACGACTGTAGCGACGGCAACGGTGCAGTAGCGATTTTAAATTAATGACAATGGTATAATGACGACAGCGTGACAGTGACGCCTTGAGGAGAATAGGATGGCAAGGATTCTGTGGCAGCCATGCCAGAACAACGACTGTATGAAGAGGACAAAATGATGACGATGGCAAGTTGAAACGGTGTGATGACGAGAGCCTGAGAAGACTCTCTTGACGATTCTCGAATGATGTCTGCATGACGACGATAGTGTGGGACGGCCTGGTGACGTCTGTGTGAAGACAATCGGATGACAACGGCTCTATGATGGCGACTATATGACGATGATGGCACAAGATGACGTAGCGGCGACGTGGCGACGTCTGTATGACAAAAGCATGTGACAACGACACCAAGACGAGAATCGGGTGACGAAGCTGGAATGATAACGATGAAATGCCCTCGACAGCACGGGAACTGACTGAGGAGAAGGCGATGTCGATAGTGGTATGATATCGACCTCATATTCACCGATGACATGACGACAACATCATTCCACTGGAGTGACAAAAAAGAATGCAGGTTCACGGAATGACAAGCGCAGTTGGTCGACTTCACAGGAGTCTATTATGCACAGAGGGCAAGACTATGTAGTAGTGCTACAGGGAACTGACTTTTGCTTTACGCCATTGAACATTACTCTCCCATAGCTGGAAGTGCACTCGAAATTTATTTTATTTATTTATTTATTTAGTCATACTGTTAACCCTCACTTGAGGGTCGTTACAGGGAGGGTCGGTAATTGAATTGTACATAGAACAAACACTGAAGATCATTTGTAGTAGAACATTTGTAATACATAGAACATTTGTAGAAAAAAAACACACAGCTACATGCAAGGAACAAATATAAGCTATACAATGTGAGCGAAATACTTATCAAGGCCAACCTCAAAATCACTCATAGCATTTTTTTGTACCACATCATTCGGTAATTCATTCCACATTTTAATAGCGTCAGGAAAGAAAGAAAAGCGGAATAAGTCTGTTCGAGCTACTATTGGTTGCACGAATGTACTGCGTGTTGTTCGTGGTAACCTTTTGTGAAAGAGCGTCAGATAATCATCCTTGTTTATTTTCACATCTGCGTGTAGTATTTGAAAAAGCAATTTCAATCGCTGCTTCTGCCTTCTTGATTCCAGTGGTTCCAAGTTACATATTTTTAACATTTCAGTTACCGAGTCACGTCGTCGATATTTAGAGCAGATAAAGCGAACTGACATTCTTTGAATTCGTTCTAGTTTATGTTTTAAAACCTTTTGATGGGGGCTCCACACAGCACCAGCGTATTCTAGGCTCGGACGGATATATGTCTTATATGCAATCAACTTGACTTCTTTCGTCGCCTGGCGTAATTTCCTTTGCAAGTAGCACAACTTCCTGTACGTTGATTGACAAATATTTTAACATGAGGACGCCAGTTCAATTTATCTGTTATGGTTATACCTAAATATTTGAAGCTACATACTTTTACCAGTATATTATCAGCAATATTATATGTGAACGAGATCACTTCCTTTCTTTTTGTTATGTGTGTGTAAGTGGTTTTCTTTAAATTAATTTCCATACCCCATTTTTGACACCATGAGCTTAAGTTTTGAAGGCACTGGTTGAGTTTAAATTGATCTTCCCTGCATGTTACCGGACAATAAATTAGGCAATCATCTGCGAAAAGCTTAATTTTTACAGGTGATTGGACAACCGCTGAGATATCATCAATGTATAGCAGAAAAAGTAGTGGCCCTAGTACGGAACCCTGCGGCACGCCCGAATACACCTCACGATTTCCTGAAATAGTATCTGCCACTCTGACTGCTTGTTGGCGATCAGTTAAATACGCTCCTATCCAATCGAGAACATCCTCACTAAGACCGACATTGCGAAGCTTGTAGAGCAGTTTACGGTGTGAAACTTTGTCGAAAGCCTTCGCAAAATCTATGCATATAACATCGACTTGTACACAGGCATCTATAGCAACACGCTCAAGCAACACGCTCAAATATCAAGCGCTTCCAGCAATAGAAGCACCTCCTCGCGCCTTTATCGCTGATTTCTTTTGCTGCGGATACCACCAACTGAGAGAAACTGAACAATGGGCTAACAAAAGGTGAAACGTCAAAATGTAGCAGAATTTTATGCATATAGACAGCGGTTTTGTAACGAGCACTCCTACTAACGATGAACATCCTCACATGAAAGAGTCGCTGTTGAATCCGTACAATAAACTTCATATTTATTGTTTTTTTTAAAGTAATGGACGGTTGCGAATACGTTATGACCATCTAAGACCCGCCAGAACCATGTTTACAATGTAAGCCTATTCGGAAAGCGATTTTACACGTTGCATAATTCTTACAATTTAGTGCTGTAGAAAAAAAAGAAAAGCATTTGAAGTAGCGCACACACAACATCGTTGATAATCCCAATAATTATCACTTGTGCCTCGCACGTGCCTTGGCTGGATCTTCATCTGCGAATGGTAGGTAGGTAGGGTTAGAGTGGGTGTATGTGAAGAGGTTGCAAGCAGTACTCATGTACTGAATACAAAGTCTCAATACAGTACTCAATAATAAGTCTGCCATAGACGAATAAGTAACATTAATAATATCAATAATAAACAATACAAGCAACACCACTGCGCGCAGTGACACTCACGTTGCAGGAGTGAAATAATAAAATTAAAAAAAACACAACAATGAAGACGACTCGCTGAACGAAATTATCTCTGGTATTTTCCGCGCATCTCCAGAAGAGAATAGAAAGAATGGAAAAGAAAAGGAAAGATAGACAGGCTGGAAGGAACGCCCAAATCATACCCCAAGCCGTGGGGAACATGTTAAGACTAGGATAAAAAAAATTATCAGCGTACTTATCTCACAGTGACTTTCGACGGTTATGCCAATATTATGGAGCAATGTAGCGACAGACCGCATTCTTGAAGTGACGTTAATTTAACGCGTCTACATGTAGTTCAGAGACTTCCGCTGCTTGCGCTACATGACACCACACTCTGAAATGACCCCACTTTACCATAGCACTGACTTGCCAAAGACACCCATGAGCTTGGCGGCTTGACAGCGTTTGTATGGTGCCGATGCAGTGACGATAGAGTGACGAAGAAGAAATGATATCGATATGAAGACAAAGGTGATTTAACGACAAAGGCATCATAATATGAGATCTGGATTGACAATTGACATTGCTAAGAATTTATAAAACGGGGTAACAATGCTTTCGGCGTTTTTTTTCCTAGTTTTATGCGTCTGCGCATGTGTATGTTTGCGTATATACAGGATGCTCTGTTTTCGGAATAAACAGTTGTAAGTGTAGCACTCATCTTTCCTTTTGCCTCTCTCTGTTTTTTCTTTTTCGATTATTTGCGTTAAAAAGCGTCCAAGCTAGCTAAACACCAACTCGCCGAAGAAGTTATCCTTTTATGTAGAAGTTACAATGACTTCACTGTAATGACACGATCCGATCACGACGATGGTACAGCGAATGCATAACCACGACTGTATGACAACGATGGTGTGACAACGACATAATAAAAATAAGATCATGATGTCTGACGGGGCAAAGTTTCATCATTAGGTTCAGAAATGTAAATCACTGATTCGTGCCAAATTAGTTGCGAATGTAAATCACTGCCATTTCTCAGTGGCAACACTACCTTAATAGGAAGCTGATGCTGATAAAACTTGCCACAAAGACTTTCTTAAGGTCTCCCTCTCCCTCAAAGCAGTGACTGAAGGTTGCCGTGCTTCTGCGATGACCAGTGTGCTTGAGGTTAATGAAGGCGCTCTAGGACAAATTCGCAGGCTTCTCGCAATAAATCAGTGCAACTTGTATACTTAGCGGCTAGCAAAACGAGAAGAAGGTAAAAGCCAACGTTTGGAAAAGTGAACTTGAACTTGAACTTGTCAAGGCGACATATGCTTTCCTCGGCACAGTATTTATACGTGGCTTCTTCTAAAGTGGAAAGGGGGTGAGGAGAGTGGGCGAGGCAAAACCGAGGATGTGTTAGTCGTTGAGGGTGTACAACTGAAAATAAATGGGCGCTATTCAACGTCGGTGAGGGAATGTCCGGCAGCGCCATGTGTCATCCGACCGCGTTTTTTTTTCCTGGAAGGGGCCTGGACGACGACCGGGGGGGGGGGGGAATTATGCTCTCCGCAGGAGGGCAGTGGGCAATCGTCTCTATGCAAGAGAATAAACGAAGCGGCAGAAAATGGTGCTCGTAGAAAAAAAATTCAAAAATTAAAGAAAACCGAAATGGATTGAGTGAATAAGTAACAGAATAAAAACAATTAAAAGGGAAAGAACGAAGGGACAGAAGAAAAAAGAACAGTAAGCAACGCATGAATAATTACTAAATGCTGTTACATATAGCTTGAAATTTAGCATAGTGAATGGTTTCTAAAGCTCTTTTCGAAACGTTTATGCATTTTGGGTGCAATTTCTTGAAATTATGGATAAGGTACAATTCTCGGTATCTTCTGCCTTGCGCAGAATGGAAACTTGACTGTAGAATGTAGAGTTTAAGATCATGAATGTTATGACCTGATTGGTTCAAATGCTTGGCGAGGGCTTTCGGAAGCTATTCAGCTATGTCCGTGCGACGTCCGTTTAACCTGACGTTCATTGACCGTTTCACCAATATATTGTTTATTACCGAAGAATATTCAAGCATTCAAGTTCCTTCCTTCTCAATTCTACACCCTCGTATCTAACACACTCTCGGTAGTAGCCTCGCCCACCTGTCGTGCCCACTCGCCCCTTTAGAAGAAGCCCAACTATTTATATTGTGCCTAGGAAAGCATACGTCGCCTTGAAGAAGACAAGGCCTCTTCTCGAAACGTCGGCTCCCGCTTTTACCTTGTTGTCGATTTGCTCATCGTCTTGAATTTTCATCTCCCGCATTCCCCGTGTTTTTCCTGTTTGTGTATTTAGCGCGACACAGCGTTGACTACGGGTAAGGAACATACAAATTATGTTATCGGTGCAACTTCTCTGTCGAGCTCCAGCCGATACCTGAAAATTCGGTTCACACAGTTCACATTTCTTCCTAAGGGGTTAAGTTCTCGGTCCACACTAAGTTTCAATCAAGAATAATTATAAGGAATCAATGTATTTTCGGCATTTTCAACCTATGATCAACAAAGCTTATTTGCAAATCTTTTAAGACATCTTGTAGTTAACTGTAATACTGCTGACTATTCAACAGGCAAGCTCATTTCGCGTTCCTCTGGAAACTCATTTATTCCTTTAGGGGCCGCTTTCAATGTTCCTTCTGTTATCTGATCTGTTAAGCCCGTAATGCTTTTTCTATAAAGATGTCTTGAAGTTCCCCCCGGGCTGTTATTTAGTAGTTGGGTAGAGTCGTGAGGTCCCTTGTGTAGCCATTATTTCCTTGTTATCGCCATTACTTGCGAATTTAGCGCTTAACAAACGAGGGAGGTTACCGTCGTTCTTGGCGATGACGTGATGACCGGATCATCAAAATCTATTTTAGCAGAGATTGTGGATCAAGCTTGCCACCTTAAGAAGAATTTACTTTAGGATCGGAGGATGCGTTGTCATTAGTAAAACAACCGAAAAGAGACCGCGCTCTCGCATAAGATAGTTCATCTCCCTTTCTTCAGCTGCTCGAAGGAGGTTTCCTCTCTAATGACTATCCCCAACAGCGCCTTCTTCATCTCCACAGCCTTCGTCTGCCCCACTTGCTTCCTTAGAATTTATTACACGGCTAAAACACACAACCTAATGCGATTGTGCTACAAGTGCAACCAGACTGCCTATGGGATTTCTATAGAAAAATATAGAAGTAGTGGAGTGCGTCAGTGAGCACCAGGAATTAGGAGTGAAGTAATAGAGACTCGTCAATCTTGCCGGTACGGCTTCTTACCTATACATATGCCTAGTCTGTGGATGGATTACAGATAGAGTTAGAAAATGTGCTCCCCAAAGTTCTACTGCAGAGCTGTTTACTCAAAGTTGATTTGTATTAGTTTTGATACACATGTCTACACCTGGATACGTAGCTTCTTAACCTCGTTGAGCATGCATATGCTACCTTCTTCGCCTCTGTAGTTCCTGCTGCTTCAGGAGTGCTCAATAGTGCCGCAAAATGTCCTATGTTGTTCTTGATCTTTGTGAATGTCTTCGGTTTAAATGTGTTTTCACAATGCGGGTAACTCTCGTATAAGATTGGCATTCATTAACCAAGTAATATCACTAAAATTTATTACATTCGACGGAAAACGCTCGAACAAGTAGGAGCTAGCGAAGTGTTATGGCAGATGTCCCTAATATAAATCAGATGATTTAATTCCCTTATCTATATGCTTGGGAAGATGTACCTGTCCTTGCGACTGTGAGGGCCCAAGATTTCTGCACGTGATTGTTTTACGTCATTTGTGACCAGAGTTTACTAGGACGAACACTTTCCTCTTAAAACCTCCTCTGCGATGATAAAAACTTTTTAAGGCAAAAAATTATCGCCACACCACTTTTGTATCGCAATACTTAATTTAAAGCAAAGCAAGCTTCATCAAAATATTTTTTTTGGCGAAATATCGCAGATTTTTACTTGCTAGGAGTGTCTTAAGGGCACTTATCGCAAATGAAGATGGGCCTGAACGAAATCTTTTAAGTTAGTTTGTATTTTATGGCGAGATCTGCTCAGATATGGCGAGACCTGCTCAGGGCGCTGAAGCGCTAGCTATCCCATACTTTTGTATTCCAATTCTGCAGCGCCTATTCTTTGGTCGTCGCTTCAATGCGAAACTCAGCAACACTGTGTGGTGGGTTCCGAACGAGTCCTGCAAACAGCTCCTGCTTAGCGCGACGCATGTGATTGTGTAATTTATTTTCTTCCGCCATGTTTCGATCACGGCGTTTAAAGATGCGGGACGTGTGCTCGGCATACATGCCGACACTCCCGTTAGTCCGCTGGTTTCTGGCTTGTAGAGCGTTCTCTGCCTTCTCTCGCCGGTTGGTGCTGGCATACGTGGCAAGCAACTGTCACCAAATTCTTCCCATGAAGGTAGCCTGGCTTGCGTTTGCGTACCATGTCCTCGCTGATTGTTCTAACGCGAAGCACATGTTGCGACGGTTCAGTGCCTCTTGGCAGCCGCTGAAATCTGCGACTTGCTCGAAGTCTCGTAACCGGTCTTCCACATCTTTGAACGTATGGCCGTGGAAAGACTCAAGCGTTCCTGTTGGGTACACGATGATCTGGGACAATGCCACCAGGCTGGTTATGGTTGTGCCGTCGGCGGTAACCATCGCCTTCACTGCTGCAGGAAAAGGAAGTGGTCCAAACCCGGGGGTGGTGGATTTTGCGCTGGTGCACTGGAGTCACTTCTCCGGTTTCCAAGCACTGATGGTTGGGGCTCCGCTCTCTTGCGTATTGGAGACTTCCAATCATACCCACCACCTCCACCAGAAATGTAGCACTCTTCAATGAAGCACACTAAACTGGTTTAATATGGGCAAACGTGCGCGCGCAAACTCAAGACGAAGACATTTTCGCACAATTAACACACAGAGTTAACTGGAACCTATTCAACAGTCAAGCACTTCTTTAGAAAGAACGCACTTTTACACGCGCCGATGACCAGGAGCCACGTCGTGACTTCTCATTGGACGGGGGGACTCGGGCGCTGCCTTGCGCGCTTACGCGAGAGAAATGCGCTGTCTCGCCATGTGCGAGGCGTTGCTGGCGCTCTTCTAATGTTGATGCGATCAGGCACGTGGTAGGGGACCTTTCTAGAATTCTCGAAACTTGCACGTTGAGAGATCTTTGTGCCATTATTACCAGGAACTATGCCCTTATGGCACTCATGCCTGCCCCCAGAATGAAAAAAATTGAGTAAGTGGTATCGGGGACGCAGCTGCAGTGGGGTACGTGGAAAGCCTTGTGCGTGTTACTGAGGTAGTGTGGGCGCTAAAATACAGATATGACATAACTAAACCCAGACGTGACATTTATTCACATATAATAAATCCCACATGCTAATTTATACAAGTCTTACGGTATATTGCTGCAATTATGCTCGCTTTCTATTTCTCTTGCAAGCACCGTGACCAAAAATGATGACGGCGAACTGACACCTCTCTCTCTTGTGGCCGTAGTTTCTTGACGTCACTTCTAGATCCTGTGTGTTGAGCGCTTGGGCGTCACGGCCGAGCAATCATAATATTTCTGGAAAAAGTTGCACGTTTTCAAGCCGTAGAGGTCCTGGTAAGCACTGGTTTCAATATCACGGAGAAAATGTCATTTGTACCAAACAGTACACAGCTGAGACGGAGCCACAAATTCATACAAGGCTCAACGCTATCGCCCAAATGCAAAGCACAACTTAATTAAAGCTGCAGCCAGCAATTTCAAAAACTAGGCCATATCTTCGTTAAAGCAAGGCTCTATATACTATAAACAAATTTCGATTCACCTCGTGAGAGGATATATAAGAAATCGTACGTCATACACAAGTTCAAGTACCTGCACCTGACGGAGATCAATTTAACATATGACAAATGAGAATCGCTAAGAACTGTAACTTAAACATGAAACTATCATTTCATTAAGAAAGGAATAAACCGTGTTACGCCAAGAGCTCACCTGGCTCGGTTCTCAATCTCACCTATTCCTCCATTTCTAGTTCTTCCTTGTCTCTCCCCTAACACGTATATGATTGTTCCCTTCCACGCTTCTAAGCATATATCAGCCATACTAGTCCCTTTCCCATGCGCACCTGCCCCTCCTTTTTTCTGCTGTAACCCACCTATTAGTCCTTTCGTATTTTTACTTTCCTTCTGGTACTTATTTCCTTTTTTCTGGTACTTTTTCCTTTCGTTTCTTTTGTTTATTTTTATGACTCACACGGAATCATTCCAAAGTCCCAGGCGCTAGGACACCTTTCTTAGCGCTTTCACCGCACATGCTCGCGCGACTTCTGCATACCGACGTGAGAATGCCTATGCCGAACTATTGAGGCTACCGTCGCTTGAAAGACCAAGCTGCTGTCTTACCTCTACCATATAACATTGCCTCAAGACTCCGTGTCACCGTCGTAATACCTTAAAGATTATCCGACCCATTTTTGTTACGATAGCCAAGTCGTTCGCTGAATTCATTTTTTTTTTTGTTACTCGAACACAGACCAGCTGACCGGCTCTTCAAAAACCACTTACGCACGCCGCTTACGACACTTCTAAAGACTCCCTAACTTCTCGCTCTCCCAGCACACAACCCTCCTATGTCCTTCTATTTCTTTATTGCTTTCTTTCTTTTCTTCCGTCTTCCCACTCTACTGCTCTTGACCTGTCGTCTTAGAAACCAGGCCTAGAGACGTCGGACGACAGCGCTCATTTTCTTTTCATTCACTCCTTTTACAGAGTGCCGCCACTGTCGACAACACTCCACTAACCTGTTAAAGCTAACCTGTCGAGGATGATGAGGCCGCCTTTCACTAACATAGGCCCTCACTAACATCTAAACGCTGGCAAGCCTTATGGAAACAACTTATCTGTGTTTCAACCTTTATTCAACACGAAGTAGCATCGGCATTATTAAATTGTTGTTACGGAACTGTGAGCTTTCCCAAAAGCGAACGCTTCTGCTCGGATAGACAAATGTACTGCCGAGGTCGGAGTGAGAGTATATTTATAGCTCCGGTTGTCTCATGGTTGGTGCGACAGTGGTGCCATCTTTCCACGCAATTCATCCATGATCAAATGATGAAGTCTATTCCGTGCATGTTCCTAAGATAAGGCACTGTCTTAGGACGGTTGTAAAGATATAAGCGACAATGTTTATGTTAGATGAGTGTGTATCAGGCGATGCTAAATGCTGACCGAACTGAAGTACGTTTCATATCAATATAATTATCAAATGAGGGGATACGTAACACAGCATAAAGTGCTCGAGCTCTGCGATTCATTGACGGGGTTATATGTTCTAGATACCTTTACTTTAAGTGCAAACGATTCTGCATTTCAATTTCTGTGCAGTATTCTTGTGCCCATTTTTCCTATTTTCCTCCGAAGTCTTAACTCAGAACTCTCCATTTCGTTGTCCTCAATAAGCGATCTTCCCTTTTTTTTCTTGAGGAAGGCTTTTGATTTTGTCGAAACCTCAGCCGTCATGGAGGCATTACGGAATCAGGGTGTAGACGAGCCGTATGTAAAAATACTGAAAGATATCTATAGCGGCTCCACAGCCACTGTAGTCCTCCATAAAGAAAGCAACAAAATCCCAATAAAGAAAGGAGTCAGGCAGAGAGATACGATCTCTCCAATGCTATTCACAGCGTGTTTACAGGAGGTATTCAGAGACCTGGATTGGGAAGAATTGGGGATAAGAGTTCATGGAGAATACCTTAGTAACTTGCGATTAGCTGATGATATTGCCTTGCATAGTAACTCAGGGGACGAATTGCAATACATGCTCACTGGCCTGGAGAGGAAAAGCAGCAGAGTGGGTCTAAAATTAATCTGCAGAAAACTAAAGTAATGTTTAACAGACTCGGAAGAGAACAGCAATTTACAATAGGTAGCGAGGCACTGGAGGTGGTAAGGGAATACATCTACCTAGGGCAGCTAGTGACCTCGGATCCAGATCATGAGACGGAAGTAATCAGAAGAATAAGAATGGGCTGGGGTACCTTTGGCAGGCATTCTGAGATCATGAACAGCAGGTTGCAATTATCCCTCAAGAGAAAAGTGTTTAATAGCTGTGTCTTACCAGTACTCACCTACGGGGCAGAAACCTGGATGCTTACGTAAAGGGTTCTACTTAAATTGAGGACGACGCAAGGAGCTATGGAAAGAAGAATAATGGGTGAAACGTTAAGGGATAAGAAAAGAGCAGATCGGGTAAGGGAACAAACGCGACGTAATGACATCTTAGTGAAAATCAAGAAAAAGAAATGGGCATGGGCAGGACATCTAATGAGGAGGGAAGATAACCGATAGTCATTAACGTTTACGGACTGGATTCCAAGGAAAGGGAAGCGTAGCAGGGGGCGGCAGCAAGATAGATGGGCGGATGAGATTAAGAAGTTTGCAGGGACGACATGGCTACAATTAATACATGACCGTTGTAGTTGGAGAGGTATGGGAGAGACCTTTGCCTTGCAGTGGGCGTAACCATGCTGATGACGATGATTGCCGATTGCATGCGGTGAGCGCGTCCACCGAAACCGTATATGGAAATAAATCGCTGAATGAGGGGAAGCATGCCTGCGGCGGCTGCTTCACATCGCCCCCACGCCTCCTCCATGTGCAGTATCTCGCAATCTCCCCATTAGCGAGGCGGTCGTGTCACACTGCGCTGCGTTTGCAGTGTGCCGCAGGAAACAGCTTGTGCGCGCCAGCCAATATATCGTGGAATGAAAAGAGGCATAGATCTGTGCTCAAATTTCGCATAAAGGAGTATCGCAATTGTCGCTGAATTCTTTTTAAGGCTACCAATCATCTGCTATTATATTACCGTAACCAAAGCATGTGATGCATTCCCTTTTTTTCCTTTGTTTATTATCACCTTGACGCGGCGATGCCGACGTAACGTGTTCTTTATTAAACTTTTATTTATGTTCTTTTTTCTACCGCTAACAATCATGTCCAATCCCACTATTACGATTGCATGTGTTAAATTCTTTAGTTTCCTTCTTTTCACGATGTTGGCGAACCGACTACGACTGAACCTTGTAGTTGTTCTTATTTTTTTTCCAGCGCTTCCAATCGTTTACTATTACGCTAGGATAACGATAACGTGCGTTAATTTGAGATATCGTCCATTGTTTTTGCTTATTTAAGGCATCGTGGGTCGAACAGTTTCTTCTGAGGTACTCGCCAAAAAATGCTTAAGCTGTAGGAAAGTAAGAAAATGGCGAGGCGCCTCTTAATGTTCTTCTTACTTGAGCAAGATGGGATGTAAACTCTGAAAGTCTCTTTCGCTCCCTTGAATGTAATGTGGCTCACAGAGACATGTGCCTGCCACGCTGCGGTCCGTAGTTCGAATGCCGGTTAGAAGAAGTTTCTTTTTTTGTAACTCTTATTACGATTACATGTGCTAACTTGACATTATCCCCATTTATTTTGCCCATATAAGGCCTCACGGTGCGTACACATTTTTCTGGGAGTACTCGCCAAAGAATTCCGAAGCATTATTGAAATGGCTGTCTGTCAACGAAGCGTCCACAAGCATGCACAGTTCCGAGTATGATTTTATTAGTTCTGCTATTTCACATGCACAATTTATTGTCTCGAGTTCTTTGCGCAGTGACGCCATGATGCTATGGTTTATCTACGCTGCTAATCAGTACATAAATGGGTGGGTAGCCCACGAATAAACACTTTATGTTAGCCTTCGCCCTTTTCCGTTTTGAAGCGATGATTTTCTTGGCATAACCTCAAGCAATTTGCTGACCGTGGCGGCTGCTGGGCGCTCCTGATGTATTTCCGAATAGCGGGCATACAGGACTGTACTATAGCCGTGAATCGGCCTATATTCAGCCACATCTGTAATTCTCCTACAGAGGCGCTTGTGGCCGGCTTGTTTATTCGAGGGATTACGCAAAAAGACTGCAAACGGAGCCTGAATAACCTCAGTGTAAGAACAATGCCCTTCAAGCGCATACTTTGTTATTCAAGAGCTTTCTGTGCCTTCATTCCGTGGGTTTGGCGCGCATGCTCGGTCTACGTCAATCCAGTAAGATACGCTGGCCCTGAAAACTGCGCTTACCTCGCTGATAGCGTTGTGAAAAGTGGGCCGACCTGGGACGCTGTTTAATCTTTGGACACGTAGGCTTCATGGATCGCGTGGCGGGGATATACAGGTCTTTATGATTGTAGAATATGCGTTGCAATGATTTAGAGGTTTCATAGCATTTGATCCTCCGCTTCAGGAAAACTTTCTTACGCGAAGATTACAGGATGTGAGTTTGTTCTGCATGATTTTGTTTTGTTTGTGTCTGTTTGCCACTTCGCACTAAGTCTATGTAGTCAGAACCTTTGCATTGTGCAGCAGCCCCATCTTTCGGCAAGGGCCAGATGATTGAGAACAGTTGAGTGTGGTCGGCAAGTGATAACTGAGGTACCGAAATTCATATGACAAGGTGATGATCTTCGCGCCCAACTTTGTTGTCGCTGTCCCCGGCAACGCTCTGCTGATCACATGCGTTGGTTCATCATATTGGTTGGCATGTTACATATGTCTTCTATTTCACGTGGTTTGTCATCTTTAAAATTTTATTCTTGTGCTTGATTCGTTTTCTCGAGTAAGACTTCAGCGGGTACGTTATGCGAGAAATGGCACTGGCTAAACCTCAAAATGAGACGTCAATTGAGGTCTCCTCTGCACGTCCGTTATGTTTTTGTCGAATTTCTATCGTGTCCGTTCACTTTAACAATCCAGATCAAGAGATAATTTCCTGTTACAGGTGAGCAGTTATAGACAGCGTGAGGACCTAAGACTACATTGATTTGCGTGTTCGTTTTTTTTCTTATCTTTTCAACCTCGCGCCCTGTCATCGAACCCTTAAATACACCACCATGTCGCGCAGCTATAACATTATATGTGTGACGGTCGCATAATTCCGAGAAAGCTCTAATCAAAAGGCTACGTAAAATACAGCGCTTCCGTGCTACAGCTGTAAACTTATTTTATTAGCGAATGTCACGCCCTATATTCACAAAACGTTCTTACGCTAAAAGCGTTCACGCCAGCCAATAGTAATGTGGGACATATTATTAGGGAAGCCGATCTGCCAATGAAAAGCAGAAAGAAAATGCTTGTGAATTCGGCCCCAGATCTTTTGCAGAGCCCGAGCGAATTTACCTAGGGCTAGTCTTCATTCCACTTGCCGTAACGTTTTAGCTTCTTTTATCGTGTTGTAATCCTAAGCACAAATATAAAATGACAATAGAGCACAAACGAAAGAGCGCATTACCGTCTATCTGCCCAAGAAATCAACAGTGCATGTCTAGGTATATTGTTATTGTACATGAGCAAGCGTTGTAGGGGTGGCTGACAGTGAAGGACGTGGTGCCAGCCGACCGAAGCATGGGTCAATTGATAGAGTGGTGCAGCTGGTGCTCTCACAGTCATCCGTCACCTATGTCTGAGCAGTTGGGGAACGAAAACGTTGCCCACTCAGGCGTGTTTGCTGCAGATGCCTCGTGGGAAAAGTGCGCCGATACTTCTCAAGCCGGAGTGTTTTTCCTTCCTTCCTATGCGTTGCCGGTGCTTTGAATTATTGCGCTATTCCCATGTTTGGTATTTGCTAAACATTACCGCCCACGTCGTTGTTTACGTTTTTACAGCCAAAGCTGTATAGGACTAACCATCCGTAGTTTTTTCGGCGTCAGGCAACAGAAATTGACTTATCGATTTCTAGCAAACCCCTACACAATGGGTTTGATTGTTTGGTTTGTGTGTGAGCACTACGGGTGCAGTGTGGCGGCGCAGGTGTAAAAATGCGGAACAGATTAGAATGCCCGCCGTGAAAAAAAGCGTGACATCCAGGTTATCGTAGTATATAACTAGAATAGGTACCGGCGCAAAAACAGCTGCGTTATCGATGGGGCGGAAACGTAGAGTTCGTACACCAGAAGAACAACATGCGTACTAGGAACGCCGGAAGGAACATTAACGACAATGTAAACGAAGCCGCCACAAACCGACAGCCGACAAAGAGCGTTCACGCGATGCTGAACAAACATGACAAGTATTCCACTCTGTAAAGATGGAATGGCAGCGAAAGCACTTTGGTTGTCGTTTGAGAGCTTCGAGTGTCGTCAGCTTTTGCTGCCATTCCATCTTCACAGAGTGGAGTGGTTGTCATTTTTGCCCTTCTACTCTATTTTCTCAGAAGCAATTTTAGCAATCCATTCGCAATGTGTCATTTCTGGGGCCGCTAAGTGACTCGAGTGGCAGAGGCGTTCATTCTTCGAATTGGCTTGGTGTGCCCTGTTCCATAGTCTATAATCGAGAAATTATTATCCTATTTTGTTAACGCATATTTAGATCACCGTCAGTCTTTAATCAACAAACCTGTTTTCTTTGTGTGGATGTGGTTTTATTCCTGCTTTTACTAAGGCACCAAAAATATCAGAATTCATTTGCTTCCCTCTGTGCAAGCTTTTTACTAATTGTTATAAATGAGAAACACTTTAGTTTTATCTACTACTACAGATTATTTTTAAAGTATATGCGCTGAATTTTCGTGTCATTGGCGAGCATGAGAACTGGTTGCTCTGATGCAGAGCGGTTAACAGACGAGAAATCAGGCACCCAAGGTTTCAATACCCGTATCATGTAGAATGACAATAGTTAGTAGGAATTAAAGATAGACAGAAAACGTTTCGCAGATTACTTCGCAGTACTAGGCTAGAAAAGCTTAATTGTTAGGAGTGGATAATAATTTTTGTAGAATACAGCTTAGTTATTTGCTGCCGAAGCCCTTGAAGATCAGCTGACGACACGGTTTTTTGCCGGTCATTGAAGTGTATTTGCCGTTTCTTTTCTGCAGGTTTAGATGAAAACTTTGCGCTTGCGGTTGGTTGTTTCTTGCTTTTATTTTGCAGCAATATATAATTTTTAGCTTCGTTGAATAATATATGATTCAGTGGTTGGTCATTAAAAAGCGTAGTCAGAAAGTACACCATGTCGTCCTTTTGTTGACAACGTTAAACCGCCTCATGAGTGAAGCTTAAGTAAGTGATTAGGTAAAATTTAAAAAAAATTGAACCATTGAACAGTTTGCTACGCAGCGCAGATTAGCCACTTGCAGCGTAAATAAAATGGCAAAACAGGAGTAATACCTCAGGCTCATCTCATTCCTGTGCAAACTGTAAGAACAGTCTTCTGGATTCCAAAGAGATTTCAGCGCTCGTTGGCAACCAGACAATTATTGCTTATCGGATTTCTCCAGAACTTTAGTTCTTGATAGGATGCATGAACAGTCCACCTTTGAACAGGAGCTCCCTTCTCCGATGTCTAAGGGCGCGTGCAAAGGCGTCTTTTATTCGTTCACTACATAACAGATAAGTCAACGCGTCATGTGCTCTAATCTATGATATGGAGTGACAAACACAATCCACCTGCTAAATTATCGCGAGAACATATAAGGGAGCAAGCGTAATATAAAAAAAATGTGCTAAACCTAAACCAACGAGATGCAGTGCAATGTGGGAATCAAAATGACGCTAGGCTTGGTTAAGTTAGCGAGAAGATAGATAAACTTTCATAAAAGAATAATCAGAAGAATTGCTAAAGGTCAGCGCCCCTAGTCCAGGGCTCCTCTGGCTCTTGCCATTTTAGCTCTCTGTATCAGCTTGAGCTGGTCATCGAGGGCCAACTTGGACAGCAGTGCTCCGATTTCTCCCTCGTGGTGTTCGTGTCGGGGTGTTCTATGTTGTGTAGTGTGCACTCCCACGTAACATGGCATAGGGTTGGTGTGGCCCCGCACCACGGGCATTCGTCCCTGTAGGCTGTGTGGTGTATGCGATGTAATATGTGTAGGTACCTGTAACTGCCTGTCTGGAGCCTACGCCTGGCAGCGGCATCGTCTTTCTTTAAATTTTGATGGGGTGGTGCATATCGCAAGCGACTCCCTCTGCGGTAGTTCACGATGGATGAATACTCGAGGTCCATAGAGTTCGGGTGTTTTGCAGCCGGCGTGATGACTGCTCCGCTGTGCACGAATCCTCCAGCTGCTCTGTCGGCCTGCAGGTTGCCGGTGATGCCAGTGTGGGCCGGTATCCAGATGATGGTATGCGTGGTGATGCCCTCAGGGTTTTCCTTGAGTATTTCGGCTAGGACTTGTGCAGAAGGTCTTCCAATTCTTCCCTGTAGAAAGTAGCGGCATGCCTGCTGCGAATCCGGGAGGATCGTCAGTGGTTTGCGTGTTGGCCTTCGCGGATGGCTAACGCGATGGCCAGCTCTTCGGCTTCCGTGATTGTGCAGGGGCGGGTCGATGCAGACGAGGTAACGTGGCGTCGGTGGTCGCATAGCGCTGCTACTGCGTCCTTGTTGGTCGTCCAATACATGGCAGCGTCCGTAAGATGGGCCGTGGTATTTCATCTAAATGCTTTCTCTATGTACTTTGCCCTTGCTCTCCTCCTGCCGGAGTGCAGGTTAGTGTCCATGTTGCGTGGTTTCGGGGCAACGTGACATTTGTCCTGGACGTGACGAGGTATCCAGCCGGTTCCTTGGATTCGTATTGTTATAGCTTGGAACCCCAAAGTTTGTAGGACCTGTTGCCCCGTACGACTCCGCGCCAGTCTCTGTTGTTGCGAGACCTAAAGGGTGTCTGTCAGTTCGCTGAGGGTATTGTGCAACCCTAGCGCCACTAATTTTTCAGTCGCATTAATCATCGGCAAGCGGAGAGCGGTCCTGAAAGCCATCCTCAAAAGTGTGTCGGCCTGCTTCATCTCGGGCTGTGTGAGACGGTAGTAGGGCAGGCTGTATGTGCTTCTCTTCACTACCAGGCTTCTGGCCAGTCGGAGGGTGTCCCGTTCCTTCATGCTACTGTTCCTGGATGTTATGCTGGAGATCATGCGTGATATCGCCTTGACACTAGTTTTGAGGAGTGTAAGGCTGTGTGTGGCCCACTGGTTGGACCGCAGCCACATACCCAGCACCCTGAGAAATGACTTCTATGGTATGAGGCCTGCGTTGAGGCGTACCTCTAGTTTTCTTGTTGGGTCTGTGGGGAATGTGTGGTTACCCCGGCCACGCCAGACTCGTAGGAGCTCAGATTTCTCGGGAGACCATTGTCGTCCCCGTTGGCTGACAGATTCTTAAATGAAATTCGCTGCAGTTTGCAGCCGTTCTTCTTTTTCAACGAGGTCGTTGTGGTCCAGAGTATTATGTCGTCTGCGTAGATTGCGTGCCGAAGATCTGCTACGTCCTGCAGTTTGCTTGCGAGGCCGATCATGGCGACGTTGAATAGCACGGGTGAGATGAGAGCACCTTGTGCCCTTGTTGGGTGGGTAGTGCACTGCAGTCTGGATCTCTCCCATCTTCATCTCCGCCGTAAGGTGGCTCAGGAAGCTCTGAACATACTTGTACGTTCGCTCGCCACAGTTGGTGTTGGCCAGCCCTTCTAGGATTCCTTGGTGGCTGATATTGTCAAAAGCCCGTTTGATGTCGATTTCTAGGAGGGCGTGTTCGCCGCTACGGGAAACGTCGATGAGGACTTCTTCCTTGATTTGGAGTAGCACATCTTGTGTGGACAGGCCTGTGCGGAATCCAAACATGCTGTCCGGCAGGTGTTTGATATCTTCTAAGTGTCTCTGTAGTCTCTTGTTTATAATTTTCTTGTACACTTTGCCGAGGCAAGACATGAGCGAGCGAGGTCTGAGGTTTTCAATTGCCCATTTCTTGCCCGGTTTGGGGATCATGATTATTCGTGCGTGTTTCCAGATCGCTGGCACTGTACCTTGTTCCCAGTGTTGGTTGAGAAAGGCCGTGAGCGCGTAGATGGACTTGGCGCTCAGATTTGTGATCATGGAGTTCGCGATGTGGTCCGTGCCCACCGCTGTGTTATGGGTGGTAGCTGCGATCGCCGCTCTCATTTCGTTTTTTTTTTGTGATAGGTTCGTCCATAAATGGGTTGGGTTGTCCTGTGTAGGGCGTTGTACACAGTTGTGTGAGAACGGGATCTCGATAGCACTTGGCCTCGATGTGCTCGATGAGGTCTTGTTGGCTATCGGGGTAGGTGTGTAGGCACCGCTGCAGAGCCTTGTTTCCTTCTCCTTTGGTGTTGGTGGGGTCCAGGATGGCTTCGAGGACGTGCCACGTTTTGGCCGTATCCAAGGTGCCAGCGAAAGACTCGCAGAATTTATACCAGCTCGCCGAGACGTGTTGCATGGCATATTCTTCTGCTTCAGCTGTTATTTGTGGTATGCGCGTCTTCAGCTTCCTGTTGCTTTTCTGCTTTTTCCAGCGGCGCATGAAGCCCCGTTTGGCATCCCATAGGTGTAGTAAGTGGGGATCCACCTCTGGGGTCTCTTCCGTTCTGGCGATTTCCTTTGTGTGGTGTTGTTTATGTCGACGGAGGTTGTCATACCAGTCTTCCAGGTTCGTGATTGTGTCGGCGTCCTGTATTTCGGCTTCCCTAATTTTTTGCCACTCATTGAGTTTATTTGTGCCAATCTGCCTGCCTAGGCCTCCAGTTTTTAGTGTTATGTTTATTATGTCGTGGTAGCTGCCTAAATTTTCGAGTGTGTTGAGCCATTCGGCGCGCGTGGCTTGAGTGATGAGGTGAGGTTAGGAGTGGTGTCGCGTTTCACGCTGTTCCCTTCCCTCGTCGGTATGTTCGGGTCTGTGATGAGTGTGAGGTGACACTGTTCAATTAGTGTTTATAGGTGGAGACACTTGCAGTTCTGCCTTTGGTACCCCCCCCCCCCGCGTGTTCTGAGCGTTGAAATCGCCTATGATTACCAGGGGGCTGTCCTCAGCGAGGCGGAGGGTGTCGGTAAAGAGTTTGCCTACGTTTGCCCTCCTTTGGCTGGAGGGGCACTAAATGTTGAGGACAAAGGCGCTCTCTTTCTGGTTTCCATTGTATACTATTTCGAGAAGCACATGTAGTACGTCCACGTCGTCTAAGGGCTTGTGTTGTATGGTTGTCCTGTTTCTTTATACTAGTGTGGCTACCTTCCATTCGTCGTCTTGGCTTGTGTGGTATTCTTCGTAGCCATGTTGTGTTGGTTGAGTACCGGGCTCTTGTAGGGCTATGACCCCCGATGGCTTTCTGGAATGCGCGATCAATTTTGTCAGCAGCGCTTTCATCCTTCGGTGCCCACGGCAGTTCGATTGCAAATTTCTAAGTTTTCAATGACTTGCCTGTACAGTCTAGGCATTGTTGGATGTTGAGGTCGGTGATGTTATGATCTGGTTCGGTCCTGCCACAGATGTGGCTATGTAAAGTTATGTTGTAATGTGTTTCGTAGTTTTATGGACTGAAGCTGTTTCCTAAGCGTGCTGTCAACAGTGGCTTCCATGTGTTTTATTGCTGCCTCTGTGCGCTGTATTGCACTCTGTGTTATTTGTTCCAACTGAGCGCGTGTAGCGTTCATGATGGCTTGCATCTTGGTGCGGATGGCATCGACATGTTTGTAGGTCAATGATGGCTTTGTGTGGAGCCATCTTTTGTGGTATTTGTGTGAGCTGTATCACTTGTTGTTTGAGTTGTCTTTTGTCTTGTGTGAGTGTTGGTATCCGAGCGCGCATGGTCACGAGTTCCTGTTCAAATTTCATAGATTGTGGTGTCTGTCGTTTTGTATATGAGGGGGAGGCTACTGCTGACCAGCTTACCTCATGTTTTTTGGGGGTAGTCTTCTTGAGTGAGGCTTCCTTGATCTTTCGTTGGTACTGCTGGGGGCCCCAGCAGTACCAGACCCCGTTGAGTGCTGCGGTGGTTAGTGCTGCCTGCTGTTCTTGCTTGGGCGTCGACCGACATCGCCGCTTCGGCGACTGAAAGTGAGGCCGGGAGCGAGAGCAGGAACGGGATCTGGACATCATTAGTAATGGAGAAGAGATTTCCACGACGGAATAGGAATTAGTTGTCACTTTTTAGCGGCCACCTCTGAATGCGCGAGCCCAACGTAGGCGTCGATCATCGCAAAAACACAAGAGGCATCCGACCCTTTAAACCGTGAAGGTAAACGCTCATCACATAGCCTTAACACTTCTTGCCAACCCTCATATCTTGAGGTAGGATCGCATTAGGCACTGTTTAAATGCTTAAACCCGGTTTACTAATTTCTTTATACGAGCAGCTGGTTTTGCCACCATTACAGCTACTATCATCATGATGTAAAGGATTACATTTTATGAAACAAGAGTGATGTTCTTTTTTAGCAGATCCCACGCCAAAGCCCCAAGAACGTTAGTTCGACCTAAATTTCCAAGGCAGAATTATAATTAACTTGTTTGAAACGAAATTTGTTACGTAAAAGAGAAATATCTTATAACACTAAATATTCAGTAAATGCATGCATGTATGCATAAATAAAACAAACATAAATAAAAACTATGATATAATGTGGGCAATTCTTACGATGTGTATATGCGAGAGCATTATTGTCGCTGAGTGTGTCGCCATGTTATGTCGTTATGTTTAGTGTTGCAGGTGAATGTTGCTGAGTTTAGTGCTGCTGATTTATGTTTCCGAGTGTAACGTCGCTGCTTATGAGATGTCAATATCGCAAGAAATGGCCATATTGCAATCTCTCAAATGAGTTTTATTTGGGAAGGTTTCATTAAAGAAGCTTTTCACGCAAATTGCATTCAGTATTCTTTCTCAATACCACTTTTAAGCATGATGACAGCACTTTTCCAAGCCTCCTCGCTGTGATTTTCGCATTGTCAGTGATTTGCTTGATGTTTCGCTGCATCAGCTCGCTTTGCACTTTTCGCTGCGTTGCGATGTTTTCGGGCTTCCTTGGCAGTGAAATGACGCCTCCCGCCATGCTTTTCTGCCTCACCTGATGTTGCATACGAGAGTGACTCAACTTCGCACAACGAAGACTCCATAGCGCCAGTGGTGGGGCCATTCCTTTCATGCGACATCATGTGACTCGCCCGCCAGGTAGAGCTCAACTACGTTCACCGCCTCGAACATATTCAACGCAGCCGCCTGTTGCAATGGTGGCGCAGTATTATTTTTTGTCGAAGCAATGGTAGCGCAGTGGTTAGCGTGCTCGGCTACGGAGCAGGAGCTGTGGTAGTGGGTCAGAGCATCGAGTCATCGCCCAGGCCACTTTCTTTTAGTTAGATAAGGCTGACCTCATTTATGTTTCCTTTTCCTGCCATGGCTTTTCTGCCACGACTTTCTGATGACGACCGGCTCGCAGAATGAGTCAAGTAATGCGTTCGCGTTCAATACTATGCTCGCAACTGCACCTTTGGGATGCACCTTTTTGTGCTTAAATAAATGAAAAAAAATGCAGTGTCATTCCACTCGGTGAAGGTGGACGGAGCTTGATGAAGGTGGATGCTGCACTCGGTGAAGGTGCAGCTGCCTTAATCGTCAAATGTCCATTCACGCGCGTCAAACGCCATATGCATATAAATGGAACACGAGACGTCACTAGTGGCTCCTCCACAAAGTTGAGCTTCGGATGATGACGCACCGGGTGGTATACATAGACATCTTTTGCTGACGTTGCTTACGTCTTTTTGCGTTGGTCGACGTCTTGCAGTGCTGTAATAGATGTGAGGTCACTGGAAACCCACAAGCGGTCATACATAACACAGGCCACGCCAAAGTGGTTCCCCACAAACTCCTTCTGATACGTGCCATGTTTGCGAGATCGGGGCCTCATGGATGGTTCTCATTTCTTTCCGCCTCACGATCCTGGCGAGCAGTATGCTTGCCGGACTACCACCAAGGGAGAGCGGAAGGAAAGGAAATGAGAATCGCAGGCGCTTGAAACACCGACAAAGAGCCTGTGATGCGAACGTTGACATGGCTAACGCGGGTCAAAGTGTAGTATCTGTTCTTGTCAGCTTAATATCTGATACGGGTTGTATTTGGACCTAAGATATTAAACGTGTTTTATTTTAAGTTGGCGGAGTTCTTGAAGCTTGCTTCACCTCCACGGCGGGTCGGCCCGGTATTGCAACATCTCCGGGATTGGCCCATGGTTCTTCGTCTGTGGCATTGATCAGCTGGAAACTACCAATACAGAGCTTCGCTGTAAGATTCTGGCGTTTTACTACAACTTCGGAATGACAAGTCTATGAACAGAAATATATGTCTCAGATCATCTGCAGAACTGAGGAAGAGTGCTGGATGAATAATGAAACAGTACTTTCAGCGTTCCTACAGCAAGGACATGTAGCAGTGGCCTCGCAGAAGACGCGCACAAAGAGCGAGTAAGAAAACACAAAGGCGAGCAAGTGCAGGTCCTTACAAAAGGCATGAGCGACATACTTTCATGCAGCTGCTGTGATCCAATATTGAACGCACGCTCATGCCATTGCTCTCATCAAACATTGATCATTGTAGGCTCAAAACAAACCCATATAGGACGACGCTCCTAAGAATACATCACTAGCTCTATCTGGAGCCCCTGTGCACTCTTTTGCTCGCTGCCTGGGTGTCTTGAGTTCCTACGCGTTGCAGCCTAGCACGTGAAAATGTATAGGCAAAGGACGATAAAGAAACGGAGTGCTCGGCGAGTATACAGACTCATGAGTTGCAAAAAAAAACCAGAAAGACAGAGATAATGAAAACATAAAGGTCTTGTCGTTCCTGCTTGTTCATTGTCTCCACCTTTTTTGCGCTGTAATTCGGGAAGAAAAAATTCTATTTTTAACGCATGTTTCGGGCCTACACTTGCACGTAGGTGGCGGAAATATGTAGAGGAGGCAAAGCCTTACACGATGCTGCTTCCGCGATCACGTCGAATATGTGGCATGCTGTAGCTTACATTGAATAAAGCAGCGAAGCCCGGAGTTTTTGATAATAATGATAACTTCCTTGAGATAAATATATAAGACCGAAGTCCCCCGCAGGGCAGGGGGACTGCGGAAGCGGCGCTGTCAGTGAGTCCTCGCGCGGCCTCGTGCGCACCCTTGTTAGGGTTAGAAGGAGCGCCCTCAGTCGACCCCAAGTGAGCGGGAAATCAAGTGAGAGAATCCAGAGATGTACTTTTGGCGCTTTGGAGAATGTGGAGGGCCTGAGGGGACACCATCCCGGTTTGTTAGGCCTTAATGGCTGCCTTGGAATCCCTATATATTGCCTCTCTGCGGCCATCGAGCACAGCCAGCGCGATTGCAACCTTTTCGGCTACCACGGGCTTCGAAGTGTGTACTGTAGCGCAGCAAGTAAGCCTGGAATTGGAGTCGACGATCGAGACGGCGAATGCCTCTTGATGGACATTTGCCGCTGCATCCACGAAGCTTCCCTTAATGTGGTCGCTGCGGACATGCTCGAGTAGAGCTGTACCCCTGGCCCGACATCTGTCGACGTTGTTTGCGGGGTGCATATCGCGGGTAATGGCTGCTATGTGCTGTTGAGACCTGATGTCACTGGGAATCCGCCCGGCATCGGGGCACTGGCCGAAAGCGTATCCTGCGGCCGAAAGGGTATCTTGTATCGAGTATCTTGCGACCCGTCGGGCTGCTGGATATTCTGAGCAGCTGTGAGCGCTCTTGTGCCTCGATCATTTCTTCGAGCGTGTTGTGGAGTCCAAGCTTGAGTAGGTTTTCGGTGTGGATGCTTGCAGGTAAGCCGAGGACAAACCTAAAGACCTCTGTGTTGAAGAAATTGTGCGTGTTGCTCTCTGCAGCATGCCAGTTATGCATGGCCGCCGAGTATGAGAGGTGGCATATAACAGAAGCATGTATAATGCTGATGAGATTGTCTTCCTTGATTCCCCGGTGCTTTTTGGCGATCCTCCGGTTTAGGCCTAGAGCACTCACCGTCTTGGCGTTGATCTTTCTGAGTGCGGTTCCATTGGCTCCGTTAGACTCGATATGCATCCCCAATATTCGGAGTGAGTCCACTCTGGGCAACGGCGACCCATCACCAGTGAAAAGCCGTATTTCCCTTTCGGTCACTGGTTTCCAATCACGATGGCCGCCGCCTCTGGGTCTTTTCCTGTAGAGAAGTAGTTCAGATTTGAATGGAAAGCATCTGAGCCCAATGGGGCGAAGGAAGCGCTGGGTCACATCGATGGTGCTCTACATGGCGGCCTCAACTTTCCCGTCGCTTTCGCCGACGCACCAGATTGTGATGTCATGTGCGTAGATGGCATGCTTGATTCCTTCAATGTTCGCGAGTTCCATGGAAAGCCCGATCATTGTGATGCTAAATAATGTTGGCGAGATGATTGAGCCCTGAGGCGTGCCCCGTGAACTGAGGGTGATCTTTTGGGAGAGGTTTTCTTCGATTTTGAGCTTCGCAGTTCTCTGGCTAAAAAAGGATGGGACGAAGTCGTAGGGCCTCCTCCCGAGCCGGACGCCGGCAACAGACTAGATAATGAATTCGTGTGAGACATTTTCGAAGGCCTTCTGCAGGTCTAATCCAAGGATGGCTCTGGTATCTCCTGTGCTCTGGTCGATGATCTGATGCTTTATCAGCTTCATGTCGTCCTGTGTCGAGAGACCAGCTCTGAAACCAATCCTATTATGGGCGTACATGTCATTGGTCTCGATGTGCACCTTGAATTGGTTGAGCAGGGCATGCTCTGCAACTTTACTGACGCAGGACGTCACGGAAATTGGCCTTAGATTGTCGATTCCTGGTGTTTTACCGGGTTTGGAGATGAGCGCCATGCAGGCCGTCTTCCACTGTGTGAGGACCTGTCCACTGCGCCAGACTTCATTAATCCTTTCAATGAGGAAGTCAATCGACTCACCATCGAGATTCCTGAGCATCCTGTTAGTGTCGCGATCCGGGCCAGGGGCAGATTTGACGTTGAGGGAGAAGAGGACATCTCGGATCTCGGTCGCCGTAAGGTCCTCGTCCAACTCCGGCACCGGATGCGCCGCGCAGTCCGGGAATTGGGTAGAGAAAGAGCTATACGCGACTGGCAGGTACTTGTCTATGAGCCTGTCGACCATCAACTTGTACTCTGCAACGAAGTGGATGGCTCGCGCGAGGGATCGTCTCTGGCTGGATTTGGTGTTGCCCTCATCGAGATGGTGTTAGAGCCGACCCCCAACTCTTGCCTGATCTGAGCTGATCCTCAACGAATTCGCAGAGCTCCTCCCACTGTTGTTTACGCAGGTTCTTACAGTGCAGTTTTATGTCCCTGTTAACCTCGAAAACTTTCTTACGGAGCCTCCTGCTATACTTCTGCCCATTCTATCTCGTGAGGAGGGCATGCCTGACTTCCATCAGGTGCGCCAACCTGCTATCCAGCTTTTCAACGTCGAGGTCAGTGATGACGTCCTTGGTTGCCGCCGCGGCATCATCTCTGACCCCTTTGCCCCAACCTTCAAAATCTATCTCGGCCGTCGGGGCGCGCTCGGCTTTGATCTTGCGGAATGTGTCGGACGTATCCACGGTGACCGAGGCCAAGGCGGGTTGCGGCGAGAAGGGTGAAAGCGTGAGCTTCCTAATCTCCGCCATCTCCGCAGCTAGCCTGCTCATTTCTTGATTAACCTGCACGTTTTCTTTCCTCAACTGCACGCTAACCTGTTACAACTTCTCGAGCTCGTTCGTGTGGGTCGAATCACGAGACAGGTCGTCACCTCTTGAGCCCTCACGTCCCCCTGGAACCTTACCGGTCCAGGAGAGCGCCAACTTCTTGCTTCTGAGGGCGGCGGGCGTGCAGCAGCGGGACCTGGTACCCCTCGACGTGTCGTGCCCCGCCCTGGAGCTGGAGCGAGGCCGAGAACCGGAGCGTCCCCGGGAACAGGTCCATCCTGTGGACCCTCAGCGACAGCCGGAACATGCCCTCGAGACAGAGCGGCCCCCGGATATGGAATGGCCTCTCGAGTGGCCTCTGGAACGGGAGCGTCTTCTGCGCTGAGCATACGGAGTGTACGAAACCTGGAACTCGTCCGCAGTGTCGGAGCGCCGCTGAGGGGACGATGAAGCGGCACCGGCCATCTTGGCGCGCTAAATGCGATGACGGCGCACGATGTACGGGACCTCGAACCTTTGAGCACAGTCCTTACTAGCTGCGAGATGCTGGCCACCACAGAGTTTACACTTCAAGGTACACTGATGCTGCTCATCGGGACTGGGAGCTCAACAGCCATGGCGAATCGCGTCACCAGGAGTGGGGCACACGTCGGCGCGATGACGGAGGCAGCCGCACGTATAGTACACGTCGATTTGCTTGCGGTAGAGCAAGCACTGCATGAATAACGGTCCATACCTGACAAAGTTCGGTACGTGATGCCAGTCCAACGCGACGATGATCGTGCGGGTTTGGGCTATTGTCTTCGCTGCTAAGGCAAGTGGATTACCGGTGTTGACAATCTTGGCATCGATGACGTCAGGGCCGTCTTGAAGAGGGATGTTGCAGATCACCCCCTTGCACGTGGAGTGCGGGGCCATCTTGTAGGCACATCATATAGCTTGCCGAGATGAGTGTCTGCCTCATCCGGACATAGCGGTTCAATTCTTGCGTTTGGGAGTACTGGGGACCATAATATTTTGCTGTAGATTCGGGTATAGAGTATCTTGGCATAGGTCTTCCTGAGTGATGCTAGCAGCGGCGAGTATTGCGTCAGCCACCGTAAGAGCGCCAATCGTGGAGATATTGAGTCCACCTCGCAGCCTGCCGCGATGGCGTATTAGTGTCAGCCATGCGCGTTTTGGCGCCAACTCTTCTGGCTCCCGCGGACTTCCAGCGTTGTTCTTGAGTAACCTCTTCCAGGGAGATATCCTCCCTTTCCACTTGATACTCCACCTTGAACGTAGCAGGAATGTACACTCATACGCTATAGATACATTTGATGGAGAGTGTGTCGAGTAAGAACAAGAGTACACCGGCATTTACACTCACATTACTATACACCCGGACACACATACATAGAAGCAATAAAAAAGCATAACCGGAATGCGGTATGCAGCTGTTGACATCGTTATAATTGTGGTTAAAGCCTTATCAGTTTAGGTCAGAAAGAAATAATTAGTTTCCCATGGTATTAAAATTAACTGATTGCTGAATGTTGGCAGAAAGCAATTTCCATATTTTAATGCCCATATAACGTATGCGTATTTGGCCGTACTGGTTGTGGCATTTTGGGACCAGAAATTTCTCCAGAAAGGCTGACGGACTGTTAAATATTGATCTATTGAAGATAGCGTCAGGAAATGGCGTGTTGCATCTCGTTATCGAGCACAATAATAAGACAACGCGGTAATCTCCCAGGTGCGATAGTTGCGTGACTCTGTTCGCAAGAAAAAGACTCCTTGACGGTGTAGTAATGCTAGCGTAGTCGATTATCCGCAGAGCTCTCTTCTGAAGCCGTACTACAGGCTCTAAATATGTTTCGTAAGTAAATCCCCACGCTTCAATATAATAGGCTAAGTGAGAGTGAACGAGAAAAACATATTAGGTTGTTAACGTTTCCAAACTGAAAATACTCCGCTTCTTTGCCAATACGAAGCTTACGCAAGTGAGCTCACCACACAGCCTGTCGTTAGGAGGGTTTCAGTTCAGAGTGGAATCGAGGGTTACCGCTATGTAGAGCACTGAGTCGACTTTCTTTTCTACTTCGGCATGACCAATCTTAATGCGGCATGGCTCCTCCAAAGGCCTAAGGTATGCAAAGTACACATCGCACGTTTGAAACGTGAGCTGCATGTCCCAAGCTGGGACATAATTGTGTTTGTTCGTTTCACAGAAGAGGTGTTATACGCGGGGTTCTGGCGGTTTGTATGCGTATGCAAAAAAAAAGAAAGGCGACCACCCGAGAGCTAAAAGAGTTAAAGCATCAGCGTATCGCCGGCTATGTCCCAGCGGTGTTTAATCGCGAGAAGTGTCAAAACGTAATACGATAAAAGATATCGCAATAAAAGTAAAACCGGAATAAACACTGTTTAGTACGGATTGCGGTTTGACGTCAAGAGGTCTATAGGCAAATCACGTAACCTTATCTCAGTTGCCTTCCAGGCCACCGGCGGTAAGGACTGCGGAAGGACAGGGCGCCTACGAAGAGCGCGGCCGCATACAGAAGCGGGAATGTGCGCGGTGACGCTGGGCAGCACATAATATGAACGAAGTTTGTACCACAAACGCCAAGCGTATGCACCTTTGTTTGGATCACCCCTGCCGACTCCACTACAATCATAAGTGTGGACGATTTCAATATAGACGTGCCTCGGATAGATGAAAAGTTGTTCGTGGTGTTTCTCTTGGAAAGGTTCGGCATTCAATGTTACACAAACATTTGTGTGCCCACGACACGTGGTGTTTCGTGCATATACCTCACATTGGCCAAGAACTTATCCAGTGTCACCACAGAGTCACTGGCCGCTTATCATAGCGATCATAAAGCGATAGTCACATTGGTTCCCAAATAGTAAATCCAAAAAAGCGAACAAAATCAGGTTAAGAAAAGAAGAAAGCATTGAGTATGCAATATATCAAAAGCACAAGATATTCTGAAAAAGCTAAGTTTAGCGTGGTATGTCTCCTTTCTTTCAATCTAGCTATTTATTGTCAGCCCTATTATATCACTAAACACACAGCTCCACTGGTCATCCAATTTTGCTGAGTAAAATGGCTCTGAATTCTTTCGTTTTTGGCCACGCATCGCGCCAAATTTTCACCCCGTATGTAGATATCCGTAGGCAACTTATGCCACGCCCTTACGGAAGTGAAACTTGCCGAGAAATATTGGAAGTTGTTAACGCTATGTCCTGGGCTTTCCCTTTCTGTGATCATACGGTATGGGGTTCGTCTTTGCAGTTCAACGATAGTGTTCGTTTTGCAGAAAATAGCTAGAGATTACCAAACAAAATTTACTCCCGTAAATACTGCACATTTCTTTTAACGGGAAATACAGTGGCGTAGGCCAGAAAGCAATATATTTTTGGGAACATTCTTTACTGCGCGCCACTGACATCTAACACAAGCGTGCTTGCACCAGTTTGTGGTTTCTAGTGGAAGAGATTGGCAGAAACTACCGACGAACTCGGTGAAATGTGCGCTATTTTTCTATTCAGCCGATACCGCAGACACGTCGTGATGAAACTCTCCATATATTCGTCTTTCACAACGACATTTCGTATCCAAAATATGGAACTACTCCGTATGCTGCGGACGATGAACTAGAAATCACATGATTTAATAACTTACTAATAGGGGGGGGGGGGGTTCCAATCTTCTTTCCTCAACTTCAGCTAATTGTGGACGTCGCCCGCCATTTTCTACATAAAACAAGGCATGCTGCAGCAGTATCTCGTGCTTGTTTTTAACTTAGTGAGCAAACCTCACGTCTGCTGTTAGCCCATTTGCCTTTTACCCAGCAGAAGCGACAAGTCTCATAAAGTTTAGAACGATCTGTAATATCTTGAGAGAATATTCCCGAACAAAAATGACTGTTTAACTTCTCACCAGTGCGCGCCAACTACCTTCTTGTTGTCCCGTCAGGACTGCGTCCAGAAGTATTGCATGCCCTACATGACGATCCGACCGCTGGACACCTTGGATTTTCCCGGACACTATCGAGGATACAGGAAAGGTATTATTGGCCGCACCTGACCGCCGACGTCGCCCGTTATGTCAGAACATGCAGAGACTGTCAGCGACGCAAGACACCACCGACAAGACCAGCAGGATTACTACAGCCAATCGAGCCTCCTTGCCGACCATTCCAGCAGATCGGGATGGACTTGTTGGGACCCTTTCCGACGTCAACAACCGGAAATAAGTGGATCGTCGCGGCGACGGACTACCTCACCCGTTTCGCTGAAACTAAAGCACTGCCGAAAGGTAGCACCGCCGAAGTGGCGAACTTCTTTGTCGAAAACATCCTGCTGCGACATGGCGCCCCAGAAGTCCTCATCACCGACAGAGGTACGGCCTTTACAGACGAGCTCACCCAGGCCATTCTGCAATACAGTCATACAAGGCACAGGAGGACAACTGCCTACCACCCACAGACGAATGGTCTAACGGAGCGGCTGAATAAGACCCTCGCCGACATGCTAGCAATGTACGTCGACGTCGAACACAAGACCTGGGTTGCCGTCCTGCCGTACGTAACATTCGCTTACAACACGGCGGTGCAAGAAACAACACAGATCACGTCCTTCAAGTTGCTTTACGGCAGGATCCCGACGACGACGCTCGACGCCATGCTGCCGCACGTAACTGACGAAGAGAATCTTGACGTCGCTACCTATCTCCAGCGCGCCGAAGAAGCCCGATAGCTCGCCCGCCTACGGATCAAAAACCAGCAGCGTACCGACAGCGGACACTACAATCTCCGACGACGCTTCGTCGAGTACCAGCCCGGCGACCGTGTTTGGGTATGGACCTCGATACGCCGACTAGGACTGAGTGAGAAACTATTGCGACGCTATTTCGCACCCTACAAGGTCATCCGAAGTATTGGCGGACTGGACTATGAGGTCGTACCAGGCGGCGTTTCGCGTTCACAGCGACGTCGCGCACGACCTAAGGCACCCTTGGTGCCTCTTAAACCGTTTTACGGACACTAACAAACCTTCCTTATTTTGTATTTTTCTTTGCTATGAGTGCTTATTTATTAGTTTCGTTTGTTTGCAGCATCGGGTCGATGCTTTTTAAGAGGGGGGTAATGACACGTGTACTTATCTGTATCGGCCGACCACGTTTGGCCGCCTAACAAATGTTATCGCGCTGCGCAGGACGCGCCTGCATGTAAAAGAAGTTTCTGGAATGTTATAGATGTTTCCGTACACTGTATTTCACCGCAACTTTTGTAATCTGATTGCATGTATGCGCGACGCGAATAGTGTAAAGCTTTGTGGAAGACACGCGGGTCCCACCTGTTAATCTGGTACATTCGACGACTGATCTATACAAGCCGACGCGCTTGACCCGCTGATCAGACTTTTGACGATCGCCGAGCGTGTTCGCCGCTATTGTTGTGCTATAAGTGTAGCCTGTTTTGTGGGCACAGGTTCGCACAATAAAGGTTAGTTTTGTCGTTCACAGTATTGCTACTGTGTTATTCAACGTCACCACCACGTGACAATATATTGCTAGGCAATTATTGAAAAAACGGACTTCAACAAATTTTCAAGAGCCATTGAGTTTACTCAACCCTTCCACAACAATTATACCGTTGAGTGTTCTCAATAAACAATTTATTGGGTAATTTGTGATGAGTTTTCTAGTTTTTTTGTTGTGTAGCAGTTGAGTCCAGTATACAATATTTAGGACTCGCATATGAAGACATTCCAAACATTTATTGTGATGCGTTCCAATCTCATTACTGTCACTTTGCGGCAGGTAGGTTCTTCTTTCGCCTCGCTATCACTAAAAGAAAACAATGTGTGACCGATGGGGTGGAATCGAACGTCGGCCGTCGAGCCCGGTACTCTAACCAATAGGCCACGAGCGCGCGCATACTCCTCTGATTCGAAAGCCAGTAAGCTCTGAAATGCTTGGCGTGTGCGCCGCGCACCACTTCCTGGTGCTGTCGCTACAGCTGGCGCTTTGAAGCGCCTATCTCCGGGACCTCCCCACTTTCGCAGCCATTTTCGCTACTTAAAAACTGCAACGTTAGACTAGATTCATTACCGCCCAAGTTCATACCAATTTATTTCTTCGCCGGTGTACAAATGCCATCGTCGTTTTAACATACACTAGATGACATAACCATTGCTACGATCCGAAATGAGCACGTTTCGGGGAGGAGAAGAATGCGAAATTCACTTGAAAACACAGTGACTACGCGCATGTGGAGTTCCCCAAAAGTAGACACGGCGGCAGCGCGGTCGGCGATAAGACAGGTGCTGACAGGCGACGACGCTACCTTCGAGCATCGGACGCTCTATGGGAACCGTAGGTGCAAGCGCGCACACGTTACAAACATACATGGGTGAGGTCTCCGAATTTCCTCCGACGTACCCTCTGTCCGTAAAGGAAATATAGTTTTTGTATCCAATGTCCGTCGTACTAGAGATTAAACAACGAACGCACTTTGAGGTCGCAGCGCGCAGCCGCTATAACCATTGACTTGAAAGAGCTTCGGATTCAGCATCGGCCGCAACAGTATCACAGCTAATCGCGGTATCTGCGGCTGCTCCCGTCTCTCGCCTCGCAAGAAGCACGCGATGTGTTTGAGCCTCGCCGAACTGTCGTCCTCTCATCTCCCAAGCCTGCAGGTCTCGTATGTTCAGTTAAGAACACCAAAGGGAAATGAAAGAAATACAGGTAATGGACTCTTCTCATACCTTACTTGTCACCTTGTCATCTGCAAAGGCGCTACAAACTATTTTCGAAGCTTTATTTTCGTAAAGATAGCAAAAGTAGTAGTAATCTTTATTTCTAGGTGGCGCGACAAACGTCAAGGTAGCGTTCGGATGTGTATGCGTGCGCGCAAGCGGGTGCAACCAAGCTTCTTTTCGCGCATACTTTTGCAACAGTACACACGATTACCGCTAGTTTCGCAGTCCCATTTTTTGGTCGTAGTATTTATTGTTTACACTACAAATTAGGTTGTTCTTAAAAAATTATAAAATTTAGTTGATGAGAAATTATTGCTAATTAATTAGCGGTTTTAAGTGCCGTTATTTTGTGTTTAAAAGGTTTTTATAACTGAATACGAAAGTGAAGCTGTGAACGGCTTTCGGACTCAATTATTGGGTTGCAGTTGTGCGGTGGTTCACGCCTCGTGCTTTTTGATGAAAGTATCTTGTTTTTTTCGGATATCATGACGCACATTTTAGTGAAATGCTTTAACGACGATAAGTGGGACGTTTATCCGTTGAAGTGGTTGGCTCACCCAGCTACTAGTCTTCTACAGATGTGCGAGCCTGGTTTTTTTATGAGTAGTGCGGCAGAGGTCCTGATGCCTGTTGGAGAGAAGGCACCCCGAAAGAGTCGCAGCCGCACTTCGGAAGATGGGTAAGTAATCTCCTCTTCTTGGGCACATAGCCTTTTTTTCTATTTTTACATTCCGAGCTTGAGATGTTAAGCACACCGTTCACTTTCTTCAAGCAAACCGCATGCCCGGAGCAAATGCGCGCGATACTAACACTCGCTGCCACCGTGACTTCGTTAGAAACCATGGTAGCCGAAGAGGCAGCGGCGCCCCATGTGCGTAAGATTGCATTGCTTCATTTGTTCCTGTCTAATAACGTTTCCTTCATTTGTATGAGAGAACACAATTGGAACACAAAGATCGGCTTCTCTGCGCAGTGATAATTTTGTACATTGGCCACGTCATCTTTCATGGGGGCTCACGTGGGCCGTCTAAGCGCTTATTATCGCATTACGATACGTGAGAGGCGCGCTGTCTTTCAAGGTGTTTAGGCAGGCACTACAAGCTTAGGAGAACCGCGACAAATAATTGTGCAGCAGGTGTGCAGCTGTGCTACGCTTGTACCACACTTGTATCGGAAGGCAGTGTTGCTTTTCACGTTTACGCATGTAACTATGGCGGCCGCCTTGGCAATTTGTGGCTCGAGGTCGTGGATACGATCCCTGCAGCGGCCGCATTCCAAAAGAGCGGAATGAAAAACGCTCGTGTATGCACGTAAAAATTTCCAGGAAGTCAAAATTAATACGGAGTCCCCAACTACGACGTGCCTCATAATCAGATCGTTGGTCTGGCACGTGGAACATCAGAATTATTTTTTTTCCGTAGTGGCTCATCGTATACCATATGGTTAGTGTGATCACCTTTTGTGCCGTAGCGGTTAAGCGCGCTTCGATTTAGGTTGCGGCTAATGATGCGGCGCACCGCGAAATATATTTGGCCTCTTTGGTATTTGCGGAAAACGGCTAACCAATAAGTCACAGCTTCCGCGTGGTGACTGCACACGATACACAGCGCAAATGAACAGAGGTGCGGTGAGGGCTTCGGCAAAGAACACAGCCGCCGACGGGCTCACCTTATCGCCTATCACCGCCAAAACTGCCGCAGTAAGCATCTTTATCTAGCGCGGCGGGTTGCCGTTGAAGGCGTACTGTACAAGCGCAATCTTTTTGACCGTGAACACGGGAGCGCGTGGCTTTGGACACTACCACCGCCGTTAAGCGTCGCTTCACGATATCTGTGCGCATTCGCGGCGAGAGTAGCTTCCCTTCACGCGCATTACGTCATCGGAGCGCTCGCTTGTCTGCTAGCTGTTTTTTTGTTTCCTCGGTGGTGACCAAATTATCACTGTAAGCAAAATCTAGATGTTAGCAGTTTAGAGGGTCTGTTCCTCATTCTTAGCGTTACGCTAGTTACCTGAAAATCGTTACCTAGTTTTCTTTTCTTTTCTCCCCGGTTCTTTTGGTCACACAATGCAGAAAACAAGCTAAGAAACGCAAACGTCCGAACTTTCTATTTTGTTCATTTTTCACAAAATAATGAAATACTTACAAAAGCAACAGCTGTAAACTGGAATTAATCGCTGTTTCATTTTCTTTGTTTTGTCATATTCACTTTTGCAGAAACAACTGCTGCCATTCTAGACGGCAGGGAAGAGTACAGGGCACGCACGAAGTTACTTGCTCTAAGATACTCCCACTCTTGGCAAACAGCTACTCACAGCTCGTCCGCAGTTGCCGAATGAATAGGGTGTTGCGCCATGGCTGCTTTTATGCGGTCCCATACATTTTCGCAGACGTTCATCTCCGTGCCCTTGGCTGGCCAGGAGTGCAGATGGACCCTACGAGTTTATAGGCGCTCTTTCACAGTTTTTGCAGTGGGAACCGGCGCAAGGTCATGCTGGAACATAAAATCAGCATCGGGGACAGCGGCGTGAGGAAGGAGCAGCAGGTTGTCCAAAATTTCGCTCCAGTATAGCGCTGCGAAGTAAGACGTGGTCTCGATGCGGTGTCCGAGACCACGTCTTGACACCGCGCCCTACACGTTCACGCAGGTGCGTCCGCTCCCCGCGACTGCCTGCAGACTGGCTGACTCGTAACGGCATGGAAGTTATATTAAATCCAGTTCTTCACGCAAAATAAAGTCCGTTCAGAAAATTTTCTTACCGTGACCCTCTTGCGCGCCACAGCCGCACGCATTGGTTTTGACGTGTTGAAAAAGTCGACTCGTCGGAGAAGATTGCGTGGCCCCAGTCATCGGAAGTCTACAATTGCACTCGTGACACCTTGTTCGAAGCGGTGAGAACGGGCTTTTGTGCGGCCACATAACTTCACAATCAAGCACTCCTGAGGCGTCGCCGTATACGGTAACAACGGAAGCTTCCACATGGAGCAGCTCCCGCTCTTCCCTCGAGGAATGAAACGGATTCTCCACTACTGCAGCTACCATAAGCGCGTCTTCTTCGTCTATCGTCGCCCTCGCCCGACGCCTCTGTGGGGCGTCAGAAAACCGGCCTTCCTTCCTGAATGCTTGGATGATCCTATTGACACTCTTCAGCGGCTTCTGCACCAGTGCGCCGATGGTGCGGTGAGAATATCCATTCAGCGAAAGTTTTACCATTTTCCACCTCTCGTCTTCAGGAACACGGGCCATGCTGAGGTTGCTCCGATCAATGCGGCAATGTGAACGTATGCCTTCCTCGAACACATGGATGGTCAATGTTACGCCCACAAGTATAATACACATGCCTCGCAAAAGCTTAGCTACAGATCAACAATGATCTTGGGAACGTCGGCAAAAAATAAGTTTCAAGTTTATTCGTACATCTTGTGAAATGTGGTTTCAAGTTCAACATTGTTACCCCTGTTGAAGCGTAAGGCTCCCTTGTTGCGGTGCGCGTGTAGCAGACGACACGCGCGTGCTTGCGTGACGCAATGCGCGCGATGGTAGAATTCTCGCACGCCAGACCCACAGAGCATGCGCACTGCTTCTCGGTGCCGCCGCTAAACTGCCTGGCAGTACGAAAAGCCACGCGTTCACCCTCAAAAAGATCGCGACTGTACAATCTTAATAGGCGATAACCGAAACATGTCGCCGTTCTCTGCTGCCTTTTCAGTTGGACCGATCCGAATGTGCGTTGCTTCCAGAAGCGAAAGGAGCGCCAAACGGCGCGTTGTCGCCTCGAGCTAAGCGTCGCACTCGAGCACCGTTTGCGCTGTGAAGAATGACGCGTGCATGAAGCTAGCTCACAGCGCGGACGCTACGGCGCAAAACGCGCAAGGGCGTGTACGCGACGTTCTGCACAGAAATCGCGCGGGATGATCGGAGCCACGCGCCAGAGCGGCTAGCTTCAAAGAAGCGGTACATGTTCTCACTCGTACAGGCACGCTCACGCTCGCATCGCTCTCGGCGAATCCTTAGGGCATTCCTTCTGCTGGACTTCTACCCAAAGATTCGATATCTGCTTGGTATCGGCTATGCACGGACGCGTGGTCTTTGGTTGGGCGAGAGAGCCGGGAATATTTTTCCCCGCTGTGAAACACCGCTGTGCGTGTTTTAGCTAACATTTACCGTTGCAACCCATTTCTTCCTTTTCTCGACTGCACTCGTAAAGAGTGAGTGAGTGCGTGAGTGAAACAACTTTATTTGGTCCACTATAGACGTAAGCGAACTCCACGTCACCTGGCTAGGCCCACTCGGGGACATCAGGTGAAAGCTGACGGCCCTCTCGCGAGCCCTCTGGACTGCCAGGATTTGAGAGGTCTGATCCTGGGCCCCATTTAGCTTCATCATTTCCTCTTGAGTGAAGGGGGGACCGGCAGAGGCGCAGCCCCACAGGGCATGTTCGAAGTCCGCATAATCACCACACAGAGGACAGTCCGGGCTTGGGAACCGTTCGGGGTACATTGTGTGCAGCGCCGCGGGGCTCGGGTAAGTGCTTGTTTGCAGAAGTCTGAGAGTGATTGCCTGGCCCTGTCGCAAATTCTTACTTGCAAGTATAGTGAGTACTTCTATTTCGTGCGTAGTTGTGCGCAGTAAGTGGCAGATTCTTAATCCGCGTAATCTCATTTTCTGTCCACATTCCCTTCTCACAGGTTACGCATGCAGCAAATTCCGAGGTGCTAAAGTGCTCTACGCCAAAAGCACCTTAGCGTCATGCAACAAACACCCGTTGATAGGGGGCTGATTCACTAGCAAGCTCGCATCTCTATTGCCACTCTCCATCAAGTGGGATTTTAAACTATTTTTTGCGCTGCTCTGTGGTGTACTAGCTGCCGCATGGACGCTGTGAAGGCTTGCTTTCGATTTGCTCTGGCGTTTAGTAGTAAAGGATCGGCTACCTTTTGAGGGGAAGCATTCACTTTTTTTGTGAGAATGTTTACCAGCCTAACCAAGGGATACGTGCGTACTGTAAACAGCAACACGAACAGAGGCGGACGAAGGACGACGAAATAGGTAGGCGCACATACGAGCGTAAGCTCTACTCAAATTTTACTTCTGACGACAGAGGTATTAAACACACTGATCAACTTGACAATGGTAAATATCCGTGCATGCGTGGCAGAAACAGCCACGTGCGACAAGAAAAAAAAAATATGAAAAAGCCATGTCGTGTAGAATGAACGAGCGTGAAAAACGAGAACTATCGGACAAATCTTTCGAAAAAGCGACAGATTTGTCCAATAAGTGATACTAACCAACGAGAAATGCTCTTTTGAGAACTGCAACTATTTCCCACTAAGGGCAACAGATAACTTGGTTATGCATTTGTTTCGTTTGTGATCAATAAATATTGCTTCGGAACTCCTCTGGTGTAGAGCAGAAAGAGCAATTGTTTCATCACAAAAGACCAGAACACAAGAGGAATTATGGAAGCACTATTTATTGATCACGAAGAAATATTCATAAGCAAGATTTCTGTGACCCTTAGTGGGAAAGAGTTGCTGCAGTACTTCTCGTTAATATCGCTTACAGGACAAACTTTCCAGTTTTCCTGTTTTTGTTAGTTTTTGACGCACATGTTTATTCTACAGGACGTATTTCGGTCTTTCTTGTTGTGCCGGGCAGCTTCTCATGCGCATTCATGGCTTTTTCTTTGTGAAGTTGGCCAGTAAGTTTGAAATATTTGTCTTCACGAATAAACTTCTAGTTGAGTCAGCGTTCATGTGTGTTCCTACCTTAATTCATCCTTCTCGTCTTTGTTTGGGTGGCTGTCAAATATGAATGTACACCAAATTGGCGAAGTATCCATAGAATTTATACATGAAGTTATTTGTACTGTTTATTTCAGGAAGAACGCTAAAGGGTCTTATCTTCTCTTCGTTTTTAACACGTGTGTACATTTTTCTAGTTCAACTTGAAGGAGTTCCCTCAGGAAGCCAATAAGAGTGATGGTAACTTCCTTTGTTTGTAAGATTTATAAATTTCATCCATTCAAGGCATGCCATGGCACATGCCTGATTGTACGTTACAAGCATTCGTAGTAAGATCTACTTTTCGGTTCTCATGAGGCTTCTTTGTACTGTGCTGCATTCTCCAGGCGCGTGAACCTTTTTTATGCTCTAAGTGCATGCGTTCTTTTTCTATATGTTGCAGCGAAAATTGTGAGCATAAATATGCATATATATCACTTTCCTTGTAATTTTTTTCAACAAGGGTGCTGTAGCTCCCTCCGTCTTTCAGTTACTGCTTTGTCCCATTTTTTATGCAACCTTTATGTATTTTATGCAGCAAAATTCTGGTGCTATTTTAATAACATTTTACCTGCGAAATTGAGGTAATTGGGTTTTCGTAGATGCATTTATTTGCGTTTTTCACTGCCTAACCAAACTAGCTGTCGAGTCATTGGTTCCTTTTCTCATCGTTTATGACTATTTCTGGGGTACTCGATACTGAAAGTGCAGGTGACCATTTATTTGGCTGTTTGGAATTGTGTTAGCCGTGTGTTACTACCAATTTTCTGTGCTAAGTAATTATTTTTTTCTCTTATCGTTCAAGGTATTGGCCTTGCCTTATCTCTTTATTGACTGAGGTACCTCTTAGTTGCTAGGTATAGGGAAAAAGGCCCCAAAAAGTGCTCTAATTAGCTTTGTGTAAGTCCAGAAAAATTACCTGAAAATGAGCTCACTAATTTGAGCAAAAGCCACCAACAAACTCTTCTGTACCCCAAATTAACCTAATTAACTGGTTTACTGTTTGTTCTTGACTTGTGCCAGGGAGATAAGCTGCATTCATTATACAAAAGTTTTACAACTTTATTTCTGAACGAAGCAAAGCTGGGAGGGGGGGGGGCTCGTGAGAAACATATGATTCAGGTGTTCACCATGCCCGACAACATTCTAAATGGTGTCTCGTCAATTAATAGATGTTGAGTGATGTTATTTTGCAAAATAATCTGGCAACATGAAAATATATATATCTCAAAGACAAAGCTCAGGCAAGTCTACTTTGGTACTTCATTAAATTTTATACACGGTGAAAGACGTGTGCTAAAGCTTGTATATATTTACGTGAAGTCATTTGTTTCAAGTCTGTTATTTTGCCTTCTCACAGTCAGCCATAGCTCTTCCTGTGATGTGTTAGTGTGCGAAACATTTTAATGTAACATATTCAGATGTCTTTTGTGTATTCACACGCAAGCAGCTTCAAGTGTTTATGTGTTCAAAGTTGGTTGTTACAAGGGTATGCTTAAGCCCTTCCTTTTGAGTCGCTTTGCCTTCTAGTCATAAACATAAGTCGAAAGTGAAGACCACAATGATCGTTTTGATTGAATTCATATGTATATGTTTTTCAGATGTATTTACACTGCTAGAGTTCTGTAGGTACTAGCCTATGTCTTCAGGTTCGATGTAGTGGTGTCTTATGTATTGTAATAATGGTTCACGTGCGCGCATCTTTAGTGTAAATAAAGGTACTTCAAGTAGATCAGTCTCTCCTTTGATTTTGTTTGTGTTTGGGAAAGTTACGAGCAGGCACCGGGGTATGCAAGTGTGAACGGCAAAGCAATTTCAATATATGAATAAAATCCACTAGCCCAACGAAACGTCAATCATATTTCAATGGCGACTTCTGAAATCTCAATGCCATCTCAACTGTGCCACAATGTGCTTTTCAGTGCTGTGGCAATAATAACTCAACAACAGGCCAGAAGAACTGCCACAACGTCAGTTCAAAGCAGAATCAATGGTAACTCAACAACCATTCAACAAAACGAACACAACGGACCGTCTAAGCACAATGGACTTTCAATGGTACCTTAACAATTATTCAACATTGACGTACCCAATGGTGCTTCAATTAAAATTCAGTGGCCAATATTCAAGAGTCCTCAACACTCAAACCAACAATTCTCCAACGAATTTTCAGTAATTCCTCAGTAAAAAACTCCACATTGACCAACGACATTTCAATGCCTTCTCAATAATTTTTTGTACGGGTTCCTGGACCTTGGCACCTTGCATGTCATTTATGCAGGATCATATGTGCAGTGCGTAATATTATTAAGCACAGTGCATGATGTGAACTCATAATCGCGATGTTTTCTATACTGACTTTTTACCTTGCGCTTAGATGTGACATTACAGAAGGGTTGAAATCTGGGCCAGTTGGCACATACTTGAAAGAAAAAAGTCAAAAACACAAAGGACAAGAGGAGAGGTTCACACCACGACTGGACTATCAACTGAGGTTTATTAGAAACGGTGTAGTCCCAGCAAGGCCAGCAGACCATGCGCAACTGCATCATCGCTAATCACATAGCAAGAAAAAACAAGAAATGCTTCTATCGTGACCGACTTAGAAATTCAAATTCTTTTTCAAGTAAGCGCACCGAGGTTGTACTAACGCAGTCATCACCTAATAAGCTGATGTAGTACGCTTCCAAGATTTCTCGCTCTTCTTTGCCCTTACCCCTACCAAGAATCGTCACATTGCTAAACAAAGAATAACAACCACACTCATTGCAATGGCGAGGCAAGTTTTAACCGTTATCTGACTCCAGGGAGGAGTGGTGCTCACGCAGGCGGTCATTAATACATCGACCGGTTAGACCTATGTAAAATCTTTCGCACGTGAGAGGGAACTTATAGACAACCCCTGCAGCACATGCCGTAAAACGGTTTTCATGCTGCGTTGTGCAAACGTGGTTCCTTGCCCTGCCTCGAGAAATGCGCGAGCACAGACCCGAAAGCTTACAAGGGGCAGAAAACACAACACTTAGTCCCTGCTTGGCGGCAACCTTCTTGATATTGTGGCTCACTTCATGCACATGCGGCATAACTTCAAATTTCCTACGTTCAGTTGCCCCACCATCTACCAGCTTCGTGCGTTCCTGCTTCAGAGGCTAAAGAAGGAACGCACGAAGCTGGTAGATGGTGGGGCAATTGAACGTAGGAAACTTGAAGTTATGCCGTATGTGCATAAAATGAGCCACAATATCAAGAAGGCTGCCGCCAAGCAGGGAGTAAATGTTCTGTTTTCTGCGCCTTGTAAGCTTTCGGGTCTGTGCTCGCGTATTTCTCGAGGCAGGGCAAGGAACCACGTTTGCACAACGCAGCATGAAAACCGTTTTACGGCATGTGCTGCAGGGGTTGTCTATAAGTTCCCTCTCACGTTCAAAAGATTTTACATAGGTCAAACCGGCCGATGTATTAATGACCGCCTGCGTGAGCACCACTCGTCCCTGCGGTCAGATAAAATGGCGCAAACTTGCCTCGACATTGCAATGAGTGTGGTTGTTATCCTTTGTTTAGCAATGTGAAGATTCTTGGTAGGGGCAAGGGCAAAGAAGAGCGAGAAATGTTGGAAGCGTACTACATCAGCTTATTAGGCGATGACTGCGTTAGTACAACCTCGGCGCACTTACTTGAAAAAGAATTTGAATTTCTAAGTCGGTCACGATAGAAGCATTTCTTGTTTTTTCTTGCTATGTGATTAGCGATGATGCAGTTGCGCATGGTCTGCTGGCCTTGCTGGGACTACACCGTTTCTAATAAACTTCAGTTGATAGTGAAGTCGTTGTGGTGTGAACCTCTCCTCTTGTCGTTTGTGTTTGTGACTGTTTTTTTATCGTTCATGTGACATTACCTCATCCAAAATAGCATTAATGAAATTAATTCATTCTGCTGGTATTCAGCAATTCTCCTAATTTATTTTCGCCACTTCCAGCATCTCATTTCATGTATAACATAAATGTAGAATAGCGATGAAGACGCGCTTCCCACATCTCCAACGGATCCCCCAGCTAAGTTTGGTCTTTCTAGAACTCAACGGACCAAAAGCGACAAATAATTCATTTGTGACTGTTGTTAGATTTCGCTATGAGTTCAGGCACAATAATAAAGGGAAAATCAGACAACCCGTTCGTAGCAATTCCTACAAAGGAAACCCATACGAGTTCCTCGAAAGAAAAGCCTCAGAGTTGAAGAAAAATTCGTCCTGGTCCGGGACTCGAACCCGGGACCACCGCCTCCCCGGCGCAGCTGCTCTACCATCTGAGCTAACCAGGCGGCAAACAGATGGCAGGGCGAAGTCGAATTTGTCGACAACACACGAAGCAAAGGCATGTGTTTGACGTAGTAGTTCTGCGGAAACACGTAAGGTGGAACGAAGTAATTAATAAAGGTAAAATGAGACAACCACCCATTCGTAGCAATTGTTACGAACGGGTGGTTGTCTGATTTTCCCTTTATTAATTACTTCTCTCCACCTTGCGGGTTTCCGCAGAACTACTACGTCAAGTTCAGGCACAATATAAATGACTATGATAATAGGTGAAAAGCACGGTGAAGGCGGGAATGGAAATTCAGAATGATGAGCAAAACGAGAACAAGTTAAAAACTACAGCCAACGTTTCTACAAGGGGACTTGTAGGGGACTCCACTTGTCAAAACGTTCGCTCTCGCTTTTAGCTTGTTCTCGTTTTGCTCATCGCTGCCATAATAGGTATGGTATGCTAAGCTAAATGACGACTTCAATGCGAAAGGAGGTAAAAATAATCTGGGCAACCAGGCAATTGGCAACTATTACATCGTGTCTTGGAATACCGTAGTGAATCGTCTAGAGCTGCACTTGTGTAAGGGTGGCACCTCTACCATAGTAACTCATATATAAAAACAATTCGACGAGAAAGCAGTCGCATTCTTTGTCCCGATGCCATTCATGTACATCGGTGAATCGAGTAGCATGCCCCTACTAGGCGGGGAGAGCTGCGCATTGATCGATGATGCAGTCGTACAGCCAACCACGAAACTTTACAGAACGCGAAATAAAAAAAATGAATATCTCCGGAGCCGCAACATGCATCCTAGTATTCGCAATGGCAGCCACTGCAAGTAATGTCAACAACATTGTGATTTTCGTTTTAACTGACTACTCTTGCAGGGCACAAGGAAATCCAGCGTTTTATGAGACGTCGTGGCACACAAACTTTAGCAGTTGACTGTACATCTGGGGATGTGGGGCGTGCACAAGTCAAGGCTGCGCCAGCACCAGTTTGACAAAAATGTTCGGTCGCGCGTAAGGGAGGTGCTTACCAAAATACTAAAAGAAGCTACTTCCCTTACTCCAGTCTACACTATATTAGAGATGAGGGTGTTGGTATAGTTTGCGGGTGGGAATCGACTGCATATTATGAATACCTTCTTCCGGAAGCGCCTTAGTAGTGAGGAAACCTGGAACAGCTCTAGCCTGGTAACAAGAATTGACATCGATTCCATACCCTCTGCTGACCTCAACGTAGTGCAGAATATTGAAACTTTGGGCAGGGCAAATATAAGTGTTTACAGGTTAGCGTAGCCTAGGACTGCTCTTAATTGAAGAGAGAAACAGCAAATTCTGTCAAGATAAAATAGGTTATTATTTGAGAATAATCTCCTTGAAGGAATATGCGGCTTTAGAACGTGAAGTCGAAGGTAACATAGAGTCAATAGTTGTAAGTGCAAATATGCTGATTTCAGAAGGTGCAGATGAAGTGCGAGGTAAGGTATCGAGCCGGGTAGCTACGAAATGCGAGATAAGTAGATAAGCTTTGTCTAATAACAAACGATGTACTAAAATAACGAAAGAAATTTAAACAAAGAATGACAATGTCACATTCAAAAGATCAGTTAGCCTTGACTCAGCTTTCAAACTTGATAACCCTGAAAAAAGTAAGAGAGTGAGTGGTTAAAACTTTATTGAATATACATAAAATAAGCCACGATGGTTGAGGCCCCTATTCCATCGCTCCACTTGCACGAGCGGCTCGCTGGGCTTGGTCCAGTAGAGCCTCTCCCAACCATCGTCTGCAAGTCATGCCTCCCACTGCCTATTCCTCATTAGTGGATATTGATGTATTATAGGGCTGTCTATGTGCGGAGGCCTCCTGGGGCACTCCCATGTGATGTGTTTTAGTTTAGGTTTGTCTGTGTACCACATGCACTTGTCAGTGAACTTCGTGGGGTGTATTCTGTGTAGGTGGTACAAGTTTGGGTATGTATTCGCCTTGGATACAACGCCAGTCCCACTCCTATTGGCTATTTAAATCGGAGTGAGGGATTTCCAAAACGTCTCCTCTCCTGCTTTTGCTGTAGGGGGATGTCACGAGAATTCGGTGGAAGGTCGTTGCTAGGCCATGCTTGCTCGGACGTTTAATCCCCGAGCAATATGGTCTGCCCTTGCGTTTCCTGCAGTCCCTCGTGTACCGGACATCATATGAGAGTGAGGTGCCCTTCCAGTTGATTGCTTAACATTTTCAATATTGATTGGGGTGCCGTTTCATTTAGGAACAGGCGGCAAGCCGCTTGTGAGTTGGATAATATGACAGCCGAATTGGTTTGGCGCTCGGCGTCCTGAATGGCTAAGGCGATGCACTCAGCTTCTGTCACGCATGCCGAGGTGGCTTGGAGGAATGCCGTTGTTATTGTGTTCTTACATGCAGAGACTATAGTGAAGCTGTGTGAGCTGGTTCGACAGGCATCCGTATTATACACTCCCGATTCCATGCCAAAACGTTTGCGAACGCTGTTTACCCTTGCTCTGCTTTGTCCGGGATAGTGTTTCAGATGCATGTTTTTTGGGAATTGGGGCCACCATGATGTGCGATCGAACGTTACTGTGTACCTGTGCCGTTTCCTCTCCGCAATAATGGGGTCTCAGGGTAAAGCCTAACTTCGCCGATACTTCCCTGTCCTGAGTTGAAGAACAAAGTCGTTCTTTCTGAGCATATAACGTCGCGACTACGTACTCGAGAAAAGTGTTGTGCAGATCCCGTCCTTCGAATCTCTCTGTGCTAGCGCATTCAGGGGGACTAAGGGCGGCATTGAATGCTTTTCTTATTATTGTATTTGCTTGTGTGATCTCTGGGTTTGTCAAGGCCTGACACGGAAGGTCGCACGTGATGCTGCTAATTACGAGTGCGTGAACCAGGTTGATGGTCTCTACCTAAGTTTAGCCGTCTCTGCGTCCTGCTACTCTCTGTATCATTCTAGCCCCGTTTCCTGTGACCCCCCTTTAGCTTTTGAAGGGCGTAGGATGTTCCAGCGTTCTGCTGCATCCAAATTCCCAATATTCTAAGTGTCTCCACTTCACGAATCGGTGCCCCGTCGAGAGTCAGAGTGACTGGCAGCCAGTCCTTCCTTCTTGCTTATTTTGCATGCGCCCGAATGAATTCCGAATTTTAGGGTGCGCATGCCATGTCCGCTGCCCTCATTTATTTCACAAGTGTGTCTATAGCTTATGAAGAGTTCTTTGCTTGTCCCCATAGGACCACTGGTGAGCCCAGAACATGATGTCATCGGCCTATATCGCACAGCCGCGATTCGGGTGTTTATCTGCCTCCATGGCTAGCTTTCTCATCCCCACATTAAATAGCAGTGGAGAGAGTATAGCTTGCCGAGCAGTGCCCCTTTCGGGACAGTTGAAAGTGTCGGACCTCGTGAAGCCTAGTCCTATTGTGGCCGTGCGGTCACTGAGGAATGAGCGCATGTAGGCATCAATTCCTGTTGCGCAGTTTACCGCTTCCAGTCCCTCCATAATAGTGTGGTGGGCGAAGCTGTCGAAGGCCTCTTCTGCTATCCAACAGTACACATTCATCGTCCGACTGTGATGTGTGGTGCGCGACACGGTGCGGTGTTCGGGACAGTCAGGAGCAGACGACACTGAATGCACGCGCGCCGAGGTAGAAGGAGGAAAACAACGACGCCGAAGAGCGTCCGGCACGAGAACGCGCGGCGCATGAAACAACAAAAAGAAGAAAAGCAACCAATCGGAAAAGACCACGGGGAGTCAGGCAGCCAATCCGAGAATGCCGAATCGGCCAGACCAGAAGAAAAAATTGGAGGACGCTTAAGCTTCGCCTTCAAGAGTGCAACGCGGCAGCGTTCCCGTCGACCCGCCAAGGGGTGTAAGACAATGGGCTACGGCGCAGCGACTACGCGCCCCGCATCGGACGCGGTGAGCGTCGAGCAACGCAGCGTTCGGCGCGACAACGAAATGTGCGCCTGAGCACAGGACGCACGCCTGAGCCTTAGAAACAGCTTGTTTCTAAGGCAACACCGCGTTCACTAGAAACGCTTTTGTACCGCTTTGAAGCATCGAACTCGTGGCTGAGAATATCAGTAAACTGCGGGAAGTTTTTCAGAAGTTAGCGTATGACGATGATCTGTTATCATTGATGGATGCCCTTGCCAAAATGAAAGTTTTGTAATCTCAACCGCAAGCTTCAAGCGCAGCGGTGGGAAAGTGAATATTGTCAGATGGTGGGAGCAGTATGTATTGATGTATTTGTTGAATGTCTGGAAATAAAGAAAAAAAAGAACTCGTGGCTCAGTGGTAACGTCTCCGTCTCACACTCCGGAGACCCTGGTTCGATTCCCACCCAGCCCATCTTGGAAGTTACTTTTTATTTATGAAGTGCCTGCCATCATTTATCGCTCACGGCCAACGCCGCGGACGCCGACACCGACACCGACGCCGACGACACCGGCTTTTCTGCGACACGAGCTCCTTAACGCTATCGCGTTAAAAGCGTGGTGCGCAGGCAGAAAGAGCGGACACTCGAGGACACGCAGGGAGACGCCGGGGAGACGCCACGAGAGTCCCAGGAAGCGACGGCAGGAGGAGGTCAACCACCGGAGCGGGCGTTGAAGACGGGCCGTTGGGTTCCGGACCCGAGCCCACCAGGACTTCACCCGACCGGGCCCTCCTGCCAACCTGTTCCTGTGCGTCGCCCGTCTACCTGAGCGTGCCGCCAGCTCCTCAAGGCCGGTGAGCTGCTGCGCCAGTGGGCAGGACGAGAACAGTCGGGCTACGGGCCCGAGTTCTACGCCAGCTGCCCGGCCAGAACGCCGCCCCGTCTGTCGTGCCGCCTGCTGCCCGAGGCCGTCGTTCGAGCTTCTGCGCCCGTAGGCGAGACAAGAGCCGTCGGGCTACTGGCCCGAGCTCTACATCCAGCTGCCCGGCCAGAACGCTGCCGCCATCTACTACTGCCACCAAGCCGCCCGCTTTACCTCGCCTAGCCAGAGCTGGCGCGCTCATGTCGCTCGCCCAGTCGATCAGCTTGTGCCGCGACCTATGGTGAGACCGGCGCCACTCCTTTCGCTAGCTTGTCGCCGCGTCGCCGCGTCGAGACTGTGACGCGTCCCCGCTCTCGTGGCAAGCCCGGACTTGCGTACTCGTTAACCGCATGCAAGCCCCATGTGTGTTTCTATCCGCGATTATGCCTATTTGAATGTTTGTTTTCTGTTTTCTATTTTCTTCTACTTATTCTAAGCTTTCTTTTGTTTGATTAAAAGTCTTTGTGTGTGTGTTCAAACCAACGGCTTTGTCCTCAATTAGTTTCTGGGAGGCTCCGCCTAAGAGAACTAACCGAACCAGTGAGCACACAAACCTTTATCCCATATTAGGGTCATCACACCGACCCCCTGTTGGGATGCAAGACTTCGTACTTTAGTAGCAGAAAAACGTCCTGCGCCGACACGTGGGGTCGGAAACCTGTAGGAGGGGAACATGTTGCTTAGTTTTACGTGGTTCGAGAGCCAAATCTGCACAACCTTTTCAAAGAATTTCCCCGTGCACGGTGTTAGGAAGATGGGTCGAAGGCTGTTTGCCCGGTTTAGGAATGAGAATAACTTTTGCTTTTTTCCATTCTTATGGAAGGACTCCGTCCTCTCTCGAGACATTGTCCTTAAAGAATTTGGTCAAGCTCTTTAGCGTGTCGTCACTTAGATTGCGAATCATTGCGTTCGTGACGTAATAAACCACTGGGGCCGTGTTTTTCCTGAAGGAATGTGCCGCTGCTTAAATTTCATCATATGTTATGGAAGCGTCTAGTTCCGGTTGGTCCTGACTTTCGTAAACGGGTTTGGTGGATTGCTAGGTAGTAAAAGTTCCTGCGCATATCTGTTTAATTTTGTCTATCATGTCGGCTTCCCGACCTTCAAACCCATTTCCCAGCAGCTTGAGTGTGCGCTTCGCGACTGTTTTTGTTCCTATTGGGTCAATCATACTTCGAAGAATGCGTCATTTTTTCTTTGTAGTCACCGTGGCGGGAAACGAGTGGCTGAGCTGACGCCAATTGCTGTCGCTTAACTTTTGTGCCTATTCGTTAGCTTGCTGTGCTGGCTGAGCTATCCGTATCCAGAGTTTGCGATTAAGCTTTTGCCTTTTCCATCTTTTTGTGAGCCCTCTCCGGGCTTCCGAGAGATTCAAGACGTTACGATCCACGGCTGGAGCCTGCATTGCCGTTTCAATAGGTTTTTTGACCCCAGCGTGAATAACTCTGATCCGCTCGGCCCATTCTCCTACGTCTGTTATGCTGCCGATAGTTTTCTGTTTCTCACGAAATTTGGTCCAGTCAGATAGCCTTGCTTGGCTAATAGCTCTTCGAATCCTGGCTGCATTAACCGACATGATTAAGATATAGTGATCGCTACCTAGGTTTTCACCTAGGTTAATGCATCGCATCTGACTTTCGCTGTTGGAGAACATGAGGTCGGGGGAAGTGTCCTTGGACGCGCTGTTCCCGATGAGCGTTGGGATGTCCGGCTGGGTTACCTAGAAAAGTCCGTAGCACTCTACGACGTCTCCTAATAAGATGACCTCGGGATTTCTCTAGTGTCGCCGCTTGTTGAATGCTGTGCGTTAAGGGCGCAAGGTAGGCCCTATACTTCCCATGGATTTTTGGCCTTGTTGAGGAACATGATTCTCGCTAAATAATATCGGTACACTGGTAACACGTACATCATATTGTTCCAAATTTTGTGCACTTTTAACTGAACTAGACTGATCAAAACATGTTGGAAATCCGATTTTTAATCAAAATGCCAAATCTAGTATATAAGTTTTTCCCTTTTTGTGTATTTAAACATCTGCAAGGAGAAAGCTTCTGCATGTAGTTGTTTAATTCTCGTTCAGCAGCTGGCAACGCGTGTGTAGATGGTTGAAAAAAAGAATCACATATTTTATCTTCAAGCAAATAGGGAGTAATGGCACCTTTCCAATAACGAAACACCTTTTTAAATAGTTAAGCCTAACAGGAATGAAGAGGTGAAAATGAATTTTTTTGCACTAAAAGCATCAGTCATTGGTTTAATAAGCCACGTCTTAGCAGTCACTGTAGAAGTAATTTTTGCGGTTTTCGGCTTGTCGTTTAGCTTGCCTTGCTTCTTTTGTGAGCGGTCGCGTTTCTCGGTCCACAAAGTACATTTTCTCTTGGTCTACTTCCCTCAGCCACTTGATGGTGATGCGCCCAGGGTTCAATCCACACGACTTCAAAAGGTTGGCTCGTGCGATGCTGCGGACATTGAATGAAATAAAAGCTTCCAGAGCTGCTATTCTTAGTATCTATTGCCAAACAAACACGTTGTTTGGCGTGCGCTACCAAACATGATTGAACGACTCATTTGCGTTTTGAGCTCACCCATGCAGGCACTCCTCCAGGAGCTCAACTCGCGATAGCTGCCTGTACGCAGGTTTAATCTCCTCGAGACAGATGCACACAAGCGGGTGGGTTCTGCATTTGGTGTCTCACCACGTCGCGTGCACCCATTTGCTTTTTCAAGGTGAGTGTAACGGTTACCGTGGAATTCACGTTTGTTGAAGATCTTCCTTGCCCTTGGGATCTGCACGTATCAACCGGTACGTGCGCAGGCACATATTATGATACTGCCACAGAACGAACGCATTCGAACACAGCTTGAACGCAGACGACGCAGATGTTCGAAGTTTACAGAAACGTGGAAAAAACATGCGGCACGTTTCACTATTGTCTTGGACTAAAAAGGACAATCTCATATTTGCGAGACCATTCTTTATATGTCGCTGATTACAGACGAGCTTTGAAATTTCGTGGTGAAAGTTTTTGGTTCCAGAAAATGATGATAAAGGTGAGGGTATGCGAAAATAAGGCGTGGCCGCTGACTACGTTATTTCGGTAAGACTTTTTCAGCTTAATATAAGACTTTCTACGAAAATGAGACTATGAAACGTTAAAAAAAATTGACGAACTTCTCAAATTCTAACAAAATAATGAAATGCTTTTTTTGAAAATTTTCCTTACCCGGTGCCCTTAAAGTCTCCTAACAATATTAATTTTTCCGTACCTTGAACGAGTTGCATCGCGGTGACCACCACGTTTTCGAAATCCACCTGTTTTTCTATGGGAGAACTATAAACGTGGACACTAATTGTTTGCGGTTTGTCACTTTTATGCGCCCAAATCATGATTATCTGGTGCTGAATAGGTTCCCTCCCCCCAAAAAAAAATAATTTACTGTAATCGCGACATCCTTCTTTGCAAATGTGGCTACTTGAGGGTAATATGGATAAGCATAAAGCTCGTATCCTTTGAGTTTTTGATTTTGCTTCCCTATTTCCCAAATACAGATAACGTCGGGAGCGACTAGCGCCGATTCTACGTAGTGCAAGAAATTAGCCAATTACTTGCGTAGCGTGCAGCCATTCTATTGCCAGATTTCATTGTGTCCGGTCTTCGTGTTGTTTTCCATTTTACCCATGGATTGTACTCACTACCAGTGTGCTCTATAGCTTTTGGTGCCCTGGTAGGAGCTCGCTAACTGACTGACCATCATTCGCGGGACGGCTGCGGCTTTTGTTTGCATATTCTCTAACATTGCTGTCATGCTGTCACGATTCATTGAGTTTTGATATTTTCTCATCAGGCCACCATCACCCTCATCACGTCGTCGTCATTCTGTTGTAATTATGCAGCAGTCATTATTCATTTGGGATAATGCCTTCGTCGTCATAGCGCTTTCCTCATGTCGTCGTAATCACATGGTCTTCATCATTCTGTCATAGCCATTCCATCGCCATCATTGGGTGTTCGCCGTACAACGCTCGTCGTGATTTTGTCGTGATACCCTCATCTTGATTCCTACTTCGTCATCTTATTTTCATTATGCCGAACCGCCGCCAAACGTGCTGTTGGTACAATCCCCCACCGCCACCACACACCACCGCCTTCATGAAAGTTGGTCATGCGGTCGTTGACACGTACTCGCCTTCATTCCTCCGGGGTCACACTGTTGGGATGTCGCCGTGGTTGAACCATAGTTGTTAAGCCGTCGCCGTTATTCCATTATTCCAGCTTGCTTATCGCCGTCATGCCATTGCCGTAACGCCATGTCGCAATACAGTCGTCATTGGAGCGCCGTCGTGGTGCTATCGTCATGTCGTCGTCCTTGTGCCATCCTCGCCATATCTTCATTATTTCGTCATTGGCATGCCGCTGTCATCGCTCCATTATAGTAATTCCAGTGCCGTCTTCACATATTGGAGAAACCATCGTCGTCACGACATCGCTGCCATACTATTGTCATTCCTTCGTTGCCATGCTTCGGACGTCGTGTTCGAGTGCCAAAGTGCATATTGACAAAGTTGCTTCCCGGCGAAAATTAATACCGCTGGGTGATGCAGTGTATTCTTGCAAATTGTAAAAAAACAAGAATATTGCTCTTCGCAAAAGATATTGAAAGCACGATTCCTCAATTTCAGTAGATCTTTAGGGTTTACAAATATGATTAGGGTTTACAAATATGAAATGAAAGTATAGGATGTACAAGGTTCCTAGATGTTTTTGATGTGCCGAGAATAAATGCAGCTAAATGAGCTCTCTCGTGAATTTTTCCTAGTTCATTCTCCACGAAGATGTTCTGTCGACTCGAGTTTCTAGGTTCATGGAAAAAAATGTCGGTATAACCAGCAGAACATGCCTGCAAAAGGAGCGATGTCCACAAATGCGAGGTCTTGGTTTCTGTGGAATTACTTGATGCACTGCGTCATAAAGTTAAAGCCTAATAATATTATCATACATACATAAGAGCACAGACGTCTTTCATGAAGCACGAGATGCTCCCGAAGAATGAACTGCCAGGTGGCCCTCTTATGAATAATGCGTACATTCGATGCCTGACTGGAGCACGCAGGACTGGTGGGAACGAGAAAACGGAAAATATTGAAGATAAATGAAAGACAATGAAGAATTATGAGACAACCCAATAACGGTAAAGGAAAGAAATTATGAATAATATATTAAGGTTTATAAGCAACGTAACCATGAACGAAACTTGGTCGTCGGCTTTCTATTTGTCACGCATAAGTTAACGCCTGGTACGCTTGCTTGAGCGGGCGGTAGGAACACATGAACACAAGGTGCAGCACAGACAACATTCATTCATTTGGACTTTTAACTACAGGAACACACGGTAACTTTCGACACTTATTGCACACAGAATGCGTCCTCCCTTCCTAAGCTTTACGCACGCACTACCGCGTTTACTAACGTCCGTGCGGCGATCGTCTATACGCTATAGTAGGGGCGCTTATAGTACCGGTTCTGTTCGACGCGGGTATCGGCGTCCCCCGGTCTGTGGTCCGTCGATGCGATCTGGTCGTCGTCAGTCGTTGCTAGTGTCCGGCGTCACCGATGCCCCGGCCGACGTGACGAAGGCACGGTCGCTGAGGGACTGTCGCGCTCCGGCAGAGCGCGGCTCGTGCCGGCTGGCGCTCCCGGTGCGCGCCGGCCCAGCGTAGTTCTCCGGACGGGACGGTGACTGGCTGTAGCCAGACTCCGCGCGTCTACGTTCAGCGGCACAAACGCTGACGTGTCCTGGCAGGTAGGTCCGGGCCAGCGGTAGTTCCGGGGACATCGGACATCTGCTCGCCGAGCCTGGTACTCGGGCGGGACGTCGATGTGTCGCCTAGGACTTGGGGCAGGACCCAGAGAGGCGATCTCCGGCCGTCTTCTCCTGGAACGCTGCGCCCTGGCCACCACGTCCTTCCCTGCGCGCGCCTTTTCTCCAAGATGGCGGCTCTAAGCGCTCGCGCTCCACTCCTTCTTCCTCGTCTTCCTTCTTTGTTGGCGCTTGTCACTCCTGACAATGGCCCCCCTGTTTTCCGAGTTTTCGCTCCACGAAAACTTCACTCACCCTTTGTCACCTCTTGGGTTTACACGGACACTGCACCTCACTTCACCACACTACACATAACTTCACTTCGCCGCTTCTTCGTTCCCACATCACTGCACTTCACTGCACTACAGCACATAGAACTTCACTTCGCCGTTTCTTCCTTCACACCTCACTGCACTCCACCGCACTTCACTTCACGCACACGCACATCACGTAAATTTCTGCCGAGTCTTAACAACACGTCAATGTCAACGACAGCAGCATTCACAAGGCGTTGTATTCCGCGAGTGTTTGAGGAAGACTCCTCAGAAGCTCTAAACACTAAATGCATGCGCAGCAAGCTCCCGAGTATGATTGTATACCTCTTTAGTGTTATTAACAAAAACGAACATATCCAGCAAAGTCCGTGATGTCCTTCGTGGCACGTTCACTCCCGTGGTCTGCGAACTCCTGCCTCAGTAAGCTTTTTCCTGGCGCTGGATCTCGAAGCTGGCGCCTCATCGAGCCATGACCTCGGGCAGAATGATTTCGATAACACCAGGAGTTGGCGCGGGACCCAGACCTGCATGCCCTGGGCTTGTCAAAGTTGTCGGACCCAGCGATGATGCGTCCATTGCTCTTCAGTTCTTGAGCCCGTATTTTCTCACATACGCTCAGTTTAGACATCATGCTTGTGATCTTCGACTTCTGAGGGATTATTTCTGTTGTTGGGATGTCTGCTTGGTATGGACTTTCAGCAACCAACTCTGTGATGGCCGTTCCTGTGTCCGTTTGAAACGGTTGCTCCATAATAGGTGTAGTCCTTAGAGGTGCCTTCGATATCAACCATTTTGTTGTGGTTCGCTGACATATATCGCAAGATCGCACAAACCGTTTAATGTCACTCTGCATGCACGGCCAAAAGAATTCTTCTGATACTCGGCTGGTCGTCTTTCTTACTCCTTGATGGCCAGCCATTATAGTGTCGTGCGCCAACTCGAGGACTGCTCTTCGTAGACTCACTGGCACTACTAGCTGTCGTGTTTCTCTTCCATCGTGGGTTCCGGCTATTCGGTACAGTAATTCTCCACCCTTCTCAAACTTATGTACGACCCGGCTCTTCTTATTCCGAATCCATTTCCCTAACATTTCAAAATAATGTCGCAGCGTACTGTCCGCTTCTTGCCTTTTCTTCATTTCTCTCGCGGTAATATCGATGCCGGTGCCTGAAGTATTCTTTATACCGACATCTTTTCTATCCTGGTTCCTTGTGCTTTTCTCTACTGACAATATGCTAGCTTCTCCGATATACGGATCCGAACTTCTTTCGTTATCTCTGCCCCCGGCTTCGGTGGATTCATGCTCCATCCTACGTGTAATCTGGATATTGGGAAAACTCCAGAGGGGATCTGGATCATCCACTCTTCTGACTCCTGGCACATTCCCAAGAATGACGTCGTAAAGCGGTTCTTTGACGCACCGAGCTTCAATCCAACCGCAATAATAAGGCGTCAAAAGCAACACACGAGCCATAGGCATTCGCCGTACTGTACCATCCGCCAATCGAACTGGTGTTTCTGTACCAGTGATATCTCTGTGCGACACCATGGATTGCCTTACCAGAACAATGTTGGACCCAGTATCTCTTAGTACCGACACTTTTCGTCCCTGCAGCATTCCCACTACTACTGGCATCGAGGTTTCCGGGTCTTCTGACCTCGGAGCCGTCGTGACAACTTGCCTTGTCGCTGGCCTCCTTCTGTTCTATTCGCGTACTGTCAACAGCAATGGGATTTTCGCTCGCAACAATGCAGGCAGTCTTATTTTCTGATTTAGCTCGGCAGGTTCGTATTGTATGTCCATGCCGTCCGCACCCCTCGCACTTCAACGTTGAACTGCGAGTACGACCCAAGGGGCAATTCACAGCCCGATGCCCTATCCTGTCACACATAAAACATTTGATTGTGCTTCGAGTCTGTTCTCTCTCATCTGGTGTCTTTTTATCTTCCTTCCCCTTTCCCAAATTCTTTTGGCCTTGGGCTTCTAAATAGCGGTCGGCGTGTTTAGATAGTTCCGCCACCGTCCTCAAGTTGCGCTCTTTCAGGAATATTGCCACGCCCTGATGACACGATGCTAGGAACTGTTCTGCAATCATGTTGTCCCTCAAGTCTTCGAATGTCTTCTCTATGTTAGCCATCTCCAACCAACGATCAAAGTAGTTGGAGATTCGAGCAGCGAATTGCTGGCCTGTCTCGTTATCGTGTGGCTTGGAGCTTCGGAATTTATCCCGGAAACCTTCGGCCGCTAGTCTGAAGCGTTGTAGGAGACCCTTCTTTACCTTGTCGTAATCTAGTGCGTCAGTCGCGGACATCCGGCTGTACACGGCCAATGCTTCCCCCACGAGACACATACTCAATCCCGTCGCCCAGTCACTCTTCGGCCAGCCTTGTCCAGTTGCTATTCGCTCGAAACGCTGCATGTAGGCATCTAGGTCATCTCGCCTTTCGTCAAAAGGTGCGATAAGCTTTTGGGGACACACTGTCGCTATTCTCTGAGGTAGCACGTCTGAGCTATTTCCAGCCTCTCCTCCACTGTTACTCATGCGCAGCTGCAATTTCTTTTCTGTAAGCTCTTTTTCCAAAATCAAGTTCCTATATGCCCGCTCGTCCGCAGCCTTCGCTCTCTCTTCCTCTTCCTTCGCAGCCTCTCGCGCCTCTGCACGTTCTTCTCTTAATCGCTTCTGTTCCTCGTGATACAGTGCTATTATGACCTCAGCCGACATGCCCGCGGCACTCCCTGCCGTCATCAAACGTTCAAGGTCCATTCCGCTGCTCAAGACAACCCGAGGCACGTGACGAAGTTAAAGGGATCCTGGCAAGCTCGCCAATGTTGTCACGCATAAGTTAACGCCTGGTACGCTTGCTTGAGCGGGCGGAAGGAACACATGAACACAAGGTGCAGCACACACAACATTCATTCATTTGGACTTTTAACTACAGGAACACACGTTAACTTTCGACACTTATTGCACACAGAATGCGTCCTCCCTTCCTAAGCTTTACGCACGCACTACCGCGTTTACTAACGTCCGTGCGGCGATCGTCTATACGCTATAGTAGGGGCGCTTATAGTACCGGTTCTGTTCGACGCGGGTATCGGCGTCCCCCGGTCTGTGGTCCGTCGATGCGATCTGGTCGTCGTCAGTCGTTGCTAGTGTCCGGCGTCACCGATGCCCCGGCCGACGTGACGAAGGCACGGTCGCTGAGGGGCTGTCGCGCTCCGGCAGAGCGCGGCTCGTGCCGGCTGGCGCTCCCGGTGCGCGCCGGCCCAGCGTAGTTCTCCGGACGGGACGGTGACTGGCTGTAGCCAGCCTCCGCGCGTCTACGTTCAGCGGCACAAACGCTGACGTGTCCTGGCAGGTAGGTCCGGGCCAGCGGTAGTTCCGGAGACGTCGGACATCTGCTCGCCGAGCCTGGTACTCGGGCGGGACGTCGATGTGTCGCCTAGGTCTTGGGGCAGGACCCAGAGAGGCGATCTCCGGCCGTCTTCTCCTGGAACGCTGCGCCCTGGCCACCACGTCCTTCCCTGCGCGCGCCTTTTCTCCAACATGGCGGCTCCACGCGCTCGCGCTCCACTCCTTCTTCCTCGTCTTCCTTCTTTGTTGGCGCTTGTCACTCCTGACACTATTGTTCCCTTAGCAGGTCGATGAAACTATGCCGTTTTGTCATTTTGCTTGGTAACAGGCTAAAAGGCCACACAACGTCACATCATACGCTGGCGTAATAACTCCACCTTTTCACTGAAAGCACATCCGAATAACTTCCTTCTCACGAAGTCTCTCGCCCGCATGTATGACCTTTAGGTTGAACTGTATCGCCGATTATAGCCGTATTTACTGTTGAGATTTCGGCTTAATTGTTATACTGATCGGTCACTTTTTGAGCGATTTTAGACTTTTTTTCGCGCTCAAGATGTTTATTACAGAGATCACAAATTTGATGTAGAAATACGACGTAATGAGCAATGTTGCTTGGCGAAATTTTTATATTACCTAGGATGCTGCTGTCGTTTGGACGCACATAATTATTTTAAACGAAGGACGCAATTTGGAATTATTTAGATCAAGTGAATAGTGAGGCAGTGAGAGATTACCGATAACCTGAATACCTCAGAGACCCTTGAGCGGGCAGATTTCATACAGAGATTTGATGTACATGAGGTATTGTGTTTTTATGTGCGATGGCATGATTGAAGTATTTTTTTGTTCAATGACAGGTAAAAAATCGGAAGCATCAATGAAAGAGAACAATTTGTAGTCATGGAATTTTTGTCGCGGTAAGGGCCGGACGGCAAAAGGCGGTAGTTTGTATGATGTCGCCGGCAAGAGAGCTTTGTAATAGTCAAACCTGGCTATAACAAAATAGCTAATTCGGTATGAATAATTCGATCTATCAGGTGATCGTTTATATCCAAAATCCTGCACAACCAAATAAAACAAACTTTTGGGGTGTCACTTATACCCAAGTCTTCTTTTTGTAAGTTCAAGATAATTTGAAGTTCGCCTTTTGCATGTATAACGTATGGACTCGTTGATTTGGATTACTCAAAAGGCAGACATTTCTGCTAAAAAATATCAAAATCTAGATGTAGAAAAATAACAGAATATCAGTAATCCACTGTTCAACAAATTAGTTTACAAAAATATATTGCGATTTTCCGAAGTGCAGCGAATCAGTTTACAAGGCAGAAGACAATTGGGACACATATAATTGTAGCACCAGACGTGAGACACGGGCCGTTAAACAATTGCAAACGTTGCACCCTTGCGCCACGTATTATATTAAGACAACGTATTTTATGCACCGGAGCACAATATCTTCGCAACTCTAGTATATTTCATCACACATTTTGTGAAAGCACATCTCAAAACTAGTATTATACTTCTAATTTCTTCTGAGGTATTTGGCCTTGTGAACTCGCCGGATTCAATTCGTAACTTGCAACACAAGCCATGGAAAAATTAGATGTGCTTTACTTAGCTATATTTACGTAATTAGTCAAATTGCGGTACGATTTCTCGTGCTAATAATTGCCACCTCTTAGAGTAATGCAGTTGATGGAGATGTGCTACCTATCGCAAGCGAATCTTAAATAATTGCGTAAGTAAAACTTGGCAATTGATTAGTGAATATGATACTATACAAATATCTAGTGAAGAAAAAGAAGTGACGAAGGGACCTATTTAATAAACACAATACTATGTGCAGTAGGCAGTAATTTTTGCCCGCGAATTGAACTATTTTCCGGCATCACTAACAACGGCGTCCATAGCGCCAACTCGTACAGGCCCGCTCCGCTCTTCTTCCTTCTGTTTCGGCACAGTCCGGCGAGCGTTAGGCCGAACATTGTGAGAGAGGAAAAGAGCGGTGTGGATCGGAGAACCAATGGTGATAGCCGATACTCTAATTAACAGTAACAGAAATATAAGTGTAACTGGCCAGGCCATGTAATCTGTAAGGCCGGTAACCGATGGACCACTCGATTTGCAGAAAGGGCGGCAAAGAAAAGGAGGCGCAGCCGAGGACGGCACAAAACTTGTTGGGGTGATGAAAATAGGAAATTTACAGGCGCAAGTTAGAACAAACTAGCGGAAGACAGTGGTAATTGGAGAGCGCTGGGAGAAGTCTTCGTTTTCTACAGTGGAGATAAAAATAGCTTTTTGATGGTAATGATCGGGGGAGCACACACACTGACGAGATTGCGTCCGGAACCGTTGGATTAGACGGCCCCTCGCATTCGAGCGTTTGATGGCATTGTCACGGTACGCCCCGAGTTCGATATACGAAAAGTCTAGTTGGTTACGAGGAATATATTTTAGATGGCTACAGACCAAGAAGTTTGGCGTGTTCGATATACAAGTTCATTTGATATACATTTCATTGGATATACATTTCCATGCGAATTTGCTTTTTTTTTCGAGGGAGGTACAGTACGCTTGTATATTGGTCTGTAATTATTACTGCGATGGATAGAAAGAGAACTGAAATAGGCAAAGACAGGAATATTTTCACCGGGAAACTTGGGCAGCTAGATAAATGTGTTTAAATAATGTCAAGATGTAACTGTGGTGCAAATGTTAATTTGGAGTAAATTACGTTGCATGATTCTGAAGACATAACGTTTTATAGTAAAGTAGTAAAGCGTAGACGATTCAGTCTAAGGCCCGAAGGACGATGTAACACCTGGCTTATGTCGCTCAACGTCAGTAAGCCATCACTCATATATTTCAACCATCATGGCAGCTATGTAGTCCCTGCCCATCGTCTCAATGGTCAAGGTCTGAAATATGACTTCGTAGATGTTTATATCTGAGATGACTTTACCTCCTCTGAGGACATAAGAAAAATTGCAAACTCTACTACCGCGTTCTCGCATATTTACATCGTAATATTTCGGTCACCGGGTTTTCTGCAAAGCTAATAGCATATATGATCTCCGTCAGTCCTAAGTTAGGGTACAGTCTTGATATATTTGACCAACACTCGACCAGATGAAATTGAAACATTGAAATTAGTTCAGAACTGATTAACTCTTCACGACTATTCATATAACAGTGTGCACCTCAAGATTAAAAGAATAAATTCATATTCCTACCAATGCTCCCTGGGCAAATGTGTCGGGATATACATTTGCAAGTTTTTCTTCTATTCATTATGTCCTGTTTCACTGGTCATCACAAGAGCGTACCCGATCTGACGCAACAGCCATCCTAATGTTGTGCACCCACCTCTTACCTGGACACTGTAATAATATTTTTTCTAGGCATCACAAGGAATTGCAAAGCCCTAAGTAGCGATATCGCACTCGTCACTAATGCGTGCTGCTTCAAGATATCATTGTAGACGGGAATTTCTCTTCTCATTCTACCACACCTTTTACTGTCTGCCATGATTTGCGCACCCCTCAAGTAAGGTGCGTGAACGTTTGAGGTATTTAGGATGGTAAGCCACAATCAAAAGTATTCTTTTCAAAAATATCATTTCTTATATTTGGTAGTTTATGTGTGCCCAAATACTTAGGAGTTTGTCGCAAAATATATTATCTTCCTGTCATCACTAGTTTGGTATTTACAAGTCAATTTTCTAACCCATACCCTCATATTGGAAAACGGAAAAACAGTGCAATTTCTTTCATTTAAATAATATTCAAAATACTTTCTTCTTTCTTCATTTTGTGTTGTCGAAGAGCAGCCATATGAACAAAAGCAGACCCTAGTACACCTCTTGAGGGATCCAGATAGCAGGCTGGTGGATTTTAGGCCTCTTCGTAGTTTTTAGTATTATTGAGGTGGTTTCAAAATGTGTTTGCGTTTTTATAAAAACAAGATTTCGCTCCAGCTTATGTTAAGCATATATTGGTAACTTTTTTAGAATGAACATGTTGACATGAAAGTTTGCACACTCATTCCACGAATAGAGGTGTCTACAGCGAACTAGAACAAAAGAAATTACTGTATTATTTTTACGTGTACAGCTAGTTATACAAATAAAGTTAGCAATTTGGTCCAAATAGGCAATTTTCGCACTTTGCTTTGTTTCGAAGATCAATTTATTAATATTTATCTCATTTCTTTTATCCTGTTTCACTGGTCCAATCTCCCTCTCAGTTGCAGAAATGTCATAGGTTTACTCAGTCCAGCAATTCATTAGTTGATTATCCCTGCTAGCACGAATTGCCCTTTAACCTCGTTTCATGGCATAAATTACCTGCCGGAAATAGAATGAGCCATTTTCTGCTTTCTAAGTAGTTCAATCAGCTAAATAAGACATAATTATTAAAAAGATGCAGTTTAAATCATGGCTTGCGATTTAAAAAAAATTGTTGCTGCCTACCACTAAATTGAATAATCAGGTAAATGGGTAAACGAATAAACTGAAGTTCGGCATAAGCAGAAAACTTGTGCGTAAAACAAGCGACCTTTGCAGTTTTCGTTAAAACCATTCCAAACATATGACACACTTTGGGGAAACTTTATGAAAACCACTTTCTTTCCAATACCAATAGGAATGGCATGGCATTGCCTCCATAATAAAGTACGCATTGTGTTTTGGTTGCTTTAATAGGAAACATACTTGGCCGGAAGTTCGCTTGCATGCATCGAACCGCAGCCAGCGAAACGATGGTAGCATCTCTCTACGCGCCTGCGCAGAGAGTCCGTTTTGCCCGTACGATCATGCGTGTCCCACAAGTTCCGTGGTCGCGCAACGCTCTCGAGTGTTTATGCTAAGCTCGTTCAGCCGGCCATATTACTAAAGGCACTTGACGAACCCCATAGAGTCAGTGGCGGGTGGAGTCAGTTCGTATTAGTGCATTTATATCGAAGTACTATTGTTCAGGCACTTTTGTGGGGCTCAAGTGAAGCGACGGATGAAGCACGTTAACCAGCACTGAAATATTAGCTTGAACAGCACACGAGTGTGAAGAAAGGGAGCACGTTTACGAACAAGGTCAAAATAAAACTTCTTCGCTGCCCTTTGCATGCACTATCTACCTGTGTTTAAAAAGCATTTCTTCAGGAAAAAAACATCGTCTAATGACAGTGAAGAAAATGACAAGCACAATGGACCAAGATAAACTCTGTAAGCAGTTGGTTAAGAGGTTCGTTTGTCTCACATGCAAGTAAGGGCGTCGAAAACGTGCGAGAGTTTGTCCAAAATGCACAGCGACCACGAGAAGGTGAGTGTGGGTGCGCATGGTAAGACAAATTAGGATGTGCTACTACGTCATAAAACACTTCGGGTAGGTTCTGTCGGTAGACATGGACCCGTAATTCTCACGGACCTAAAAATTGTGTGCTAGGTTATCTAGGAAATTCAGAAAGAAACAGCAAAGGAAGTCGATCCAGTCTGAAGTATTTAGTAGCTGTCCAAAGAGAAATTAAGTTTATTGCATTATGAAACATTGCAGCAACAGCGCTCAGTTGTTTACGGTGTTTTACCAACAACCTACAAATACAAATACTCAGATTCATCCTTATGCAATCGTTTACCATTGGCGGCACACAGTTTGCAAATTACCACGTGGTGTTTCAACAAATTTAGGTGAAATGGTTCTCGTTATTGGGAGAAGCAAAGGGGGGGCAGGAACCGCACGCTTTTTTTCGGTTCTGGTTTTGCTTCGCTTGATTTCGCGCCGTTTATCACAGTAACAGGTTGTTGTTTTTCACCCAGTGACAGTTAGCTTGCAGGTTCCCATTTCATCACGACGCCATCATTTCACTGCGGCCACTGTACGAGCTCCTAGCTGACCTCGATCGCGTTGCCAGTGAAGCAAATGCTGAAGAAAAAAATCAGATTACCTGCTAGGAAACCGCGCAAATAAGTTGCCTATTCGAATTACTCGAGGCATCGTTTATTTTTAATAATTAATACTCAACTTTTCGAAGCAAATGTTCTTCACCGTGGCGGTTCTTTGATGAATATTTTATATGGAGCATGCCACTAGACGACGGTCTTCAGTGCCACACGCAAATGGCTCCGGAACTTCCCCTATTAGCTTCTCTGAAAAAAATCATGTTCGCCTTAACAGCCTAATGCATGATTCCCGGCATTCTGTTATATCTCCCTTCGAAATAGAGCCAAGAAATTGTTGAAAACACAATTTTTAAAGCCATAGCGTGTTCAGTGGGTAGCCTGGGAAACTTATACGGTACGGTGCAGCTAGTCTATATTCTCCATTCAAGTCTTTTCGCTGATATACCCATTGTTTGAAGATATGGATTCACGCTCTATTTGCACTCAGTCCCATCATACTGCTTTACAAGTACATCATTTTTTTAGACATCGAGCGAGTTGGGGAATTGAATCTGTAACACCTATCAAGCAAGGAGACCAGCCACCCGAACAACGGCTTCAGCGTACGTTGGGCTGCCCTTCATTTATTCTTTACGCGAAGCAAGCGCTCATAAATGTCTTCAAGGTAGGCGACGTGAAAAGAACTTTAAAGATATGAAAAATGTATATTAAGAAAATTACCGATTCTTCTTGCTCCAAACCCCTTTACGGAGCGAGACTATCACAACTGACACGACAATACTGCTTGGTTGCCCACTCTTAGAATAATGGCTCTTCTTCTGAGACAGATTTCTGCTTTGGGGTAGACAGATTTTATTGTTTATCCGCTACTGTGTCGCTTGGTATCGCCGCCGAAGTACATCGGCTGATTGCAGCACTCTAAGGTCTTGCATGGTGCCCAAAACAGCACACAAATAATAAAGCCGAATATCGTCTGCAGCGGTTTACGCGGAAGTGTTCATACTGCACGCTGCTGCAGGTTCCCGAGCCTGATCACCAAATGTGAGTGAAATTCCATTTGTATTTGATATATCATGAAGGGTAAACTGAAGGGGATGCCGGGTGACCTCTCGACATCTCGATAACAAGAGGCAAAAGGACGCGACAGCGGATTAAAGGAAAAGACAAACGGATGGGCAATTCCAACTTAGTTTCGAGCATCCAACTTTCGTTAGAGTAAAATGAATTGCTCCATGGGATGTGTAAATAAATTATAGCATATAAAGCCACCTCTAGTCTAGTCGTCATCGTGGAAGTAGTGACTGCTCTCCGTCCCTTAAGTTCGGTGCTATGATGACCCATCAAGGAATGAGTTGCTGCGTTGTCGTCGCTGCGCCTTTGACCGTTTTTTTAGGTTTCTCTTTGATGACGCATTCTGATAGGACCCACTAAAAGACTCTTATGTGGCGTGCTTTGTTCGCACATAAAGAAGTCAACGTTGTAGAAATTCGCTATATCCAACCTTGGGTTTTTGATCACCGTAACCTTATCTGAAATGTGCCTTTTTGCCTCGTAGAGGTAGACATAAATGCATCACAATAAACACATTAGTGCTCTATAGCTGGTACCATGGGTGCGATAGACTGCCACGCCTAGAGCTAAGAGGCGCCGAGATTTTCTTCGTTCGAGTGGATAAGAGAGACCTCTAGTTTGTGCTCACGTGAAATTAGTCAGTTCTGTAATTAATATGTACGTTTTTTTTCTCACGGCCACACAACGCTTATAGAAGGCATCCATCTGGGCCTGCTTCCGGCCTTCCGACGGTTCTGAACGGCTGATTAGCTTTCGTGTATAGTTCGCCGTTTCGGCCTCGTATCTGTGGATGAAGAAAAACCAGACACACGTTGGTGCCTGGGGTCCACAAATTACATTTTTATGCGAGCCCGCTCAATTAGGCAGAAGCCTGGTTCCCCCGATTCCGCTGTTCGCGCACCGTCAGCGTGCTGCGCGTTTCGTCGTCTTCTTTTGTGAGCACAGCATTGTGGCGCGTAGTAGTGCGCTACAGAACTAAGGTGGCAGCTGATACGGCGGCATCGATGCACGAAGATTAGTGAGGGGTGGAACAGACCTGGAAACATATGTCCACATGCCTTCTTAACGAAAATCAGCGTCAATGGCTAATGGAGACAGATACTATCTATCGCAATTTTCTGTAAGATGGTCATGCCGGAGGATTTGTGTTTCATTTCACGTCATTTCTGTATTCCTTTGTTTTTTTAAACCACGCCAAACTATATAGAGAAAAAAAAAATGCCAGGTTGGTGGTGCCACTTTGTATATAGGACTCGTAGTAAGCCTAATGTCGTGGCTTAATAGCTAATATCGCAGTGAGCTAATAGCTCGTATATAGTACGTAATATCTTAGGGAGCTGTTACGCTAACCCTACTATCTCGACGTGCAAAGAAAATGATTTGACTTGTATTTGTATAAATAAGATTGCCTGAACGATCCTTGCGTTACACGTGCACGATAAGTGTGTTATCGTTGAGCAGTGGACACTAACAGCTAAAAATAAAGCAAGCGTAAATGGCTTCGTATTATCACCAGCTACATTGTTTGTCTTTGTGCTACTTATATTTCGTTCGTCTTTTTACATTACACTTTCGGTGCCTTACATGCCAGAGCCATTACCCTATTATTGGGCACGCCATACTATGGCGCTCCGAATTAATTTTTATCGCCCCTGGTTGCAGTAGGAACCTATAGTAGGAATTAATTACTTCACCAGAGTCAGCTGTCCGCGTTATTAAGAGTGATTGAAAGTGCCCGTCTCGTCTACGCCACACAATCACCGTCAGGTCGCTCCTTGAGCTATATACCGCTGGGTCCATGAAACCGTACGTCACAATGGTTCAGTTTGACCGCATATTTATTACTTGTAGCGGGTATTTGCCTACCCTTGGTGCCTGGCGTTGATGCAGGCATCACGCCTACAGTATCCGGCTTGCTATAACCTGCAAGTGCAGCTTTCTTCAAAGACATTTGGCGCTGACGTTGAAATTAAGAAAGAAAACTGGCGGCTTGTTTTTGTGGGCAATGCTGCCCTACCAGATGCCTAAGGATCGCGAACTCCTTTCTCAGTCGAAGACAGTCTTGGAAGAACCACCGTGGAAGCCATAGCAAGTGGCGCACATTAAAACTGCAGTGCGAGCACTTTACCTAAAACCGTGACCACTACTGGAGGAACGTCAGTCTGCTCAAGAGCCCCTGCCATGGGGACATCTGACCTATAGCAGCGACCGAGGCTCTCCGGGTCGTTGCAAGACTTGTTCCATAATAGATAACATCCGTGCCCTGCACGCCAGAGTGGACACGCTGTCGTCGGCATGAAGTGACCTACAAGTGGTAGAGCCGTTCAGCCTTCTTTCGCTCTTCTCGCGTATAACAACGGCCCATTTGAGCGTCTGCGAAAGTGCCTCTGGCCACGGGTTGTCGTTTTGAATGGGCGCACGCATGTTCCAGCTGGTTCTTTTCTAATGAGACGCGTTGGGGTTTGTGGAAATAGGATTCGGCTACAGCGACGTTGCATAGTTATAGGAGACGAGACAATGGGAAAACTGATAGTCGCGAAAAGTGCGAATTTCATATTAAAGCACGAATGAAATAGATGCCAGCCCATCAAACAATAAATGAAGGATCAAATGAAGCAATAACGAGGCCATACTCAGATTTCTATGCCCAGAGTATCAAACACGAAGAACAGCACGCAACAATGATAAATGGATTGTTGACCATGAAACATTAAATTTCACCAACTTCCTGCTGTCTACATCAAAGCAGTGCTGTTCAGACCTCAAATTGGGTCTCTTTCTTTCTATTCATGGATATATCTGTATATATATAAACGAGAAGAAGGGGGGTTAACCGAGGGGCCCGAATTTTATTGGTCATAAGACGCACGCATAATATATATATATATATATATATATATATATATATATATATATATATATATATATTAGTCATATAATGAGAAGCCAAGAAACACTGCCACAAAGTACAACATAGAGGAAATTACTTGTGCTGAATAAATGAAATAAACGATAAATTAGTGGAAATTAAAGTGGATGAAAAAACAACTTGCCGCAGGTGGGAGCCGAACCCACAATTTTCGCATTTCGCGTGCGATGCTCTACCAATTGAGCTACCGCGGCGGCTTTTCCCCATCCACTTTCTTGGGTATTTATGTGTACTAGTAGAACCCTGGGAGAGTTAGCCAGCGTCACCACTCATAGACTTTGGCGGTGTTCTTGGTGTCAGTGTGTGTTTGCTTCTCATTATATGACTAATAAAATTCGGGCACCTTGGTTAACCCCCTTTCTCCTCGTTTATTACATAACGAGGGTCGCGAATCTGGAAACATTGATGCCTTCAGGTAGCATATGTGGGTTTATTGACCAGTTGCCTTCACCCAAAAATATCACGTTCTCGTGACGCCTGCGGCTAAAACGACGTTCAACGTCCGCCGCCAAGGTCTATGAGTGGTGGTGCTGGCTAACACTCCCAGGGTTCTACTAGTACACGTAAATACCCAAGAAAGTAGATGGGGAAACGGCGCCGCGGTAGCTCAATTGGTAGAGCATCGCACGCGAAATGCGAAGGTTGTGGGTTGTTTTTTCATCCACTTTAATTTCCACTAATTTATCGTTTCTTTATTTCATTTGTTCAGCACAAGTAATGTTGTACTCTATGTTGTACTTGGTGTCAGTGTTTGTTGGATTCTCATTATATGACTAATAAAAATCGGGCCCCTCGGTTAACCCCCTTTCGTCTCGTTTACATATATATAAAGTCCTTTTTTCATTAATTGCTGTCAAAGCTTATGTTAAGTAAAGCAGATTCTATTATGGCCGACGTTTCGTTCTTATTATTGTTACTCTCTCTAACCAAGTAGTAACAACGTCGACTTTGAGCGAGGGTGTATATACGTCCTGTCCACGGAGCAAGAAACATTTAGGAGAGGAAACTCCGCTGTTTGCGGCGACCAGAAAAGGTCACAAGCCCGCGGAGCCGTTATCGCGGTGGCGGCGCCTGGCGGCCTGGGAAGTAATTACCGCCGTTGAAAGCGCGCCGGTGCCCGGGCGCTGCATTTTTTTTTTCGCCGCGGCTTTTACGACGCGCCGCATGGGGCCGCCACTGTATATGGCCCTGTCGGCGCATACAACAATTGTGACTTTATCTGGTCGCCCGCCATCGCTCGCGCTGACGGGACTTTCACCTCCTAAATGTCTTACTCCGTGGTCCTGTCTGAAATGATGGAAAACCGACCTGAACCCCACAACTAGTCACAATTCATTTAAATTGCCTTTCTTCACGTCTTGTCAAATTTTCATAGCTGCATAATGTTGCTGGCACCTAAAATCCTGCGCGAACGTTGTTTAAAAGAAAATAGATAAACCATATCCTTGACAAATTTCAGCACCCCAGAATATGAGGCACCCCGTTCAATCAAATCCAAGAGAATTTAGATCCTATGCAGTTCTTTACCACGCACCACCGTATCATTACACCAGTGTTTTGTATCAAGGTGGCAATGGAAACCGGTATTCCGGATTCTGCATCTCTTTATGAGAAAATAAATCCAGAAGCAACAAAGCATTTCGTTAGAGCTACTCGCTCTTTCGGAAGCACATGCGAGTGAACAATGCACTAACAGATGACACTTGAAACAAGTGACTGTAAACATTGTGGAGCTGCCGTTCAAAACGAGAATTCCTGTTTCGTGTACCTACTCACACGTCCATCGAAAGAGTAGACAAGAACTGTGAGAAGCTTTATGCTAGTTTTCCTGGATGAATGTAAGAGAGCGCGTTAACAGGACGGTCCTCCCTGAAGCTGTTTTGCGTAGAGATGGCTGAACCGCTTTATTGCTGAAATCGACCCACGTGCAGACTTCATCTCCGAGAAATCAATTATGGTGATGCAGCACACTACCATCAAAAATGACGCACAGACTGATTAATATAATACGTAGCCTAAATGTTTTGACTGACACAGTGAGAGTTATGTGTATTTTCAGTAATTCACGTCATTGCACTCCATTTTGTAGGATAAATTCGGACCCCCTTTTTTCAAAGTGTTTATACCTTCGAAAAATAAAACAAAAGAAAGCTGTTTTCAACAAATTATCTCTTTGTATTTTATTAGAGCCCTCACCTGTCTACGTAATTGTCAACCACCTACCACGAAAACAGGCGAAAGAGCCAAAGAAAGCTTTTCGCTTTAAAAACAATGAACGAATAGCCAGTCTTAGTTTCATTCATACCGTGCATATTTATCAGTTGTGCGTTCGTTCACTCGGAGCCACATATTAGGACTTTCGATGCACGACCACGTCTCGTCGTCGCAGCCACCGTGTATCACTTCGCTTCTCTTTTATGGTAATCGATTATTCGGTCAGCTCCAAGCGAGATCGTCAGGACATACAGAGCTTATGCCTAACGCCCACTCCAACGAGCTGGCACTCATGGTGGAACACGCTGGGTGTTGGCTTGAGTGGATGTACATAGCTGCTTCAATCATCGTAACGGGAGCTTCTTCGGAGGGCCGTTGTGTTTAGGCAGTTGGCTTTAGTCATGGTTTCGGGACCCTACTTTAGGAATGAGTGATCTCAGATACCTGCCTATAGCATTTAGTGTGATGTAGTATTCACCAACACGAAAAAAAGAAGAGACGAAGAAAGGAGGCGTGGGAAAGAACGCAATGCAGTGATTGTACTTTTCTTCGTTTAGCTAAATCTCGAACATGGCCTTTGGAAACTTACGACGAAACGGCCAACGGCTGTGCTGTGCGATCGAAGAATACATCATTGAAGGATACGTACAGTGAAACGAAAAGTCAAGCAAACAAAATTTGAAAACTGCGTTGATTCTTAGGTGTCATAGATGTTAAACCTTTTAAGCAGAGCGTGACACCACACTCAGCGAGAAACGTAAAAAAAAAAAAGGTTCGGCATATAGAATGACATATGTTCCTTTTCAAGAAAGTTGTACGATAAACTGCTTAAAAACCGCTGCTCACACAACAGTGGCAGATTCCATTTTCCCCTCTCTCCACCTCCAATTGCGCCAACCCCGAGGCGTAAGTGGGAATGCCAAGACCGTCAAGACAGCACAGTTTCATCTACAGAGGCCGCAAAGAGAAAATGTAGAACCAAGAAACAAGCAAATTAGACCCAGTGTGAAGAAAGGGCTTACTTTCTAAACCCGCGGGCACTTCTGAGACCCGCAACTGTTACACTTTTCTGGGCTTCTTTGGAATAACAAACTGACTCACGCCGCGGCCCTGCGAAAATGGATATCCAAGCTGTTGAAGACAACCACTACCGAAGGGGCATGAAATGATTTATTGCTTTACAGTAATTGTAGAAATGACAATTCGGAGTAATGGCAGTAAAGGTGATCTTGAAAACACGCCGCCGCTGGTCCTACTGTCCCATCTTTATCCTTTCTTCGCTCCTTGTATTCGCGCTGCTTCTCGGAAGTCCTAAGTATCTGCTGACTTCCCAAAGCAGAGCTAGCAGTGCTGCAACAATATTGTGGAAAGTTTTGCGAACACTAAACGACGACTACACCGAAGAAGTTGCTGGCTAGTTCTTTTACATATGAAAGGCTACTGGCGTCACTCCCCACGTGGCAATCTGGCGTCACACCGACAGCTTGCGCAAGACTAGTTTTTACTTGGGAACGTATGTGGGGAACGTTACATGCTTCGTTTTGTTAACAGGAGCACCTTATCATCAATGATGTGATTTTTAACTTTGCCTTGTGCTGGTCTTTGTTGAAACGGATGCTGTGCTGCATGCTGCATGCGTCATACCAAAGAATGTATGCACTTTTGGCCTCTATTGCTGATTTTTTTGTGAGCACGCGCCGCGATAAATCCCGACAAACTAAACGCTAGCGGCAAAATCTAGATCATCTGCAACATCATACATAAAAAAAACATTTCGGAGAAAGAACGATTTAAAAAAAAAGACAAATTATGAGGTTTTACGTGCCAAAACCACAATCTGATTATGAGACACGCCGTAGTGGACTCCGGAAACTTGGAACACCTGGATTTAATTAACGTGCACCTAAATCTAAGTACGCGGGTGTTTTAGCATTTCGCCTGCAGCGATATGCGGCTGCCGTGGCTGAATTCGAGCCCGCGACCTAATGCCTAGAAACCCAACACTATAGGCAGTAAGCAAACACGGCGGGTAAGAAAAAAAATGTCATTTCAATTGCCCCCCATTACAGCCTTATGACAGAAAATTCATATTGCGATATTTTCCAACAAAATGTGCTATTGTGTGCATACCTCGCCTAAATCTGTATGATCACCAGTTTCAACCTTGGCACTTATTTCGTGTCAGGCAGAAGCCTAAACATTGGCTTGACGGACGCATGGACAACGAAGAGATTTCCTGAGAAACAGGCGACATCTTCGGGTCACCAGTTTCAACCTAGGTACCTTGGTCTCAGCAAAATAAAACTAACAATCCTTGCCTGGCTTCGAGAAACCCGAGAAGCCTTACATTTTCACAATGATCCTTCCGTTACCTAGAATAAATATTATACCAAGTGTTTATAGGCGGTTATAAAAGAATGACAAATCGAAACGTACTTTTAACGAAGCATATAAATCGGGAAAACTTTATTCGCATCTGTCGTGTCAAATGCAGCGTTAGTTTAGACGGGATGTTTATACCACCCACCTATGCTGGTTTATTAGATGCAGCACCACGGCTGAGCGCGAGGCCGCAGATTGGGATCTCTTCCATGGCAGCACGTTCTTAGTGGGCCTCAATTCCAAATAGCTCCTATGCAATGCTTGGGTGCACGATGAAGAACATTCGATGATGAAAACTAATCCTGAGCCTTGCACTATGGCATGCTAAGTCTCTGAAGTTATTTAATGTTCGAGCTCTCCAGCAAGAGAGTGCCTTATGGCAAATTTATTAGGCAAACTGTAATCCAAGCCTCGTAATGTGTAGCCTTTACCTGGCGAAATATACGCTGGTGTAACCTGCAATCCGTGATCCATGAGATTCATACACGGAGAGTACGCGCCTAAAACTTTATATGAAGAAGTAATTATACCAGGCGTTTCAAGGAAGACTTTATGTAATTTTATATAATAGGCTTTCGGAGGTAAAATTCTTGTTCTTCCGCAAAGTGATCCGAGGCCGTGGCGGGCGCTGTCAAAGGGGCTGCAAGTGCTATTGGGATAATTATTGACTAGACTTTCTTACCTACTTTTTTAGTTGTTCTAGGTAGCTGTTTATTGTAATGAACAAATTTTAATGGACCATGACTCCATCCGGTATCGATTGTTAGATTTACGAAATTGCAATTCCGCGCAGAGCTACAGTATTCAGAACCTCAGCTCTACAGACGCACCCTACGGGCTCCATGCGACAGCTGAGCGCCGCAATGCCACGCCAACGTGCTGATGTCACTCGAAGCGGTGCGCGTCACACACATCCCGCTCTTTTTCTACTGCCCGAACAGCGGAAAGCGGCGTCGTGTTCACCATCCGCTGGAACCTCCTCGAATGCCCAAATGTGATTTGTCTCACGAGTGCCGCGTGCGGACTTGACCTGCGACCCCGCGAATGCATTGCCCGATGCGAAGCAGTCTGCTTTGTGATAACACCGCGGTTGCTTTTGAAAAGACTTGCTTGCGTTCGCACTCCGGAATTTAGGTACGGATTACGCAAAACGCAGCTAAACATGCACTGCAGTCGAAGTCATAAAACTCCTTTATTTCTGGAAGAGCGTTGAGTAACTCAAAGCAAATGCTGAAAGTGCTGGGCTTGCATACCAATACGTAAGTGCGCGTGATCTTTCACTGAACATACAGAACGCACAATCATGTCCTCGGGGACTTTGGACAGCGCTGTGGAGGCCTGTTGGAGCTGTTTCGTACACTTCACTTTTTACATGCCCCAAAGAAAAATGTCCAATGGTGTGACATCTGGCAACCTCGATGGCCATGGAACGAGCTAACCGCGCCCGATCCACTGCGAACGTTAGTTGAGATCAAGGAAACGCTCAGCACAAGAAGACGAATGTACTGGCACTCCATCGTGTTAGTACCACATCGAACGCACAACGCTGAGTGGAAGCTCCGATGTGAAGTCCGCCACCACATCCTTCAGAACGCCGTCTGTGTAGCGCTTGCCTGCCATGTTTACTTAAAAAAATTACGACACGAAGATTACGGCCGCAATAAATTTCACACCACATTTTAGCAGACCATTTCCATAGGTGCGTGTGCTCTCGCAGCCAGCGCGGGTTTCCTACTGACCAGTAGTGCGCATTGTGTGAGTTGACTCCTGCATCTCTGTCGAACTGCGCCTCGTCGGTCCAAAGAACATTATATGGAAAATTGTCATCTTGGTCACACTGGATGAGGCATGAGTTGCAGAAGTCTAGCCTCCGCTGGAAGCCGCTTTCCGTGAGTCCCTTATGTGGAGATAGGTGATACGGATAAAGCGGATGTTTCGACAACACTTTCCAAAGTGAAGCGAGATCGCCTTGACATGCATCAGCGATTTCTCTTACGCTCGCACACGCCGCTGCAACCATGTTGACTGACGGAAAGGATAAAAAAAGCCGATGATGATGCGCTCCACAAGCATTTGTTACGGCGAATTCCACGATTACAAAGTTATCAGTTTCTTTTAATCGTTTTTTTGCTATTTATTTGCGCCTATGTCGCGGCCGCCGCACGCAAACAGCGGCCCCAACGCACCACTTCACGTTCGGGCAGCAGAAAAAGAGCGGGTTGTGCGTGACGCGCGCCGACCGCTCCGAGTGACGTCAGTGCGTGGGCGTGGCCGCACGGAGCCTGTTGCGCGCGTCTGGAGTGCTGCGGTTCTGAGCGCTGTAGCTCTGCGCGCAGTTGCACTTTCGCAAATGTAACAATCGATAGGGGATGGACTCATGGTCCACAAAAATTTCCTCATCACAATCAAACAGCTAACTAGGATAATTTAAATGTTGATGAACGTATTCTAGTTAATATTTCCCGTAAATAGCACTTACAACCCGTTTCATAGCGCCCGCCACGGCCCCTGATCCCTTATCGCGAGAACAATTTTACCTCCGAAAGTATATTATATAATTTACTTAAAGACTTCCTTGAAACACTATGTATACATGAAGGAATAGAACTACAAAGAGAAGCGATTTAGATTAATCGGGTAACGCGAAAATATGGAATATATTTCAGCTTACAATTACATTTTTATTCAGCGCACTTTCTTCAAAACAACAAACAGCCTTTTATGTATTCTTTCCAACAAAATATATACCACGCAATCTCGACTAAGGACCGCACCCGTGTATGGCAGCTGCACCCTCAACTTGGCTGCCCAAAATTTGGAAAGAACGATTTCAACCAAGAATCAATCGCATTTGGTGTGCTTATGCCACGCAAGCGCATCCGCAAATTCCCGCGCCGCGCTACTAGAAGACAGAAGCTGCGCTTTGAACTCCGACATCTTGGGCACCGCCACGACCACTTCCCCTATGTTCCTCTATGGCAAAGCGGAAGTCCGCACTGCGTTTTTGCTTTGTGCGGTTACTTTTCTAGGCCGAATAAGTCAGCTCCTTTGGCTCATCTGTCAGCTGCCGGGAGTCCGCTATGGATAGGAAGCGTTTGAGCGCCCACGATGCTGCATTTAGGCTCAAGGTTCTCACACGCTGAGCAGCAGGCAAGAGAGAAGCGAGCCGTAACTTCGTCGTCAACGACAAGTACGCTAGTCAGTGGCTGAGCCAGCGAAAGAAGGAGCTTGTTAGAAAGCACATATTCAGGATGGGGTTCCGTCGCTAAGCATGCAAATTCCCGGAATTCGTAGCGGGAAAAATTAGACCGAGTGACGCGGTCCCGGGAAAGGCGTGCACTTCGAAAAAAATCACGGAAAAAAGTGCTGCTCTTACTGGTGTCTATAAAGCAGCTAGAGATGCATGCAAAAGTTGTGAGAAGTGAGGCCGTGCACCGTATATCTGTGGTTTAAATGGACATTGCACACGTTTTGCAAATTTGTCCGATCGCCTAATGAAATATTCTCAAGTTCGCGAGCGACAATTTTCTTTTCAATTTAATATGACTTAGGAGGGCACCAAGGCACGCTTGCGGCCGTAGCGCTGCTACCACCGCCTTGGTGTCACTGTCTCGACAGCGCATGCTCTGCCCGTACGTGGAGGCTTTCACGGTGTTGAATGCGAAGCGGAGTGCGTTTCGGAAAAAAATGGATGGAGCCAATTGACTACACTATTAAAGTTTGCCCAGCCGGCTTCAAAATGAAAGCCAGGGAAGCGTTCCGCCTTCACCTACTGGCGTGATAATTTTGTATGCACAAAAATTAGCCTTCTTGCTGAGCAGGTGTCTGGACTTAGTCATCTAAACAGAACAGACAGTAAAGTTATAGCTAAAACGCAGACGTCTTCATTAGGTGTCATCTCACGAACCACCGAAGCGTGACGCCTGCAAAGTCAATGGTAGCATTGCTCTTCAGGCCAGTGCTTTGAGGCGTCTGTTAGATGCCTGGCCACTGTTTCTGCGGCTGGGCAGCAATTTGCTAACGCGCGGCCCTGCTCGAACATGTTCCCTTGGCATACTTTGATAACAAACACCACATGAGGAGCTTCAATGCTACATTGAACCCTGCTTTCTCTCTCATGCTTAATTTTTGAAGAACTACAGCCCCCAGACGAAGCACACACAAAATAGCAACACACACACGTACACTGCGTTGTGTCCCATCTGGAGTCCCCCACTACTGCGCCCTTGATACTCATATCGGGATTTTGGTACGTAAAACCTCCGAATTCAGTTTAACTGGAAGAAGGCAAGCATATATACAAGCCACTGGGTATGTCGCTCTATTTAATGGCGAAAAAAATCATTTGTATTTCCCCGGTGCTTGGCGAAGTCGAACCCGCGTCATATAGATTCAGACGATCTGTTTGAGTTGGTATCCACGCAAGCTCCGTGCGTGGAATCAGCTGCGGTGGCGCTAGTTGCCGGGTTGGGAGAGTTGTAGAGCAGTACAGCTGCAAACACGTACTATATGTGACGCTTTTCTGTGATTACAATAGGGTGTGTCCATGCATTGGTTCAATGTCGATATTCATCGCGAGATCGGTTATGCCAGATTTTTTTAGCCCTAAGAAGGCTCAGATCGCTCTAAATAAAAGTTAAACCAACACAGTGGTAGGTCGACTACGTTAGTCGAGGTTCCCTGTTTATTTTCCGTCACCGTTATGTGCGAATGTCCTATTCTCGCTAAATACCCCGTAGAACGTGTGCAAGTAATGCCCGGCACACTTTAAAAACTCGCTGCCTGCGTGGAATGCCTTTTGAGGCTGGCCAAATATGTCTGAACCATATTACGTAATACCTGCTAAGCATTTCCGAATGTCATGAGCCTACTCTTCATCCGCGAGTTCCTTCTGCTACGTCTTTACCTCACGGGCAAAAGGTATTTTTTGTGTGACTTCCAGCGTGATTATGAGCTGTGTCGACGAATACATGTAGCGAACTCGCGGGAAAAAAGGAAACATCCAGCCGAGTAACTAAACTGAGGCACAAATTGCAATATACACTTCTTCGTTTCTGATTAGGCGGCACTCCGCCGCAGGTGTCCATGCAGCGGTGGGTGCTCTATAGCGAAGGCTTCAGCTCACTTGACATCCTTGACATCCCACAGAAGCTATTTCTACGCCGCCACTCGTATCAGGCGAATGGCAGACCCCGTAATTACCTGTCGTCTTCATACCTAGTCCATGCTGCTGTGTGATTCCTCTCATTTCTCTCTTTTTATGGGCTACAGCGTTGCTGAAGTGCTCGTTGACGAGGATGGGGTACTATCGAGGGGAAACCGGCGCGCACAGCTAGTATCCTACTGGCTGGTTCAGCTCCATCCAATCAGTGGTGACCAAAACGGGCAACTCACTAGACTGACACTTACCAAATACCATTCTCGCCACCCCCCTCCTTCATAAGGGCTTGAGTCTGGCGCTTATTGACCTCGTAGCCGCGAATCTCAGCTCCAGTGCATCGATAAAACAACGACAGAAACCGTTAGGTCACAGGTCGTCTCTATCGACCGAATAACATGAAAACAAGGCAGCCAAGAAAAATAGAAGAAAAGCTGAAAGAACTTCCTTCGTGTAGTGCAATCGTGTGCGCGCAGGCACATTCCGCCGCATTTTTCTTCTCAGTCTGCGCAATTGCTCTGAGAGGAGGCACTCGTAGGGGAACTGCAGAATTACCTTTTTAACTAGGAAATCAAAATTCCCTATTGTAATTTTTATTTGCTCTAAAATAATGCGCCCCAAGTTTCAAGATGTGTGAATTTTAGAGAACATTGCAAAATATCCTTCGAGTTTTTTTTTGTTACACTGTGATGGCATGCAGCATATTATCCGTGAATCGTGGGTTTGTTGCAATTTAGGATTTCTTAATTATGCGGCATTTCTTCACAAACAGCGTGTTTTCTCACGGCACATCACAAAACTAGTCGAGCACCTCCTGGCGTAATCTCAATTTGTCTACAAAATACGCTTATATAGAGCTCCTAATTTAGACTTCTTTTGTTTCACACAAACAAAAAAAGTTAGCTAGTGAAATTGAGGCACTTGGAGCGGAAATATTAGGAACTGGCCGGTTGCGATACTGTATTTTGCAAAGTGTGTACGTTTTCTGTCATGAACTGTCATTCTGATGCTCAGCGTGACAGATTAGAATTTTTAAAGTTTGTGAACGCTCGTAAGAACTCGCAGTTTCGCCCGAAAGGCCAAGCATCAATGGTGGCAACAAATTATTAGACAGGTATGCGAAATAAGGAGGATCCGCTTATCGGCTGTATATATTTGCCACTGTTCGCTTACTCACTAAATAAACTAGCATGGTGTCATTTGCATGCAGGCAAAGATGAGCCGATCTCACTGGACGACAGTAGACACTCGCTTTGAGAACGCTGACGTGACGATGCGTGACAGCTGCAAGTTAATTGGCTATTGTGCTACCTCTCGTTTCGACGCAACTAAGCGGCGAGAAATCAGCGCACAGGAAGCTATTAGTCATCGGCACGCCAAAACTCTGTCCCCATCGCACATCGCTTTCAAGATAAGGCCTGCGAGGCCGCGCTCAGGCGAACCATATGCAGAGACGCCACCGGCTCTGCCTATGGCACGCAGAGACCCCGGCCCCTCCCCCACCCTTCCCCTACCGGAGCTTGCGTGCGATGGAAGACGGTGGACTACCTCCCTGCCTTCCTTCTTTGCGAGTGCGAGATTTAGCCATCATCATCGGCTTGACTCGCAAGCTTTCATTCGCACAGACAGCACACGGTGTGTAGCGACAATCTGATCGCACTGGCTTTGTGCGGAACATCACAGCAATCCCGTCAACGGAGGCGGAAATGTGCTGCAGTGTCCATATAAGTGCGGTTGCAAAAAAAAAAACACTCGCATCGGACCGCAGGAAGCTAACCTGCACCAATGCGGAGCGCACAAACATGGTGTACTCACCTCGAACAATCGCGAGCTCTGGTGACAAAGCATGGAAGTGGGAGGCCTTGCGATCCGTTCTGTGTGTTCGGTACGTCTGAAGTATAAGCGCTTTCAATATTGCTGCTGAGAAGGAGGAAAGAAAGAGAGAAGGCAGGGGTGTTAACCCCAAATGCGTGTGCTTGAATAGCCTAAACTGTCATACGCAAAAGGGAAAATATAAATTTAACTTCGGGTATGGGCGGAACGAAAGACGCGGTGAGTTCGCGCATGAGCGCGGAGGGCCTCACCAAGTCAAAGGCGTTTACATAACTGAATTGACACAGCAAGCTGGGCCAGTTGGTGACTGAACATATTCCTAGGGGTGGGTAGCGCCACCGGGAAGAAGGACAAAAGCGCTCGTATTGTCATCTTCCTTTTGTCCTTCGTCCGGTTTGCGCTGTCCACCCCTAGGAATATGTGTTTACACAAGCCAGTCGCCCTCAAGAAAAATGTATTCACAGCTTTTCGGGCCGATGAGCCGTTGGGACGTCCTTCAAGTATAGCCTGCATCGACAACGGCCGATCATCCAGTCGTTGCTATGCGATATACAGTATTAATATTTCCAACTGAAATCGACGAGAGGGGCACAATATATGTCCAATGTTCACTTCGCTGCCGGAAACATTTCACGCAGGACTGTGGGTCATTCCAGTCAATGTAGTATAAGCCTTCGTGAAAGCCACTGCTAGCAACGGCCGATATAAAAGCGATGCCTCACGCTGGTGAAGCCTGGGTAAAGGTCGGAGTTGGCACAAAGGATTCAGTTCGTGTAACCTGGTGCGGTTTATATTTGGGGTGCTTCACTCTGACGAAGAGAGCTTGGGTGCCAGACGACTTAGCTGCTTTGCAGCATCTGCCTTGGAAATAGGAATGTGGAAGCTGTGTCCTTCTTCATGTGACTCTCCGGCAGCTTTGTATGCGTGATTATTTTCACTGATCCCGCAATGGCCAGGAAGCCACTGGAAATTATATTCGTGACCTCTTTATTTCACGTTGTGATGAAGTTGGACAACTTCGTACGTTAGCTATTCGTGAGCTCCGCGTCGGAGCACTAATTGCACAGGGTGTAATGCCGGTCTCGAGTCAAAAACCACTGCGCATGTACTAAGTCTAAATGTATCAGTAATTTGAAATACACTGCGCAGAGCGGTGAGTTCTGCAGCTGTATACGCCGTGACATGTGGCGTCTTCAATCGCAGTGTCACTCGTTTTGTCGGTATAAACACAGTGCCTCCAGAACTGCTCGATGGTGCCTAATTGTCAGTATTGATAATAACGTGGATACAGTATTTATCATACATCTCAGTTCTTCGACAGTTGTTTTAGTGCAAACGGTGGTACATTTGAATATTTCTGTAGTCCTGGATTTTTGAGATGTACAACAGGATGGTACAAACACCTTTGAGGAGACACCGGCCTGACCGCAGGTGCTTACCCCGATGTAAGTGAGGCCAAATATACATGGGCAGTTGTACTATGTGACGTGCGGGGTTTTTCCATGGTGAGTCCTGCAAGGTTGCGGGGGGGGGGGCTCGAGAAATTTGCCTGATGTGTGCACGCATTGTCTCGACCGTGGTGCGCGACGGGGTTGAATAATCATTAGCAACGGCAATAGTTTCAGCCATTAAAGCGCTGCGCGGTACCAAAAGGCATATCCTAAAACCTTAGGCCTGAATGCTCTGAATAGTACGTAAATTAATTTTGCAGGTGTTAAATGGATTGTGTGGACACACCCCAGTTCTTTTTGCAGGGAACTTGAACAGATGCCAAACAGCAATCACTCGTTCCTTGACGGGGTTCACGTGAGTAATGCAAGATAGGTTCCTGTCGATCACGACACCAAAGAACCTGTGACTTCTGCTGCATGATACCACTTGTCAGTTTTGTTATATGCCGCTTGCAGACATTAGCTTCCGGTACATCCTACCATTGCGCAATTTCCTACGTCCCCTCCTGTCCTTGTTTACGAAGGCAGCATCATGTCAATGACGCCGCCTTCTGAACCGAGCACGAAGCTGAAGCCGTGTCACCCACAACGATCATATACATATGGTGGCGTAGATAGAGTCGTACGCTACTTGGTAGGTTCTCAATTAGTCCAATAAGATCCAAACTGAAAAGCGTTGGGTTTAGTACTCCGCCCGGAGGTAATCCGGGGCTACTGAAAGGCTAGGTTGCTGGGCCATTCTCGGTGGCGTATTTCCAACTGCTTGTGGGTACAGCGGGGCGTGGCACTTGTGGAGACGACAGACGTTTGCGCGCATGCGCGACTAAGAGCGAGTGCAAGAGAGGAAATGTGGGGAGTTTTGCTCCTCGAAGATACGACTCGGCCTAGGTACTACGGAGGAGTTTCTTGGCGCGCGTTGTATGCGCTTGTCCCTAGGCGTGCCGGCAGAAGTTGCGGGGTGCGGTAGTGCTGAACTTAGCACCGCAAGTTGGGGCTCGAGGCAATTATATTTATTCGATTCTGTTTTTACAAATGAACACAACGTGTCATTATTTCGCATTATTGGCGGAGCCTCCAGGACACGCAAGCGGTAGCGGGGACATCAAAGCTAGAAGCCGGACTGGTCCGGCTTCTAGCGTTAATTTTTTCGCTACCGCTTGGGTGCCCCGGAGATCCTGCGCCACCTGTTTTAATATAACCTATGGTGCTCTCCTGAGGCCTCCGTTTGCCGGTTACACGTGCCTTCCTGGAGCAGTGCTTGTAAAAAATTGGATCTATCGCCACGACGAAAAAAGCGACCCGCGACTTATACAACACCCGTCAGAACAATGTCCCTTCAGACACAGCGATCCCCAAGCGGCGTCCACGCCCACTGCCTCACCGCGCGGGCCGCCAGCGGCGGAGCATATAAACCAACTCGACCGCACTCCGCAATGCCAGCATGTCTAGAGGACGAATTAATACAACACGCTCTAAGAAACCTCCTTCGTAGTGCGTAGGCTGAGTCATATATTCAAGGAGCAAAAGACCCCAGATTTTCTCTCTCGCGCCCGCTCTTACTGGCGCCTGCGCAGAAACGTCGAGCTCCGTCAAAAGTGCCTCGCCTCGCTGTACTTAGTAGCAATTCTAAAAACGCTTCCCGGTGAGCACATAGCATGATCTCCTACGTAGCTAGCTACGAACCCAGAGATATACCTTGCCACCGAGTCCTGCAACTTCTAACGCTTTAAAGACGGCTTCGTGGTCGGCATTATCGTAAGCACCATTATTGTATAGATACAAGGCAACAGATGCGTTAACAAACCTTCTGGAATTCGATGTACACTCAACAGCAAACGTTTACGCAGGTTGCGCTTTCGCAGGTTGTGCTTACGCAGGTTGTGCCAAGAAGCTGAATTTTCTCGAAGCGCGGTCACACAGCCTAAAATTAAATGTTCCAACATGTAGTAGCCTTCGCCACCTACACAGCAATTCATTAAATACGAAGTGTCATGCCTTAACAGTGCAGGTATTCACATTTGAAGGGGAAACCTATTCCCGTAAACTTTTGCTCTTGACTGTACGTTACCAACTTGACAACGTTGTCTATAACGGCCGCGCCTGATTCTTGTCATTGTTTCTGAATAAATTCCACAGTGTTCTAGGCAATATTGCAGGTGCGTTAGAGCCATTCGTTCTGTTTCTTTACATACACAACTAGCAAGCGCGATGTGACGGTATGAGGCAGTGTCCAAAGAGGACTTGCTAGCTTTGAAGAGGAGAATCAGCCTACTTCCTTTCCTGAGGAACCGTGTAAGTCTGCCAGGTGTCGTTGTACAGGAGTAGGAGTACCTTTTGAGCTCGTTCACAGAGGTCAGGAAGAGCGCAGTGCATAATTTCATACGGTCCTGGCGCTGAGAAGAATTTGCATAAATGAAGTGCAGCTCCTAGTTCGCGCATGAAAAAAGGGCACTCTATGCGGGTATCACACGAGAATGGCGAGTGGTCGGCAGTCCGCGTTCCAGTGCAACCTGCTTCACCGGCAATCCTCTTACAGACGGATTCTGCCCCTTCAACCTATTTGAATTTACGTGAAGACCCAGGGAATTAAATGGGTGGTGCTTTGCAGGGGCTGTACGCAGGCCACTAAGGGTCATCCATGTAAGAAACAAATGCTTCCGGGGATTCGGGGAGCTGCTGAAAGGCACCTATCGTTGTGAAGGCAGCTTACTCATTCCACACTGTATTTTCTTCAATGTACGTGTGGTCAATCTGAAATCATGGACTGTACGTCTACATCGTCTTTCGCGCGGCGACGAGGGCAAGTTTCTTTAGCTCGATGTCGAAGTCGGCACGTTCGGAGGTCCCCAAAATCAAGTGTGTGGCAACCTGTAAGGCACCTTTTACAGCGTCCTCTAGGCTGGGTGGTAAGTTGTTGCGGCAGCAGTGTTCCGGAATTCATTTAAAGTTTTGCCACTCGTTGCATTGGTACGTTCCGGAGAACTTGGAGCTAACGAGCACCTCCATCGTGAGATAAGTTGGGACGTGATCAGTTTCGCGCGTTCCAAATCCGAGAACCATTGAAGCCTTCTGCTAAAGGATCGCGAAACAAAGGTAAGGTCTAGGCAGCTACTATACGCAGTTCCTCGCAAATAATTGGGTCTTTCATTGTCTAACAACCAAGGATCTCATTCAGAGGCAATAGACATCAATCATCTGGCCCTCGAGTTGATCATGAAGCGTTCCCAGAGGTAATGGTAGGCATTAAAATCACCAGTGATCACCGACGGCTGTGGAGTCGAATAACTTTCCCTTAAGTGCTCGCAGTTTGGCTGACTTGATGGCAAAAAGTATGCTTCCAGAATGGTGAAAGTGATCTTGTTGTCCTTGACACTTAAAAACAAGTATTGGTTGTATTGTCAGGTGACACTACGTGATGAAAATATGCGAAAACACAACGTATGAAAACAATACTGTTGCTTCATTGTCCGTGGGTGGAGGAGATAATGCATTCACACCTGAACAATCCCAAGGGAGAGGACAGGTTTGGTTGACAAATGACACTAGTGGGAAATGTTTTCACGAATACAAACTATCGAAAGTTTGACATGTGCGACTTCGGTCCTCTGGCCTGCCATTGAAAGATAAATGCAATCTGGGCCTACTTTTGAAACGATGGCATCTCGTAACTCATTATTTTACCCTATAGCCACAAGCACTAGGCTAAAGGTGCCCAGCGCCTGCAGCGCACTCTGCGCCGACGGGGTTTTCATGTTGGTGAGTCGAACACGCAAGCATGCATAAGTGACTGCTATATGAGGTTCATGGCGGTGACATTCGAGGTGTCTCCGCGGCTGAGTTTGCGCTTGCAAATGCGGGCCACTCTTCAGAATGATCAATTCCTGCCGCTTTCTTCCTTTTCGCACCATCTTTCATGGTGGCGCTCCACATCGATGCAGCCGCCGCTTTGGCGGAAGGCGGCGTGTCGCTTGTTGCGGCTTTTCGCTGCGCTCACCGGTGGCGATACCGACGCGGCATTAGTGTTGGGACAGCCTCCCTGTTTGTTGGAAGATCCAGAAGCATGCGCTTTCTTACTGCAAATTCCTTCCGGACCCATGGCCGCACTTCCATGACGCTTCGTCGTAACCCGGCAATTAGGGCACTTAATGCGTGGCAGGCGTCTTGTGAATGGGATTCAGCGCACCGCGGGCACACGACAGCGTTCACATAGACGCTTTTTACGTGGCCGAGCATTAAGCCCTTGTTCCACAGGAGAGGCTTCCGTATGTATGGTCGAACTGGATGGCAGACACGGCTTTTATGTGAGAAGCAAGGTAGCCTCCCACAAACAGAAGCTGAACGCCGCGTGGTTTTCAGACTCTGGTGAGATGCGACATGAGAGGGCATTCTGTTGTTGGCTTTAATAATATTGGCAAGTCGTTATTCGAAATCGAAGCGTCGACGGCATACATGACACGAACTGTGCCTTTACCGCCTGTAGAGATCTCTAGGGATCATGGATTGCACTTTCACTTTCTCGAGTTCTATCACATTTTGTAGGCTTTGAAGTAGGCTTTGACGTAAAACATCTAGAGCCAGGACATTCTTCTGTGAGTTTATTCTCACGTCTTTAATCCCATTAGGTGCGATTCTTTCGAGTAACAATGAAAGAACTTGCATGTCACGAGCCCCAAATAGGCTGTACGTAGGGTCCACGGCCAAGAAGAAAGCGGTGTGCGGCCAGCGCAGTGAAACACTTGCGGTGATGACGTCGGCAGCAGTTGTCTTTTTGCCGTTCGGCTCATCACAAACTTCAAGTCGTCGTACGAGGAGTCGAAGCTGTTTGGGTACAATTCGGGGGTCTCGTGGTCAGTGTCACTTGAATCGCTTCCACGTTTCCTGGACGTAATCTGACCTGACGGCTGCGTGCCAGGAAACCTCCTCGGAAGTATCTTAATCTATTTCCGCAACGACAGAGTGGCAGCTCCAATAGTTTGCAAAGAAGCAAAGCGAAAATGCAGAGACAACGCCTGCAAGCGTTCAACATAAGACTAAGTGCGTCGTCGCACCCAGTACTGCGGCTAGGCGCCATGTTTGGCCTGAGCGTGGTCAACGACGGTGCCATTGTGACAAGATGCATCGAAATTTAAATTTACATCTATACATGGCCAATGCGTCTCACCCACTGTGCAGCTAAATATAGAATGCACCTACACAATTGAGAACAAGCCCTCGTTTGCTATGCATCCTCAATTTCGCAAGGATGAGCAGACATATTAAAGTCGCGAGTAGCAGCAAAACTTCTTGCGGGAATTCCCAATTACTGCACTGAGCCAGGATGCGCTTCATATCTGTGTAATGCCTTGGGAAGGCCTACTATTGCAAAAAAGTGGCTGCTTTACTGAGATCTATCGATCTTCCAGGCGCTATGACAAAAGCCGTGTTTAATATCTAACCACGTAACACCATCCCACCGCGAGTTTGATAAATCCACCGCAAGCGGTCTGAACGGCTCTCATTTCCTTGCAGTACAAAATCATGCAAGCTTGTTGGACTAATTAATTGATGCATGGTCTTTCAGTAGATTTGTGGCAACGCATGTGTCAGCTTCAGATGGGTACCTAAGTAAAATCCATTTGTGCGCTATATGATAAGGAAGTTAACGCAGTATTACTCACCGTTCGCTTGAAAAACAGTTTTATACAAAAAGCTTTGGTAACATATTGACGATAAATTAATAACCGACGACGAATTTGTGCTGTATCAGTTCCAACGTAAAATCTTGAATGGAGAAGTTGATGGCCTTATTCAGAAATATTCATGTAATCTTTCCCTCGAAAATACCTTATGTAGTTATTATTTTTATGGGAGAAAATAACGAACGGGAACCCTGATAAAAAAAGCAATATGCAACTATCAGGCTTCTGCGCGGGAAAATCCGTGCCCTGAAACTTCCTACTGGTGAATGAACAATGATGTACGGACGCCAAGCGAAATAATGAGCCCTAAGCGAAAATGCGAGACGATGACTAGACCCGTCTTCAATACTTTGCCATCTGCCGCCCTCACGCAATCTTTCATGAACAAAAACCGTAACATCGCTTCAAGAATTCAAATGCATTATTTATTTTTATCATCGTGGCTCATTTTGCTGTACTGCTTCAACAGATAAAACATATCTGTCACATTGCAAGCAAGAAAGTGGTCTTGGCTGTTGTGATAAATGTTGCTCAAGTCGCATTCATCCGTCTAGTCTGCGTGCATAAAAGATTATTCATTGGGGTCTTGCTTTAAGTAACTAAAATTGCTGCGCGCAAGACTTTAGTCGGTTGGAAAAATTGTTGTAATAAGGTTTAAATAAAATCCGAGACGTCTTCCTCACCATCGCCGTCTCGATGATATTTTGCATAAAGTACAAGTACGATAAGGTTCCGCGAATGTGATAAGGTCCGATAAGGTTCTGATAAACTAGCCATCTCTACTTCCCATATATCATAATTTAGAAAGATTGCTTAGTAGGGTTGGTAGTGTAAAAATTCACATTACCGTAGCGTGTAAGTGATATGTAAGTTTTGGAAGCGTTTAGAGTCTTATAATTATCGAAATTGACTATATTTGCTTCTACAAAATATGTCGTTTGGCTGCAGTTCTGTTTGCTTTTATTTGAAGGCAACCTTCAAATAAAGCTATGCATCCAAGTCGCAGCAAAATATATTTAGATTTTGCCAAATTTCTAGGTGCACCTTCCTAGCATCAATCGCAAAATTGTGTGAGCTCGTTTCTGATATTTTACTTGTGTGGCGAAGAGGGTAAGAAATGCCGTATTACTACCCGCAATAATACTTCAATAGCAGTGCAAATGTTTCACCTTTCGATGTCGCAGCTGGTTATAAAAAATCGCTGTTTAGTCCTTAAGCATTCCATGTCCACGCGCAGGTCATGAATGAGGTTTGCGTCTTCTTGTAGCTTCACGATGTTCTTAGCCAAGTGATCCGCTAAATCGACTCGAAAGGCCAATCCCCAGAGTCACTTCTGACTGGACATATGTGGTTCGCGGCAATTCTTCTGCGCAAACAAGTTTTGATTTTTCTTTAAGGTGAAGGAAACGAGAAAAACCTTTACCGGAGATGAAAAATCCAACTGGTGTGTGGTACGTCGTGCCTACGAGCTCAGATTCCGTCACGTTTAAAAATGAACGGAACACGCTGTGAATGAGGTCATGCCACATCATAGCAGTAGCAGCTGACACAACCCGTTTCATACGCAATATATACATCTACGTATTTTGAACAGAGGGGCCTGCTCGTGAATCACGCTGTGAATTAATATTCCCTTTGTGAATCCGCCGAATTAGGCGGCCTTTATTATTATGTGAAAGGGCTTCTTTTTACCTCCCCACAAAAGCCCCATGAATTATGAGAGGTTTAAGATTACCCCACCACAAGTGGAGGGGTGACACCGACATATGCTCTCCTGTTTCCTCAACATGCGAGCTTGTTGCTTCCAATGAAACCAGAAAATGAGCTTTATTTATTTATTTATTTATTTATTTATTTATTTATTTATTTATTTATTTATTTATAACTAAACCCAAAATATCCCTTCCTAGCGTGATACATAAGCAGGTATCTGTATATTTATGGCATCTATCAATATATAAATGCTGTAGTTCCACTAGCGAAAAGCTGGCGAAGACTCTCTTGCCGTAGCGTTCTTGGGAGAAGTTGAGAAAGCTTCTGTGCACCTTCTGATGTAGAGGCTATAGGAACAGCCGATTGCCAAATCACGCAACCCTCATGCGGCTCCTCATTCATCGGCGCTTCCTCGGTTGAGGGGGCGTTGTAGCATGATCTTTAACACTAGTAAAGCCGGCTCCAAGAAAGAAGCGCAATAGCCTAAATGAGAGCAGCATTCTGGGCAAGTTGGTAATCCATTACTCAAGTGATATTGCGCAACAAAAAACGACGCGGACGTAAGAGACGACGGCACACCAAGCGCTGCAATATCGAAAGCAAGAAAGGGGTCATGGCTGTTGTGGTACATGTTGCTCAAGTCGTATTCTTTCACACAGGTGTGTCTTTCAGACTTGGTGTCTCGTCCTCTCGTACGTGCGCGTCGTTTTTGTTGCGCAACGTCATTTGAGTAATAGCCAAAATATTTGCGGAGAAGCTACGCTTGGCGGCTTTGCCCCAAGAAACGGCCTCTCAGCGCGCTGGCCTTTCTCGGAAGGACCGCCGCTGACCACCGGCCGGTCGGCCAGCCTCTGGGGGCCGAACGGCCCACGGACCGTTGGTTCGAGACCCCTGCCATCGATTTCGTTTCCCTTTATTCTCTGCTAGCGTCAGTACTAGTTAAGAAGGGAAGGTGTTTAAGTTCCGAAGTCGGCGCCCCTCGATGACTCCAGAGGGTGATGGCAGCGGGAAGGAAGAGCCGTTGGGTGGTAAAGAGTCATTTATTAAACACGAAGGCTTCTGTCCCGCTCCAAGCCCTAACCTCCGCTCTCTGTCACACAAGCCAAACATCACTCATTAAATCCTCAGTTGCACAAAGCGTAATAAACGAGCCAATCCCACATGGGAATTCACACCATTGCAACCAGTAGCATCAATAAAGAGCAAAGAGAGGAAACGCAGCGAGATCAAACAGACGAGCGTCCGGATTGCTACCCTCCACTGGGGCAAGAGAAAGGGGGAACAGAAAGAGGGAAGCGGGATAGAGGGTACACTGTGTGCGCACGCTTCAAAGCGCCTGGAAATCAATCAAGTCCAAGCAAGTGCTCCGCCGATACTTTAGGCTGCCGTCTATCTCCTGTCTGAAGCTAATCTTGGTGCTTCACCATAGCTGGTGATGCTCGTTGAAGTCACCAGTGAAGACAAAGAAGCCGGTGGGTGTCAGCAGTACGTTTCAGTGCGGGGCAGTATATTGTTAAGGTAAACCGCAGCCTCTTAGACTTCAGTGCGAATAGAATGATGCTGGTGAGCCATGATGCTTACTCAAGAGTTGTAAGTACTGAATAAGAGCATCCAGCATTTGCATTTCACTTCGCGCTGACGGAGTATGACGGTTATTCAAGAGCATTCGTATAGGATTCATCAGAGGCCTGAGTATCATAACCACCTGCCGGTCTTCTTCGGGCAATTTGTCAGGAACCCGTGCTGTGCGCTCTACAGCCATGTGCAACTGTACCACTTGACATGGCTCCGGCTCACTCTGTGGCATCGGCTGTGGCATCGGCTCCGGCTGTGGCATCGGCTCTGGCTATGACATCAGCTGTGGCATCGGCTGCAACTTCAGTTGTGACTTCCGCTGTTGTTCTGGCTTTGGATGTTACTTTGGTAGTCCTGACCAAGTTTTCCTGCGCTCCGCCATGACCTTGTATGATTTAGATTGAATTGCGGTCGGCCTTGGGGGCAAAGGAGGAGGTGTTGTTGGATGGTGCGTACTTTTCATAGAGGCATCAGCGTTCTTTGAAGTCCGATGGTGTCGGGAGCGTCGCTTTCTAACACCCACAACAGCTTCCCGACGAGACGAATGGTCTCTCGCCATCTGCTTCAAGATCGCATTTTCTTTCTTCATTTTGGCCAGTGCTTCGAGGAAGCATCATGGGACCCAAGGAAATTGTTGCATTTGAGAACCGTGGCTGCACGAGTCTGCAGCGTGGGGCTCGCTGGAGCGTGAGAAAACTCTCGTGTTCTCGCACACGGCGCTCACGCGTCGCAGCCTAATACAATCGCGGCATTGCAGTGGTCTTGGGATGAATGGTCGCACAGGGTGTCTCAAGTGGCCCACCTTGAGGTGCGGAGAGAGTCTCGCCCTTGAAAATAATTTTCCTACAGCGCCATGTGCCGAGGCGATACACATGTGTTATGGCCTCGGCATCAACAGCAGGCTTCACTAGAATCGCCAAGTCAGCACTGTAGATGGATACGTCCACGGCGTAGATGACAACAGTAATGAAACTACTGTTCAGGGGGATGCACGAGTCGAGGCAGATGCCACCTAGTTCTGTAACTTTAGACAATGTTGTCAGTGCAGTCTTATGTGTCACGTCGATAGCCAAAACATTTTTCGTGTTGGCTCTACCGTGTCTTACCTGATTTGGCGCCACCGCTTCTAGTTGCACCGATACAGACTGTCTGTTGAGGCGTCTCAGGTCGTTTGTAGCGAGGTCTGGTATAAATAGGATCGTACTGATGGTGGTACTCCGATTTGAACCTACCGTTGGCGTGCTCAGAGACATGGATGCCCTGTTGGTGTATCTCCGCATCGCCTTGCGGTTCCGCACAAAGTCGATGGCGTCATCGGAGAAGTCCTCACCGCTGAGCGAGTAGACGCAGGTGTCATCGCCGTCGGTGTCGCTCTGGAGGCCGGTCCGCTTCCCAGACGCGGCCGCCGCTGAAGTCGCCATTCCTGACAGAGGCATGGGGACGTCAACTTGTATCCGCGCCACGAACCATGCCGGCTCTCCAAAGATGTACGCAGAAATAAGGAGAAAACCGCTCAGCTAGAGAAATAGAGTCCTGGCTCGCAGACACTTCGTCTTCACCAAAACGTTTGCAACGGACACGGCAAAAGTGAAAACAGAGACTCAATCAATAACATGCAAGAGGATAGGTTCACCGAAAGAAACGCGCCATCTCATGCTCCCCTACATTAGACTCCGAGTACTGGCCTTGCTGTCCCCCGGCACCGGAGTCAAGGCTCGAGCTCGCATTTGCAACCATAAATTGCCTGTGTCTGTTCCCCTTTGTATGCGCACCAGCCATTCTTGGTAAGCGCACCACATTCTCGCAGCTGCAAGCCGCCACGCCAGCTGCGAGAATGTGCCCACGAAGCCACCGCTCTTGACGATATATGTGCCTGACAGTGGGCTGCCATTCCGGCGCTAAGAAAACTCGGCCACCCCGTGCAGCTGTGGGCAGGGTCCCTTGAACGCTCCGAACTGTAATTAGGACCCGATGGCGATCACACAGAAGCGCTCCCATCGGTCGCAGCCCGCTAAGTGGTCGTAAAAATATCGCCGGTTTCTCAAGGAATTCTCAGGATGCCAAGTACTGGCACTGAAACCGGATGTCCGTGTGTCGTGTCACCCAGTTTCTGTGACTACGCTTCCCCGTCTGGCGGCGAGGCCCACATACAAGCCACAGTAGCAGCGAAGAACGCCAACGGGTCATCTAGGAAGGCCGTGGGGGCGTCTAGCGGAAGCGGTGGCTTTCAGTACACCCCTTCCTTTTATCGTCACGCCCGTCTCCTCAAATGCTTCCCATTAAGTCGGAACCATGTTCCCTTTTGTTCCAAGGAGGGTGCGCATTTGACGGCTCCTCTACGGCACAACAACTAATCCAGATTTCTTTCCATGCGTGGTTGTCTCCCGCGTCCCCTTTTCGCGGAGCCGGCCCGCGTCCTTCTTTGCGGTAATTGGCCAATACCCGCAGCTTGCGAAATCGCCCTGCACTTTCCTGCACTCGCATAAACTGGGCCACACAACAACAGAAACACGAACTTCATATACCCCATACAGCCTTAGTCTGACATTGACAAGGTGAACACAGATTTAACGGCAGTATCTGAAGAAACAAAGCAAACAATCTCGCATATCACTCTAGAAGAAAGGAGAGGCTCGGGCTAATGAGGCGCGGGTCAAGGAATGTGGCTGGGCCGGCATTAAGAGCCCGCACAAGCCGTCCCGATAGTATCTCAGCGCATAAGTGCCGGCTGGATCGACAGTTATAGGTCGCTCGCAGAGAAGAGTTCCAATACTTTTGCAGTGCCGAGAACTGCTAATACAGTTCGGACGAGCACCGTGTTTACGACGTTGCGAGTGATCCTGCTCTCACGTAGGGCCATAGTACCGTAAACCCCCCGTTTATGTTTCATTAAATCTGCAGAAAACAAGGCATTTTTTCGCTCCCTTGGTGTCGTTTAGACCATGCCCTGCACTCTAGATATCATTAATAAATGAAAAAATGAAGTAAGAGATTTCTTCTTTATACCTTATTGTGAATAGCACAAGACACCATAGACATGAAATGAGCGGAAAGACACTCATTAGCTCTTCTACGTCTACGTTTATTAAAGTTAGAGCACATTATTGTATGCAAATTTTCCGGAGTTCGCGAACAGAGCAAGATAGCCCATCTGACGTACCAGATGAAATGACGCAGAATACAAGATCTGTGCCAGCCTCAAGGTTTCCAGTGGTAGAAATGGCAATAGATACACGTCACATGCACTTTATTTCAAATGCCCCAGCAACTTCTTTACTCAACTTATCTTAGTACCTGCTTAGAAAGTTGGGTGTCCTTGAGTACCAGAAAATGACAGCACGCACAGCAGTTAATTGTGAAGTCAAAATTGCCAAGTCATCTTATCGACAAAAGATTTTTTAAATAAAAGATTTGTCATATTAATGTGACACGGTAAATTGTATGTGAGCCAAATCGGTCGTTCTTTAGCCATGCAATTGCTGGAACATTCTTCTTTCGTGTCTTTGAAGAGCATCAAAAGTTTCAAAGCTACATAAACAGCGCGGTTCGCTAAGAGCTGAAATATCGACAGACAATAATATATCACTTTGGAAGATACTGTCCATTAGAGAAGACTAAACTCCATGAAACCGCCTGCACGAACTGTCAAAGTGTGAGAAAAAAAATATAATAAACCAGCTTCAAATTCATTTAGGCTCATTAGTGTGCTCTATAATTGTTTATTTAGGTGGCACCCGGTAACTTCGCTATACCCGGCACACAAATATGATCATCCTCAACGCTGAAGAAGTGTAAATCGTCCGTAATCATACGTATTGGTTGCGCGCCTTTCAACCAAGTAAACTGCCGGATAAAAAATGACACAGAGTTTCTTTGCACGCCAAATGAGTGAATATGTGCATCGTATTGTAATCTTCCCGTAGGCTACAAACAGTTTCCTAATAAGCGCCTCGATTGTTATCGCCCTCCTTATAAATATTCAACTTTCGCTTCATAATTGCGAATGCCCTTTGAGTAGTAATGTCTGAAATTAAGGAAAGATTCCTATGTAAATTTAGCACACGCTTTCAATCGTTGCATGCAGGTTTGTTATTTTTGTTATGCTGCTTATCGCAAACTAAAGAACGAAAAATATTTTTCGCAACAGCAGTCATGAAGAACGAAAAAAAAACCTAATGAAAACAGCCTACGCAGCCGCTGAATAACCTGAACCGCCTGTCGGTGAAAATGAAAATCTGGAGGAGAAGAATCGAACAATTCTTTAAAGGCGATAATTACTGTGGAATATTTTTTTAACAGTAACATCGAGAGTCGCATTAAGCCGCTCTCCTGGTCAACACATTTACAAACTGCAATGTCGGAGTTCGCGCTTCGGCCCATCAGGCCGTTCCGTTTGAATGTCTTGGGATACCTTGTGCAAATTGCGTATCTACGTACTCCGCAAGGCAAGTTTCCTTGAATAAGTATAAAAAGAAACGCTAGAAGGGCAAACAGCGTGGGAGGGGCAAGGTTTTGATGAATAGCTTGTACATGGCGAGAGTAGGTACGTATATCTCAGTGGAAAGAAATCGTACGGCGTCCTCGTATGGTATGATCGGTTTCCCTTTATGGTAAATTGTAAAGAAAAATTGATCAATGTAGGGAAACGAACTTACTTTCCGGGATACTGTGAAAAAAATGTTGTCTCCAATGTAAGCTGTGAAGGCAGTCACATAGCGAAGCTGTAAATGATCACAAGAAGAATTACCCATTGCGACGTCAGCTGAAATTATTGGCGTGGCGACTTTCACATGCACTTTATCTAATTATTAGCCTAAGACGTTTCGACTGCTGCGATTTGGCTTGCACCGCTACTTCTAACACCTACAGACAGTGGATCAGAGAGAGCAGAAATTCGCAGCGCGTCGTATGCACGTTGCTCTTCATAACTCCTCATTATACGTGGCCTTCCGATAGCACTGTCACAAGAGAAATCATTTGCTGGGCTAATTCTTCTTTTGCGTACGAAAGTGTAGTTACGTCACTGCCTGCTTCGTATGCTACAGTCAAGCTACTGTAGCCGCGGTAGATTGCGCAACAGTAACATTTAACTGAAACTTTATGCGCGTAGCGCTACATCCTTTGTATTGCATGTAGGCCAATGAGCGCCTTCTCATCAATTATGCGTCCGGATGTTTGTTTTCAGCTCGTTCTTTATTGAAGCGTAAGCTGCTCTGCATGCTGTATGCGTGATTCCGAAGAATGTATACACTCTTCGTTTCACTCTGTTGAGTCTTTGTAACATCTGCTCTAGGGGAGTATGAGCCATTCCATTTGGGAGTATCAGCCACAGATGATAATGGTTGTCCGGTCGTTAGTCCACGAATAAACACCCGGATCCTAGCCATAAGCACCTTCGCTGCAAAATTATTGCTTGCAGGGTGTTTCAAGTGATAATATTGGGTGTTTTCTCATGTGTGCATGCCAACATCGCCTAACCTAAAAATTCGCAGTTATTTACCTTATGATGCAGTAACTTGTAACTTAAGCAGAAGGCGTGAGAAGGCGCAAATCACAAAGAAGGCTTAGACCCAAACAATGAAACATTCCTTTCCTTCGAGCGCTTGTTAACCTTACGTGAGTCCTCCTTACAGCGAAGGACCGATGAAGGAAGGAAGCGTACTCTGAAAGCTCCCTTCACCCGTTCTCACGCAAAGAGTGGTTGCCGCATGCCTGGGTTCGAGATTATCTCTTAAAATCTTTACGCGAACACCATTATTCTATAAAAAATGTTGTATCATCACACAATCCTTAAATTGAAGAGCTAATATAGAGAAGCGTGGACGCTTTCTTCTAGTTTTGTTTACTAAAGTTAAAGAAAGTAGCGCTCTACAATGCAAAACTTCATGTGCTCCATCAACGCTGGCACGCCGGCGTCGTGCAACGCCTAGCAGCGCCTAGAAACGCTTTCATGCCGCACGCGTGACTGAAACGAACATTCCTGGCAAGACGTACCATGCGCGCGTTTCTCCGCCGGTGGGCGACAGCACGCATGCGCAAGCAAACGTCACGTGCTTAAGCAGTGAGGTGAAGCGCTCGTTCAGGGCCAGGAGCGGCGTAAGGACGCATGAAGGTAGCTTTGGAGCTACCTTATGCTGAGGAAGCACCAAGGAATCCTTCACCGAGGGCCCCTCAGTAAGGAAGCTTTCAGAGTGACATAAGGTAGCGTCACCGCAATGAAGGCTTCCGTACTGAGGTAAGGAAGCTTTCATTGTTTGGCCCTTGCAGTTTTCGATTATTCAGTGATTCGACAGTAGTTGTAGCAGGTAACGTCTCAACTGATAAACCATGTCAGATGTGTGGTGCAAATGACACGAAAAGTGACGAGAAGACTAAACATACCCACATGACTACAAAAGAAACCTCCTGCGTCATGGTTCATGTATTCATCTTCACGACTGTTTTTTTTTACATTTGTAGCGGAGATTAAGATGCTGCACAACCAAGTTGCTCGCTTCATTGAACCACCCTACATGGCATTTTCTGCCTTCCTTAACCTTCAATACGTGTCGCGTTTGCAGCAGTTTACTTAGTTCAGCCAAATATGAATCGTTACCGTAGTTTGTTTTCTTGCCGGGGTGGTGCGCAAGAGTCAGCTCGGACCTACGAGGAGCTAGTCGAGTTTCTTCTCTGACGTCGCGGTGCTAAGTGGTCCTGCATTGCTCCGTACTGAGGGCCCAATCTTTATCTCAGACAAGCGATTCAGCGAAGCAGCAATAAACTTCGTGAGGTTCGCGCATTCATAAAATTTCTCGCAGCTGTTTCTACAAAAGTACAATCGCATAGAATAATACAGCTAAACAGTTATCTCTGTCCCGAGCCTCCGCACACCAGAAAAAAAATATTGCAAGTCAAAAAACTACTTTTAAAAAGCTTTTCACATATTCCCCGAATGGACTTCTGTGGCTATATATACTTATCTTTAGATACTATAGATAATGACATTTCAAACAAAGACAGTGTACGAAAATCTGTTTCGGTTCCTTGAAGGCCACTAAACGTAAACTACAAAAAAGCAAGCAATAGGGCACAAAGTGTTCTGCTGCTTCATACTTCAAGACAAGAGTATGCATAAAAAATTTTCCTTTTCAGTCGAATCCTCCTTTCTCCACTACTCTCTCTTTTGCTTTCCTGCCCTTTGGTGCACCCGTGACCTAGCCTTCACAATCTATTTTACGTGAGGCTATTCTATGTTATTTACATCGAGATGAATGCACATAAAAAGCACACATAGAAAAAAATCGAAGCAGGCTATCTTAGCAATTGTCGCCTGAAAGGGACACCGTGCGCCGCTCCTTTCCAAGGCGACAGAGAACCAAACAGAAGAAAATAAAGAGAAAGAGAAAAGAAAAGCGCGCACCAACACGTCATCTGACACAAGGACATTAAGACACGTGAGTATCGCAGTTGACAAAACGTTTAGCACATATTTGTGAGCCTTGACTCAAGCTGAAGCTCAACTTTTGGAAATAAAAGAAATAATGGAGCGCATTTCATCATAAATGAAGCTCTCAAAAGTTCAGCATTACAGAGAGACAACTGATTAAAGTTCGGTGTTCTACGCAAAAGTGCTCACGCTTTTCGACGTAGCGTTCACAAGCCAAGAACCAAGGGTTTGGCAATAATGAGGCCACAAACTACGTAGAATATTGTCACGTGGTAGTGACGGTCAAGAACACAATAGGAAAAGTGTAAATGGCGAAACTGACTCTTTACGGGGCGACTTGTGCACAGAAAAAACAGGCTGTACTCAAGGCACAATGATAGCGGTGAACACACTCATCGATCACCGAAATCTGATGAGCGGGTCAAGCGCATCGGCTTTTATACATCACTCGTGGAAGGTTCCAGTGTAATTGCTGGTGCCCGCGTGGTTTCGACAAACTACTGAAAAGTTCGTGTCGCGCATGCAATCTGACAACACATGCTTCGGCAATGACGAACACAACATACGCGTAAGTTCCAAATCATGCAGGCGTGTCTTGCGCTGACCGATAGCGGTTAACATTTATTAGCCGGTGAACAGCGGTCACAGGAGAAAGATAAAAGCGCACACATGACAATATACAGCCGGCATCTTACCCAATGAGGAATCCGCAATGTGTGCCACCAAAGGATTGAGATAGAAACGTGGCTTTAGAGGATGCATAAGTAAATTGGCTATACGTTTCTTACAGAGGCCACTGGCAATATTAAGTTCTTTAAACGTCTAGCATAACTTCTAGGATTGTGAGGCGCTCCGTATAAGCTAGGTTCTGAACAACAAAATTTTCTTATACCGAAAAGTACAGTAAACTATATCTAAGTGAATGTGCTCAGTTTACGCTCTGCAAGATCGCTCTTTAGCTTTCCATCTAAACTCTTTCGAAGCTCCAGCAGAAAAGGCAATTTACTTTTAGGGGAAGGATTAAGAGAAACGGACGTAAGATACAAGGTTATCTGATGCGCACAATTCAGGCCGCGCAAGGTACAAAGATCAGAATAAAATAAATGAGTGTGAAAGACCGGCTTAATTTGTGCCAGGAACTAAGACTTTCCCGGCCCCTTCCGCAAAGTGGAAATCGACAATAGGCTGCAAGGGAGCGGCCAACTCGTCTCTTTCTTGACGGTTTGGCCCTTGATTTTCTGTCCCGAGAGCTGGCACTTTGGCTCCTCGATCACTCGCAAGAGTAACGGCCTCGTCTTACTCAGGCCTTGGTTAGCGTGCTATCCTTATTTTAGTTCTTGTTCGTTGAGCGCGCACTTTTTCTGAGCAACAGATAGCCATTCTCAGCGCCCGCCAGTACTTTCAATATGTAGCGAAATTATGAGAAAAAGGAAAATTATCGTATAAGCCCATTTGGAAGTGTGCCCTCATATGCAAAACAAAACGTGTTTTGTGTTTCCTTCGTACAAAGCAAAATAAAAAAGATTAACGCAGAAAATGTTCTGGCAGTTTTCTAAGTATTCATAAGCATTGTGCCACTTTATCATCACCACGCAGCTTGCTGTAATTATAATTTTATGGAACTAGACACTACCAAAGTAAACGACAGCGCTGCGGCGACGCGAACTGCTGCGGTCGGCGGCGCAAGGTGACTTGAGCACGCAGCGTACTACGAATGCAGGCGCTAGGTGCGCTGATGGCATGATAAGTCATTATCGCTCATTAGCGTCTTACCCATCCGCGTCGGACCATTATCAATCGCGATGAACCGCACTCCAATGGCTACTGCGTAAGGCGCGGCCACGAAAGGGGAGAAAGCGGTGAGGCAGCGTGCTGTCTGCCTCCACCGCGTGCAAGGATCTGGGTGGGGAAGGGATGTTGGCGTTTAACTCTGGCTGGCTATAGGGTGACCGCGCAGTCCTCTCTTCAATGCGATATGTGATGTCTTGTGGTCATAGGGGGCAGGGTGTTTTTCAAGCTGCACTTGCAGCTTTTCTTCCCTGTCTCCCCCAATCTATTGGAAATAAAGATATTGTGAAGAAGAAGACGCGTCTCGCGGCACAGCCGCATCGCCAACACGCGGCTCGTCTCCGCTCGCGCTGTTGATTGCTGGCGTCCGTTTGGACAGTGCTTCGGGCTGCCTCGCCGTTCCCGGTCGCTGTGCCCTCGCATTAGGCGCCACCAATAAACCTTTTCACAATTGGTGGAGGTGCTGGGACTCAAACCCCGTCGCTTGAAACCCTGGAGCTAAGATCAAGAACGCTACCGCCCGCCATGACCGACAGCTCATCCCAAACGGCACCGCCGCCACAGTCCGTCACCTGCACCGGCGTTCCACGACAACGGGACCCCAAGATCTTCAGCGGTGCAGACGACGAAGACGTAGAAGACTGGTTTGCGTCATATGAACGGGTGAGCGCACACAACAAGTGGGATGATCCAGCCAAGTTAACGCACGTCATCTTTTATCTGGCTGGTGTTGCCCAACTGTGGTTTCACAACCACGAAAGTGACGTACCCACATGGTCCCTCTTCAAGACAACCTTTACGGAAGTGTTCGGCCGACCCGCTGTTCGCAAGCTGCGCGCCGAACAACGCTTGCGCGCCCGAGCACAGCAGACGGCAGAAACGTTCACAAGCTACATAGAAGACGTCGTGGACCTTTGTAAACGAGTCAACGCCGCAATGCCCGAAGCTGAGCGAATTCGCCATATACTGAAAGGCATCGATGACGGCGCATTCCAGATGCTCCTAGCCAGGAATCCGCGCACTGTGTCTGAAGTTGTCAGCCTATGCCAAAGTTACGATGAGTTAAGGAAGCAACGCGCTTCGACTCGGCGTCCTCTGGGAAGCGACGACTTGTTGGCGAGCCTTGACAACATGTACGACCCATCCTCATTCCTTCAGCGGGTCAAGGACTTCGTGCGTGAGGAAGTTGCCCGCCAACTTTCTTTAGTCCCCTTCACTCAGGAGCCCACCTCCCGTATTCCAAACACGCTCCGTACCCTCATTTCAGAAGAGGTCGCCCAAGTTGTCCCTTCCGCACACCATCAGCCGCCTGCAGCCGCGAATCTCAACTCTGCGCTGGCAGTGCAGCCTGTCGCCACGCCTCTCACCTATGCGGAGGACACCTGACAATCGACCTATCTGTTATTCTTGCTGCACTCCCGGGCACGTCGCCCGATATTGCCGACGTCGGCCTCAAGCGTTCGGCGACGCCTCGCGGCCCTTCCAGTACGGCAGCCAGCCATTTCGCCAATACGCCGCTCCTTCCCCCCAACCGTACGCTCGTGCTGACATCCCAGAATTTCCTTCACGTCGCTCGCCATCCCCTCGCCGACGCTCGCTCTCCCCAATGCGTCGGCGACCCGCACCACCTGACCAGGAAAACTGAACGTCGCAGTTCAAGAGGCAAGAACTGCGCCCCATTCGAAATGTCTAAGTCCTCGCGCCTCTCCTGCCAACGTGGTCGAACTTTGTGTGGAAGGTGTTCCTGCATTCGCTCTTGTGGATACCGGCGCAGCCGTTTCTGTGATAGCCGCCAAACTGTGCCGTTCGCTGCGCAAGGTGACCACGCCGCTTTCTGGACTGTCGCTTCGTACGGCAAGCGCGCAGCACGTCACTCCGCACGCAGCCTGTACTGTACGTCTGCTTATTCACGGCCTTGTTTACATCGTCGAGTGTATCGTTCTTCCCACCTGCTCACATGATGTCATCCTCGGATGGGACTTCTTATCCAGCCATAAAGCCGTGATCGACTGCGCACGCGCCGAAGTTGAATTTTCCCCTTGTGACGCACCCTTGGACGAAGATTGCGACCGCCCTTCTAAACTTACCGTGCGCGAGGACACAGATATTCCACCTGGCTCCTTCGCCCTCGTACCTGTCTCTTGCGATGCCATCGCTGATGCAACGGTCCTCTTCACACCGTCCGACGTCTTCATGAGCCGTAAATCTCTCCCACTACCCTTCGCGACGCTTGACATGGCTGGCGGCTGCAGCAATATATACTTTTACAATCCCCTCTGTGCGCCTATTACGTTGCTCGTTGGCGAATGCCTTGGCTTCGTGGAACTCCTCGACTCTTCGTCTTTGGTTGACGTCCCCGGAGACTCTTTTGATGTCGACTCCGGCCAACCGTCTTCGACGTCCGCGCTTGAGGAAACGTCCAGGGCTGCGTTCTCGAATGCCATCGCCGATACCCTCACACCTGCCGAACGCGCCGACCTTCTTGATCTCCTGCACAAATTTAGAAATTCATTCGACGTTTCACAACCTCGCCTGGGCCGCACGACGGAAGTGCAGCACTACATTGACACCGGTTCACATCAGCCGTTACGTCAACGACCGTACCGCGTTTCTGCCGAAGAGCGTCGTGTCATTACCACCCAAGTCGAAGATATGTTGCGCCGTGATGTTATTCAACCTTCGCACAGTCCCTGGGCATCTCCTGTCGTTCTCGTTCGCAAGAAGGACGGGTCTATTCGCTTTTGCGTCGACTACCGTCGGTTAAATAAGGTAACGCGCAAAGACGTCTATCCTTTGCCGCGCATCGACGACGCCCTCGACAGTCTTCAGGGAGCACAATTCTTCTCGTCCCTTGACTTGCGTTCAGGGTACTGGCAGGTCCCGATGGCTGCTGCCGATCGCCAGAAAACCGCATTCATTACACCTGACGGCTTATATGAATTTAAGGTGATGCCTTTCGGGCTTTGTAACGCCCCTGCCACCTTTGAACGACTCATGGACAACACGCTGCGTGGCCTCAAGTGGTCTATATGTCTGTGTTACCTCGATGATGTCGTGGTTTTCTCGCCTGATTTTCCTACTCACCTGCTCCGCCTCAGACAAGTTTTGACCTGTCTAACGAACGCTGGCCTTCAACTCAACCTCAAGAAGTGCCGCTTCGCCGCGCGAGAGCTTACCATTTTAGGCCACGTTGTGTCCAAGCATGGCGTTCTACCCGATCCTGCAAAACTTCGAGCAGTCGCTGAATTTCCGAAGCCTCAGACCATCAAAGAACTTCGAAGCTTCGTGGGCCTATGCTCATATTTCCGGCGCTTTGTTCGAAATTTCGCATCGATCATGGCGCCATTGACTCAGCTTCTACGCGGTGACGCTGCCCTCTCCTGCTGGTCCCCTGCATGTGACTCCGCCTTTGCGACGCTGCGTCGTCTTCTCATCTCCCCACCTATTCTTCGCCATTTCGACCCGTCAGCTGCAACTGAAGTACATACAGATGCCAGTGGGGTCGGTCTCGGCGCCGTCCTCGCCCAACGAAAGCCGGGCTACCCCGAATACGTAGTCGCCTATGCGAGTCGCACGCTGACGAAGCCTGAGGCCAATTACAGCGTGACCGAAAAAGAGTGCTTGGCTTTAGTATGGGCACTTGGCAAGTTCCGACCATATCTGTACGGGCGCCCATTCGACTTGGTCACAGATCACCATGCGCTTTGTTGGCTCGCCAACTTGAAAGATCCCACTGGCCGCCTAGCCCGTTGGGCACTACGCATCCAGGAGTACGATATTCGCGTCGTATACCGCAGCGGACGCACACACTCCGACGCAGACGCCCTGTCTCGTTCACCTTTACCTGCAGACTCGGCCTGCGGAACAACTTCCGCACATTCCGTGTCATCTCTCGACATGGACTCCTTTGTCACCGCACAACGTCGTGACCCGTGGATCGCTTCTCTTTTAGAATATCTTTCTGGATCATCGACCATCCCTGTATCCCGAACCCTCCGACGCCAAGCAGTTCATTTTGCCATTCGTGACCAGCTGCTGCACCGACGCAATTACACTCCTGAAGGTCGTCGGTGGCTTCTAGTGGTTCCCCGCAGCTTAAGGTCTCAAATATGTGCCGCTTTCCACAACGATCCGCAGTGTGGCCACGCCGGCGTCTTCAAGACGTACGAACGAATTCGCCACCGCTACTACTGGCGCGGCATGTACAATTTTGTACACAAGTTTGTTCGGTGCTGTCTTGACTGTCAACGCCGCAAATCGCCGCCTTTACGCCCGTCTGGTGCCTTGCAGCCGCTCCCGTGCCCTGCCGCACCCTTCGATCGCGTCGGCATCGACCTATACGGCCCGCTTCCTATGACGCCAGACGGCAATCGGTGGATCGTAGTTGCTGTTGACCATTTGACACGCTACGCCGAAACTGCTGCTTTACCAAGTGCTACAGCGCGGGATGTAGCCTCTTTCGTCCTACATCACTTCGTGCTTCGACACGGCGCACCTCGAGAACTCCTCAGCGATCGAGGTCGCGCCTTCCTCTCCGAAGTCGTCGAAAGTTTGCTTTCGGAATGCCACATTATTCATCGGACAAGCACGGCATACCATCCACAGACTAACGGGCTCACAGAGCGATTTAACCGCACACTTGGTGATATGCTCTCTATGTACGTGGCATCTGATCATGGTAACTGGGACCGCATCCTTCCATTCATCACGTTCGCGTACAACACCGCCATCCAGGCCACTACGGGATTTTCACCTTTCTTCCTCCTGTATGGCCGCGAGCCCACGCATACCATCGACACGCTCCTTCCATACCGTCCTGACGCCTCCGAGTGTCTACCTGTGTCCGACGTCGCCCGACAAGCCGCAGAATGCCGCCAGCTAGCGCGCTCCTTTACGGCAGAGCAACAGCAGCGCCAGAAAGAAAACCGCATCGACACGCGTCCAAACACCACCTACGCTCCAGGCGTTCTTGTGTGGTTGTCGGTCCCTTTCCAAACGCCGGGGCTTTCCTCGAAACTCGTCCCAAAATTCGAAGGGCCTTACCGAGTCTTGGAGCAAACGTCCCCGGTGAATTTTCTCATTGAGCCCCTGTCACCACCTGAAGACTTGCGCCGGCGTGGACGTGACATTGTCCACGTCTCGCGTCTCAAGCCCTACCACGACCCTCTACCTCCCGATTCTTAAGGCGCCAGGATGGCTCTTTTTGTCCGGGGGGAGATTGTGAAGAAGAAGACGCGCCTCGCGGCACAGCCGCATCGCCAACACGCGGCTCGTCTCCGCTCGCGCTGTTGATTGCTGGCGTCCGTTTGGACAGTGCTTCGGGCTGCCTCGCCGTTCCCGGTCGCTGTGCCCTCGCATTAGGCGCAACCAATAAACCTTTTCACAATATATTCATTCATTCAAATTGCGGCAATGACCATCCTGCTAGCTACGGTGGATGTCCTGCGCGGACAGCTGCTCAACGAAGAAATAAGTTGTTTGTTCTGGGTCCAAAGAGTGCAAGTGCACCATCGAACAGGAAGAAGACGTCCAGAGCGCCACAACTAACTGGTTTGGAAACAGAGTGCGCATCTCATTTCCCGCGTCTCACATCTATAAACGAAGTTATTTAGCCAACGCAAACGGTCACAGCCGCTGACAAACCTGTTCGAAAAAAGTCCGAAAACGCACCTATGTGTCCGCAGTAAACCGACCTCAAGTACCAATTCGAAACAGTCAGCAGGAAAACTGCTAGCATGTCATACGCGCTTTGTTCACGGCACTACGTTCCCACGTCGCGAAGATGCCTGCTAGTTCAACGAAGGATATGCTGGAAGCAATGCTGGCTCTTGTGTCAGTAATACTCTGCTCCACTTCCACATACCCTCAATAGCATAATGGCAATTTCTCGCCCACTTGGTCCATTCTGTTGTTCAAAAGTGCCCTTAATAATGCAATGGAACTGAGCCGGTATTCTACAGCGTCTCTCTGAACTCAGCCTTTTCCTTCGAGACATACCTATACCAATTCTAGCCCTCTCGGAGGCCTGTCTCCCAAATGCAAGGACGATTCCAGGGTGCATCAGACATGGAAATCCTAGTATACTGTCATTTGCAAATGGAAGTGTGATGATATACATCAGGCGAGAAATACCTCACGTCACCTTACCAGTGCAAGACCTTTGTTCTACCTTCTTGGAAGTCGCCGCTGTGCAAGTGTGCCTAGGAAAACGAAAACTCAGTGTGGTGTCGGTGTATATAAGTCCGCGCAGGAAGGTCTCCATGGAGGCGTTTATAATGGACCTTTGCATTCGTTGCCCCTATTCTAGAATAATCTGTGGCGACATTAACGCACATCATTCGCTTTGGGGAGATAAGACTGCAGATTCCCGAGGCAAGGAACTTGTCGCGGCCGCGGATGCTGCTGACTTATGTATCGCGAACGATGGCAAACCGACTTTGTTCAGACCACCAGATTCATGGAGTGCCATAGACCTCGTGATCCATTCTACAGACCTTGTCGTATCGTCAACAACGGCCCCAGACAGGATGGGCAGTGACCACTTTCCGATCTTCACCAACATCACCGGATTTCACACTGCTGGGCGACAATTCTGTGCTGTGACACGCTGGGACACATACAGAGAAGCGTTGGATGAATCCCCTGGTGAGCTGTTCGCAGATAGGCTGCGGAGCAAAAGAGTGGCTACCCCAATGTTGAAGCTGCCAGATCCTTTCCCTACTCCTGATTTGAAACTAAAGAACCTCTGCGCAGCGCATAGGAGAGCAGAGCCAAAACTAATGAGAAAAACGGGAAATCCATCTGCGAAAACTGAATGCAACAGGTTAAACGCTGTCATTCCTCGTCACACAAAAAGGTTAAGACGAGTACAATGGGCTGCTTTCTGTGAGAGTTTATGGGCGTTTACTCCCATGACAAGGATATGGGGAGCAATGAATAGCCGATACGGAAAGATTCGCCTACACAAGCCATTCGAAGTACCTGCTTTAAAGCAAGGAAAATATTTGGAAACCCTTGCAGGCGATTTTGCAGTCGTATACACATCTAGCAGATCAGCAGGAGTATCGAACCCTCTGTTGTCTGAAGCATTTCATAACATGGATACACGGTCACCTTTCGTGAGTTGGATTTGGCGCTTAGCAAATTATGAAGACGCTGTGCAGTGGGTCCCGATTCGATCAGCAATCAGATGCTGACAAATCTGCCATATGAACGAAAACGAGCCCTTCTAGACATATTTAATCACGTCTGGAGCACAGGAGAGATCCCAGAAGCGTGGAAGGCAGCGTGGGTGGTGCCAGTGCTCAAGTCCGGAAAGGATCCTGCAAACCTCCCCTCATATCGGCCAGTATCGCTAACATCATGCGTATCAAAGTTGATGGAAAAACTAATATGTACCAGGTTAACATAGTATCTTGAGCAAGGAAATAGACTGCCATCATGTATGACCGGATTTCGTCCACGGTTGAGTGCCCAGGACAGTGTCTTGGATCTACTAAGCCATATCGAGCACCATCGCGTAGGCGACCTTTCCACACTTGCCATCTTTATGGACGTTGCCTAGGCATACGACCGTGTACTTCATACAGGCATCATCAACGGACTCCGAGCCATGGTCGTCTCAGGAAATGCTCTTCGATTCGTCCATGAGTTTCTCAGTGATCGATGTGCACAAGTGAAGCTCGGAAGTATAATGAGTGACAAGCGACGAATTTCCCTCGGCGTCCCACAAGGAAGTGTCCCATCTCCCTTGCTTTTTAACGTTGCCATGGCCAGCCTTCCAGATGCCCTGAAAGTAGGTCGGACGGCAGTTAAAATGTCCATCTACGCAGATTACATCTGCATTTGGATCTCGGGGTACCAAAACAAACGTTTGGCCCGGATAGCCCAAGCCGCAACCTCCACTGTCGATGTCCACTTATCGACGCTTGGCATATCTTTATCATGAGAAAAATCTGCCTTCATGCTTTTCCCGGGAGTGAGATTCAAGTCAACACGTCTGACGCTGAATATCAGAGGGCACTCAATTCTTCGTGCAACTCATGTTCGATTCTTCGGCGTCACCATCGACAACAAGCTACTATGGCGTGGTGCGGTCGAAAGTGTTGTGGCTGCATCAGTGCAAAGACTCAACGCACTTCGTCGATAGGCAGGTGTACGTTGGGGAAACAGTCCTATATCCATGCTTAAACGGAACGCTGTACTGATAACAAGCCGCATTCTCTATCAGCTCCCTCTGATATCACCGTCATCGAGTCAATTCGAGCGCTTTGACGCAGTGCACAGAAAGGGACTTCGCTAGGCGATGGGAGTTCCAACGGCGGCTTCAAACAAGAATGTCACTAATGAGGCAGAGTATTTTCCACTCCGCCCCTTGGCATCTCAGGCCTTGCGGACGCAGCTGTTAAGGCTGGGCGAGTCATGCGCAGGCACGGCGCTTCTCCGGCAGCTAAGAGCAAGAACTCGCTCACATTTCCATGCGGCGCTTAACACCTCCTGATTTTAGGATTTGAATGGTCTAAACCAAGTCGCCTTGACCCGCCATGGTCTTTTTCGGACGTTACCTGCAGCCTCAATGTACCCCACCTACCGACAAAACGCACCATTTCAACTGCCGAAGCAAACTTTATTGTGCTGGACCACTTGAGCACTGTGTTTCAAAGCCATCTACAAGTGTACACAGACGGTTCGGAATGCGCACAAAAAGACAGCTGTGCAGCGGCATTCTGCATACCATCCCTTGATGTGTCATGGTCTGGCCGACTGCATCGCGTAGTTTCCTCTACAACAGTAGAAAGCGCCGCAGTCACCGCGGCTTTGCGGAAACTACAGGCATTTTCTGCACGATATGTCGTGGTGCTGACGGATTCCAAGTCAGCATTACAGAGATTACATCGGGGCCTACCTCTAGAGAAATTTACAAGGCAGTCTCTGGCTCTGATTGACGACCTAAGGAGCAAAGGATTTAACATAAGGTTTCAGTGGATTCCATCACACGTAGGAATTGATGGAAACTAGGAAGCTCACGCCCTTACACGCCTAGCGCTGACATGTGTCCCAAAAGTGAAAGCTCCAAAAGCTTTTCAAAACCCTAAGGGTGCAATCCGCCTTCACTTTAGAGAGGTGCACAAGAATCCACACGAATCCTGTGTGACCCATGAATTTACACGCGAACAAGCGACGCTTTTATACCGCATCAGGGCCGACTCCGCGTACACCCCAGCTTGGTTATTGAAGACTGGGCTTCGCGCTTCCCCACTCTGTGTTTTCTGTGGTGACATTGGCGACATCGAACATTTCATTTGGCTATGCTCGCAGTCTGACACAGAAAGAAAAGCGATGGTCGACAACCTACAAAAGAGCGGCCTTACGCACAGGACCTTTGAAGACGTTGTTTTCCCCGGAGGGCCCGCGGCATTCAGGAAGAGAGCGCAACGACTGTTGATAGCCTTCCTGCGAGACACGGGCTCATCAAAACCTGGTGACACACCCCTGATCTCAATTCGCAGGAGGATCAGGGAGAACAATTGCCGGCTATGTATTCAAAGCTAACCCCGCCTGCTTTAACATCACCACCACCACCACCACCACTAGAGGGTTGCTTGTATTCACTGCCACAAAGTCGCCCTATTTAAGGGTCAGATTCTTTACTGACACTTTTTGAAGTGGTTCTGGTTCTTCACGCTCACTACAACGTAGCAATACAGCTCTTGTGAGCGGTGTCTGTCAAGGCTCACAGAATGTGCTGCAGTGTGGCTATGAGAAAACCGAATAATTTAAAGTATCGTAGGCGTCAAATCTTGAAAAAATTTTCATGGACACATCTTTCTTCTACCCAACTCCCACGCAGTTGCAGCCGCCTATGGACATTGAAGCTCACTCTTACGGTCTAAATTGCAGGCGTCCTTCTTTGGAAAGACAGTTACTTCGGCTACGAAACATTAAAAAAAGTATATCTGATCTGTATAGTGGTATATATGGTATACAGGGTGCGAAAGATTAAGCTGCGGATAGTTTTCGCCTCTGAGGCTATATTTAACCATGCGCAAATAAAGAGCATAAAATAAAAAGCAAGGAAGAAAATATGCAAATGCAGATGAACAACTTCTTACTGAAGCGCTCACCAAAAAGTGGTTAGGGATAACGAAAATAGCAAGCAACAAAGCCGCAGTTTCTCCCAAAGGGCGAAGCCCCGATTGCGCTAGAAAATTAGAAGCGATGGTAGTACTTTTTTTGCCGTATTAGCTTGTAAACGTTCGCTAACTAACTAAATTAATAATGTTAACTAACTAACAAGGACAGCACTGTCTCTGTGCGCCTGTGTCTTTCTACGTCATCGTTCAGTCGTGCTTGCACATTCTATCATAAATACAAACCAAGTTGCCCGCCAGGATGTTTTAATTAAATTAACAAGCATGGTGTCACACACGCACAAGTAAACATGAACACATCTTGCTCTATGAGCACGGAAGCTCGCTGTCAAAACACTGGAGTGACGAATTGAGGCAGCAACAGCGAGCAAATTGACCTTCGTGCGCATATCTCGCTTCAACGCGAATGAAACGCAGAAAGCAGAGCGCATACGAAACTACTCGCATTACGCGGACTCTGCAAACATCGCCGATTGCTCAGAAGATGAGGCCCGTGCGTGCGCGCACTTTGGTCACGTCGCAGATTGCTTTCAAGATACGCCACCCGCATGGTCGCTACTTTCCTGTCGAGAATGCTCCATCATGGTGATAACGTGTGTGCCGTTCGTGACTGGGAAGTATACCGGGCTCGCAGCGTTAAAGAAAGGAAATGCGGACAAGACAGATGACGATTATTATTGTGTGGCCAGATACGACCTAAAGGCTGTAATTTTGCTTAAGAGTGTACGGCGCACGGCGACGGTTTTATTGCCCTTGGACTTTATACAGAACCTCGTGGCGACGGCAAGGGCGAGGATGACGGCGAAATGAGCCTGGAGTGTCCATATAATTGTTATTCCAATAAATATAGAATTGTAGCTCGCATAAACATCAATATACAAAGCGCCCTCGTTAAGTACGCTAAGTAAGCAACTGATGTGATGGCTCATCGGTTATAGCGTGGCGCTGCCAAGCATGAATTCGCGGCATTAGCTCCCCGGCGCTGCCGCCTTGTTTTAATGGGGGCGAAATGCAAAAGAGCGCCGGCACCCCGCGCATTGTTGGCGCATTAGAGATCCCCTTTAGGTCAAAATTAATCTGCGGTCATTCACAACGGTGTCCCTCATAATGAAATCATGGTTTTGGCACGTAAGATCCCCGGAATTCATTCGCGCTACATCAATGCTGCATCGCATGCTATCGCTTTATCCTTGTTTCAGGCGTTCATGATGCCCTCAGCCAGCAGGTAGGTTTTATTACGATAGGTTTCCATGGCGAACATTGGGTTGCCTTTCTGTATTATAGCGAAAGGTTGAAGAATGAGCACTAGTGCAAGAAAAACTGCCTAACTTTTGGCAAGGGTTATCAGGAAACCCCAGAATATAAAGGATGTAAGGGAAGGACAAATACTCAAGTCCAACCTTCCAGCATGATCCTTGTGTTCTGTTGCAAGATGATAAAGAGAAGAAACTGTTCTTAGATGGAATAATAGTTTTTGGCAGCATGCCATACATGGGAGCAGCATATCACCACCCTTTAACCTAGCTGTAAAATCATTATATTGACTGCTTCCTTGAATGATTTGCTACTAATGATGTGTAAGCGTATATATTCCGGATGATCCACTTATTCATGGCATAGGCACCTGTTGCGTCGTCATATCAATGACATTGTGGCATAGTTCTCGCTATAAAATGCTTATGGCCGCATTCTCAGACACAGCATGAAAAGGTTAGGTTGCTGAATGCCTGGCTGAAATTGTAAAAATAAATATTTTTTTGCGGATTTTTCGTGGGCGAAACGACACACAAAATTTAAAATGGTGATAATAAAGAAAGCACGCAATTTCCGAACATAGGCATGCACTTATCGTGTGTGGTCGTCAGCTATGTTCAGTGTTATGTGGAAGCCTAAAATGTTCAACGTGCCTAATGTTCATCCTCTTTCTTCTGCAGAAGTTCCAGAACCTCATATATTAGTGGCCTCCCGTACTTTCAGTACATCTTGCACAACGATGGAACGTTAGTTTTAACACTGGCATCAATTTATATACTGTAGTTTGCGCGGCGATGCGGTGTGTTTTGCGCAAGTTACGTATCTGTCGTACGCCGTTCATAGCAGTTCATTTTTAATAATGCATACCCGGAGCCGCATGCTAGGCACCCCACCAAGCAAATCTAGAGAATTTCGGAGTCTACCTTTTCATTAAGCCCGGTGCATAGCTTTATGCGCACCGGGCAGAGTAGAAGAATTACTAGAATTACTAGAGTAGAATTACTTACCCCGCGGACACGATTTCGAAAGGAAACCGAAGCAACTTATTCAATAGGTAACCTGCTCCCCAAACTAAGCTATCAATTGCGCAATATACGGCATGTGTTAAATGTGGGAAGTTGTAGGGGATCGCTATAAAAATTTACTTATGCTTTTATTTACATTGAAAAATGATGAAGTGGACGAAATTAACTGGATTCATTTTTTTATCGTTTAGGCAACCTAATTAGACACGTGTCATTCCGTCCAGTTGATGAAGATTGTGCATAAATGCAGGTGCGTTCGCTACACCGTGTGTTACACAACGAAAGTCAACTTCGTTATCCCTCTATATTGTAGATCTTCTGTTTCACCATTCTTCTACCTCATTTTCGCTTTTGCGTGCTTCGCGTGGTGAGTATGCTTTAGGCATGCTTTTTTTGTCAGTCTCCCAGTGTTTCTTTTTTTTTGCACTTGAGGTTTTGTCTCTGTGTTTCACGCTAAGAACAGGCATCTTTCCGCTAATCAGTGTCTTTACAGGTCCCGCAGATCCATAGCTGTTCAACTGACGTAGAAAAATTCCTTCTCTAGGACATTAGTGTTCTTGGAATGCTGCACGTCGTTGGGCACAGACTTGAGTGTCGGCAGGCTTTGCTCGAACCAGAGTCTGTCTCAGGCCTTGAAGCTGCGACCAAAGTCTCGATCCAGGACTACCCACTTGAATTGAGCAGTGACTCCACCATTCAGGATGGTTGCCTCCCTACGTTGACGCCATTATAGAGCGTCTTGTTCGCGGAACCCGGGTTCTTCCGACGTTTTTCGGCTTCGCGGGCACGCAGCTCGGGATTGGCCTCCCGGCGCTGCCGTTTAAACTCGTCATCTGCGGCACGCAGCTCGCGGTCGTCTCTACGACGACGAGCCCGTTCACGATTTAACACGAGCAGCTGCCTGATAAATGGTTTTGGTATCGTCACATGGCAAATGAAAACTGACTTAGGCATATAGCTTGAACAATTTTAATCTGGTATTCTTACTTTTGGTAATAATAATACGGGAATATATGAATGGTTTACAAAGACCGCTTCATAGATACTGGATAATTGCATGGACTCCTAATGAGAAGCACGTTTTGTGCCTTCTAAATTCCATCACTACATTATTGCTGCTCCTCTTCATGACACTTAGGTGATTACAACTCCATGTGATGCTTGTGGCCCTCCGCTGGTTAGAAAAAGTTTAACAACTCTATTGTACTTTATCAGTTATATTGTCCTCAAAAGCAGGCCTCTTCTTCATCTCCTTCTCCTTCTCTAAACTGGATTTCTCGCACAGTTTGATTGGCATGTCTGTCGCTCTGGATACTGTAAACAATCATATATTGTGCCTTAAAGTATATGGACCTATTGCGTATTATCAAATGGGCGATTAAGAGCGCAAATCGCCTCTACCGCCTTGAGAAGAAAGGGTATTAACCGAGGGGTGCAATTTGCATTAGTACTATCATAAGAACATAAGTCATCGCAAGTCACATCATAAGTCATCATAAGTGTTCGTTGGCTTTTTATGATACTCTTCCACCTCGGCATGATAAAATCCTAGCTGGATTTCAGCAGCTTAAGGGCCAGTCAGACAAATTTTGCCACAGAAGAAAAGTAAACTGGGAGCCTTGTTGCTCGCTATGTATATCACACCTGCTTTATTGTGACTGCTACTTGGAAGTTGTGAGAATTTTTTAGCAGAATGTAGAGAAAAAGATCAAAAGCCCTGTTTGCCCTTTTCTTGTGAGTGAACTGAAATCCTGAATTAAATTAAAGCCACTAGATATATCAGAAGTCTTGAATAAGATGGCCAGCCGCAGGCATACTAATTCCTAACTTGATTACGTTGCCAGCGAAAGGAAAACTAGTTAAACACATGTGGTACTTATAATAACATGAGTCTGCGATAACAAAAGTGGGTCGTCAAGAGCCTTTTCTATGTGTGGCGGGTCGTGACAACGGTCTTGCTCTTAACTGTGACTATGAGTATTTGAATAATATATTTTGCTATTTATTCATCTCAACTATTCTACGTGATATTTCGCCACTTTTTGTCAACCAATAAACTTGGCGGAACGTCGCGCACAACCTATTCCCTTTTTACGAAATACCACTGCATGTATTTTGTCCCAGTATTCCCGCGATTCCGCGATATCTGCAGTTTAATACCGGTAATATATAGTCCACAGCACGGGCCCTCTGTCGTTGGCAGAACATAAGGCGCTTGTAGGTCTCCACACGATATTTGAAAGGGACGGCAGGAAAAAAATCAGGCAGCCATGAAGCCACTTTTATTATTTCACCACATTATGAGGGGAAATGAGTCTTAGTTGAATGCTCCCCCTAAACAAAGACATTGCTGAGGGAGTTATTCATAATGCGGCTGTGAAAGACATTTCATGTGAACGTTCATTGTTGAAATTATGAATAATTCTGGGAAACTGCAAGTGTTATTTGCATCATTGGTGCATTGATGGTTTCACTCTTGATACGCATTCCCTGCTTTGTATTGGTGAGGAGGCTGCCGCGTAGAGAAAACGTACTTTTGTTAGCTTTCTCGGAACGACTATAGAAAACATCCTCGAGCGGATACAAAGGTGTGCTTCATCAAGTTCCTCTGAATGTGCGGAACACAAATATTTTTCAAGTGACACCCGAATGCATCCTGGGCGCTATCGACAGCCATTTCAACACGCTCATAGAAAGGTAGCAATGAACAGAAACGATAGTGGTACCATGTCAAACGAGCAAATGGCTCGTCGATAGTTATAAACTGCTTCAATGGGAGAAGATATTTGAGGGGAAGACTAGAGGGCAAAGAATATGGAAGAAATGGTTTAATCGTTCAGCACTCATGGCTCTTATACATGCACTGTTACCAGACAAAGAAATGGCTCTATTGTTGCTTTGCAATGGTTGATAAGCAGGTGGCCTGACACAGTGCGTACTCTTTCAGCATGCATCAGAGGGGATGAATTTTACGCTAACAGGCCTGCCATATAGCAATGTTAGGGTCATACAAGATTAGGTATCTAGAGGACATCTCACATGCAATCAGTGTCCTCGCCAGCAGCTAAGACAGGATTTTCCGTTCTTTTTGAGAACGCTGCGGGCTTTCTTCCGCCCTCTGTATCTTTGTTTTATTCTAAGCAGCAGAACAATTGTCTTGTGAAACTACTACTTGCACATGCATCACCAACAGCGCTGTGCAAGCATGTCACATTGTATGGCCACCTCACAAGTGGCTTAGCGCTTATCATGTTCTGCTGCTGTAAACGACTTCGGACGTTATATCACCCAGCAACCTTCTTAACTGTATGACCTTTTGTTAAACATGGAGTTCCACACCTGAATAGTAGCATGCACGACCAATCTATAGGTCAATCGCGATAGATTAAGACAAATCTTACAGCTGACGACAGTAGACGGTTCAGCTCAAGGCACCGAAGTGTTTGGAACCTTCATGAGTGGCAAAGTTTAGAAAAATTCACGTAAAATATTGTTGTGAAACGCATCAGCATTTCAGGTGTCATTTTGTGATTACAATGAGTCGTATATAAATGAATGTCGATGAAGCAACATTTCCTTCCTCAGAACTTACGTCCTTTCTCAAAATATGGGCTCCGGCGTAACTTTTTGTTCCACAGATCTTGATCTCTTCAGAACTCCATCTTCCTGTCAACTTCCGTCTTATTTGTATTTCTTCGTAATAATTTCACCTGCTGTGGTGAAGCTGTAGAAGTAACTTCAACGCATTTTTAAGCGGTCTTTCATGTTCAGTAACTCATATCCAGGTCTAATCTTAAGATACTTCCTAAATTGACATCATTGCACTATCAAAGCTAACTCCCCAATCGTACTGTAAGCCCTAGTTTACCATGTTAGGTAGGTGTCTAGTGAATCCTCATGAAAAATTTCACGACCGGTTGCTATGATACAATATGCGAGATATTGGAAAGTAAGGTTCATTGAAACATTTCCATTAATTTGCATAGTTCAAACAGAAGTTATTAAAATCCGTTTGAAATTGGGAATATATCTTGAAGACGGCTGAAATCGCCGGTAGGTTCTAGCATTGTTCAAGTGTGTTCGACCTGCCAATAGAGTTATTCGAAACGTTCCCCTCATCTTGTATATTTGTTGCGGTTTTGTTTTTCTTTTGTTCATTATTACTTCGAACTTAATTCCTTTTACTCTTCCGCCATTTCAGGGTAGGAAAGACTAAGCATTTTCGGCTAAATCTCCTGCCTTTTCCATCTTATTTCTATCTCTTTTTCTGTATGCAGCCGTTTAGGTAGGGCATTTAATTATTCGCTTAAAGAATCAGGCGGGACACAGATGTCAAAGTCTCGCATTTGTGCCTGAATTTCTTTTGCAGTTCTGGGCTTGGTGGTGCATACATTTCTTTCTTCGCAAAGCTGTACTACAAAATAATTCCGGTGTAAATTTGGGGCAGGGTGGATGCCAGTCTTGGGGATCAACGCAGCGGGTACAAAATATCTTTTTATAACAATTCTGGGCAAGCGTGAAAACGAAATGAACCGTGTTCACTGCTTTCTCCGCGGCCGCCTCTCTTGGAGACTTGGTGGGAGATACACTATAGCTTTCTGTCCAGCTCACGAGATCTCAACCGAAGAGGCCACTTCTGCCATAATGACGTCAACATGCTGATTTTGCCATTCCAACTGCTTCGAGAAGCATGAGTGCTTGAGAAATACACGCATGGAGATTTTTATTCATAAAATGGCGCTCGTACACTGCTAATGCATGGCCTGCTAGTGTTGATAAAATTGTGACTATGTGAAGGGCAGCAAGTCCTTCAGAGTCCAAATTTTTTTTCACGTTTTTGAGCGCTTGCTCCACGCCGAGTGAGCGGAGAATGAAGAATAGGGAATGGTGACACAACAAAAATTATGCACAGCCAGTGCACATTTTGGAACCTTTGCGAAGCGGTAACTGAATTGATATAAATTTGCCCTATTCACAACTGCTTGCTCACTGTAAAGAAAACGTGTGCGCGCATGTTATCTCCTCATTTGTACTACGCAGCGTGACAATGCTTACATTGCCTTATATTGTCTTGCATTGCTATATTTCTTATTTATTTCACATGGATATCCCGTTTCTTGACCCGCCGTGGTTTCTTAGTGGCTATGGTTATGGCTGCTAAGCACGAGGTCGCGGCATCAAATCCCGGCAAAGGCGGCCGCATTTCAATGGGGATGAAATGTTGAAACACCCGTGTACTTATGTTTAGGTGCACGTTAAAGAACCCCAGGTGGACCCAATTGCCGGAGCCCCCCACTACGGCGTGCCTCATAATCAGAAAGTGGTGTTGGCACGTAAAAGCCAATAATTTTTCCCCATTTCTTCGCTTAGCCTCGTGGTGGGTATGTGTTATAGCACCAGAAATCATCTTCATAATGAACAGATGACGATTACTTAAAAAATCTAGTTGGAGTTAGCACGATGGAGATATGCGTGCTATTGTAACCTAATGGTTAGAACAACGGGCTGCTGCGCTGGGGAGCTGAGGTTCGACTCCTGCATCGGGCACATAATTGAATTTTTTAACTCTGAGCTATTCAGCAAGACAAAAGCAACACCCGGCAAGTAGTCACCATCTTGAAAATCTATGCTCCGTTCAGCCCATATGGGCGTGGCGTCCACCCGTATGGGCTTCACCCGAACCATTCTGACCTATCGAGAAGGTCTAATTACTGTTTCGGAATGGAAACCGATTAGATTGGCTTTAGGGTATAGCCACCCTAAAACCAAACCACCATAGGGCAGCCGGGCGAAAAAATAGTCCCCTTGGAAGTTTATATACATTGAAACGGCCAAGTAAGTGCCAAGATATTGTAAAATAGAACATTTCCTCGGCAGCTCAGGAAACGCCAACCTTCTCGAATCGGAGCGCCTGGCACATGGGCCGCAGCATTCTAGTCATCCGTCTTGAGTACTTTAAATTCTTATTCTCATCTATCTGATCGTTAAGCCCTGCTTCTTATTGCTATATGCAAGCTTCAAAACAAGAGCATCAGCAGAATGGTGATGTCGAATAGGTATACATCTGTCATTCTGCAAACGCATCGCCTTAGTCGCGCTCACCGAGCTCGCCTCACGAGCACGGAGATATAAGTAGCGCCAGCAGTGTCGCCGCTTCTGGCATGGTGTGCTGCTACACTCCGCAGCAGCCAAGGCTTCCACCTCTCCTTATACCACCATAGTTTGGTTACTTCTCGGGGCCACGCTGTTCCTCGCCTGTAATTTTTTTAAACGGTAGTTCGTCCCATAGCCAATTCTATTCTCCAAGTGCTGTAGTTCTTTGTTAAACAACCGTTCAATTGACTATGCTGTCAAGATGTGGTTGCGTCATAGATCGTTGCAACTGTACAAGCACTCCAGTGAGACTTCTTTAATGAAGCTTAAGGAAATAGTTATGGTTTCAAATTCCTTTTTTTATTATAGAAGTGTATATAATTCTTTCAGTGTAAATTTATATATTTAGCTATCATAAACTGTCCTAAATTGTGATCGACAGGAGCGAGACCCTTTCACATGCACTAGGTCCTTCGAAAATTTGTTCCCTTTGAAATGAATGAGCCCAAGTAATCATTTTAGGACGAACACATTGTAGAACAAGAATTAAAGCGTGAATGTTTAGATATGATGAGGGGAGCGTTCTTTTCTGGTTGACAAATGTACGCCTTTATTTGTGCCCTGAAAGAGTAGAAAATTGTTTTGTTATTGCCTAAATGATCCGCTGTTTTTGCATATTCTTCAGAGAACCAGATAAGAGTGGCACAAATCAGCTCGAAACACTCGATTTGTTTTGCGCGCAAGCGTAACTGGCGAGCTCGTGAAATTGGCAGTGTTCGTCTGAAGCCGCGAAGCAAGCGAACGAGAAGGCGCCTGGGCCTCCGTGGCGGTTCCGGTTTATCTGCAAATTTCGCCTACACATTCATTTAGCACAATGGGTAGCGACAAAGCAGAAATTTGAAGATAATAATAGCTAAGCTTCCTTCATACTCTTTATACTAGCGCTTTGAACACAAAGTCTGACACGCGTATGCTGAAATTGCACTGCTCAAATATTTGCTATTAATGGATAACGAAACAAAGCTATGAAGAACCAGCTCCTCTTACTTTTCAACAATAAGTAGAACGTGCATTGGAAGGTGGTTATTTGCGGCACTATATTATATACAGTTTGGGGGGAGGGTCTCCCTTACCACCGTGCCTTGCCCGTACGCGGAAGCCCACGCGTAGTTGGAGCGCCACTTCCTCAAGCAACGCGTTCGGAACCTCGTGCAGCGCCTGTCACCGCTTCTCATCGCAGACGTTGCGACCAGAGGCGCAGCGTCCCAACGACACCGCCACAAATTGCTAGCGGTCACGAGGGGAGGTTGCAACAACGCTCCCCTTACCGCCGTGCCACCATGCGGTACTGAACGATAATGCCCTGCTAGCGGTACCACCATGGCGCGGTGGCGAGTGGTTACTCGGCCTTTATTTTGAAAGCGATCTGCCTTGGGGGCACAGTCTAGGTGGGCAGACGGCTGGTAGCTTTGTGTGCGCTGTGTTCTCACTGCTCAGTTTAATTGAAGCGATAGCCAGCACGAAGGTCACTTCGCTCGCTAGTGCTACAACGAGTCCCTACGCCAGCGTTTTGACAGCGAGTGTCAGCGGCTAGCAAGGGTGAAGTGTTCATGTTACCCTGTGCGTGCGGAACGCATGCTAAGTAATTTAGATAGAAAGCGAATGTTTGCAACTGGGCCTTCTGCTCCAGCTGCTGCTGCGTAGCCCTGTCTTCAGTACAGTCTACGATGCGGAGAGTGTAGGCATCCAGGTGCACCGAGGGTCTCTAGCGTCGTGTGCACTATCACCCACGTACACTGACTGAAACGTCACCGTAACTTTTTCTCTGTTGCGATTTGGTGTACTCTTCTTCATCATGTCCTTATTCTCCGTTTTTCATAGCCTCTGGCTGAACAGAGCATGTTATATGCCTTATGACAGCTCGAGATCAGACAGTGGCACCTATTTCACACAAAGAAGAGAAATTATTACGTCTGCGACTCTACTTCCTATTGACTCTCAATTTGTTCTCCTCTTCATTTCATCTTTTGTGTTCTTTCCCTTGTGGAGAATAGCCAACTGGGCTCATATTTGGGTAATTTCCCTGATCGTAATTTATCGTTTTCCACTATCTTTTCGATCAAGCCACATGAATCTTTCGGGATAATCTATATTGCCTACCTCATGTGTCTCCTGTTTAAGGGCAGCGGCCATTTATGATGCCTTCAATAAACACGTGTTCACGATTGCCAAATTATTTTATAATTGTGCTTAAGATTTGCGGCCGTTTATTTAGCCTGGCTTAGGACGATCAAATGAGGAGGTCTTCCACGTAATCAAGAAATGAAGGCTGATGTAGCCTAGCCATGTGACGACAAATTAGGGAGCAGAATGCTGCGGGTTTGAAAACATGTTTGCGTGTTCTTATGAAAATAAGTTTTTATCAATATAACAGTAAACTACCTTGCTTTTCAGTGCTGTTTACAATGCGACTATACTGCGCTTCTATCAATGTCACCCTATGAATTCAACTTTCATGTGCACATGTGCAGCTGTGAGCCCTCATCGAGCCTGGTAACCTAATATATTACACTAGCTCAAATTGGCCTCCGTAAGGGTCGTCTGGAACTAGCTACTGAACAAAATAAGAATGTTACATATCTTTTCATTGAGAAAACTATTTACCAGCACTTAGTATACCTGTTTCCAACATGCTTTACTCGTAGTCCTTGTTTATAACATGCGGCAGCAATCACAAACATCAGACACTCATCTTATGTCATTTGGTGAATAGCTCTTATACCAGACACCGAATGGAATATTTAATTATTTGAGTTTTGGAGAAATGAAACGCTTGTTGACATGGGGTTCTTCAGTTGATGGGTTGACAGCAAAGATGCAATGAGAGTTGGGCAGAGGCAAACAGCTGCTAGATGGCGCTAGTTTTCCTGCTGTGTGACAGATATCAATAAATTTAAAGTGATTAGCTTAGTATGGTTGGATGTGTCATAATATTGTTGTAACATCCTATTTCTTTATTCAGCTTTAGAAAGGAAAACAATGAACCCTTTTGGTGGACCTAATTAGAAACCTCCTCTCGAGCCTTGCACTTCTATAATAGAGGAATATGAAAAGTAATATAAATTAAAGTTCATCCAGAGAATGCCTACGACAAATAAGATACACGTATAAATGCGAGTTTGAAAAATATCAGCCGCTAAACTACGAAGAATGCCATTTTTATCGGCAGTTATGAATTCGGCACAATGACTGCCTGCATGTAGAGAGAATCTGTCTTTGCACGCCGCAGCTGCTTCACTTACTCCACATGCATTTGTTTACCTTCTACTAAATGATTACTTCACTTAGTTGAATGCATTCGAGGAATAATATTTATTGCACCTTAGAAAACGCAATCATCGCTGCCGTATGTTGAAACGGAGACAACTATAGCTTAAAGAAATACATTGCGAGGGCGGAGCTAAGTAGTCATAACTTGTCTAAAGCTGAACAAGGATACCTCGTAAAAAAAGAGGGAATCATTAATTTGAAGCTGATGTCACAGGGCTTGATACTTACGATAAGACTTTTTTATTCACATGAAAACGAGAAGAATAGAAAAGAAACTGAAAGACTGTGTAAACAGTATTCATTACAAGAATGCCAATGAAGCTTAAACTATTTTAACAACAATGAAATAATATTTATTAATTTATTACGAATTATTATACTTATAATATGCGAGAAGGGCATTCCTGACACGCATTGTGTTCCCAATTCCGTCCCAGCGTCTTTGGAAATCAATAGCCAATATTTTTCCTTGAATATCAAATAAAATCTTTGCTGGAAATGGAGCAGCGGTACATCATATGCAGCCAAACACCATGTTCTTGATATCACCAGGAAATCTGTACTCGGTGCAACGCGCCGAAAGGAGTTGACCTATCTGAAAGAAAATCAAAAACTCCTACTCTGTGCTATAGGAAGCCGCCAACGTCCAATTGCCCATACCATAAACATGTTTTAGGTTAATTATGCGTCAATGCCTAAATGAGGGACAAACTGACGGTAAAGGTCGGTTCCACAAGTCTCATGCGTTTCCCATTCGATTTACGAGACGAGAGATACAGCATCTTGAAAGGTAATTGAGATATGTGAAGTGTATTTCTGCGAGAGGGCCTCCTTACTAGTGGTGTTTGACGTGATGTTTCGTGGGAGATTTGTGCTAGACTGTGGAAATTACAAGCTTTACGCGGGCTGATTACACATATGTTACAATGCAGTCCACATGGATGCCTGCTCCCTTGTAGCGTAGGCGATGTTTTATGGCACAACTTTTTTTTGTTGAAGAACACATATAGGGTACTATATGCCTATGGCTGAAAATTCATTGTTCACAAAGTCATCGAAGGAAATATGCCGGTCATAATTCAATTGCATCTTCAGTGCTGCAATACAAAAAATATATGATGGGAGGAGCAGACATGGTTGATGTATTGTCACTTGCATAGTGCTCTTTCGGTTGATACTTTCCACGGAGATAGCTGTCATGGTGAAAGTTTTGCGTGAACAGGTCGCAGAAAGTTCGTCCGCATGTCAGCCATAACTTGAGATCCCTGCCAAGGTGCGTTCGTACCATAAGGTCATGTCCCAAAACTGTTTCAAAAGAGTCGTGCTCCAAAAAGAGTTCCCATTTTAGATATGCACTTGAGGAACCACAGGCATATCGGAACGCTGCAGCTTGCGTACTGTTGATAAGCTTAGATTAAGTTGAAAACACTGGCCACTGTGCTGGGAGCCTGTACCATTGGTATTTCTGAATAAGTGAATTTACTAACGAGAATTTAAAGAACACTTCCGAGTATCATGTGGTTGTTTCCTCACTGTCATGTAAGCAGCGATTGACAAGTTGGTTTCCTTAATGAAAGAAGAGTTACATAAAAGCAGAGCCAAAAAAAAAGCGGGTCACGACAGTACATAGTGCGTACTTTCTTCATACTCCTATGCCATTGCATTCACCTACGTACTGGAAAATCTTGCGATACCGAATTTGCTTTCACTCCTTTCAGTTCAAGCGTGCGCGTTTGACCTACAATACGTGCCGGCTTTGCATCTTGCCCTTTCTGACCAGCGCACAATACTTGCAAAAAATACAGGAAGTTTCGAAAACCTTGAGAGAGCTGAAGTCGAGAACGAATAGCTCGGGGGCGCTTCATTCAGGAGGTAGTTCGTTACCAGAAACTTCTAATGGTTTTGTGCACATGTCATGACGCGTTGGCACTAAGCAAGTCTGTCGTTCAACACCACTAGTTAAAAGGGAAAAGAAGCAAGAATCGGGACCAGGAGGTCGCTCTAAGCTTAATGAAGCGTTGCGTCGATCAGATTTCACGAAATAAGGTCGCGGTCTTTTCCATTTGCTGGCGGAGATCTGTACTTGTGGCGTTCAAGTTGTTCACTTTGTGTACGGCATATTCCAGACATACAACGTGGGGACCGAAGCGGACCGCCAAGCGAATAGTTCTGCGTTACCATTAAAAGCACAACAATAAAGTTTCTTGTGCGGTTTATTTGCTCACAGAAGAACAAATCCCAAGCCAGATTTGCGCCCTGCTATGCCACGCCGACACTACTAACATTTGTGAACAGATAACGGCAAGAATTTACGGAAACAACCCGTGGTTGTTTAGTGTGGCACTGCAAAGTATGAGTTGGCGGGATCGAATCCGGGCCACGGCAACCGCATTTGGATTGTGCAAAATGCGAAACCACCACGTGTATTTTGATTTAGGTGCACGTTAAAGAAGCCCGGGTTGTTCAAATTATTCTGGAGTCCCCGAAAGCAGTGTGCCTCATAATCAAAGCATTGTTGTGGCAAGCACACCCGATATTTTTTGAAATATATATGAACCAATGGCTTCCCGGTAGGTTATTGATAGCCATATGATGGCAACATTCAACATGATAAAGCACTGCCAAAATTATCTGCCTTTTTCAATAAGGTAAGAAAGTTTGACGTACGACAATGCAACATGAGCCAATTAGAAGCTGAGCAAATATTTAATGTTTCAGAGAAGCACGCTTAGCGTACGCAAAGTGTTGCAACTCTTTTATCTAACCGTGTCCCAGAGGACAAGCGGTGAACGCTAAAAGAGCTCCCACACCTGCATAAGATAGCTACCAGTTGTGTCATATTTCCGACTGCCATCATTTATTCAGAAATAAAATGCCAGTAGATCTGCTGTGCGCTTTGTACTTTCAGCACCAAAGGAAGTGGCACAAATGCGCTGAGTCTTCAATGAAAGAAAGGAAAAAGAACAGTTTCTAAAAAATGCATTCTATGTGCATCGCTGATTCTGGACACAGAACTTTTTCTTGGCTACACCGGTATTCCCGTTATTGAAAATATGGTATAAATTTGACAGTTTGTGTGGTTAAAGGTCTGTTTTTTCTTGGGATTGTTCATATTATACGACAGTACCCATCCTTGTTGAACAAGACGTATAGACACAAATGTTTACACCTTGTCGTGACTAACACCCTTATATTAACGGCACCCATGTTATAATGTGCAAGTGAGTTAAAACTACACGTGGAATGAGAGAAGCCCTATTGAAACTTTTGTTAGTTCTGAGCATCAGGAGTGCATTGAAGTAGATGTCGGGATAGTTTCACTAGGGTATTTAATAAAGTTTATAAATAAAAATGGCAGACACAAACCACACCGACGACATGGACAAGACAAGTGGCACGCTTTCATGTCTACGTATTTTGTTCCCTGCAATTTTTGAGCTTTTAAATATGCAGCAACTATACGAGCAGAGAGATTTACCAATAAAAGTTTCTTTCCCGCACTTCTTGCCAAACATATCAAAGCTATTATCATTATTTGCCACAAAAAGTACAAAAAGATAATTATTTTTCCACAAGTCATACGATATTGACCCGTAAGAGTGAGGACGTCCACTATGGGAGTTGCCAAAACTTCATCATATAATTATTTAATGATTCGTTAAGCAAATACACTCTAATGTTTGCTCATTTTGTGATTACATGACCGGTGTTATTGCGGAGTATTCTGTTACTCAGTACTCCACCTTGCCTGTTGCTGCTTTAGACTGCCTCGCATTTAGCTCCGTGATGCTTTGTGCGCTTCCACCAGTGGCGATTGGGAGAGCAGTGACGTAGTACGTAGCTCGGTTATATGCAACACCACAAATTCTTGCGGTCCTCCTGACCCCTACATGGATGTCTACGCCAGCAGGCCTTCGGCGTGTTGCGACACCGGAGCCCTGACACCCCTCCCGCATTCGTCCATGCGTTACTTAGTAATGTCCGGGGAAATAGGGATCCTGGAGCTTGAGCCAATGCTCAGTGTTTAGAGCTTGAAAGCCTTTAAGCTGCGGCAGTAAACGGCAGCTGCCGGCGTTATACACACAGTCTTGTCGCATCCCCTTGTTGGGCTACTTGGTGGGTGGCTGGCGCAGCTGCTAAAATCGTGTACATTTTTAGGAATGCAAGCTCAGTCTTCACCTTTACATAAAAAAAGGTGGCGCCGATGAACGTTTCACCTTTTCTGTACCAAACGATGAAATATTTACGTGTTTACACGTGATTGAGACTGGAAACCCCTAAAAGACTCTTAGAACGCTTTGACCATTTGTTGCTAAAAAATCCCTCGCCGACACCCTGGACCCCGTAGACAGAATCGGGAAAATAATCATTGGAGCCTTTTTTCTAAAATCCGCAACCAGCACAACATGCACAACTGACGAACTTCATTTCATTTGAACACATCTCTATCACAGTAATCCCTGATGTTTCCTGAACAGCAGACGAAGTGTCGTAACAGAACAAGACCAGTTTGCATTAAACGGAGCTCCTTCAGGGTTACAATTAAATATATGTAACTGATGTACGTCGAATCAAGATCAGACTTGATGACGTGGAAATCTCGATGAAGCGTCTCATTCTGACTTCGTGCGCAAGTACACTATCCGAGTTTATTGAAACATATTATGCAAAAATACACGTCTGGCCCCACATTCCTGATTTGCGCTGTTGCTTTGAATGCAAACCATTCGGCCACGGCTCTCTGAGCTACCGCAGCCGGCACACGAATCCGCAACGAGCTTCGCACGAACTCCCTGCCGACAACTGCATTGACACACCCCACTGCCCTAACTGCCACGGCTGGAATCCTGCATATACTCGGTCTTGACCACGCCTGGAAGAAGCAAACGGAAGTAATCATTCTGGAGTTAAAAACAGCATTTCATTCAAAGAGCTGCGTAAGCATCCCTTATTTGTGCTGACACCTTCAGTCTCCGAAGTTGCATGGCAGGGGGCACTGGCGCAGCAGTTCTAGGTAGCACTTCGGCCCACGCATAGTGGACCGGAGGTAATTCCGCCCGCCCACTCAGCAGAAACGACCTCTGCTGCTCCGCCACCAAGCGAGAAGAGTCAGCAAGCCGGAGGACCTGCGAGCGCGAAGCCCTCTGCTCAACAGAGAGGTCCAAAACAGCCGCGAGCGTAACCCGCGAGCGGCCATCCTGTGGGCCTTCGTGGAGGTGAAGGACACGTCACCAAGTGCATTGGCACCTCAGGCTCCGAAAGAGGTTTGCAAGTTCCTGCAGCGCGCCAGAGAATACAAAGACTGTATCACCGGGCCCGGAAAGGGCCCTGGGCGCCAACATAGTTTTTTCTCTTAAACACAGAGCACGAAATATTATTAATATCCGTACGCAAACATTTTTCTTTTCCCCAATCTTAATGACTTTAAAGGTATTTTCTCCAATCTTGGTGACGTAAAAAAGGCATTCAAAAGTAAAATACAAAGCTGTTCTTGGTCAAGGTGCACATTTAAAACCTAGATAGGCAGGCTGTTTACCGCAGTTTGCCTTTCTTCACGCAGACCGCGATGACGCTAACGCTTCATCTCGTGCTGTGACCTTTGTTTTTCACATGTGTGCAGCGTGTCAGATTGTACAATTTCGAATGCACTTTGAGACAGTTGCGGTTCGAGCCGTACTGTTTGGTAAATACGTCACAGCATCGCCTGTCTAAATACTTGCTAATTAACTTCTAGAAATAAACGCAATCGAGGGTATAATATACGCCCTGCAAGAGCGTTACATACTGGTTGTCAGTTTGAACGTACGCCACACTTTCGGGAGGTCCTCGAAGCCGAGCAAGAAGACAATTAAACGTCCAAATCATATTACTTTAAGCTCTTGCGTGATAAATAGGAAGCTACATTTTACAGCCGTGCACCAAATACATACAGCTTCACAGACTTAAGGGTAGCATCTCCTACCTTAGCAACTTGCAGTTTTCATAGCGGTACTTTTAAAATTCTTAGCGCCTTGACTAGAATGGAATGTAATTTTTAACACTTAGGCAGTGATAATTTTCCTGTGCGCCTTAAAACTAAGACAGAACGTGATCCTACCCTGAAAGCCCCGCGATAAAATAACTATTGTAGATTGTGAAAATATATTAAATATCAGATACGCCTTGAAACGCTCTTAACGGTTCTATTATAGAATTTCGCTTATTTTACCGATATTATGATTGACGCTAAATATTAGTGTATTCTACAAACGAAAGGGACTCCAAATAAAAGGCACGCTCCCTAGTGGGACGAAGACTGTAGAGAAGCGCGTAAGAAGCACAATAATGCTTGGGAAATGCTGCGTCGGTCTCTAACAATTTATAACATTATCAACTTCAAATATAAAGCCACAAGGGAAGGAGAACATGGCGCATTGCTAAAGAGTGATCTGGCAAAAATACGTCTCAAGCATGAATTCCTATACGCCAGAAGGAAACGCTGGCAGGGAAGACCATCGGGCTGCCGGTCTTACAATTTGCCTTTTGTCAGGGAACAAGCCGACATACTTGAACACCAGGCTAATGCCCTTGGACATCATTTGGGGCACATCTCTACTTCTGAACATTATTCTAGGGCTTCCTTAAGCACATACAATTAGCTGAAAGGACGCTGTAGAAAAGTAACTGCACTTCAAACGAACCATGTAGCCCTCTAATTCGTGTTGACGAGTTCAGACCTTCCGTAAGCAATTGTGCAAGTTCTGCTCCTGGAGATCATATAATTATGTGCGAGATGACAAAACATCTTAACTCTCACGCTCAAATGGCGCTCATTTCTCTATACAATTACATCTGAGAAGCTGGGCACGTTCGAGTGGTGTAAACAGGTACTATCTTAGTACTATTTATAAAACAAGCTAAACATAGATCCTCAGTGGCAAGCACGAGCGTTTTTCATTAAAAAGTTGCCTTCGCAAAATATTCTGAAAAAAAATGAAGGGCGGTTATAGAGAATACCAAGCAACCACAGGCAATTTTCTTCGCATGTAATCAAACATTCGCGACATTTTCACGCACGAGCTGCACTTTCTGTACATCTTCATTGATTTTGTCACGTGGTGGTTACATTGAAGAACACAGTAGCAATATTGTGAATGACAAAACTAACTTTTATTGGGCGAACCTGTGCACACAAAACAGGCTACAATTGTAGCACAACGATAGCGGCAAACACGGCCGGCGATCGTCAAAAATCTGGTCAGCGGGTCAAGCGCGTCGGCTTTTATAGATCAGTCGTCGAATGTTCCAGACTAACCGCTGGCACCCGCTTGTCTTCCACAAAGTTCTACACTCTTCCCGTCGCGCATACATGCACTCAGATTACACAAGTTGCGGTGGACGGAACCATCGATAAAATTCCAGAAACTTCTTTTACATGCAGGCGCGTCCTGCGCTGCGCGATAACATTTGTTAGGCGGCGAAACGTGGTCGTCCGATAAAGATAAGTACACGTGTCAATATGGACAAGGCCCACGACACAACATGGTGGTAAATAATAATGAGAGATGTCTCAGAAATTTGTATTCATGGCGAAGTGTTTAACATATTTGCGAGCTACATATGAAATCGCACATTTCTTTTTAGAGTTGGTAATGCCTGTCCAGGCTATTTACACAGGAAACTGTGGTACCGCAAGGTTAACTTACTCAGCTGAACACATTTTATTGTAAATATGAACTCCTTGTGCCGTTCAATACATCGCAGCATGTTTAAGTCTGTATATGTACCTGATGTAGAAACTGCTTTCAAGTCTTGTCTCCTTGTTATCTGTGAACAGCATGGTTAGATTGCTCAGAAAAAGTATCCAAATGAACCCATTTTAATGCCGTATAAAGTAAGTCTTAGTAAAATCTCCTGTGTTTAATTCACAGACACAGTCGAACACTAATAGCAGATCGCAGTGTATAGTTAAGTGAACATCCCATACCTGTGAACGCAATGTTTTGGCGTTATTCTAGAGAAAACTACGCTATCATTCAGTGCCTAAAGCAACTTCAAGCGTAAATAATGAATACATTCCAAATATTGCCGCACACAACGTGGGGTAGCCAAAGGAAGTGCCCTACACGTATCATTCCATACAAAAGCTTTACACATGTACGCCTAGACTGCGGGGCCATGGTTTACCCATCTGCTAGTGCTAGTACCTTACAAAATTTTGACCCACATCATAATGTGCTGTAAACGCGCTAGTTCTCGCTGGAGTTCGGTAGCTCGTTTTGGAAACTGTACTAGTGGCGTTTTTGCTGCACTGTATGTAGTACTGAAGGACTGTAGGCGCTGTTGTATTTTCAATACTGGATACAATTTTACCGAGACGTACTTGTCTTTTGTCCTAAATAACGCTATACATTAAGGTTCTAAATGTATTCTTCATGTCGTAGCTGGGAATAAGGGTGCGGGAGCTGGTCTGTTTATGCATGCATGCATATGATGACACCGGATATCACTTTAGTTTTTCCATTTCACTTTTGACTGTGTGGAAAGCTATGTTCTTTAATGAAAATGAGGTGGGGGTGGTGATAAACACTATTGAAAGAGGAAAGCGTAAAGGGGGACGTGGCTGATGGATTGGGCTCAAGTAAGGCCCTGGGACTGCTTGGCCTTCTCCGCCCAGTCCACCAGTTCAAGCTGTCGGTCGACGTCGCCGGAACTGAGCCAGGCTGTACAGTCAGTCTCCCTGCTGACGGGGGGATGATAGAACGGGAGCGAGGTGCATTCCCACATTATGTGTGTGAGTGTTTCTGTTTGTGAACAGAGCCTACATTGGTCGCTTTTCATGACCCCTGGGATTTTGTTAACGTACTTTGGGTGTGGATATGTGTTTGTCTGATGTCGACGAAACGCGACCGTTGCTTGGCCGGTGGTGGGAGCGCGCGACGCCTCAAGCGATACCTATGGGCTATTTCATGATTGGTCTCGCAGGGTTCCTCGTGTCTCTCCTCCTCAATCACGCAGTCCGCATCCGCGGACGAGGCTCGGTGCGCGAGATGTCGGGCCAAACTGTGAGCCGACGCGTTGCCGGGCACAGCCGCGTGAGCGGGGGTCCACACGAGGGTTTTCAAGCTGCTTAGGGGGCGTCGTGTAAGGACATGGTACGCCTGTTTGAAAATTCTACCGCGGACGAAATTGCCGATGGCCTGCTTGCTGTCGCTGATGACGGTATTCGCTTCCGCATGCATGGCCATGGCAGTCGAGGTTTCCTCCGCTCCCACCACTCGGCCAGCCAGCCGTGATTGTTGTCTTTTCTAGCAATCCTCCGTTGTGATCCGCTACCACCTGGGTCATGAGGTCGCCGCGAGGGTGTCTGGCAGCGTCTGTGTAGTCCATTCTATCTTGCGAGCCGTAGCGTCACCAAATGGTTTCACTACGACCCTGCCGACGGTCCTGATGGAACTCGAGGTCCATGTTGCGGGATAGAGGGGGGGGGGGGCATAGATGTGCCCCCTTACCTATCGCGGAATCGTCATGTACTCTGTAACCTCGGGGATGGTCTCGAGACTGAGCTTTCGGAGGATTGTTCGGAGGATTGACTTAAGCAGTGCTCCTCGATCATGTCTAAGCGTCTAAGAGCTCCTCGATCATGTTGTGCATGCCTAAGGCCTCAATATTCTAGTCAATTGTTCTACATTTTTTTATTCATCTGGCCATCAACGAAGGCTCATTGCTCATCGGCAATGTATGTTTACATCTCGTCTACGGTGACCGCACTTCTTATGTCAGTATCCAGGACACATTCCCGTAATGCTTTTATATTCGTTTCTAAGCGATGACGCTTCCTACGACTGCGAGTCATTGCGGTGTTTTGGAGTCAGCACGAAATAAACAACGCCAACAGTCATTCGGACGCGTTCAAACAAACGCCAAGAACATTTCCGCTGACTGATAGCATCGCACCGATAAGAAAGGTGAGACAATTCGTGCACCTGAAGATTCAGTACTGTGCAAAAAATAATGGTACAAAGGGTACAAAGGGTCTGAGGCTTAAATAGACACATTATAGCGTTAGCCAAGCATTCCCGCCGAAATTGCGTCTTTCCACGAAAGCTTAAGCCGAGCGTACCCGCTGATTCTGTGTACACTGTATCCGCCATCCATCTACGCTCAGGAATAAAGTATAGCGTAGAACAATCACTTGGTAGTTAAGCTTTCGCTTCAGTGTTTTAAATAGACCTCGCTTTCGTGAGGACACCGTCGGCACGTCAAGCGATCAGCGCCGCTGTGATGCTTACACGCATACGTATATGTCCCGCCGCCGAAGGCTTCCAAGTCCGCTAACTGACGCTTCTGTGGAGTATATATGTGACTACAGAGGCTTAATGATTGAATGTCATTGTTCAACTAAAGAAACGAGGAACGGCTGTCAAAATCAGCAGTAATAGCCCGTACAGCGTCCCGGGTGTCCGCATCACTTAATAATTTTTGAAAGGTAAAATACCAATCGTAAAGTAAAATCTTTGTTGTAATGCTTGTAGGTAAGCTATTCTACATGGACAGCACATTTCTCTTTCTGAGAAACGCGGTAGTATTAGTCGCGGAGCGATAACGTATATAACGTGGCTGCGCGAGACGAGTAAGCACTCACAGAACCTGCGCTTCGGTGTTGGCATGGTAAATTGTTAAAAAATCGCCGTGTTCCAACGTGGGGAAGTAGAAGTACTAGGCTTGTCACCTACAGTCCAAAGGATCTAATCCTGGTGATGTTTCTTTACTGCTTTCTTTATTGAAAAAATCACTCTTAGGCGTTCTTTATTGAAGAAAAATATATATGCGGTAGCCAGGCGCTATGTATTTCTTGCTCTAGAGCTTCTCTTCTATTCGCTCCATTACCCAGCTCCTTCCGGCATGCCGCACCAGTCCAGCGCTCCAGATTTCAGCGCGCGACACTGGGCGTAGGATCTTGTAATAGGGCCAGCACATCTCAGAACTGATATTCATTAGTTTAATTCATATATATAAATCTCTCTCCCCCCTCTCTCTTTCTCCATGACCCTTGTGTCATAAAACGCCTCACCATCAACATCATCCGTCGCATTTGTTGAGCACGTCATCGACGATGCACGTTAGCAGCGTCCCGGCACATTCCACACGTAGCGTTTCTGCTTACTGAAAAAAAAGCGCCGTACCGCTCTACACACTCAAGTTTGAAAATACAGCATTGCTTTATAAGCACAACAATCCAATACCAAAAGAAGTTCTAGAGGCCCACGTGATCAAGAAAAAGGGGGCAGGCTGTGTCAGTCATGCTTCTTTAGCGCTTCATGAAACTGAAATTTATTTTCTAGATACGACCTAACACGCAGAATTGTTTTGGCGGGCTAACACCAATTAACAGTCGCCTTTTCGGTTTTGTTAATTGTTGCTTTTATGTCGTTTGAGGACGTTTGATGACACAGGACATGTCGGGCTTATAAATTCTCTGACGAGTGCTATGTCGTGTCTTTTTTTGTGCCTTGGCTTGTGTCCCTGTAGTGCGCGCTGTGAATTTGCCCAGACACCCCAGCCTTTCGAAGAGCTGCGAAAGGGCCGAGAGATGCGACACTGCAGTATGCCGCGAATGACTTGGACCTATAACGTCGCCTCGAGGCTAAGAGAAAAGCTAGAAGCAGACACTCGCCCACACTGTCAGTAACAACAAAACGTGTGAGCCACCACAAATGACTCGCCATCGGAGTGTGGAGAATGTATGCAATCAAATATAACAAAAAAGTGTAAATAATGCGGAAAACGATTACCTATGGACTCTCCCGCCGTGAGAAGGTCGCATTAGGAAGGATCCGCGTGGTTGCAGTATTCATACAACCTGTCGGTCAGCCTTTGGCGTAACTTGTTCTTCTGCGCTCACTCATCTGCTGTCGCACACCTACCGCACCTCTGTATAGTTGTCCCTAACTGTGCTCTTCATGTTGTGACTACCTGTCAAAAGTGATGTTCAACCGAAGCCGCCCTCCTGACTGCCATATACGTGGATATATGGCTCTCAACAGAAATCCCTGCTTGGCCTAATTGCAGAGGAGTAGCCGTATAAGTGCGTATGAGATGATTTCCCTTGTTTATATTATAGGGCAAACTTGAGAAATTAAACAAGAAGGAAACGTATCTGTAACTGCCATTTAAAACAGTGACGCCATTTCTTTACTTTTGTACAATTCCGTCTGAGCAGACGACCTTCTCTATGAAACTCTAGGGTAGTCATCAACAATACTGCAGGTAATATATATATATATATATATATATATATACCTAATGAATAAATAAGTAATATGCTTCGCGTAACGCCGTTTCCACATGTCGTGAAAGAAAATTGATGTCACCTGAGCGCTATCTTTCTGTCTCTGCTACCAATATAAAATATCCTAAATATCCGATGATGTGATTTCCAGCTACCTGAATTTTTAGTTAAAAATTTGGGACGCTAGTAGGATAGTAGGTAAACAAAAGCATTGCTGTCTAATGTATTTTTACTGTAGTGTGCAATATTGGCTTCGTAGTAAAATTGCAGCGAGAGGGCCAAATCATCTCAACGTATGTTTTCCACAGATATATCTGAACTGGCTCGCGCCTCCGCATTGTGAGCTGCTTATAAACTATTTGACGATACTCTGGAAAGCCTTTTGTAGAATGACGGATGCCAACACATCTCACTTAAGTGTTAAAGAAGCTGATCCCTATCACAATATAAACTAGGATAGACAACATCACAATGACAAAAATGTGTGTCATTTACTGTTGGCGAAATGTCACTAAGTGTGCATCGACTGAGATGCAATCGATATTACGTCAGTTAGGCACAATCTAGAAGCAATAACATGAACTCAAAATGTAACGCGTACAAAAACTAAGTGAAAAGATAGTTTAATATTGTATTTTATTGCCTTGCATGTTGCGCACAAATTTATTGTTTGATGCCAAAGGTTACAGAGAAAAGCGCTAGATCAATGCGACTAACCTATTCGGCCACCTTTCTTTTTGAGACAAAGGTTGCCCGCGGCAGACGAATCTTCACATTTACCGGATCTAAAGAAAAAAACTTGATTAGAGCGACCAAAGATTAGTGCCGGGGGCAGCAGAATCTCAGGTGACAGTAACATTTGCTGCTTCTCTGCAACGCCCCAGAGGCCTTGCACAAGACGCATTTTTCCTATGCCGCCGATATTCAGCGACACAAGTGGGGATATACATGGAACTTGATCGCGAGGTAATGGCATTCAGTTCGCTTGCGACAAAGTGAATTTGCATGATCCCGATCGTCCACTAGGCCGGATACTTTGGAGTGGAAGCGAAAAGAAGAAAAAGAGGCATTGTTTTTGCACTCTTTAGTTGTCTTCATGCTTTCTGAGTGGCACATGTCAATATATCTACCTTCAGCTTTTACTCTCAGGTAGATTGGTGAAGAATGCATGCCACAAATTGCAAAACGCTAGTTGGCAGGAAAATGCCAGTATTTATAATGGAGTAGGATGGCGTCTGACGTATTCTAGCTCACATTAATAGGTAAAAGGGGAGGCATGCAACGCTTTACCTAGAAGAGGAAAGAGGTTCTTTAAGGCAACTCAAAGGTACCAAGGGAACAGGAAGACTATCGGGATAATGGAGGATTAGGTGATGCCGTTATACTAAACAAGATCGAGGCGCATGATGCAATCCGCTGACTAAGCTTAACAGCAATTGGAGATCGATGCTTGAGGCGTTCATCCTGCAGTTGGCACTAGAAATATCAACATTTGGTAATGTTCATGCGCGTCGAATCCTCTTTTTTTGACAATATCCTTCAACTTTTTGTCACAGCTAGGATAGTGAAACCATACTCTTATTGGGGCTATTGAAATTGAACTTGTCATGTTTCCACTCGCACATTCTTCATATCAGTGTGCCCTACTACCGAAGTTCCTTACACTGCATAGGTTAAAGAATTCACAAACTCCAGTCTCTTTGTGATGTTAGCTATTCCCTGCTTTACCTTTTATGAGTACATAACATGAACAATACGGCCATATCGTCACATTTCCTCTGTGCCCCTCTTGAGTTGCAGTTCCATGCATCAATACATACACCAAAGTGTATTGACAAACACGCCTTTACGCCTTCTTTTCATGATTTTCTGTCTTTCGAAATTGATGTGACCGTATGGTAAGCCGTGAAAGGCGATAAGTTTAAGAAGACACGTGGTATGGAGGTTTAGTTGTGAAAGGTGTCATGGCGTGTTGAGAAGGTAAATAACTGTAAGTAAACAAACCGTGAACTACTGCAAACACTAGTGGGAGGTTTCCTGGCGTGTTCGATAATTCACGTACTCTGTCCTCCACGCATAACCTTCTTCTTTTTTTTTGTTTGCTCGAGGTGCACTTCCTTCCGTGCCTTCGCACTGCATTGTAATTTTGTGAAGATCTGTGTTGATAAGACTACACCTTAATTCGTAATTCATGCTGCTTTTTGTTTTGGTTACAGTATTACACTAGAATTAGCAATGAAGCTGAGTTGGTTCTGTTGGATGCCGCGCACTTTTTCAAAGCAGTAGCCCATTTTCTGACAATCCTGATTTTGGTTTGCTGTATTTCTTACCAGCCGTAATTCAAGTACCGATGTACACATGCAGCGTGCTGTCAGACGTTTTGCTATATTAGTTGGAAATGAGTACCATGGCGCTCAATGCACCATTAATGTTGGGCATCATTTGTTTAGGCTCTAGAGTGTAAGTGCAGTCATATAGCAATGCACATTCATCCCTGAAACTATTGCTTACATACGTTTTATTCCTTGTATTGTCAAAACAGAAGCAGCCGCATGCACTCTACTTGTTACTGTCTTTCGCTAAATACAGTTTAATATTGTTTCCCAGTCTCACGAAAACAAGCGATGAAAGGATAAAAGCAGAGATGCACGGGGAAATGTTCTCTTCGCATTAGGGAACTTCTGACATCACCGTACATTGTACACCTGAAGGACGGGACATAAGAAGAAGATAAAAATGCATGCGACGCCCGCTGCCCCATCTTAATGGTAGCAACGTTTCTCAGTATTTTACCCACTACTTAAATATCTTTGTGAGTGATCGCGTATCTAGGCTTAAGATGTGCGTCACTCCGCCATGTCAGGGTGGGCAGTGAATAGGCTGTCTCATCTTGTATCATTTATGTCAATTATTTTCGGCATGGTACCAGTTCCAGAATGACCCTTCCAGGAAGCATCAGGCGGCTACTAATCTGGCAGCGCTGTGTTCACATGGCAGTGATTTGAATATATATGCGTGGACATTCTATTACGTGCGTATTCAGAAAGTAAACTCCTGATCCAACAGCCAGAGTTGTTTACAGTCCAATACGAAAAAATCAGCACACCCCCTCAATCCGTGAGCAAGGAGCTGGCGTTTACCAATTACAGATTCGTGCATATTTTATCGCAGAAAATATAGTAATGTGTTTATTTTCTCTTGCATTGATTAAGGTTTATTGCGTTATCACGCTAAAACACGCATTGAAGAGCATGCATTGAAGGAAAGGACCTTCCACTGTTGGTCCTCCCTTGCTGCACTAATGAATCCGAGAACGTGCCTTGAATCCAGTAGAGCGGAATCAGCGATCGTTTTTTTGCCGGTTGTTATTGTGCAGTGGTTGGAAAATGCCCATACAGTTTGCACAGGCACGAAAATGGGATGCCATCGCGATTAACTAAGCTTTTCGCACATTGAAGTACCGCCTTGTTACTGTAAATCAAAACTTATTTTTATATAATACAGAAGCAACCACAGTAGTACGAATATTTATTGACCTCCTTATATGAACAAAACTCATGTAAGGCTACGAAACGGAGCACTGTTAAATAAGCATTAACCTTCGCGTAGAAAAGGTGCTCTTTCTTTCAATCTTCTCACTATATGATGTTTGCTATATCTCCTAGCTTTCGAAGTTGGACAAACAAAAACGACTCTGTGAACTGATAAAGTGCCAGCTGTCAGCGTCAGCTTCTGACCCTCCTTTCCTGAAATGATGTTTTCAATTTCTACCGATTACTTATTAGGCATGCTAAATGATAATCGGAGCGGCAACTGCAATAAATCTGATGAATAGAAATAGCACGCTCATTAAAGACTGCACTGTAAGCACGTATTATTTTGCAACCTAATATACCGGCTTGCTAATATTATCTCTGATGCAATCGCAAGAAACCACATGCTAGCACTTTTAAAGTTCGACGTTTCAGAGCGCACCTCTTTAAGTGCTAGCTCCTGCGGTGAGCGTTGCCGTCACTTGTGACCGAACTAACGGGCATAGCGAAAGATGATAGCGAATGCGGCGCGCGGCAGGGGATGAAAAAAGCGGCGAGATGGTAGAGGCGTGACGAGCAAAGCGGATGGGGGGTTATGGCGAAAGTGTGAGGAGGAAAGCGGAGTGCGTGCGGCGACCAGGCATGCGGCGAGCGTGGAAGCAAAGCGCTTGCAAGGTCTTCGGGCTAACTGCGCATGCGCTACATTGCCTGAGGCGCCGCGGCCGCTAGAGAATGCGCTCCCCGCGTGACCAGCGTTCCCGTGGTTACCCTTTCTTTCTGAAGAGTCAGTGACGCAAGCGGTGAAAGTGTTTCGTCTCCCGCTGCTGCTAAATGAGCAACCTGAGCAGAGGCTCGGTGCCGTCGCCGAGAGCAACCCGTCCTTCAGAATTAAATTGTTTGCAACAATATATCACCGATTCAAAAGACCTAAATAGCTGCGTTCCAAATTTGCATCAGGGAATATCGTAATCATCGGTGAAATTTTTCTTCTCCTAATAAGTTACGTAATTAGTTAATAATACGTAGAGTACTGTCTACGCCGAAGCCACTTGCGCGTATGATCCTATCTCTAGGGGAAAAGATTGCTGCCCTAAATGTTTGTTATATCATGTAGAAATGCAGGGTTTACTACAGGAAAAGTATACAGTAGTCAGTAAGATTCAGCATATTGTACTAACAATGAATCAACATTATTAAGGCTGGACTTAAAGAAACTAGCACGCATGTTGTGTTTAGCGTTACTTGGATAACTTATCATATGGTTGGCGTGACAACAGCGCAGCGTGGTTTATTATGTAGCTGTGATAGATTTATCAAGTTTTCAGGGATGTCATAGGTAAATCTATTGCAACGGAACAGACCCCAATCAGTGACAGCGACTACGAAACACTGGAACTTAAGGGTCCCATATTGTACAAAAGAATGTCACCGTAATATGGTGCTCCCACCATTAGTTCCCATTTATTAGTTCTAAAACAAATAAATCAGTTAATATTTTATTTAAAAAGAACAAACTTGCTTCTTGCAAAAGTTTTTTGTGATATATTCGATGATGCTGTGCCGCACTTATCTTTTACTTGACAGTTATCAAAATTTTCAAGAAAAGCAGCAATGACAAGGTACTGCGCTTGAACTTCTTGGAGGTTATTTTTTCTAAACATAAAATATTCTTTTAGTATGTAAAATTGTCAATTGGTTATATGAATCAATTTGTTGTTTTATGGCGCAAGGGCCAATTATGACCAAAGAGCGCCAGGTCAGTGATGATGGGTTTGCGGTGAGTAGATGAATTCCGTAAGTTATTGTGACTTAGCTGTAAAGGGGCCTAAAAGCGATCTCTGTAAAGTGCATAAAAGCTATATGTAATAAGGTTATGGCAGTGACCAATGAGTACTAATAAAAACACAAAAGAGACATTGTGATAGAATGATCATATTTTAAAATACTTGAAAGCAAAGTTTGCAAGACGCACTACTGCCTAAGAGAGCCCTTAAAATGGAAGGGCCTGAAGGCATGTAGAGTACAAAAATATCGCAGCCGCATACTCTTGAGAGAGGATGTGCTACAAATTTGTAGGGCTAACAACTTGTAAGACAACATCGCATAAGAAATTTAGGACTGCTCTGGTGTCAAGCAACGGTTCTGTACCAAGAAGCATTACAGGATGAAGGGGATGTGCTGCCGGTATGCTAGCAGAAAGTGTTTCTTTCTCTCTGTTTCGGCTTGCCGACACTCCCGGAGGGCGTGTAGGACGGTGAACCTTTCACCACATTTACCGTAGGAAGGTGGTTCATTTCCAGTTAGCTAGACTGTGTGTAGCATATGTGTGTCCTATTCTGAGACCACAGAATAGGACATCTGTTCGTCGTATTTTTGTTGCGGAGGGCCAATTACCCAATTTCGGTTTAATCAATTGAAGCTTATTATTTGTTTCAGCATCCGATAAGCGACTCCAGTGGCTTCTGAGTTTCTTTCGGATGAAACGCTTTAGGTCTAAGGCAGGTAGTGCAGTGGTAGAATGGATATCTTGTGAAGCAATTGATGTGGCAATTTGGTCAGCCAGCATAGTACCCTGAATGCCCCTATGTCCAGGTACCCAGCATATTATGACTTGCTGCTGAGACATGTACGATGTGCAAATAACGGAATAAAGCTGGGTAAGTACAGGGTTTCGATTACTGCGGAGTAACATTAGAACTTTTACGACGCTTAAAGAGTCGGTGTATATAATGGCTTTGTGCAACTTTGCTTTCTTGATTTTTTTAACACCAGATAGAATTGCATAAGCTTCCGCGATGAATATGCTTGTTTCCGGATGCAGTCCATCGGACTCGGAGAAGGATGGTCTGATTGCAGCATAAAACACGCCGGCATGCGATTTAGAAGCGTCAGTGTAAAACTCTATGCACGAGTACTTCGATTGAAGTTCCAAGAAGTGCATTCGAATATGTGCCTCTGGGGCGTGTTTCTTCACCTCTGCGAATGATGTATCGCATTCTACGGGCTTCCACTGCCATGGCGGTAATGGCTTAGCTGGGACTATTAGGTTTTGCTGAAGAACTGGAACTTGCATTTCCTCAGCAAGCTTTCTAATGCGCAGAGAGAATGGTTCTCTTGCTGCAGGTCGACTATTAAAGAGCATTGCAGATGCCACGTCGTTAATGCTTGCATAAGAGGGATGATCGCGTTTTGCGTTCACCTTTAGAAAGTACATGAAACTGAAGTATGACCTCTGAAGATGAAGCCACCACTCATTAGCTTCAACGTAGAGACTCTCTACAGGCCTTGTCCTGAAGGCACCGGTCGCCAAGGGGATACCTAAGTGGTGAACGGGGTCAAGCATCTTCAAGGCGCTTGGACTGGCAGATTGATATACTGTGGCCCCATAGCCTAAGCTTGTGCGTATAAGACTTTTGTACACGTTCATCAGACACTTCCTGACGCTGTCCCATGTTGTATGTGATAAATGTTTAAGAATGGTCATTGATTTTAGACATTTGTCTTTTAGGTGCTTCAAGTGTGGAATAAACGTCAGTTGTGAATCTAATATGACTCCTAAAAATTTGTGTTGTGTGACAACTGGTATGTACTACCCATGTTGTTCTACACTGGGCTCTGCAAATAGGCCTCTTTTTCGTGTGAAAAGGACACATGAGCTTTTAACAGGATTCACTTGAAAGCGGTTTTCCTCTGCCAATTTGCACACTTTCTTCAAGCCAAGCTGGACATGTCGCTCACAAATAGAAAGGTTGCATGACTTGAAACCCAATTGTACGTCATCTACCTATACCGAATAAAACATGCACTGCGGTCTAGATAAGCGCAAGGAATTAATTTTGATTATAAATAAGGTGCAGCCTAATACGCCTCCTTGCGGCACCTCATTTTCTTGTGCAAATGGCCTGGATAGAGTATTGCCCACCCTAACGCGAAATGTGTGGTTTGATAGGTAACTTTCAGTTACATTAAGCATATTCCCTCGAATACCCATTTCTGAGAGGTCCCTCAAAATCCCATATCTCCAAGTTGTTTCATATGCCTTTTCCATGTCTACGAAAACAGAAATAAAGAACTGTTTATGAATAAAGGCGTCGCGAATGCCTGCCTCAATGCGCACGAGCTGGTCAGTAGTCGACCTACCCTCTCTGAAGCCGCAGTGAATTGGTTATACTGCTATACCTTACAGAGTTTTAATTTGTCTTGAAATAGTCCTTAGATCATGTCCGAATACGTCGTGCATTTGAAGTAACAAAAGAGAGTGAATACTTAATCAATGTTGCTAAAGGGACGCGAAGAAGGCGTAGCACGTAAGCCTTAATTAATAATTGTTTGGGAGAAATTTTGTCGAATTCTTCCGAGGAGCACAATATTTACCGATAAAAGTGGAGACCGCTTAAGCTTCGAGTCAGGTATATGTGTTGGCTTGCTAGAGTTGACAAATCTTTTAAAAATTAACTGTGACATGTAGCAGAGATATATACTACCTCTGCTGGCCTATAATTTAATAGGTGGATGTCTTTTTGCCCGAGGAATTCAAATTCACCATAAACCACCACGCAATTTTCAGTTATCTTTTAAGAACTTTAGGCACATTTGAAGCGGACGAGTTATATTCAATGAATTCATATCGTGGTATCCGCTCTTGACAACTTATGAGGACGCCACCGCGTTCGAGATATGTGCTTCCAGAATTCACGGCGAAGTACATTGGTATTTAACCGGAACAATCAAAAGCACCTTTCTAGAATAAGTAAAAGGCAGACAGAGAGATTATGCCGCAAATTTGTCGACGCTAACCTTAGGGCTTGTGCTAGTTTGAAAGTTTGTTCGAAGTGAATTTGTTTTCAGAACTCACTGCCCCCTAAATTTGTAAACTGCACTGTGTTGGTAAATGCATTAGTTAAGTTTATCATTTAAAGATGCGTGTTTAGTAACTATGAATTTTGAATTATTGGGCAAGTAATGTCAGCCTTTTTGAATAATGTAGCTGAATCAGCAAACTCGTGCTATACACCACATGTAAATAATAGTAACCCTTGAAGGGGCGTGGGCGGATGTTTCCCGGTTTCAATGTCTTTTCAATAAGTGTTAAGGACTAGTCTTTCTCGCCGACATGTTTGGACGTCTTTTTAAATCACAATAATCAAACGCGGCTGCACAAACCATTTTTATGTTCTTGCTAGCTTCCTCTTTGGCCCGCTGGGGAGCCTACAGATTATTCATGTACGTTGGTTGCACTAATATACGTTCGTCTAGCAGATATATGAAAAAAGACGCTTGTTAGTGCAGCGTTTCCAAGGGTGTCGCGAAAGCGCGGCTTTCATTTGATTGACTTGTCAAGCTCCGAAGATGGCTGGCGTCTGCGTGAAAGCTTGATAGTGATTGCAGCGTTTACAGTGCTATAGGAACGTACATTGGCTCTGACGTCGCCGATTATGCCGACAGTTATAGACAGCGTGGCATTGATTGAAATTAAATGAACGGAGCTTCTCGCCAGCACCTGCCAGCTTTAGATTTGTGTATTTTGAAATACTAGTCGGTAATTCACTGCCTTCGTGTGATATATAATTCAACCTTGCAAAACATTTACGACCCAGACGTGCAAAAAAGAAAGAACACTAAGATTTTCCTAATGCTTTCGGATTATGGGGTTTTACGTGCCAAAACCACTTTATGATTATGAGGCACGCCGTAGTGGAGGACTCCGGAAATTTCGACTACCTGGGCTCCTTTAAGGTGCATTCACATCTAAGTAGACGGGTGTTTTCGCATTTCGCCCCCATCGAAATGCGGGCGCCGTGGCCGGGACTCAATCCCGCGACCTCGTGCGCAGCTGCCCAAAACCATAGCCACTAAGCAACCACGGCGGGCTCTTAACGCTTTTGTTGAATTTTTGCCAGAGCCTCAAGGGTTAAAAAAACAATGGCTCTGTAAACCGAAGATTCCATTGCGGCTAGGGGGCAGACATTTGTAGCCGGTGCAAAACTATCGAAAAGAACGAAAGAATAACCAAAATATCACTAACCCTGTTCTCTTTGAAAGCTCGACGCCCGTGTTCAGTCGCCAGGGCTTTTTCCTCAGCAGCCCCGTCATCAAAGTTATAGCGCAGCGTTGGCTGTGCAGAGAGGTGGCAACTGAGGTCGAGAATAATTCCGCTTGCTATAAAACTACATCTGTCATAAGCATATTTGTATATGCCAAGTTAGAATGTTAGAAATTGGTAGTGCGAACATCAAAGTGCTACGTAACAGCGCAAACTTTGGCCTAAGCACATACCTAAGTCTCGGTCAGACATTCAAGCGCTACACGTATATTTTTGTGCAGTATAATAAGCAATGACGCACTAATGCACGTGGAATTTTCGCGTGAATTCCGTACGCTAAGTTCACTGGTTCTTTTTCTTTGTGCTGTCTAATCATTCTACAGAGCTCTACACATTAGTGTACGCGCCGAAAATAGCATGAATAACTAGTGGTGGCTAACGCCGAGTTTCCTGGCGCCAGTTTTGTCGCTTATATTGTAAAGTTCATAGATGCATAATTAAAGAAACCGGCTAAGACGGCTCAGAGTGTGTCAGTATATTCTGCGATTGAGTGCATTTTCACCATAGCCTGCGTTGGGATAGCCATATTTACTTATTTGCTCAAGTATTTCTTGTATACTATTGAAATTTTATCAAATGTTTGTATTTTTGTTCTTTCAAGAAGCAGATTTATTACTCCTTAGGTGACATTTCTTCCTAATATTATGGTTTGTCGTCTGGTTGGGTACATAACTACGAATTCAAATATTCTGAACATTTTTATTCTGCAGAATAAGGTCATTTATTTTGGTATAATCATCGCTACGACGTACACACCAAGCCTAGCTTCGATCAGCTTTGCGTATTAACAGTAGAAAGCCTCTACAAATTCTCGCTAAAATGTGTAAGTTAATTTGATATGTGAAATATCAAGCATTGGCTGATATCATGAGCCTTAACGCGGCCTAATGACAAATAACTTTGGTAAGATGTTCTGCCATTAGTTCGAAGGGTGAACGAATGATATTTGACCAGTTAAATCCTGGAATTTTTAGGACAAACATACATTAACAACTCATTGAAGTGCTTAAAGAACCAAATAATATTTTGCTTAAGCACCCCTATTATTTAACAATTACCTTGCTATTGGGAACATCACCAAAGTACTCATAGATGCGTAAAGATCTCTAAGCTATATTTCGTTTAGGCTAAATGCATTGCCGAATTATTCTCAAAGTCAGTACGGCCTTGTAGCTCCTTTTCTGAACATTAACATTCTAACGTCTGGGTACATTTCTTCATGCTTCTTCAAAGGTCCCTTTTTTACTGTTTGTAAATGTGCACGTCATTTCTACAGTAAATAATTTTGCCTCCTAAAAAGTGCAATGTTGCGCAGACAAATTGAAAGGGGTGCTCAAAGCACTTAAAAATAAACAATAGTAAAACTAACGTGGTCTTGTTCCGACCACGGAACAAGTGAGTTGAGCTTCTTTTAATCAATCGAGATAACGCCGAAATTGAGCAACCACCATACGAAAACACTCGGAGTGTATTTCATGGAACACCTGACATATGAAGACCACGCAAATCATATGGTGAATGAACTGTCTAGAAAAAATGTTATGTTGTACTGCCTTTCTTTTTAGTGGTTACATCTATCAGTATGCTTCCATATACAACGCTCTTCTTTTTGGAATAATTATTTACGGATTGTTTGTTTGGCGAACAATCAAAAATGATAACCTTAACGAGCACATTGTGTTATTAAAGTGTGGGTTTCTTTTAATACTTGCGATGTCATGCCATTTTTCCTCACTGGGGATCATTTTTATAGAATATAGTATCATTCACGATAATTTAATGTAAATCTACAATTCCTGGCGCTAAAACAAACTCGGTTTCATTAGCAAATGAAAGTTCTAAAAATTCTAGCTGAACTAAAGTCTACCACAACAAATATAGTAAACGCATTCCGAGGGCATTTCAAATAAAAATTGTCACACAAATAATGGCAAACAGAGGCTACAGTTCTTGCTACCTATAGTTGCTAAATGCAATTAGTAGGGAACTGCTCCTTGATGTCGGAGAAATTTGTTTCAAAGAACTACGAAGTCTATTACTTGGAAGGACATTAATAACAAAACTCATTCACGCTTATACTAACCTACGTTGTTCATTTGAGTTGCTGTTCGTCGGAACTGCTGCTTATGTAATAAACTTTTAACATGTATAATTGCACGTGCATGTTTTTCTGTATGTTTGCCATGTAATACGTAATATGTAATAGGTAGATTAAGAACCATCGTTATTCCGACGTATGCATAGTGGGGTCATGTCCTCGCAAGCTGTTTGATCAGTTATTTGTATGATGTCTCTCAATATTCTTACAAAAAAATTCAATTCAATTCAACTTTATTATTGTTTTGCATCTCTGTCCTCGTCTTATGTACCTTGCAGTGTGTGGTGAGTTATAATAAATTTGTTTTGATTTGTTAAAGCACACACACACACCCATCTTACAAAGGTGCATGTCGGGCTTCCACAATAATTGGCATACAGCGGGTCAAGCATGCCTTATTATACGTCTCATTTTATATTACTCGCCATACCTGCAGTAAAAATCGTAAAGGCGAAAGAAGGCATAGCAGTGAAGAAGCGATTTTTCTTATCTTGAATACGCGCGCGATAGTTTATGCTACTAGAAATACATAGTAGGTCTAGCACTTTCGCCAAGCTGCAAGACGCTGGAAGTAGCAATGTCGTTCTGACTAAAAGAAAAGATTGGTCCAAATATTTTTGTCTACGCTTGTCTGTACGTCGTATTGACCAGTTCATGCGCATGAAGGTTTCGTGTCACAACGCAGGAGCTTTCAGAAATGCTATATGTGACGGAGTCTTTGAAAATCTTGACCACACGTGCTCTTTACGGTGCAACTTGAAATTGCCACAAAGAGTGCGTATATCCAGCCACATTGGTTGTCACCTCCTTGTTTAGAACATGAACCAACGATTTAGGGATCAGCTGCTGAAGCACAAAAACAGTCATTAGCCTTCGAAGATAACAAGGCTGATCCTATTCACAGTGTCTGGGCTCCACTTCATAGTAATGCATGAAGACTGCAGGCACTGAAGAATGGGATGCGATTTATCAGTGAACTAACAAGAGCCCCAACTCATATATTATCTTGTGGCCATGTGCAACCAATTATAACTGTGAGTGAGTCACAGTCCTAAGTAATAAAGCAATTTCACATACAATACATATTTGGTAAGGTTAGCCGTGTAAGCAACACTCACCGATAGCCAATAGTGGAATGCTAATACGAAACAACACGTATGTTTTCCTTTGCTTATATAGTGTCAGTGTTTTTAAGATATTGAATGAACTGCGAGACGAATATTGTTAACATGAAATCCTCATGGTGATCGATAGATGCACTTGGTTTTTTTCTTTGAACGTTCCAACAAATTGTTGATTACCTCGCCTGTTTCTCCTACGCCTGCCTGACAATAGCTGCAGTACGTAAAATCCTTTATCGGTGTTAAAAATACTTTACCTAATGTTCTTTTAAAACCTTTATTTATTTCAATATGTGAGGTGTCCTGCGTATTCTTCATTTGCATATCCATTTATTCCAGCTTACACTAAAAGTGGCAATTTGAATTCAGCTATAGTAATTATACTGTGAGTGCCTCCTCACATTCATACCCCAATAACAAATTCGGGAAATACTCTTACTAATGCCGTATTTAGCAGGCACAATAACAGCGGCATGCGGCACAATTACGCTTAGGCGGAATGCAAGAACATCTCAACTACAGCCAGTTCCAGGTCTCCCTTTCTTGAAAGACCAAGTAGAACAAAGTAATAAAGTTTCGTTATACAGCAGTTTTTGACGGCCTTCTTCGTAAGCATGAATTTAGGCGTGCACTTTTCAAACCTCGTAAAATAGCAGCTGCCACCATGCCACACATCGCAAATCCTGTGAACAAAGAAAACTTCCCTGATTATCGTAGTCGTTAATTCTGACTGCGTCAAAAAAGTACTAGTAAACCAAAATTGAGCAAATGGTAATTAGCAGCGTCAGCTCTGGGGTGCCATGCATTACTTTACCCGCAGACAGGTAAGAGAAAAGATTGAGCTCATCATTAAGGACAAAGTGTTGCGGGTCCGTGACACTCTTTGGGAACGTCAAATGTTGTTTTCAAAATAAAGACAAGATGATCTTGTTCAGAAATTGCAGACAACTTTTTTTATCTAAACGTGTGTTTCAGTGATTCCCTAATTATATTAACTGTAAGTTCCCTAAACACGAACATTTCTTGATACTTGGAATGGAAAGGTTTGAGCAGACAATTTGGATTAGCGGCTCTTTATGATGGGTGCAGTATACACATGCATAAATAACATGAAAGGAAAGTTTAGTAGTGCTGAGTAAAGCGTCATTGGAAGGACAAGCATAACAGATGTCAATGCAAAAATTAAGTTCTTTCCTAGTGCTTGCCCTGCCTTAGTAATTGATAAGCAACAGCGCGCATACACTCCTGCCTTACTAGGGAGAGGCAATTGCATTGCTAATGCAAAGTCACTGAAAAAAGAAATGTCCTTCCGCAAAGTGGTTAATTTTTGCCGCAATGTAAAATGAGGTTGTATTGATTTAGTCAATTTATTTACCGACACAGTGCGCCGTATTCTAATAGAAAAAATTCAATATTGTTATTCTGAATAACCTGAATGGACTAACAATGTTTTGTTTAAGGAAACCGATGCAGCGACTAGTGTCTGGTAATCACGTGTCGCTAATGAGCTGTCATTATTGCGGTAAAACTTTCGTCACTTCACTTCCTCATGTGCACATCGGAGTTTCGTTTTGAGGAGGGTTTCCAGAAAGGGATGTGCATCAATAACCCATTGCAGTAGCCTAATATCACTGAACATAGAATATGGTCAAACGCATAAAAAACAAACTGTATTATCTTGCCAACAGAGGCAGAAATATAGCTCTATAGGCTAAGCCTAGATCCCAATTAGACGTGGAAAGCGAATATAAGTCGCGCAAGAATGCGTAATAGGAGCTTATGCATATTGTCTAGGAAGCGTAAAACTGCAAGGATTTCAGCCGAGCCTGCAGTCATAGCAAAGAATATATTTAGCACGGCCTACGTGAAGGTCGATTTTCACAGCACTAAAACTGATGCAGAACGAAGCTACAAACTCTCCTTGCACGAAAACTAAGGAGTTGAGGCAGTTTGATAGAAACAACGCGTAACACAATTTCAACGCGCCCTAGCTTCGCATACTGTGGTAATTTATGCGGTTATTGTGTATGCGAAATCACGGAGAGCGCGGTCCACGAGCGACAGAACTTAGCGACCGCGCCACATCTTCCCCCACGTTGGTAAAATGTAAAATAAGTTGGAAGGCGATTCACGCTTCAGTTGCAGTCGATGAAAGACAAATTCAAACTGGCTAAGTAAACATACGTGGTTTGACGTGCGCAGCAAGAGCTCGGTCAGCAAGGTCATCATCTGGAACGTCTGGGTCTTGTCGGCGTAGTCGCCTTGCGTCGGCTACGTGCTCCCGAACTGCGGCATGCTCAAGGCGGCCACGATATGTGCGTCAGCTTCGGTCTTCCTGAAGAGCATGGTTTTGGAGGCGTTGTCGCTTAGGCTGGGCCTAGAGTTTCCGCAGCGTCGCAGCAGGGCGCCCCGGTGTTTAGCTGCAGCATGAGCAGCGTATTAAGCAGGGACTAGTTCCTGCAACTGGACCGTGGAGTGGTGTTGGCGCGTATGAGTGTCCTTCTTCATCATCATCATCAGCCTGGTTACGCCCACTGCTGGGCAAAGGCCTGTTCCATACTTCTCCGACAACCCCGGTAATGTACTAATTGTTTCCATGTCGTCCCTGCAAACTTCTTAATCTCATCCGCCCACCGAACTTTCTGCCACCCCCTGCTACGCTTCCCTTCCCTTGGAATCCAGTCCGTAACCCTTAATGACCATCGATTATCTTCCCGCCTCATCACATGTCCTGCCCATGCTGAATTCTTTTTCTTGAATTCAACTAAGATGTCATTAAGTCGAGTTTGTTCCCTCAACCAATCTGTTCTTTTCTTATCCTTTAACGTTACACCCATCATTCTTCTTTCCATAGCTCGTTGCGTCGTCCTCGATTTAAGTAGAACCCTTTTCGTAAGCCTCCAGGTTTCTGCCCCGTAGGTGAATACTGGTAAGACACAGCTATTATACACTTTTCTCTTGAGGGATAATGGCAACCTCATGTGCATGATCTGAGAATGCCTGCGAAACGCACCCCAGCCAATTCTTATTCTTCTGATTATTTCGGTCTCATGATCGGGATCCGCCGTCCCTGCCTGCCCTAAGTAGATGTATTCCCTTACCACTTCCAGTTTCTCGCTACCTATTGTAAATTGCTGTTCTCTTCCGAGAATATTAAACATTACTTTAGTTTTCTGCAGATTAATTTTTAGACCCACTCTACTGCTTTGCCTCTCCAGGTCAGTGAGCATGCATTGCAATTCGTCCCCTGAGTTACTAAGCAAGGCAATATCATCAGCGGATCGCAAGTGCCGAAGGTATTCTCCATTAACTTTTATCCCCAATGGCTCCCAATCCAGGTCTCAGAATAACTCCTGTAAACACGCTGTGAATAGCATTGGAGAGATCGTATCTCCCTGCCTGACGCCTTTCTTTATTGGTATTTTGTTGCTTTCTTTGTGGAGGACTACGGTGTCCTCCTTGCTTCAGTAATATTAGCGTTTCACAGCACCTCCTCAGCTGAAGTTTTAAAACACGCGGAGGCATGTATGCGCGATGTGAGGGACGCGATGCTTCGCTACAGAAACCCCGCACCGAAAAACGATGGCACAAGCTGGCAGGGTCTGCCTATACCTGTGGTAACATTTGTTCCAGCATACAAAGCTGTCTAGCCTGAGGTATTATACTGTTACACAGGCAAATTTCAGCCGTTTCTTTACAGCAGCATGTGCAATTAATTAGAAGATGGACAAGCCTCGACATATTTAGTCACCTGGTGTTCAAATTCAGACACTGATCGAAAATGCACAGATAATCTGAGAAATATTCTTCAGAACACGGATTAAATATCGACTACGGTGAAAGTGCGCATGACGAATTCATGTTATTCATGTTGCATTAAAACTTGATAAGTGTCTCAAGGCCCTGTGACACATGCAGCAAATGCTTAAGGTTGCTCTATTTTGCTTTATATGACTAGCGCCCATGCCCCAATGGTTAGAGCATGGGGCTCCTGTGCTAGGGGTCCTTTGTTGGAAGGTTATCGTGGGACAATTTCATTAATGTTAATTTAATAAACCTAATGTACACATACATGTATACACTCGTCTATTTCTCTTTGTAACATCACGGCGGCCAGTGGTCCCCGGGGAACATACCGAGTAGCGTATAGAAGCTCACATTTTCAGGCTGTGCTATTTCCGTGATCAGCCCATGGTAAGAGGCATCCGATAGAGAAAGGAGGTGGTAGCTTGCTACGAAATGTTTTGCAAGTAAACAAAAAGCTTCCATTTTAGCCTGCACTTGTAGAAATGCAACACCGCGCTTTTGTGGTCCACAATCTATTTTACGATATCTTCCTGGCCTGCGTAGCAAGACGTAATTGTGTCTGCTTGATAAGCAGTATGTATTGAATAATAAAGGGAAAATCAGACATCCACCTGTTCGTAGCAATTGCTACAAAGGAAACCCATACGCGTTCTTCGAAAGAAAAGCCTCAGAGTTGAAGAAAAATTCATACTGGATTTTGATGAGTGCATCATTTGTTGACGAGCCTGAGACATATGGCTGCCATATACCATAAGAAGTCCGCGAACTCTATTTCCATGGCAATTCAGACTTAGCAGGCGGTAGTAGGTGGTGGTTGTACAATGGCAAGACGTTTTATCTTGAAGGTGAGAACGACTTGGACTACGGGTCTCCAACCCATAACTTGAGGTTTCCCTCGAGCATTGCTCCTCTTAGATAAATATTCAATCTTCTCTTCTCATAAAATGACATTAAAGAAACAAATGTATTCACCCATTATTTGTGACAGCTAATGCTTGTGGCATAAAGCAGAATTATCGATACTGTTCACTAAAATCAGTGCCGACTGATTTGATTGACACATATGTAGATGTCTGCGCCTTCGCACAAATGAGTTTGGGTGGCTACAAGACAAATTACCTTGCTACCAAGGTAACTACATGTAATCGCGAAGAAACCTTTATTCACGTTACTTGTTTGTTTCTGAATTCGTAATAGTGTCAAGTGCTCCGAACTGTTTATCGAGTTACTAATGGCACTTCCATTGGCCCTCCTGCATATTCGGTGCAAGGCGTGTTTTGAAAAACTGCCAAATATTTTTCCCATGGCCTGCCGAAGCGAACGTTTGTGTTTATTTACAGCTGCTGTACACGTAAAAATAAACAGAAAAACATTGAGAAGACTGGAGAATCCTGCACATTTGATGAAATTGCCATGCTTACACAGGATTCACGACAAGTGTATGGAGGCCTCTAAATTAAAATTCCACTGTGTGTAATCAGCTGAGCTTGGGCTTAAGCAACTTAATGAACCCATCAAAAGTACGTAGAACTTGAATACCAGTCAACATCCTGTTATCCCCTCAACCGCTCGCTGTACTCCACGTCTGCAACAAAATCTGTCCAGCAGAATACACCGGTTCTTATACCACCGTGACTCTGTTCCCTTCCACATCCCCTTATGAGGACAGAAAAGTGCTTATAGTGTTGCTTTCACCGGCTCTGATATGTACGTAAACGGGGCTGCATTTTCAACAGAATGCAACATGCGCAAACTGTTTCTTTCCGATGACAGAAGCACCGAGGTTACCTATCAGTGTTTGTCATAGTAAGACTTGTCATATATTGCCCTAAATTGTATACATTATGCTTCGTTAAAAAAGCAGCAATGCGAAAGGACGTGTACCACTAATTACATTGTATAGGAATTGGTTACAGTAATTGTAAACATTTTGATTCTGTTTTAGGTAAACGCGATGTCTATTAGGCTAACTTCAAAAACACACTGCTCGTGTTTAGTTGTGTATTTGTATGTGTAGCTAGGCACTCCGGAACTTTTATTTGTTGGCCTCTTTGTATTACCCTATTCCTGCTAATCCATTTCCCTGATGTTCAGATCAGGTATACAGGTACTGCTAGCATTTAGGTCTACAATGCCATTAAGCAATAAAACCTCACCGATCATCCATCGACAAAAGTGGATAATTATTACAATTGTGCACTAAATCTACTCAATACACTTTGAGATGACCAATCAAAGCACGCCACAAAAATGTCGAGACCCGCCGTGGTTGCTCAGTCGCTATGGTGTTGGGCTGCTGAGCACGAGGTCTCGAGATCGAATCCCGGCCACGGCGGCCGTTAAAGAACCACAGGCGGTCGAAATTTCCGGAGCCCTCCACTACAGCGTGCCTCATAATCAGAAAGTGGTTTTTGCACGTAAAACGCCAAATTTAATTTTTTAATGTGGAGGACGCATCAGGTTTGCCTTTAGAGTGGAACGTGATGGATCCCTGACTGCTTGGCACGCTTGCCAGCAACAGCAGCTATCTCATGGATGCGCAGAGCCAAGTGCGGTGGTGTTCTTGCAAGGAACTGAGTGTGCCACGCCGCTCAGAAAAAGAGGTTTGTGTTCGAGTGTCCGCGTAAAAGAGTTGTGTTTGTCAATATATCCTAATATATTCGAACTCCGACGCTATCATTGTGTAGGCTGTGTTTAGGTCATGCTTTGTGACTTTTGTGAGATATTTTACTTTCCAGAATCCAATTAGTTCCACAGCTCCTCTGCGCCACGAGAAGGGCCTAGGTGGTTGTTGCCCGGAATTATTTTACGCTTAGCGATATCCAACGCCGAGATTAGATTTTCTGCGACATATATTGTTGCTGATATTCTATCCTTAACGCTATCGCTTTAGCATGCGCCACCTTTGGTTATCAGTTGTGGCCTTGGCCAATCGGCCGCAACAGTGCATTCCAACTCTACCCACATTAGGTCCAGGGAAGCAGGTTGACATAATTATGCTCGTAAGACTGCTACCCGCATATCGTAGGAAGTTCCTCTGACGTCGGCAGCTGCGACGGCTCTTTAGGTTTGGCGAATCGATCTAAGTTTACAATTGTCGCAAGTACTGAAGTTCGTACATGTGCTGCCAATATATTGTCACGTGGTGGTGACGCTGAATAACACAGTAGCAGTACTGTGAAAGACAAAACTAGCTTTTATTGGGCGAACCTGTGCCCACAAAATAGGGTACACTTAAAGCAAAACGATAGCGGCGAACACAGTCGGCGATCGTCGAAAATCTGATCAGCGGGTCAAGCGCGTCGGCTTTTATACTGCAGTCGTCGAATGTTCCAGACTAATCGTTAGGACTCGCGTGCCTTCCACAAAGTTCGACGCCATTCGCGTCACGCGATGAAATCAGATAAGACAGGGTTCGGCGACAACAGACAGCCGGATAGAAGCTTCGATAACTTTCCAGAAACTTCGGATACATGCAGGCGCATCCCGCGCTGTGCGATTACATTTGTTAGGTGGCGAAACGTGGTCGCCCGATAAAGATAAGTACACGCGTCAATACCCCCCTCTTAAAAAGCATCGTCCCGATGCTACAAATATAAGAGAGCGAAACACAAAAGGACACTTAATAAACATAAGTAACAAAACAACGAAAAGAAACAAAGTCCAAAGGTCAGTTACGCGAAGTCCCAAAGTTCATTATCGCTGGTAGTACGGCTTGAGTCGCACAACGTGGACTATTTCAGGTCGTGAGCGGCGTCGCTGTGATAGCGAAATGCCGTCTGGCACGACATCATAGTCCAGTGCCCCAACACGTCGGATGATCTTGTACGGTCCGAAATAGCGACGCAAAAGCTACTCGCTCAGTCCTCGTCGGCGTATAGGGGTCCAAACCCAAACACGGTCACCGGGCTGGTATTCGACGAAGCGTCGTCGGAGGTTGTAGTGTCGGCTGTCGGTACGCTGCTGGTTCTTGATCCGTAGGTGGGCGAGTTGTCGGGCTTCTTCGGCGCGCTGGAGAAAGGTCGCGACGTCAAGATTCTCTTCGTCCGTGACGTGCGGCAGCGTGGCGTCGAGCGTCGTCGTCGGGTTCCTGCCGTAAACCAGCTTAAACGGCGTGATCTGTGTTGTTTCTTGCACCGCCGTGTTGTAAGCAAAGGTTACGTACGGCAGGACCGCGTCCCACGTCTTGTGCTCGACGTCGACGTACATTGCTAGCATGTCGGCTAGGGTCTTGTTCAGGCGCTCCGTGAGACCATTCGTCTGCGGGTGATAGGCAGTTGTCCTCCTGTGGCTTGTATGGCTGCACTGCAGAATTGCTTGGGTGAGCTCTGCTGTAAACGCTGTTCCCCTGTCGGTGATGAGGACTTCTGGGGCACCATGTCGGAGAAGGATGTTCTCGACGAAAAAATTTCGCCACTTCGGCTGCGCTGCCCTTCGGTAGAGCTTTAGTTTCAGCAAAGCGGGTGAGATAGTCCGTCGCCACGACGATCCACTTATTTCCGGATGATGACGCCGGAAACGGTCCCAACAAATCCATCCCGATCTGCTGAAATGGTCGGTAAGGAGGTTTGATCGGCTGTAGTAATCCTGCTGGCCTTGTCGGTGGTGTCTTGCGTCGCTAACAGTCTCGACATGTCTTGACGTAACGAGCGACGTCGGCGGTCAGACGCGGCCAGTAATACCTTTCCTGTATCCTCGACAGCGTTCGGGAGAATCCGAGGTGCCCAGCGGTTGGATCATCATGTAGAGCGTACAGTACTTCTGGACGCAGCGCTGACGGAACAACAAGAAGGAAGCTGGCGCGGACTGGTGAGAAGTTCTTCTTTACGAGCAGGTTGTTTTGTAATGTGAACGAAGATAATCCGCGCTTAAATGCCCTAGGTACTACGTCGGTGTTCCCTTCCAAATACTCGACGAGGCCTTTTAGCTCCGGATCTGCGCGTTGCTGTTTAGTGAAGTCTTCTGCGCTTAATATTCCGAGGAAGGCGTCGTCATCCTCGTCGTCTTCCGGCGGGGGATCGCTGGGGGCGCGTGATAGGCAGTCGGCGTCTGAGTGTTTTCGTCGGGACTTGTAGATCACCCTGACGTCATATTCTTGCTGTCTGAGGCTCCACCTCGCCAGCCGTCCTGAAGGGTCCTTTAAGTTAGCTAGCCAACACAACGCGTGATGGTCGCTGACGACTTTGAATGGCCTGCCATATAGGTATGGGCGGACTTTTGCTGTAGCCCAAATGATGGCGAGGCATTCCTTTTCAGTCGTAGAATAATTGCCTTCCGCTTTTGACAGAGACCGGCTAGCATAAGATATCACCCGTTCATGTCGGTCTTTCTTCTGGACTAGGACGGCACCGAGGCCTAGGCTACTGGCGTCAGTGTGTATTTCGGTATCGGCGTTTTCGTCGAAATGTGCGAGTACCGGCGGTGACTGCATGCGTCGTTTTAGTTCTTGAAATGCGTCGGCCTGCGCCGTTTGCCATTTGAACTCGACATCAGATTTGGTCAGATGCGTTAGCGGCTCAGCGATGCGTGAAAAGTCCTTGACAAAGCGCCTGTAGTAGGCACACATGTCAAGGAATCTACGCACTGCCTTCTTGTCAATGGGCAGCGGGAACTTTGCGATGGCAGCTGTTTTCTGCGGGTCGGGGCGTACTCCGGATTTGCTGATGACGTGGCCTAGGAAGAGAAGCTCGTCGTAAGCGAAGCGGCACTTTTCTGACTTCAGAGTGAGCCCTGATGATTTGATGGCCTCTAGTACTGTTGCAAGCCACCTAAGGTGATCGTCGAAATTTTCGGCGACGACGATGACGTCGTCCAAGTAAACGAGACAGGTCTGGAACTTCAATCCTGCTAAAACCGTGTCCATGGCGCGCTGGAACGTTGCAGGCGCCGAGCACAGTCCGAATGGCATAACCTTGAACTCGTAGAGGCCGTCTGGGGTGATGAAGGCGGTCTTTTCGCGATCTCTTTCGTCGACTTCTATTTGCCAGTAGCCAGACTTGAGATCCATCGACGAGAAGTATTTAGCGTTGCAGAGCCGATCCAATGCGTCGTCTATTCGTGGGAGGGGGTATACGTCCTTCTTCGGTATCTTGTTCAGACGACGGTAATCGACGCAGAAACGCAGGGTTCCGTCCTTTTTCTTTACCAGGACCACAGGGGATGCCCACGGGCTTTTCGACGTCTGGATGATGTCGTCGCGGAGCATTTCGTCGACTTGTTGCCTAATAGCTTCACGTTCTCGCGTCGAAACTCGGTAAGGGCTCTGGCGGAGTGGTTGAGCACACTCTTCGGTTATTATGCGATGCTTTGCAACTGGTGTATGTCGAATCTTTGATGAAGTCGAAAAGCAGTCCTTGTATCGTCGGAGAAGACTTCTGAGCTCTTGCTGCTTGCTTATGGGGAGACTTGGATTTACGTCGAACTCTGGTTCGGGGACTATGGTCGGCGGGGTAGATGCGGCAGAATCTGTGAGGACTAAGGCATTGCTCGTTTCCACAATTTCCTCGATGTACGCGATTGTCGTGCCCTTGCTGATGTGCTTGAACTCTTGGCTGAAGTTGGTTAGCATCACCTCCGTTTTCCCTTCGTGGAGTCGAGCGATCCCTCTTGCGACGCAAATTTCACGGTCTAGCAGTAGACGTTGGTCACCCTCGATGACGCCTTCTACGTCGGCAGGTGTTTTTGTGCCGACGGAAATGACAATACTGGAGCGAGGCGGGATGCTGACTTGACTTTCGAGCACGCTTAAGGCATGATGACTACGAGAGCTCTCCGGCGGTATCGCTTGATCTTTAGACAGGGTTATCGACTTCGACTTCAAGTCTATGACTGCGCCGTGTTGGTTTAGGAAGTCCATGCCGAGAATGACGTCGCGTGAACACTGTTGGAGGATAACGAAGGTGGCAGGGTAAGTCCGGTCATGAACGGTAATTCTTGCCGTGCAGATTCCAGTCGGCGTAATCAGGTGTCCTCCAGCGGTCCGAATTTGAGGGCCTTCCCATGCAGTCTTAACCTTCTTCAACTGGGCGGCGATGTGTCCACTCATGACGGAGTAATCAGCCCCTTTGTCCACTAAGGCGGTAGCTGCGTGGCCGTCTAGAAGCACGTCGAGGTCGGTGGTTTTTTGTCTTGCGTTACAGTTAGGTCGTGGCGTCGGATCACGGCTGTGTCGCGTTGACCTGTGGCAGGTATGGGACGTCGTCAGGTCGTCTTTCATAGTTGTATTCTTTGCTTTCACACTTCGTCGGGACGGCGGCGTGTCGGTATGTCGTCGAGGTAGTTTCTTCGGCGTCTTCGGCGTCTTTGTTGGCGGCGGAGGATCTTCGTCAGTTCGACGAACAGCAACCGCACCTCCATCGGCTGCTGCTTTTAGTTTTCCGGATATGGACTTACGGATTGGCCCCGGACTGGGCCAGTGTATGCTCGGCGCTGCGGCGACAGGTAGCGGCCTGGCGATGGTGAACGCGACGGTCGTCGAGAGCTCCATTGAGTAGCGGCAAGGTAGTCGGCGATATCGCGAGGGCGTTCACCTTGCTGCGGGCGCGGAGCGTTGACGGCGAAACCTCGCAGTCCCATCTCCCGGTATGGGCATCGTCGGTAGACATGGCCGGCTTCGCCGCAGTGGTAGCAGAGCGGGCGGTGGTCGGGGGTGCGCCAAATGTTCGTCTTCGTCGCGTAGGTGCGCTGGGCGACGGGTGGTCGTGCTGGCGGCGGCGGCGGACGACGGAACTGCGGCGTGACAGGGCCCTGGCGCGGTCGCGGTGGGGGCCCTTGACGGCGTGCGACGGCGGCGGAGGTCATCGCTTCTGGCTGGGGCTGCGGTAATTCAGGTTGCACCTCAGGAGCTCCCAGTGATCGCTGAACCTCATCTTTCACGATGTCAGCAATCGAGGCTACTTGAGGTTGCGACGAATTCAAAACCTTGCGGAGTTCTTCGCGCACAATGGCCCTTACGGTCTCTTGGAGATCAACGGAGCCCAAAGCTTGGATGGCGCAATGAGGCGTGAGCACTTGGCGGTTATATGGCCTAGTGCGCATTTCTAACGTTTTCTCAATCGTCGTAGCCTCTGTCAGGACCTCGGCAACGGTCTTCGGTAGGTTTCGGATTAGTCCGGCGAAAAGTTCTTGCTTTACGCCTGGCATCAAGAAACGCACTTTTTTCTCTTCGGCCATTTCCGGGTCGGCGTGCCGGAAAAGACGGGTCATCTCTTCTGTGAAGATAGCGATGGTCTCATTAGGTAGTTGGCCTCGGGTTTCAAGCAGAACTTCGGCCCTTTCTTTTCGGACAACGCTCGTGAACGTCCTCAGGAAGTTACTGCGGAACAGGTCCCATGTTGCTAGGGTGGACTCCCGGTTCTCGAACCAAGTCCTCGCGGCATCTTCCAAGGAGAAGTACACGTGTCGTAGCTTATCTTCAGAGGTCCAGTTATTGAAGGTCGAGATCCTTTCGAAGGTTTCGAGCCAGGTTTCAGGATCCTCCGACGTAGCTCCACGGAAGGTAGGGGGCTCTCTGGGTCGTTGAAGTACGATGGGTGAGACTGGGGCAGCCATTGTGGTTATCTTGGCCACAATCTTCTTGGTCTTCTCAGGTAGAAGTCCGTGCTCCGGGGGCAGATGTTGTAGACGACGGCTTACTCGATGGTCCGTGACTACGTTGGTGCTCTCTTTACGGTCCCGGCTTGGATCACGGCTTGTCGGGGGCGTCCGGTACATGGACCAAAAGCACCTCCACCAGATGTCACGTGGTGGTGACGCTGAATAACACAGTAGCAGTACTGTGAAAGACAAAACTAGCTTTTATTGGGCGAACCTGTGCCCACAAAATAGGGTACACTTAAAGCACAACAATAGCGGCGAACACAGTCGGCGATCGTCGAAAATCTAATGAGCGGGTCAAGCGCGTCGGCTTTTATACTGCAGTCGTCGAATGGTCCATACTAATCGTTCGGACCTGCGTGCCTTCCACAAAGTTCTACACCATTCGCGTCACGCGATGAAATCAGATAAGACAGGGTTCGGAGACAACAGACAGCCGGATAGAAGCATCGATAACTTTCCAGAAACTTCGGATACATGCAGGCGCATCCCGCGCTGTGCGATTACATTTGTTAGGTGGCGAAACGTGGTCGCCCGATAAAGATAAGTACACGCGTCAATATACAGGCCTATCTTCGACTACTGTGCTTGTCATTGCTGCAGCGGGAATTTAAAGCTTCGTCATGTTAAGAACAGTTCGCGCGTTGTAAATACGGTTCTTTCTGAAGATTTTTCTGAAAGCGCAACTTGTTCGTAGTTAGCTTCGCGAATTCTGTGCCGATTTTAGTGGTCAGAGCTTACAGTCAGAACTAATAGCTTTTTCTTTCCAACAGCAGCCACGTTAAAGAAATATGGAGTTGAATGTGCCAAAACCACTTCCTGATCATGAAGCACGTCGTAGAGGAGGACTCCAGAAATTTCCACCACCTGGAGTTCTTTAACGTGCACCTAAACCTAAGCACACGGGTACTTTCGCATTTCGCACCCACCGGAATGTGGCTACTGCAGCTGGGATTCGATCTAGTGATCTCACGCTCAGCAGCCCAACAGCATAGCCACTGAGCAACCACGGCGGGTAATGGCTGCCACATTAGTAATGTCATTTATTCACAACGTATACATACGTTTTATACATATATATATATATATATATATATATATATATATATATATATATATATATATATATATATATATATATATATATATATATATTGTAGCGGGTAACATGCATGTGGCGCTGTGCGAACTGCCACCGCTGCGGCGCCAGACCCGAGCTCGGGCTGCTGATGCGAACGGCTAGGACTCGCGACAAGAGCTACTTGCGATCCCTCGTACGAGCTGCAATAAACCCCCTTTCATTTGGTGGAGCTGCGGGGTAGACCTCGGAAACTGGAACTCCGAAGCCGGACGCTACCGACTGCTGCGACCATGCCTGACGAAACCACCCAGGAAGATGCACCACAGCCTCCGGCGGTCATCGTTTTCGGTGTGTTGCGCCAGCGTGATCCTGCCATCTTTAGCGGCACCGATGATTATGACGTGGAGGATTGGTTGTCATCTTACGAACGGGTCAGCCAGCATAACAAGTGGGACGACGTCACCAAGTTGCACAACGTGCTGTTTTGCTTAACCGGCGTCGCGAACCTCTGGTTCCGAAACCACGAACACGATTTCACAAAGTGGAGCACATTCAAAACAAGTTTCACTGAAGTGTTCGGGCGCCCCGCTGTGCGCAAGCTTCGCGCAGAGCAACGCTTACGGGGGCGTGCGCAACATCACGGTGAAACTTTCACAAGTTACATCGAAGATGTCATTGACCTGTGTAAGCGCGTGAATCCGTCAATGTCAGAACAGGACAAGATAAAACACATTATGAAAGGCATTGATGAGGACGCCTTTCAGATGTTGTTAGCGAAGGATCCGCGTACCGTGGCCGAAGTTATCAATTTGTGCCAAAGTTTTGACGAGCTACGGAAACAACACATCTTAGCTCGGCGCCCACCGCCTACGGTAGATTCGTTAGCAGCATTAATTATTGGCGACAACCACACAACTTTGCTGACGCAAATGAAAGAATTTGTGCGCGATGAGGTCGCACGACAGCTCTCGATTTTGCCGACCACGGAGAAGCCTTCTCAATGTTTGGCTCCAGCGCTCCGACAGATAATTCAAGAGCAAGTGACCGAAGCTCTTCCACCTCCGTGTCAGCCGGCTCCCGTGGCCGCGCCTCTGACGTATGCTGAAGCCGTTGCACGGGCGCCTCGTCTACAGGGGTTCTCTCCTCCGCCTTCAGCGCCTCGCCCGCCGGTGTTCTCTCCTCCGCCTTCGCCTTGCCAGCCGGCGGATCCCTTTTTCAGTGCACAGCAGCAGGGTCCAAATCCTTGGCCCACTGCTAACAACCGCCCAATATGCTATGCCTGCGGTACCCCGGGTCATGTAGTGCGCTTTTGCCGCCGGCGCTTGCCGGCCTTCGTGGGCACCCCGCGACGACCCAGCTCCGACTTCCGACCTTTCCGTATGCCTTCACGACCACCACCGGAAGTCTACGCTGCTGTTGACATACCGGCACCGCAGTCACAGCTCTACGGCACCCGTCGCTCGCCTTCCCCTCGTCGGCGCTCACTCTCACCCATGCGTCGTAGACCCAGTGCCAGTACTACTGAAGCGGAAAACTGATTTCCGCAGTTCCTTAGGCACGAACTGCGTCATCGTCGGAACATCAAAGTCCTCGTTTTCCCCCCCCTAACGTCATTGAAGTGTGCGTTGACGGCATCAAATCCCTTGCGCTCGTCGATACAGGTGCTGCTGTATCCGTGATTAGTGAGAAGCTTTGTCGTGCATTGCGGAAAGTGACCATGAAGCCTTCGGTTCCATTGCTTAGAACAGCCAGTGCGCAACAAGTACAGCCAGTCGCTATGTGCACTGCCAGAGTGCTGATTCGGGACATTTTGTATTCCATTGATTTCTTTGTGTTAACTTGTTGCTCCACGATGTCATTCTCGGTTGGGATTTTCTGTCGCGCCATCATGCAGTCATCGACTGTGCACGTGCTGAGGTTCAGTTCTCCGTTCTGTGCGATTTGCCATCTCGCGACTTTCAAGTTCACGATCTTAGCAGGATCTGTGTAGCTTCAGATACTGACCTCCCTCCTCACAGTGCTGTATTTGTCCCTCTTTCATGCGCATCGCTTGCCGAAGCGACGGTCATGTTTACACCCGCTGCCGTCTTCATTCGCCGCCAGCCAATATTGTTGCCTTTCGCTCTCCTCACGGTTCACCATGGTGCTGCAGAAATACTGATTTCTAACCCAAATTCGTGCACTTTGGCTTTGCACTGTGGCGAGACTATTGACACCATCGAGTCTGTGGACGCTGACGCTATTGTGCACTTCCCCATGGCCGACGACGTCGATACTGCCAACGTAACAGCACTGACGCCCCATGTGCCATCTAACCGAGTCCCACCAGATGTTTTTTGTCGCTCCATTGCCGATGACCTCGAGCCGACACAACGTGAGCGGCTAATTACTCTTTTAAAAGAGTTTCACGCGTCTTCTGACTGGAACGAAGCATCGTTAGGCCGCACAAGTACCGTCTCTCACCACATTGATACGGGACATCACGCACCATTACGCCAGCGTCCACACCGCGTGTCATCCACCGAGCGTCGTGTCATCACCGAGCAAGTTGAAGACATGCTTGACCGTGGTGTTATCAAGCCATCCTGCAGCCCTTGGTCATCGCCCGTAGTACTCGTTAAGAAAGAAGATGGCTCGATTCGTTTCTGTGTGGACTATCGTCGCCTCAACAAGATTACACGTAAAGATGTCTATCCTCTGCCGCGCATAGATGACGCCCTGGATTGTCTACATGGTGCTGAATTCTTTTCTTCTTTGTACTTGCGATCGGGCTATTGGCAAGTGCCAGTGGATGAATCCGACCGCTCGAAAACAGCTTTCATTACGCCTGATGGCCTGTATGAGTTTACAGTAATGCCATTCGGCCTCTGCAATGCACCCGCGACATTCGAAAGAATGATGGACAATATTCTGCGAGGCCTCAAATGGAAGACGTGCCTGTGTTATTTAGACGACGTGGTAGTTTTCTCCCCTGATTTCACCACTCATCTCTCTCGTCTACGCGAAGTCCTTACTTGTCTTGCCACCGCCGGCCTTCAAATTAACTTGAAAAAGTGCCGCTTCGGCGCCCGCCAGCTGACCGTACTTGGCCATGTCGTTTCCAAAGACGGCGTCCTTCCCCACCCTGACTAACTTCGTGCTGTCGCAGATTTTCCGCGGCCGACTACACTGAAAGAGCTCCGAAGTTTTATCGGCCTTTGCTCGTATTTTCGACGCTTTGTACGCAATTCTGCCTGCATCATCGCTCCTCTGACGAAGCTCCTGGCTGGCCCAGGTGACCTTCGCGATTGGACTCCGGCATATGACCAAGCCTTCACCACTTTGCGTCGTCTGCTTACCTCACCACCTGTTCTACGCCACTGTGACCCGACTGCACCGACCAAAGTTCATACGGACGCCAGTGGCGTTGGTCTTGGAGCCGTCCTTGCGCAACGCAAGCCTGGCTTTCCGGAATATGTGGTTGCATATGCGAGTCGGGCCCTCACGAAGGCAGAAACCAATTATTCTGTCACAGAAAAAGAATGTTTGGCTATAGTTTGGGCGTTACACAAATTTCGCCCTTACTTGTATGGCCATCCGTTCGATGTTGTGACAGACCACCACGCGCTCTGCTGGCTTGCGTCACTGAAGGACCCGTCAGGCCGTCTTGGACGTTGGGCTCTTCGGCTCCAAGAATTTGACATTCGCGTCATCTATCGATCCGGGTGCCAACATTCTGATGCCGATGCACTCTACCGATCGCCCATGAGATCCGACGAAATGCCACCCTCACCCGTAGAGTGCCCGGTTGCTACACTTGCTGTTACTGACATGCCGTCTGAACAGAGGAAAGATTCGTGGATTGTGTCTCTCATTGACATTCTTCACAGTTCTTCGACGGCTACATGCCCTCGAGCCCTTCGTCGCCAAGCCACCCATTTCGTGCTACGGGACGCCATCTTGTACCGCCGAAACTATCAGCCGGATGGTCGCAAATGGCTGCTAGTCATCCCTCGCCATTTGCGCTCCGACATATGCACGTATTTCCACGCCGACCCCCAACAAGCTCATGCTTGCGCCCTGAAAACCTACGAGCGGCTCCGTCAGCGCTGCTACTGGCGCGGCATGTGTTCTTATGTCCGCAAATACATTCGGTCATGTGTAGCCTGTCAGCGACGCAAGACATCTACTCATACGACTGGCCCTCTGCAACCTTTGCCGTGTCCTGCACGTCCTTTTGATCGGATTGGCATTGACCTCTATGGGCCTCTTCCATCCACTGCTAAAGTAAATCGTTGGATAATTGTTGCAGTAGACCACCTCACAAGATATGCCGAAACTGCTGCACTTGCTTCGGCTGCTGCTCGCGACGTCGCCGCATTCATGTTACGGCATTTCCTCTTACGGCATGGCGCACCGCGAGAACTGCTCAGCGACCGAGGCCATGTCTTCTTGTCCGAAGTTATTAATGAGCTACTCTCCGCTTGCCGCACTATTCACCGCACCACTACGGCGTATCACCCACAGACTAACGGTCTCACGGAACGGTTCAACCGCACTCGGGGTGACATGCTCACCATGTATGTTGCGTCTGATCAGTCCAATTGGGACGATGTCCTCCCTTTTGTGACGTACGCGTATAACACCGCCGTTCAGGCTACCACAGGCTTCTCCCCATTTTTCCTTCTTTATGGACGTGAACCATCCACTACCTTCGACACCACACTACCATATCACCCGGGTGCCTCTGAATTCACCCCTCTTTCCGAAGTTGCTCGCCATGCTGAAGAGTGCCGCCAACTGGCTCGTTCGTTCACGTCGGATACCCAAGGTATCCACAAAGATCGACGTGACAGCGGGCAGCCCACACAGTCCTTCGCCGTGGACTCTCACGTCTGGCTTCAGCTGCCCTTCCAATCCCCAGGCCTTAGCCCAAAGCTTGTTCCGAAATATCAGGGTCCGTACCGGATCGTCGCGTGTACATCGCCGGTGAATTATGTGGTCGAACCGGTGACGCCATCTTCGGACAAACGCCGCCGTGGCCGCGAGATGGTTCACGTCAGTCGCCTGAAGCCGTACCACGACCCCCTTATCGTGTCATCACCTTAGGTCGCCAGGATGGCTCCTCTTCGCCGTGGGGGCAATTGTAGTGGGTAACATGCATGTGGCGCTGTGCGAACTGCCACCGCTGCGGCGCGAGACCCGAGCTCGGGCTGCTGATGCGAACGGCTAGGACTCGCGACCAAGAGCTACTTGCGATCCCTCGTACGAGCTGCAATAAACCCCCTTTCAATATATATATATATATATATATATATATATATGTAAGTATGTGAACTTTTGAGCGACTCGAAAGCACGATCATCATATTTTTGCGGTTCCTTTCTAGAAGGTATAAAAAAATTTGGATACCGAAAGCGCGCCGCGGCACACTGGAAAGTTTGCGCAGCTCATAAAAGTGTGTAATATGTAAAGGAACAGTGATCGGCGAGCTGTGTTTGCTCAACACTGAACCCGCATCCATGCGCGCTTGCGCGCCGGACATACGCTAGTATTCTTCGGCACGGCACCGCCGCTTATCGGCAATTCCTAACGACATGCGGATTTGTTGGAGCTATTGTTTACTGTTGTCGACAACGGAAATGTAGCTCATTAATTGTGCTTTGATGCTCACTCTCAGCGCTCATATATGTGTGCAAAACAGCTGCGTGGGGAGAAAAGCAGCGGTAGGCTGAAATCCTACGGGGTTTCATCAGAAAACAATGTGGAACTTATATCCTAAAATATAGACTGAGTTTGTATTATTGTGGCGGGCGTACTCATTTCTCGGCGCGAATGTAGAGTGCACTGAACAAAATATAGGACTCTACGTAAGCTCTCGCTTTTTGTCAGCAGGTAGGACAGGAAATTTTCAGATTATTGTTAGATTTCTTGAAGCCTTTATCACTTGCCGAAACTTTTGCCGGTAGCCTTTCGTCTTTCCTTCCTTCCTTCCTTCCTTCCTTCCTTTCATTTTCCCTTTGTTTATTTCTTTGTTTCTGTCGATTTTGCCTTTCACTGATCTCTTCTTTTTTACCAGCCACTGTGGCTTAGCGCCTATGATGTTGTGTTCCTAAGCATAAATCAAGTCAAGGCAGCGGCAGCCGCGTTTCGGTGGGGGCGAAATGCAAAAGCACCCATGTCCTGTGCAATGGGGACGCTTTAACTATCTCCTGGTGGTCGGAATCAACTCAGAGTACCCCCACTACGGCGTGCCTATAACCAAATCGTGGGTTTGGCTCCATAAAGTCCAGAATTAATTCCTTCTTTTTTGTTTCACATAGAAAGAACCAAGGCCATTTACAAGTATTGTTTCAGTACTACCAGTTCTATTTCGTCTGCAGTAACGCGATCGCAAAGATGTGCAAGTCTACAACTGGCCAAAACAATAATATCAAGATGCTTGCGCTGTCAAGTCCTGCAACTGTCAATAGAGAAAATGTGCTGCGATGAAATTCCCCATGAAATAAGCGACACAGTATCCGATATTCGTTGGCGGACAAGCGATACCTGCTGTCATGCACTAAATATATTTAGGTGCCGTCACTAACCGCAGCTCATCTTGTTCAAACACGTCACTGTGGTTTGATGTTGTTTGTGGGCTACTTAGGATACAGCATGCCTGTGCTTAACAATATACGTTCAACCTGTCTTCGGTCGTTGGAAAGCCTTTAAAGGCACAAGCTCGGCTATCATGCTGAGGCCATCCACGGTGTACATCGACCTCCGGCCCCATAGAGGAATCACACACCTATCCTATCAACGAGAGGAAAGGAAACCGAGGGCCCGATTTTCATTACTCATATTATAAGAAGCCAATGAAGACACAAAGGAGAGCATACGGTAAGTTACATGCCCTTGTTGAATGAAATAAAATAATGATCAATTAATAGAAATGAAAGTAGATGAAAAAAACAACTGACCACAGGTGGGGCAGGAACTCACTTCTTCTGTTTACCCGTGTGATACTCTTACCGAGTGAGCTACCGCAGCGCCGTTTTCCCAGAGTATCTAGAATATTTAAGCTTATCTATTACAAGTATACCTCGGAGTCTTTGTCAGCGCCACACCTCACGTGTCATATTTTTTTTCTCGTAGGCATCACGTGTACGTGATCTTTCTGGGTGAGGGCAACTGGCTAATAAACCCACACGTGCTACTTGAAGTTATCAATGCTGCCGGATTTAAGGCATCGCTTTGTAATTAACGAAAGGAAAGGAAACCGAGGGCCCGATTTTTATTAGTCATATTATAAGACACCAACACAGACACCAACGACCGCACGGGGGAGTTAAATTAGCGTAATAATTGAAATAAAGAAATGATAAATTAGTGGGAATGAAAGTGGATCGAAAGGAAATTGAAGCTTACATACCATGTGAGCCACTTCGAGTTCACCTCCGACTGCTGGGTGAACGCACACAACATCCCTTGTTTTCAAGTTAAGAAAAGTGCCCAAGCTGCAACTCCTGAATATGTCTCCCTACTGACAGGCATATCATTCCCTCGCACTCCGCAAGTGCCGTCATCTGTGAAGCGCACCCGTGGACACTGCATATATCAAAGGTGCGTATTCACATATCTGGGATTTCGGAAAAGTCGTGTATCCCTTTTACTGGCGTTAAGCAACTCATCTTGGCCATTCGGCTCGACTATATACGATAGCTCGGTGCACATAGACACAGACGGATCGTTTACTTCATGCTCCTAACTGGCGGCCTTTCGTGATCCCTCAGCTGGGTACATTTCGCCCATAAAAACTGAACCACAAATCGTCTTCAACAGCTGCAGAGCTTGTCGCAATGATGGAAGCTGTCCGCTTTGTCTCCTACGTGCTACCGCATACATGAACTATTCCTTGTGACGCAAAATCAGTGCTGCAGGGCATAGAATCCCCCTCAAGGACAGGTCAGTATGAGACGCTAGCATTAGACATCCTACAATTAGTTGATCCTGATCAGAGGAACGCTCACACAATTGCCTTCCAATGGCTACCTAGTCCCTGTGGCTTGGCTGGCCACGACCTAGCTGATGCGGAAGAACCGCTATTCCTAAAGCCGTCGACGTAAAGATTCTATACTCCGAAGTGATATGAATTCTTTGTTCACTGTGGCCATATCAGGCTGTCATCCTGATAGCACCCAGACTGTTAACAAGTGACGTCTACGTCACCCATTTCCAAGTGTACTTATATCGCTCCCTCTAATGAATAAATGGCGTTCGTTACCTGGTCGCCGGCTTGTCTACATGGTGGCAGCGGCAGTAGTGAATATGGGCCCCCCTTCAGTAGCTCAGGTTTCAAAGATATTTTAAGAAGACTAGACATTGTGCATATCACGCCAAGTCCATATCACCGCGTTCTAATGGCGTAAAGGAAAGCGCTGTTTAGGAGGCCAAGAAGCTGCTCCAAATGTGCTCTTTTCGCACACCAGATTTTGAAATTGCTCTGCTTGAGTGGCGCAATACCCTCCGAGACCCGGTTCCGAAGTCTCCTGTGCAGAGTCTCATGGGAAGGCAGACCCGGACCGTCCTGCTGGTACCAACAACTCACCTGAAGACAGAGGCCATGCCCAGCAAGAATGTCCGCAACCGTCTCCAGGCGATCCGGCGCCGGCAAAAGATCCACAACGACCGCAGCGCCAGGAACCTTTCCCCGCTGACGCCGGGACAACGCGTAACGACGTACGACGCTCTCCAGAGAACCTGGTCTCCAGCTATTGTTCTAAGGCCAGCCGCAACGCCAAGATCTACGACTGTGAAGAGCGAAGACGGCCGTGAAATCCGTCGCACAAGGGAGCACCTGCAGGAGCCTGCACCTCAACTGGAGCCAGAATCAACCTCGCAGGGGCCTTCAGAAGACGACCTCCAGCCTGGACAACAGCAGTTACGAAGGAGCACAAGATTCCGTCGGGAACCCTGTCGATACCCATTGCCAGGTGAAACTTCTAGACCTTCCCATCATTAAAGAGGAGATGTGGCCATATCACGCTGTCATCCTGATAGCGCACAGACTGTTAACACGTGACGTCTACGTCACCCATTTCCAAGTGTACTTGTATCGCTCCCTCCCATGAATAAAGGGCTTTCGTTACCGGATCGCCGGCTTGCCTACAGTTCACTTGGCTCATGCGAGATTGCACAGCACTTTACTCTGCTCAACCACTCCACCGGTACAGGAGCCTCCAGGAAACAGACTGTGACAGGACTACTCACCTCCCGGCTAAAATGAAGCGATTGCAAGCAAACATGCATCGCTCGATTTTCCTGGACGTCGCCATCGTACGGCGCTATGCGTATCTCATCGACCGAGCTGACAGCCCGAACTGTGAAAGCTTGCAAGTGTGTGAGACTCTGCAACATCAATTTGCGACTGCGTTCTTCGCGCATCACAGTAGAAGAAGCTGGCTTCGGTGTTAGCAGGCAGTGGTAGGACAACATTGTCCGAAATTATTATATTGTTTGCAATATGTGACCGTAAATCAACGTCAATAGCGTCAACGGCTCCACCGTACTGCATGAAGATCACTGGACTAGACGCAAGGTTTTAAGGAAACTATTTTGTTAATATATATACGCATCCCTTCTTCCTGTTCTGATCATCGTCTTTCAGTACTATTTTGTCCTAGTGCCTCGTTTCCCAGTGCAGAGTAGCAGCACAGAGCATGATAGCTCAGGACGACCTCCTTGTCTATTTAATAAATATCTATACTCTATCTGTCTCTCTCTCTCTCTCTCTCTCTCTCTCTCTCTCTCTCCTGCGTACACCTCTTTTGACAGCAGAGCTGCTTTGTTGTTTAGGTACCCAATATACACAAAGACGGTTAACTGAATGGGCGGACGAAGGGTTGTAGATGTGTGAATTCTAAGTAAATGTTTGGTATAATACATCCAGCCTCGATCAATTGCGGCCCATTTCCCTCACATCCTACGTTGGCAAGGTGATGGGGCACGCGTTCTTCTCCCGCATCAACCGCGACCTCGAGGACACTGGAGCCTACCCAACCACTATGGTGGGCTTCCGGTCACACCTCTCCACTCAAGACGTCGTGCTTCAGCTATACCACCAGATTATCGACGACCCAACTAGCGGCAACCGGGCCATCCTCGGTCTAGATCTGGAAAAGGCCATCCTGAGCCGAATAAACAAGCTCAACATGGGCGAGCGAAGCTACAACTACATCAGATACTTCCTGTCGCGCCGCACAGTCACCCTCATGGTCGGCAGCATGACATCCGATGAACATGCACTAGGAAGCACCGGCACTCCTCGCGGGTTGGTCCTATCCCCGCTGCTTTTCATCCTCGTGATGCTGGGTCTTCCGGCCTACGTAGACGATATAGATGGCCTCTATCATGCCTTGTATGCAGATGACATCATCCTGTGGGTCGACAAGGGCAGTGACGGTTAAATAGAATTTACTTTACAAGCGGCGGTTTCTGCGTTCAAAACCTACCTCCAAGAAACAGGCTTCCGACTATCTCCAGTCAAATCGGAGCTGCTCCTGTACCGCCTGCGCTGCCGGCCCAAGCCTACAGGCGAATCGCAACAATGTTACGAAATAACCCTCTATACGCAAGACGGATCCTCTATTACCCGAGTCCCGAAGATACGCGTCCTCGGCATGCATATAACAGCCAACGGGTCAAACATAGAAGCTATCCGCAAAACCGAAGGCAAGGTTACAGTGGCTACCCGCCTGACCAAACGCATTACAATCAACCACACGCACATGAAGGAGGACAGCGTCATGCGCCTCATACAGTCTTTCGCAATCAGTCGCATTACTTATGTGGCTGCCTTCCACAACTGGAATGTCACCGAAAGGGAGAAAAATCAACGCCCTTATAAGCAAGACTTACAAGATTGGCCTTGGCCTACCGGAGTCCACAAGCACTGCTGGTCAGCTAAAGCTGGGGGCATACAACACGCTTGAGGAAATTGTGGATGCGCAAAGAGCCTCTCAACTCGAACGCATGTCCCTGACAGCCACGGGTCGGTACTTCCTGCAGAAACTCGGCTTCAAGTACCACGTCGAACACGGTCAGAAACAAGTCATTCCACCCGACCTCAGCGACACGCTGATTGTCGCCCCTATCCCTCGAAGCATGCACCCCGAATATAATCGGGTCCGACGCCAGGTCCGTGGCAAGGCACTGCTGCGCTCCTTGAGTGGAAAGAGGACTACGAGCTTCGTATACGCGGCAGAATACACACGAGAACACCCGTTCACGGCGGTAGTCGTAGACATTAACTGCCGGCTTACGCACGCGTGTTGTGGAAGAAACAGCGGAAGCGGGAGCGATTGCGTTTGCACTTACCGACACCCTATGCGAGGTAGTTCCTAGCGACTCACAATCCGCAGTTTGCAACTACGCGCGGGGGCGCATTTCGTCTGAAGTTATCCAGATCCTAAGGAAAGCTGGCCGACAACACTTCGATAGCACCGTGATCATGTAGTTTCCAGCACACGTCGCACACCCCCACCGACGACGGCCCCCCTAACTTGAACGAGGTAGCCCACCGCTCTGCGCGAGAACTGACCCGCGGAGCAGAATCGGAGACCGCCTCTTCGAGTTCGGAAGTCCTGGTTGAAAACATGCGAGAACGCTTGGTCAGGTACAACGATGCATCCCCAATCACTACCAGCTGATGCGGAAGAACCGCTATTCCTAAAGCCGTCGACGTAAAGATTCTATACTCCGAAGTGATATGAATTCTTTGTTCACTGTGGCCATATCAGGCTGTCATCCTGATAGCACCCAGACTGTTAACAAGTGACGTCTACGTCACCCATTTCCAAGTGTACTTATATCGCTCCCTCCAATGAATAAATGGCTTTCGTTACCTGGTCGCCGGCTTGCCTACATGGTGGCAGCGGCAGTAGTGAATATGGGCCCCCCTTCAGTAGCTCAGGTTTCAAAGATATTTTAAGAAGACTAGACATTGTGCATATCACGCCGAGTCCATATCACCGCGTTCTAATGGCGTAAAGGAAAGCGCTGTTCAGGAGGCCAAGAAGCTGCTCCAAATGTGCTCTTTTCGCACACCAGATTTTGAAATTGCTCTGCTTGAGTGGCGCAATACCCTCCGAGACCCGGTTCCGAAGTCTCCTGTGCAGAGTCTCATGGGAAGGCAGACCCGGACCGTCCTGCTGGTACCAACAACTCACCTGAAGACAGAGGCCATGCCCAGCAAGAATGTCCGCAACCGTCTCCAGGCGATCCGGCGCCGGCAAAAGATCCACAACGACCGCAGCGCCAGGAACCTTTCCCCGCTGACGCCGGGACAACGCGTAACGACGTACGACGCTCTCCAGAGAACCTGGTCTCCAGCTATTGTTCTAAGGCCAGCCGCAACGCCAAGATCTACGACTGTGAAGAGCGAAGACGGCCGTGAAATCCGTCGCACAAGGGAGCACCTGCAGGAGCCTGCACCTCAACTGGAGCCAGAATCAACCTCGCAGGGGCCTTCAGAAGACGACCTCCAGCCTGGACAACAGCAGTTACGAAGGAGCACAAGATTCCGTCGGGAACCCTGTCGATACCCATTGCCAGGTGAAACTTCTAGACCTTCCCATCATTAAAGAGGAGATGTGGCCATATCACGCTGTCATCCTGATAGCGCACAGACTGTTAACACGTGACGTCTACGTCACCCATTTCCAAGTGTACTTGTATCGCTCCCTCCCATGAATAAAGGGCTTTCGTTACCGGATCGCCGGCTTGCCTACAGTTCACTTGGCTCATGCGAGATTGCACAGCACTTTACTCTGCTCAACCACTCCACCGGTACAGGAGCCTCCAGGAAACAGACTGTGACAGGACTACTCACCTCCCGGCTAAAATGAAGCGATTGCAAGCAAACATGCATCGCTCGATTTTCCTGGACGTCGCCATCGTACGGCGCTATGCGTATCTCATCGACCGAGCTGACAGCCCAAACTGTGAAAGCTTGCAAGTGTGTGAGACTCTGCAACATCAATTTGCGACTGCGTTCTTCGCGCATCACAGTAGAAGAAGCTGGCTTCGGTGTTAGCAGGCAGTGGTAGGACAACATTGTCCGAAATTATTATATTGTTTGCAATATGTGACCGTAAATCAACGTCAATAGCGTCAACGGCTCCACCGTACTGCATGAAGATCACTGGACTAGACGCAAGGTTTTAAGGAAACTATTTTGTTATTATATATACGCATCCCTTCTTCCTGTTCTGATCATCGTCTTTCAGTACTATTTTGTCCTAGTGCCTCGTTTCCCAGTGCAGAGTAGCAGCACAGAGCATGATAGCTCAGGACGACCTCCTTGTCTATTTAATAAATATCTCTACTCTATCTCTCTCTCTCTCTCTCTCTCTCTCTCTCCTGCGTACACCTCTTTTGACAGCAGAGCTGCTTTGTTGTTTAGGTACCCAATATACACAAAGACGGTTAACTGAATGGGCGGACGAAGGGTTGTAGATGTGTGAATTCTAAGTAAATGTTTGGTATAATACATCCAGCCTCGATCAATTGCGGCCCATTTCCCTCACATCCTACGTTGGCAAGGTGATGGGGCACGCGTTCTTCTCCCGCATCAACCGCGACCTCGAGGACACTGGAGCCTACCCAACCACTATGGTGGGCTTCCGGTCACACCTCTCCACTCAAGACGTCGTGCTTCAGCTATACCACCAGATTATCGACGACCCAACTAGCGGCAACCGGGCCATCCTCGGTCTAGATCTGGAAAAGGCCATCCTGAGCCGAATAAACAAGCTCAACATGGGCGAGCGAAGCTACAACTACATCAGATACTTCCTGTCGCGCCGCACAGTCACCCTCATGGTCGGCAGCATGACATCCGATGAACATGCACTAGGAAGCACCGGCACTCCTCGCGGGTTGGTCCTATCCCCGCTGCTTTTCATCCTCGTGATGCTGGGTCTTCCGGCCTACGTAGACGATATAGATGGCCTCTATCATGCCTTGTATGCAGATGACATCATCCTGTGGGTCGACAAGGGCAGTGACGGTTAAATAGAATTTACTTTACAAGCGGCGGTTTCTGCGTTCAAAACCTACCTCCAAGAAACAGGCTTCCGACTATCTCCAGTCAAATCGGAGCTGCTCCTGTACCGCCTGCGCTGCCGGCCCAAGCCTACAGGCTAATCGCAACAATGTTACGAAATAACCCTCTATACGCAAGACGGATCCTCTATTACCCGAGTCCCGAAGATACGCGTCCTCGGCATGCATATAACAGCCAACGGGTCAAACATAGGAGCTATCCGCAAAACCGAAGGCAAGGTTACAGTGGCTACCCGCCTGACCAAACGCATTACAATCAACCACACGCACATGAAGGAGGACAGCGTCATGCGCCTCATACAGTCTTTCGCAATCAGTCGCATTACTTATGTGGCTGCCTTCCACAACTGGAATGTCACCGAAAGGGAGAAAAATCAACGCCCTTATAAGCAAGACTTACAAGATTGGCCTTGGCCTACCGGAGTCCACAAGCACTGCTGGTCAGCTAAAGCTGGGGGCATACAACACGCTTGAGGAAATTGTGGATGCGCAAAGAGCCTCTCAACTCGAACGCATGTCCCTGACAGCCACGGGTCGGTACTTCCTGCAGAAACTCGGCTTCAAGTACCACGTCGAACACGGTCAGAAACATGTCATTCCACCCGACCTCAGCGACACGCTGATTGTCGCCCCTATCCCTCGAAGCATGCACCCCGAATATAATCGGGTCCGACGCCAGGTCCGTGGCAAGGCACTGCTGCGCTCCTTGAGTGGAAAGAGGACTACGCGCTTCGTATACGCGGCAGAATACACACGAGAACACCCGTTCACGGCGGTAGTCGTAGACATTAACTGCCGGCTTACGCACGCGTGTTGTGGAAGAAACAGCGGAAGCGGGAGCGATTGCGTTTGCACTTACCGACACCCTATGCGAGGTAGTTCCTAGCGACTCACAATCCGCAGTTTGCAACTACGCGCGGGGGCGCATTTCGTCTGAAGTTATCCAGATCCTAAGGAAAGCTGGCCGACAACACTTCGATAGCACCGTGATCATGTAGTTTCCAGCACACGTCGCCACCCCCACCGACGACGGCCCCCCTAACTTGAACGAGGTAGCCCACCGCTCTGCGCGAGAACTGACCCGCGGAGCAGAATCGGAGACCGCCTCTTCGAGTTCGGAAGTCCTGGTTGAAAACATGCGAGAACGCTTGGTCAGGTACAACGATGCATCCCCAAGCACTACCAGCTGATGCGGAAGAACCGCTATTCCTAAAGCCGTCGACGTAAAGATTCTATACTCCGAAGTGATATGAATTCTTTGTTCACTGTGGCCATATCAGGCTGTCATCCTGATAGCACCCTGACTGTTAACAAGTGACGTCTACGTCACCCATTTCCAAGTGTACTTATATCGCTCCCTCCAATGAATAAATGGCTTTCGTTACCTGGTCGCCGGCTTGCCTACATGGTGGCAGCGGCAGTAGTGAATATGGGCCCCCCTTCAGTAGCTCAGGTTTCAAAGATATTTTAAGAAGACTAGACATTGTGCATATCACGCCGAGTCCATATCACCGCGTTCTAATGGCGTAAAGGAAAGCGCTGTTCAGGAGGCCAAGAAGCTGCTCCAAATGTGCTCTTTTCGCACACCAGATTTTGAAATTGCTCTGCTTGAGTGGCGCAATACCCTCCGAGACCCGGTTCCGAAGTCTCCTGTGCAGAGTCTCATGGGAAGGCAGACCCGGACCGTCCTGCTGGTACCAACAACTCACCTGAAGACAGAGGCCATGCCCAGCAAGAATGTCCGCAACCGTCTCCAGGCTATCCGGCGCCGGCAAAAGATCCACAATGACCGCAGCGCCAGGAACCTTTCCCCGCTGACGCCGGGACAACGCGTAACGACGTACGACGCTCTCCAGAGAACCTGGTCTCCAGCTATTGTTCTAAGGCCAGCCGCAACGCCAAGATCTACGACTGTGAAGAGCGAAGACGGCCGTGAAATCCGTCGCACAAGGGAGCACCTGCAGGAGCCTGCACCTCAACTGGAGCCAGAATCAACCTCGCAGGGGCCTTCAGAAGACGACCTCCAGCCTGGACAACAGCAGTTACGAAGGAGCACAAGATTCCGTCGGGAACCCTGTCGATACCCATTGCCAGGTGAAACTTCTAGACCTTCCCATCATTAAAGAGGAGATGTGGCCATATCACGCTGTCATCCTGATAGCGCACAGACTGTTAACACGTGACGTCTACGTCACCCATTTCCAAGTGTACTTGTATCGCTCCCTCCCATGAATAAAGGGCTTTCGTTACCGGATCGCCATCTTGCCTACAGTTCACTTGGCTCATGCGAGATTGCACAGCACTTTACTCTGCTCAACCACTCCACCGGTACAGGAGCCTCCAGGAAACAGACTGTGACAGGACTACTCACCTCCCGGCTAAAATGAAGCGATTGCAAGCAAACATGCATCGCTCGATTTTCCTGGACGTCGCCATCGTACGGCGCTATGCGTATCTCATCGACCGAGCTGACAGCCCGAACTGTGAAAGCTTGCAAGTGTGTGAGACTCTGCAACATCAATTTGCGACTGCGTTCTTCGCGCATCACAGTAGAAGAAGCTGGCTTCGGTGTTAGCAGGCAGTGGTAGGACAACATTGTCCGAAATTATTATATTGTTTGCAATATGTGACCGTAAATCAACGTCAATAGCGTCAACGGCTCCACCGTACTGCATGAAGATCACTGGACTAGACGCAAGGTTTTAAGGAAACTATTTTGTTATTATATATACGCATCCCTTCTTCCTGTTCTGATCATCGTCTTTCAGTACTATTTTGTCCTAGTGCCTCGTTTCCCAGTGCAGAGTAGCAGCACAGAGCATGATAGCTCAGGACGACCTCCTTGTCTATTTAATAAATATCTCTACTCTATCTGTCTCTCTCTCTCTCTCTCTCTCTCTCTCTCTCTCTCTCTCCCTCTCCTGCGTACACCTCTTTTGTCAGCAGAGCTGCTTTGTTGTTTAGGTACCCAATATACACAAAGACGGTTAACTGAATGGGCGGACGAAGGGTTGTAGATGTGTGAATTCTAAGTAAATGTTTGGTATAATACATCCAGCCTCGATCAATTGCGGCCCATTTCCCTCACATCCTACGTTGGCAAGGTGATGGGGCACGCGTTCTTCTCCCGCATCAACCGCGACCTCGAGGACACTGGAGCCTACCCAACCGCTATGGTGGGCTTCCGGTCACACCTCTCCACTCAAGACGTCGTGCTTCAGCTATACCACCAGATTATCGACGACCCAACTAGCGGCAACCGGGCCATCCTCGGTCTAGATCTGGAAAAGGCCATCCTGAGCCGAATAAACAAGCTCAACATGGGCGAGCGAAGCTACAACTACATCAGATACTTCCTGTCGCGCCGCACAGTCACCCTCATGGTCGGCAGCATGACATCCGATGAACATGCACTAGGAAGCACCGGCACTCCTCGCGGGTTGGTCCTATCCCCGCTGCTTTTCATCCTCGTGATGCTGGGTCTTCCGGCCTACGTAGACGATATAGATGGCCTCTATCATGCCTTGTATGCAGATGACATCATCCTGTGGGTCGACAAGGGCAGTGACGGTTAAATAGAATTTACTTTACAAGCGGCGGTTTCTGCGTTCAAAACCTACCTCCAAGAAACAGGCTTCCGACTATCTCCAGTCAAATCGGAGCTGCTCCTGTACCGCCTGCGCTGCCGGCCCAAGCCTACAGGCGAATCGCAACAATGTTACGAAATAACCCTCTATACGCAAGACGGATCCTCTATTACCAGAGTCCCGAAGATACGCGTCCTCGGCATGCATATAACAGCCAACGGGTCAAACATAGAAGCTATCCGCAAAACCGAAGGCAAGGTTACAGTGGCTTCCCGCCTGACCAAACGCATTACAATCAACCACACGCACATGAAGGAGGACAGCGTCATGCGCCTCATACAGTCTTTCGCAATCAGTCGCATTACTTATGTGGCTGCCTTCCACAACTGGAATGTCACCGAAAGGGAGAAAAATCAACGCCCTTATAAGCAAGACTTACAAGATTGGCCTTGGCCTACCGGAGTCCACAAGCACTGCTGGTCAGCTAAAGCTGGGGGCATACAACACGCTTGAGGAAATTGTGGATGCGCAAAGAGCCTCTCAACTCGAACGCATGTCCCTGACAGCCACGGGTCGGTACTTCCTGCAGAAACTCGGCTTCAAGTACCACGTCGAACACGGTCAGAAACAAGTCATTCCACCCGACCTAAGCGACACGCTGATTGTCGCCCCTATCCCTCGAAGCATGCACCCCGAATATAATCGGGTCCGACGCCAGGTCCGTGGCAAGGCACTGCTGCGCTCCTTGAGTGGAAAGAGGACTACGCGCTTCGTATACGCGGCAGAATACACACGAGAACACCCGTTCACGGCGGTAGTCGTAGACATTAACTGCCGGCTTACGCACGCGTGTTGTGGAAGAAACAGCGGAAGCGGGAGCGATTGCGTTTGCACTTACCGACACCCTATGCGAGGTAGTTCCTAGCGACTCACAATCCGCAGTTTGCAACAACGCGCGGGGGCGCATTTCGTCTGAAGTTATCCAGATCCTAAGGAAAGCTGGCCGACAACACTTCGATAGCACCGTGATCATGTAGTTTCCAGCACACGTCGCCACCCCCACCGACGACGGCCCCCCTAACTTAAACGAGGTAGCCCACCGCTCTGCGCGAGAACTGACCCGCGGAGCAGAATCGGAGACCGCCTCTTCGAGTTCGGAAGTCCTGGTTGAAAACATGCGAGAACGCTTGGTCAGGTACAACGATGCATCCCCAAGCACTACCAGCTAGGCATGCGGTTACTGCCCCTACCTCAACCCAAACTGAAACGTCGCCCAGCAGTCCTCTGGCGACAACTGCCGACACAAACTTTCCCCAGTACGGTGCGATTGCGGCACATTTTCCCCGCGCTATACCCGAGTGCTTTCTGCAAATTATGTCAGGAAACTAGAGCGACGCTCTCACACATGTTGCGGGAGTGTCGTATTATATCAGCTACAATGGCAGTAGCTCCGGAGTCTCTTGCTTCGAAGTGGGCCCCCGCTTTGCGCAGCTCCAGCCTCAATACCCAAGAGTGGGCTGTCCAGCAGGCCTGAGAGGCGCCGACGAGGCAAGCCCTCGATGTCCCCTCATGGGAGACTTGATGCCGGGTCGTCAAACTTTGCCGGATTTAAAATAAAGTTGTTTCCATCCATCCATATAATGTGCACTTTTGGTAATTTATGCACTGTGAAATGCTTGCGTCAAATACTTTCGTTATAAAAGTTTAATTACTGGTGTATGTTAAGCTCTACTTTCCGAAGGCATAGTGACACCTCGCAGAATTTTCACAAGTGAGAGTGACCGCCAAAATATTTCTGTTTCGGCTTCGTACAAGATGTCACTTCTGAGTAGTCTAAAGGTAGTGCAGTCGCAGGAACACTGTTTTCATCTCACATTTTTTTGCTACATTTCGGCAAAATGTCCATCGTGAACGTTGGAGGTAGTTAAAAACGAGTTCCGCGGCAACAACCGACACTACTCATTTGATTGCACTAACCTTGCATTGAGCAGCGTTTTTATTTAACAAATGCAAAACATGGTGGAAGGATCAGGAATGCAATGAGGCAATCTTTATAAAGAAATAATCCCAACTACCTGAATGACAACAAATGGGGTCGGTGGAGCTGGTTCGTAATATCAAATAAATTTAAAGCTCTAAAAACATGAACAAGACAAAATATAGTACAAGCGATCACTAACAACTGATTTATTTAAAAAAAAGGGTTAAAGTAGCGTTGTTGTTCTGCACGTGCACGAACACAAACGCCACCAAGCGTGCTTAAAAAACAGGAAAAACTCAGCGATTTTCACATCAGAACCAGGGACATTGCCAATTTAGCATTCCCAGCAACCACTTTTCACCCTCCCTCAATTTGACAGATGTTTCACTAATGCAATCGCAAACTCTCTACTGGATGAAAAAAAAAGGACGCTAAGAGCTCACGTGCCATAATGTATTTGCTTCTACCCTATGTGGTTGTCACCAAACAATCGCAAGAACTTGCATCTTTGGCGGTGGGTGGGTAGGTGCGCAGTTGGCTTGTTATTAGTTGTTTGTTGATGCCGATAGAGAGAGAGAGAGAGAGATAATATTTATACGCAGAGAGGTAGAGAGGTCGGCCTGAATGAAGTGTCTCTAGCCTGCTACTCCACACTGGAGAAGGGGCTTGGGGAATAACAAAGATAGGATGTGGAGAAGAAAGAGTGTGGTGGTATGGCGCATGTGATGAGGGCTGCACAGCACGCTGTCTCTGTGGAATGAGTACGTGTACACTTCGTAACACAGCATAATCATCTTTGCGGGCAGAGGTAGAAGTTACTGCAGTGTAGCTAGGAGACTAAGATTCCGCGGGCTTGTGATTGCTCTGGTGACCCACCTGTCGATTTGAGGGAGTGTGATAAATAGGTTGCTGGGAAAGTTAAATTGACAATGTCTTTAGTTCTGACAAGATGTCTGGAGCTTTCAATATCATTTCGAACTCACAAAATCAGCCATTGAACTATAAAAGCACTAGCTCTAAGTAAACTTGATAATGGTTTTATATGCATTTCCTTTCTCTTTGTATCCATACATGCTTCGTGTTTATTTGTTTTTGAATCTCCGATAGAACGCCATAGGTCTAAAATATTTCTGTAGTATAAAGAGCCCCTCACAGCTTGTCAGGCCATATTGCCGGCTTGTCTGTCGGTCTGACGGTGTTTTATTTATTCAAAGAGGAACCGCCAACATCCTTCCAGATTTTTATTGCTTAATGGAATGGCATAGACACTTCGTATTATTCGACCCCATCTAGCCTTTTCTAAGCATTACTGAGATCAATGATGCTACAAGGTGAAGGTGAGGTAATTTCTAATTCGATTCTGTAAACCTCGTCTTTTGTTAGTGAGCCGATCCCGAGAAAGGCAGACAAGTCTGCTTTCATTTCCAGCAATGTTCTCGGACAATATTATTATTATTATTATTCCACGTTTCTTGTTACGCCATTTCACGTCCGTAGCGGCGATGCACGTCAGGTAGAGGGCCGAGTGAGACAAGCTAAATGCCATGATAAGGACGGGGATCAAGAGCGCACTCGCACTACCAAGCCACACACGCACCAACCGACTCCTGCAGTTGGGTATTCGTAATACCGTGGAAGAAATTGCAGAAGCACAAGAAACGGCACAGATTCTGAGGCTCTACGGCACCAGGGCGGGCAGACGACTCCTAAATGAAATGGGCGCCCCACCCCCCCACCCGGCCACTGTCGAAGACCCCTACCAGGGCCTTCCGAAAGAGCAGAATGATAAAATCATCTTATCGCCCTCCCCACGCTATGCATCCCCAGCGCGACGTCGAAAGAAGGAAGGCCATGGCGGTGGCGCTCCTACGCCGCGCGACAGAACTCCCTGGTGGCAGCTGCTTCGTTGACGCGGCCCAGTATGGCAACAGCAACAATTTCACGGTATTGTCGATCAACCACAGGGGTTCGACCGTTAACGCCGCTTCGATACGAAGCACGTCGTCGCGTGTGGCCGAGCAAGTGGCCACACGCGACCTCCTGCACGACAAACATGCCAATGTCTTCAGCGACTCCAGGGCAGCCATCCGCGCCCTCAGCTTTGGCGCTGTGTGTAAGGAAGTCTGTCGCATCCCCGACAGCAAAAGCATCGCCACCCACACTCTCACCTCGTTCCCCGCTCACATGGTATCCATCATGGGAGGCCCCACAAACGTCAACCAGCTGGCCCACTCAAAGGCGCAAGGTCTCGCTTTCCGCGACCACGGAGAACTCCAACGCAGTGGTGGAGAACAGAGATCGACCAACCACATACAATAAAATTACGCCGCACTTTTATCTCGGCAGGAGAGACTTTCCCCTTCCACACAAGAAGTTAAATAAAACACAAGCATTGACCATCAGATTATTGCAAACAGGCTCGTATCCCAGCCCGGCTTTATTCCACAAGCTTTATCTCGACACCTATGCCACTAATTCTTGCAGGCACTGCAGTTACTTACCTAGCCTAGACCACATGCTCTGGCGTTGCTCCTCGTTACGAGGCAGAGAACAAATCAATGAGGACAAGTGGCTCTCCGGTATCCAGAGCCCCGATACCGGGACGCAACTATGGGTTGTCCAGACGCGGCGGTCGAGCATTGCCTGACTGTCGCAATGTGGGAGCAGCCCGCAGCGCGCTGAATCGCGTTCGTAAGGACCTTCATTAAAATTTTGCACCCATCCATCTATTACTGCCTTCCGGGTTGAAATAACAAATAACAAATTTCGAAGTAATCTACAGTGTGAGTGAGGATGAGAATCTGCTTATTTGTTTTGCTTGGCCTGTAGGTATGCTGCAATTTAGCCTCAAATGGCTGAAACGTGAAGCCGAATGTGAAGTGTGAATGTAGTGCAAAGCGATGTCTCGCATACTTTCGATAGTATTAGGCAGCTTTGATATAGTACACAAGCAAACGCAAAGGCCATAGGAATGTCAAAATCGCGTTCTCTGCAGGGAACCCAAATTGTGAACGTTATTGGACTCCTGCCACTTCGGTCACAAATACCTCAATCCAATTCAACGTCCTTAAATTTAGTGGTCTAAAATATAAAGGTCTCTTGAGTTTTTCTTATGATCTATGTAGTCGCCTTCTGCTACCTATAGTTTGAGGTTAATCATATTGTGTCCACATAGTCACATTCTTTTATAAAATTCTTTAGTTCAGAATAGGCTTGCCTAACTTGTCTTCATTGTTTTGCTTTCTTTATTTAGTATTTTAAATAGTCTTATGTCTTTTACATTTTGCTGGAGAGGATATCTTCTTGTGTTTGTTAATAATTGTGAGAGTTTAAGAACAGATTAGTCCCAGAAGACCATCAGCCTTGGATCCAGAACATAGAGCTGACCCAGTTCCCATCAAGCACACCCTCACGCCGCTGTTCATCACCGGCACTTGCCGCTATCCTAGAGTACAACTTCCCGCCGCAAGCGCTTCAACAAGAGCAATACTCAATCAAGTAATAATTTCTTTATTTTGCCCAGGAATAACACTGCGGCCGTCAGCGTAAAGAACGAATGAATATTTTGGATTGCTCTGGAATCGTTTTTGAAGAAAACTAAATTGACAAGCGGATCTAACACAGTACCTTGGGGCATACAACTAGATAGCGCATGGGCTAAAAAAGACTGATCTAACGCATTCGTAAAGCAGGATCTGCCGAGGAGATAGCTGCGTACTAGTGCTATGATAGCAGTTTCAACATGGTATAGTGCAAGCTTCTCCAGTAGTCGGCGATGATTGATTACATCAAAGACTACGCTAAAGTCGGAGTAAGCAGGACAAGCTTGCCGCCTTTGCGTGACTAGCGTGGAAACCTGCATGATAAAAGCTGACAAGATTCGTGTTTATTCAGTGGCCAGGAGGGAATATATGCTCATTTGTAAAAACAACATCTTTTTTTTACACTGAACAACAATATACGGTGAATAGCTAATTTGAAAAGCTTTGAAATTGAAGAGGAGACAGAAAAGAGATGATAGCATGTGACTTCATTTTGGGGGGTGAATTTATAGACAACTTAAAAGGCGAGCGGTTTTTCAACCACGTGGGAAAGTGTAATTGTTGAAGCAGTTTTAATCAATCAATAAATAATCAGTATTTATTGAACGGGCCCAGGAACAACCATAACATCTCTGTGCTGGCACAGGCATAAAAAAAATTAGCTACAAGTACAGAAAAAGACATGACATATAAAACGACAATTATGAAAAGGAACAGTTTACCATAAAGAAATGCAAACGTGAATTCACCGCACAAAGACGGACGAAAACACCAATAATGCGGGGAAGTCATTGAGAATAAACTGTTAATCTAACATCGAGTTTATGGCCGCAGTAGGAATCTTGAGGTTGTAATACAGGTGACCACGTAATCTAACGGAAATATAATGAATACAGCTTAAAGAGTGTAGACAAAGTCGAAAAGAGGAGTTGCAGAAACAAGGTCTTATCTAACGACAAAGGTAAGGTAAACTGAAAAGGAACACATTTGTTAACGACTACAGGGAAAAGAAAAACTGTGCAGCGAAAGATATAAGCCTAGGGCAAAATGAACATACACAGGCAAAATAATTGATGTAAACTACATATAAAGGACTCCAAGAACATTACCTGCACGAGAAGAATAAAAAAAGCCGCTTAACCATTACACATAGTGCCAAGCAAGCTGAAAACGGAAAAAGAACGCACTATATGGAGACATAAAAATATATTAATATAAATGAAATTATAGCAGTCAATGAATTTAGTTTTATTAACGTAATCACCAACAACCTGGGTGTGTTTCTACTTGCACATGTGAGAAATGGCACAACATACACAGATATATATACATCAAGAAACAGGAAGAAAACGCACACATACCATAGATTTGTGGTTGAAAATATGTGGCATACATAGAGTAACACAACGCACCCCAACATAACATTACACAACAAAATATAACACATACCATAGAGAAAGAACACCGACTGTAGCTGTAATTCTAGACACCAAGCACACAGTATCCTTCAGATGGAACAACGTGGACCCATAACGCCAACAAGAACAGAGTACAGATATCAAACGGTTCACCATCCAATATACAAAACGAACAGCGTTATTTTTGTAAATGTGTCGATAAATTAAAGTGGAGCTGGTCGTAAAATGGGCAAAAATAGCCGTGAAACGTGTCAGTACAGTGTGAGTGTTCGTTGCAGGCCACCACAATCATGGCGAAGGGGTTCTTAGAGGGATGAAAGGCAGATACAAGAAAAGGTGTAGACATCCTACTTATTTGTTGTGCAATTCTAATAATAACATTATATAATATTTCTGCCGAATCAATGAGACCGTCTATAAGCTTAAATAGGGAAGGTAAGTGAACTATTGTACGTCTGCGTTCCAGATTTTCTAGACCGGGCAAGGAGTCAGAGCGAGGTTATTGTTCGTGGCAAACCTGCCTGAAGCACTGATACCGACGTACAGAGAAAATTTTCCACTGAACTCTGTCTGTTCGAGCATTGTTAGACCGGCTAGTACTGTTCCAAAGGATAGCGGCATTTTCTAGCAGAGGTCGGCAGAGGGTTGTGTACAGCTTAGTAAATACACCTGCCTTTCTGAACTTTTCTCGAGATTCAACCCATTGCAGGACGAGCACCGACAAAAACGGCTTTCTGGTCTTTAAAAAGGTTATGTCAAGCAGGAACCAATAGATTCGATTGAAATGAACAGCAAAAAACGACTGATAGCGGAGAGGCCAGCCACACTTTCCATCCGCACTACCAGCAGCTTTTCGCTTCTGCAAGTGTCGGTTTAAGGGTTGAGCCATTTAAGAGTACGTTTCTAGGCTGCATGCAACTGCCAAAATTATGAGACAAATATCAAACTCGAGGCAAAATTTACCATCAATAAAGTGAAATTCATATTCCAATGGCGGCCTGTCCATTGGAATATGAATATGGCATAGGCACTAGGAACGGCAGGGGAGAGTTATTAGTAGAGTTTGCGGAACAGAATAATATGAGGATAATGAATACCTTCTTCCGCAAGCGGGATAGCCGAAAGTGGACGTGGAGGAGCCCGAACGGCGAGACTAGAAATGAAATAGACTTCATACTCTGCGCTACCCCTGGCATCATACAAGATGTGGACGTGCTCGGCAAGGTGCGCTGCAGTGACCACAGGATGGTAAGAACTCGAATTAGCCTAGACCTGAGGAGGGAACGGAAGAAACTGGTACATAAGAAGCCGATCAATGAGTTAGCGGTAAGAGCGAAAATAGAGGAATTCCAGATCAAGCTACAGAACAGGTATTCAGCTTTAACTCAGGAAGAGGACCTTAGTGTTGAAGCAATGAACGACAATCTCGTGGGCATCATTAAGGAGTGTGCAATGGAAGTCGGTGGTAAGTCCGTTAGGCAGAATACCAGCAAACTATCGCAGGAGACGAAAGATCTGATCAAGAAACGCCAATGTATGAAAGCATCTAACCCTACAGCTAGAATAGAACTGGCAGAACTTTCGAAGTTAATGAACAAGCGTAAGACAGCTGACATAAGGAAGTATAATATGGACAGAATCGAACATGCTCTCAGGAACGGAGGAAGCCTAAAAACAGTGAAGAAATTAGGAATTGGCAAGAATCAGATGTATGCGTTAAGAGACAAAGCCGACAATATCATTACTAATATGGATGAGATAGTTCAAGTGGCTGAGGAGTTCTATAGAGATTTATACAGTAGCAGTGGCACCCACGGCGATAATGGAAGAGAAAGTAGTCTAGAGGAATTCGAAATCCCGAAGGTAACGCCGGAAGAAGTAAAGAAAGCCTTAGGAGATATGCAAAGGGGGAAGGCAGCTGGGGAGGATCAGGTAACAGCAGATTTGTTGAAGGATGGTGGACAGATTGTTCTAGAGAAACTGGCTACCCTGTATACGCAATGCCTCATGACCTCGAGCGTACCGGAATCTTGGAAGAACGCTAACATAATCCTAATCCATAAGAAAGGGGACGCCAAAGACTTGAAAAATTATAGACCGATCAGCTTACTGTCCGTTGCCTACAAAGAATTTACTAAGGTAATTGCAAATAGAATCAGGAACACCTTAGACTTCTGTCAACCAAAGGACCAGGCAGGATTCCGTAAAGGGTACTCAACAATAGGCCATATTCACACTATCAATCAAGTAATAGAGAAATGCGCAGAATATAACCAACCCTTATATATAGCTTTCATAGATTACGAGAAAGCGTTTGATTCAGTCGAAACCTCAGCAGTCATGGAGGCATTACGGAATCAGGGTGTAGATGAGCCATATGTAAAAATACTGGAAGATATCTGTAGCGGCTCCACAGCCACCGTAGTCCTCCATAAAGCAAGCAACAAAATCCCAATAAAGAAAGGCGTCAGGCAGGGAGATACGATATCTCCAATGCTATTCACAGCGTGTTTACAGGAGGTATTCAGAGACCTGGATTGGGAAGAATTGGGGATAAAAGTTAATGGAGAATACCTTAGTAACTTGCGATTCGCTGATGATATTGCCTTGCTTAGTAACTCAGGGGACCAATTGCAATGCATGCTCACTGACCTGAAAAGGCAAAGCAGAACTGTGGGTCTAAAAATTAATCTGCAGAAAACTAAAGTAATGCTTAACAGTCTCGGGAGAGAACAGCAATTTACAATAGGCAGCGAGGCACTGGAAGTCGTAAGGGAATACATCTACTTAGGGCAGGTAGTGACGGCGGATCCGGATCATGAGACGGAAATAATCAGAAGAATAAGAATGGGCTGGGGTGCGTTTGGCAGGCATTCCCAAATCATGAACGGCAGGTTGCCATTATCCCTCAAGAGAAAAGTATATAATAGCTGTGTCTTACCAGTACTCATCTACGGGGCGGAAACCTGGAGGCTTACGAAAAGGGTTCTACTCAAATTGAGGACGACACAACGAGCATGGAAAGAAGAATGATAGGTGTAACGTTAAGGGATAAGAAAAGAGCAGATTGGGTGAGGGAACAAACGCGAGTTAATGATATCTTAGTTGAAATCAAGAAAAAGAAATGGGCATGGGCAGGACATGTAATGAGGAGGGAAGATAACCGATGGTCACGAAGGGTTACGGACTGGATCCCAAGGGAAGGGAAGCGTAGCAGGGGGCGGCAGAAAGTTAGGTGGGCGGATGAGATTAAGAAGTTTGCAGGGACGGCATGGCCACAATTAGTACATGACCGCGGTTGTTGGAGAAGCATGGGAGAGGCCTTTGCCCTGCAGTGGGCGCAACCAGGCTGATGATGATGATGATGATGATGAAAGTGAAATTGGCACCTGACAATCTAAAGCCGAGGTAATCACCAGGTGTCGATGGCGCGGATTTTTGACTGCGTTACGAAGGACAATAATCATTCTTGCTCACTTCCATCTTAATGAAGCCTGCACAGTTAACGCGGTGCCACTGTCATTCGTGCAAACGTACACCATAAATTATTGCGGAGACTGACCAGGCAGAGAAACCGAATCACGTGACATTGTATAAAGCAACAGCACTAGCGAATGTGGAGTATACCATTTCTAAGAAGATCATTGCTGACAAGCTGCAATTCAAATTAAATGTACAGTAAGTCCGCAGGAAATCTGCTGAAATAAATGCCACAATGTAGCCACAAACACCTATATAATTAGATCACTACTTGAATGCCGTAATGCTTTGAAGCCTGGTGTACAGATACTCCACTAGTTTTGCAGAAAATTCTTGATTGTGTTGCGCCTGACAACTTATTACCCGTATTAGAGCGCATCGATGTTGCGTCCCTATTCACTTTGGCGTACCAGAATCACTCACCACCAAGCTAATTGTTAATAGGTCAATGGGAGCGCCCGTAAACGTTCAGCGTTCCGTGCGTAAGAGCTGCTCTGCCAGCCCGCTTTTATTCAGTATTTATGTAGAATTGCTCTGCGGCTGAAAAATTCAAAACGACCGTATTCGCGGTTGTTATCACCACAGGTGAAACATTTAGCATACGCAGACAGTGTCGCAGTTTGTTGCATAGACAAAGAACGCAATCATTATAGAATCTGGCAGTGCGGTTGAAAATTGTGAGTATATCGCGGGCAACCTCGTAAACTGGGGCAAGTGCCTTGGCATTTGGCACGGAAAATGGCTGTCGGCTCCTGCCCTCTGCGGCAAAGTAAAATGGTGCCCAAAGCTTTAACAATGCTTAGGTTGGCGACTAGATGATGTGTAAAGGCAAAGTGACGATTACTGGCACGAACAAAAAAGCTTTTTTTGCGATAGGAAGGCGTGTGCAATTTGTCTTTCGTAGCCAAGATGTGGTAAGTCATGCGAATTATTCCCTGTGATAAAGTAAGCGTGCATAAATTGCACAGGAGCTCTGTAGCGTTTGTCTTGGTGTCAGGGTGGGAGATGTGCAGTCGCACCAACTAGTTCCGGCGAGTAAAATGGCGCTAGATTGAGACTGGCTCATTTATGTAACAGACAGTTAGTTAATGGGTTCTTTTTCTTTGGCGAGAATAGTGACAATTTTATTAAAAACAGTGTGTCAGATAAGGGGAGGACGACTGTGTAAGAACTTTTTTTCACACAGAACAGGCCTGCGCCGGTTACAGGTTATATTCGTTCCTTTTCGCCAAACATAAAAAAGCTGCATAACCATATACTTGATGATGTGCTCGGAATCCCACTGTACAGAGCCTTCTAATATAGAGGCCAGGGTCAGAACGCACTAAAGCAGGTCAGTAAAATGCAGGCTTTACCGGATATCAATATTTGTTTTATTAAGTTATGCACCAAAACACTTGCTGTCCCAACTTTTTTGGAAGAGCAGTGTTTTTTTTGCCAAGAGTCCTACACTGCTGTATTATTATTATTATTATTATTATTATTATTATTATTATTATTATTATTATTATTATTATTATTATTATTATTATTATTATTATTATTATTATTATTATTATTATTATTATTATACTCCACAGCTATGTTCTCACCTAACCTCGCCACAATCCTACACGTCTTCACGAATCAACCATGTCAGCAAGGTCAGCATTGCGCCATGCCGTACGAAATCATACCTCGATAACTTCATACCGCGTACTTCTAAGGGCTGGAATGGACTTCTCGGATCAATCGCCTGCATTCGAGATCGAGTTAGATTCCGCGCACTTGTAGCCAACAGTGTGCCATAACTAGTTCTAAGTTTAGCTACTCTTTCAGCATGTCTTTCTACGTTTGTGTATGTTTCCTGCCAGCGATCATTCTAGAATAAGGAACTTACATTTTGTATCGGTTTTGCTTCCCATGTAGTTTACTTTGTTATCATCTACCTTTCCCCTCTGTAATGCTTCTGGGCCTCGAGCGCACAAATAATAAATAAATAAGTGAGCAAGCAGCCAAAAAAAAACACGTTTTTCTTCACTTTTGGGAAGGACCTTATTTGCGGGACCTATTACAGCCCACAATCACAGCACGCGTAGACCATCAGGGTGCCCGGTATTTAGCAATTCATATTCGAGATGAAACATACTTTGACCTTGTCAGGCTCAGTGGCCAATATTTATATAGCCCTCGTTTATGGCAGGCTTCTATATTGAGCTTGATATAACACCAGCTCGTATGTGCCTTGCAGAGCATATTAGTCTTTATTCAGGCGCGATTAAAATGCGCAATTGTCTTTAGACGTTGTTGGCTAGGTCAGAACCCCCTCACAGTCTTAAAAGAATTCGCAGTGAATATGCCAGTCGCAATGGGACCACGACTCAAGGCACTATCCATCTGGGGTTTCTATTGTGTTGTCATCATTTGTAAATAATTTTGTATACGTTGTTCGCTTTATTGTTTGCAAAAATCTGGGCATAAAGAAGAAATAGTTCGTGGACTAGTGGTTACGCATCGGACTTCTGTGCTGGGAGACGCGAGTTCGTAACCGATTTACGGATGTTTCTATTTATTTACTTGTTGGTATAGGTGCATGTATCGGGGACATGCCTGTAGTCACGTGCTGACGCGTTCTGTTAGAAACGGTCGGAAAGATACAAACCGCAAAGGGTGAGAAAGAGCCTAATGAAAGCAATTTCTTTAAAAAAGAAACGCGTTCTTGTGCATTTTCTCATAATGCAGAATTATCCTAGAGGAAGAATTGAGCAAGGCACATGGACAGAACGGCGAGTTTCGACACCCTGTCTCCATTACAGGGCTTGCTCGAAAGCAATTACGTTGGTTCAGCTCGCTCCAGTAGGCGGCACGGAGCTTCCCGAACGCGCATCGCTCCCTTGCTCAAAACTGCCGTGACAGGGGGTTGTAGCTTCGCGTCAGCTAGCTGGGAGGTACGCGCGCACTTCTGAATCACAAAGTGAGTTCCCTCGTGGGAAGAAATGTGCCAGGCCTTATGTCGCATGTATCTTTCGCATAGTCTTCAAAAAATTTACACGCGTAAGACATGCCGTCCCATCAAAGATCAAGCACTAGAGCATCAGCTGTCTCTCGCGAATATATTCTAAATGCATTCGCCGCACACTGTCGGTACAGTGTATAAGCGCGACTGGACGAGGACGAAGAAAGAAACAGATACACAGACACAGCGCTTCACTTTCAACTATAGATTTTATTTTCGCACGCTTCGATAAATATATACCGTGCGAGCGGAAACAAACGTAACAGCAAAAGAGAACATTGAGTGGTACATTTCGTTTAATCGGACACGTGTGCAAGGCAAGGGGAAAAAAACATGTACTACAATCGTCACAAAGACAAACCAAGGAATCGTATCTCCTTTTCCGATAGTGACACCGAAGGCTTGCTTACGCACTTTTGCTCTAATTTTGTTATCTCGTAGGCCTCTACAATCTCCCTCGTCATCCTGCTATGAGCCTTATACAGAATGGAAGTGCTTCCAAACATGGGGTTTGCAGGAACAATCTCGGCAGTGAATACCCAAATGACCCGAGATTACCTTAGTGACGTTATATTGATGCTCCTTGAATCTCTCGTTGATGGATCTGCTGGTTTGACCAATATACGTTCTTCCGCATGGATGTGGGATGGCATAGACAACCTTAAGAGTACAGGTTACAAATTGTTTGCAATGTTGGGTAGAACATGAATGCCTTTTGTTATTTTCTGTGTTAACCTGTTTGCATAGCTTCGATAGACGCTCAGGGGCAGAGAAAACCACATCTACTCCCGATTTCGCCGCTATTCTTCTGAGATTATGTGAAATGCAATGAATGTATGGTACCACCGCAACTTTCCTTGCTCTAGCATTGGCACTGCTTGCATTCGACGCGTTTTTGCACTTTTTGCTTAAGCCCTCCGGGACAGAAGTTAGCATACGCATCGGGTAACCAGAATCTGCCAGGCGCTTGGCCTGCTCTTTGAAACTGGCTTCCATTTTGTGGTCACATGACTTCGTCAAAGAATTGTTGTCTCTCTGTTTCTTTCTTCGTCCTCGTCCAGTCGCGCTTATACACTCTACCATGGATTCTAACTAACTAGCCTGCCAACGTGTTTTAACACTGTCGGTCCTATGCCTGCGAGCCTCTGCTTCCTGGTATTTCAATTTGGGCAAAAGTCGAGACACGCATTCGCGTGGGCAAATGAAACCTATTTACATAACGAGGAACGAGAAGGCCTGTATCAGTGACACATCTGGGTTGCTACGCAAAAATGAACACACGTTTCTTTAGGAAGTTATGCTGTGTCTTGGTTGTTCCCTTGCATTGCCAGATGGTAACAATGTTCCTGGCCTCCTAAGCGCAGTTTTCTCTTTTCTTTGTAATCATGCTGTTTGCTCCAAATAAACTACTTTAGCAACGAGTTAGGGCTTGTCTAGCGTCTACGTCTTTGTTCCGTCTGCAGTGTGCGCTTTCTTACTCCGTCCGTTCGAACGAGCTATAGCTCAGCAACACGTGCCATTGAATTAATATTTACATTCTTGCAACTGCTTTCATAAAACTGAGCTGTACATAAGCTACAACGATTGCTAGAGGCAGCGTTGCCGCGTGCCATGATGCCTAGAGCTAATTCATTCAGTGCTTTTTTTTTCATTTACGCGACATAGGCTGCATATATCTGAAATAATTGATAAGTACAATGGCTGGCAACGCGCGTACGTCGCAGTAGGACGGTCCTATACAATCACGTGGCAACGCTACTGCTCGCCAGTAACTAATCTATGAACAAAAGAATGAAGAATGGTGACCTGCGGGGTTGTTGGCGCTTTTGAATGCAGAAAGACGAACTTGCAGATGGTCAAAGTATAGGCAGCAAATAAATGCTGCAACGTCTTCTCTGCCGTTTAAACATGCTGTTCCTTCGTCACCGAAAATCCGTCAAAACGTAACTAACATAAGAAAGATGCCACACTGATTATCTGCGACATACATGTTACCAGAACGAAAGTATTACTCAGAATATCTTCTGCACCGCAGCTTTCAAGAAGTCAACGCCAACGATGGTTAACCAAGAAAAGTTAACACTGATGACAAGGGTGAACGGTCGGAAGCAATGACATCTGAAAACAGACTACGCCGCTTCTGAGCAGAGAACAACCGCTTTCGGATCCTCGACTACATCCTCCTTTAGCGCCTTTATATTTCTTTTTTTTTTCGTTTTGCTCAAGGACCGGCGACAATCCAGCGAAATCCAGGGAAAGAAATGAATTACGAAATTTATCTGACAGTTCGCTGAAGCTATGTTGGATAAAATAACAGTTCATTGAATCTGTTCACGTGATTACAGCGAGCAGTGTTCGCTCGAGATTTGTCCATTGAGCTTTAGAGGACTCTGCGTATGACTTCTGTGAAATTATTACTAGTTGTCTAACCAAGGGAAAAAAAAAACTTTTCCACGTCTCCTGTCTACCATACAGCGGCTGTCTACCACAGCCGCAGTTTAGCCTCCACATCTATAGCTCAGTTGGCGAGCTGCCTCAGGAGCTGTCTTGAATGCTCTCGGAAGCACTTCCATCTGGAAGAAGCGAGAGTTCGCAGAAAGAGAGAAAAACAAACATGCAAAGGCTTTTGTGCACATGCATATGAGTTAGTGTTCTTATCTCTTTCAGCGGTTGGTAGGTCCTACGTGCTTTAAGTATGAACACACATGAGCCAACGACTAAAGGAACACTCGCAGAAACAAGGTAAACGCTATGGTGCTGTTTTTGCTCCACACTTCAGAATTGCGCTCATGTGAGGCTCGCTTAGCGGGTGCCAAGGTTCCGGGCAGAAGCGCAGGACAAATAACCTAATAATTGGTATATCATGTCTATACTATAAAGAGAACAAAAAGGGATGCAAACAAACATAGAAATGAAAAATAAAACAAGAAAGTGTGCATGACGAGGGGAAAGAACAAAAAAAGAATGAATGAAGGAAAGTAAAAAATTAACGAAAGAAAGAAAGAAATAAAGAAAGAAAAAGAGAAAGAAAGAAAAGCACATGTCTATTTGTTTTTTCCCTAAGGTGTCGTAGTGGTAACGAAGAGTCAGCTGTTTTGTCGTGGTGCGAGGACACCCTCAAGCAAGCTTCGCTGGAACTTCCATGGATTGTTGCTAAACATTGGGAATAATCCGTGAAGTATTCAGCAAAAGCAGAAGCGCAACTTTTAGTCACTCGTTGTTTCACTGCTGAGCAGAAGGCATTACATGAGAATTGAAGGAAATGAAAGATTTTTAAATCGAGGGTTAGGAAATATAAAAGAACTGTTGCCTGATAATTTCTGCGATAATGACGGCGATCAGCAACCTGCCAGTGTCCTTACCCTGCAGTGTCAAAGCGTTTAACAAACACGTTTAGCGCAGAGAAGGCAAACACTAAATTTTGTGGTCGCATTTTATCAACCACAACGTACATCATCTCTTTACGCAATTTGAAGTTTTCGGCTGCCACTGGCGAATACAGAGGTTCTCAGCTTTTGTTGAGTTGAACAGCTTCGAAAGAAATATTTGACTGCACGAATACGTCCAGAAAATGACGTCTTTGACTTTTCTCCCTATGTGCGCTGCCTTTTTGCTGTGCTAATTTTCGTCAGCAGCAACACTTCCGCGACTCGCATGCAACTAAAACAACACCTTTGATTTCTGATCATCACTAGACTCCTTTCTTGTAGCCGGATAAAGGCCTTCATCTGCAAACTAGAGCAGTGCAGCACGACGTATTCCAAGCGTGCAAACTATAATTGCCGCTCCTTCATAAAATTAAGTTTAAAGAGCGATAAAGATGAAACGTCGGGTAACCATGATAATATAATTATTAAAGCCTCTCTTTACGCTGGAGTAGACATCTGTCATTAAGATATATTCAGCGAACCAGCTCTTAATGATGATGCAGCCGTGGCAAGGAACAAAGCAACTTATAATTATACATAAGTCTCTCAGACACGCAGCATCCTATTTTGTGGTTAAAACCAACGACGATTTTACTTATGATAGTTATTATTATTATTGCTGTTATTAACAGAATCATTACTAATCAATAAATTTAGTACTGTGCTCTCTGGTATTAATAAGAGAGTAGGAAAGGTCTCGTGTAGAAACTCCTTACCTGCGCGCAAGTATGAACATCACGCAGTTGTGGGTGCGTAAAGCAAGCTATTGGGGTGCCACTAGTGAAAATAGCGGTTATTTTAGACATTACTGCACATTTTTTTCACACTTAACAGCTCATAATCACGTATATGACCTGCGTACTTCTCAGTAGAACGAGCTACAATGCCGTCCCTCTGTGCTTTCAGTTATACAGTAGACTTAACTCATGAAAAAATGAAACTTTTGTTTATTCTTTTCTTTATGAGCTAAAGAACGCACAGCTGTGAATGTTTACGCTTCCCAAGTAAGACAAAGTGAAAAATAATGAAATAGAGCTCCTTGTGATCAGTTTCAGGAAACAATGAGCACGAGAAACAAAGTGTTTGACTCCTGTGCCTCCAGCTCCTCGCTGAAGAAGAAAAATAGGGTTCCGTCGTTTTCGATCCTCCCGAACCGCCATGCAGGAATCGATTCTGACACAGTCGCGAGACTTTGCCTGTGCAAAGACGGAGAAATCCATATGTCGAGCCGTTTGCAAACACTTGCACTCGGTGCGAAACACGGATTCACATTTCCATGGCCCCCCGAAGCCATTCCCCCTCCTCTGACGACGTCGTGAGTTCCGCCTTCAACGCAGTGCTACCTTGCCTGTATGCATAATTTGTTCGTATAACTTGTTTAAACTTATTCGCTTCCAAAACCCTATCTCTTGCACTCCCTTTTTCTCCTTTTTGCAGGTCCCAGAACCAAAGTGCTGTCTTTTGTGCCCGTGAAACACTCAAGCGTCAATACTGCCCTCGAAACTTGTGTATAGTTCAGTAAAAAAAAAAAAAAAGTCGCAAGCGTTTTCATCCACGTCATACTGCGACCACTTCTAGTCGGCAAGCCAGGACATCGTGCAACGGCGAGTAGTTCCCGCAAGCACCAGCGGCAGCAGATTCGCAAACACGCGCGAGCTTATACAGTTTTTCGATCGATGCGTGCAGGCTGCTATCAAGCGCAGTTGCACATATTCCGAATTCTTGCACATAACTTTTTTCCCCTTAGCTCGCGCGAGGTCACTGAATTCTAAGCGAGCTTGTCTGTCTTTGTGAGAAGAATCTCGGGCGCTGTGTACACAAAAGCACACCACGCGGAATTATGCGGGAGAGCAGATTCTCTCCGCGATATACCATCGCCCAGTGCCAATTGTCAGTAACGTGACAAGTGGAGGTGCATATGTGCGCATTCAGGCCCTTTTTTAGAGCGGTTCATAGGCAGTTGCGCTTATTCTGAATTTACTGCAACAAAAAAAAAAAAGAATGAAACTTGTCCGCGGTGAGAGGGAGCGCGCCTGTGTTCCTTTGCCAGACAACATTTCTGCAGTCTGCAGTTGGGACCCGACGGCGTATACCCAAATTTTGAAGCTTTGCCATTGCACCAACTGCCTTAGGGAGATGTGTTGAAGTAAGGAAGCGATGATACATTGAGGTAAGGGATGTGGACAAAGGAGCCTTCAAACATGCCACGACTCTCCTCCTCAAAAGAAATTCCGCAATAATTACTTATTGAGCGTGCCCAGAATGGGTGGACAGGAATGGACAGTTTGCGTTTAACATCCGGGTTCCATACATGAGAGTTTCTTTTAATGTAAACAGCATTCTTTCGCTACTTCAATTCTTTTCAGCTTATCTATCTATCTATCTATCTATCTATCTATCTATCTATCTATCTATCTATCTATCTATCTATCTATCTATCTATCTATCTATCTATCTATCTATCTATCTATCTATCTATCTATCTATCTATCTATGTATCTATCTATCTATCTATCTATCTATCTATCTATCTATCTATCTATCTATCTATCTATGCAGCCTCTTACGCAGACCAAGTGGGCAAAGTTTTCTCGACACGTGTGCCTCTGGGGCCCTTTACAACATCCCACTGCCCTGCAGTCACATCGTGAATAAAAACCGGGAATAACGCAATCACTTTCTTTAAACTCCGAGTGGCGCGTCGGAGATGCGGCGGCTTGTACGGGATGCAGCTTTCCTGGCACGCAGTTTTCGGACAGTGGAAGAAAAGCTTTCAGCCGTGTAATCGACAACAACGTGTCTGGTGCTCTAAGTAGAACTTTCTCCATATGATTCTGAGGTCTAATTTAAAGCTGTCAACCAAAAGCACCAGCAGCTATCTTAAGCTTAGACACTGACTTCTCCAGCGGTAGACGCGAAATTTCGCCACGGATATTACCTCCGAGTCGGTGAACAACCGACTCTGAGGTAACCGCCCTGTATGCGACGCAATTGATGAAATTGGCGCGTTTTTCTTCGTACACGTACTCTTTATAATCGCATTTGTGCTTGTAGAGCTGAGAGAAATCCTTATGGCGGCCAGGTTAACGGTATTAAAGTAGCTGGGAATCGGACCAGTGAAGCACTTGAGCTAATGGTGTCAGTTTGACGCTAGCCACTTCCTGTCCCCTAATTTTTTGCAGCCAACGAAGCATTCCACAACACACTCCTCCCGTGATTTTCTCGTGAGTTGAATTCAGATTAGTGTACTAAGTGTAGGTGATGCTTGCGACAACCTAGCGATGCCTTCTTTGTTTACAGGAGCAGGAAAACGAGACATGTACACTTGAAAGCAAGAAACGTTACATCTTTGCGCAGCAAGATTTTTTTTTTGTTTGCTAATCTCAACAACGGAACGTTTAAGAAAAAAAGAAAAGGAATTCGTATATCTTGTTTTACGATACGTAGTGTACAAATTTTCACATTTGCGGATTGCGTACAAGCGCATTGTGGGAAAGGTTGACTTCCGTTCCGTAGTTTTAGCTTTGCTGTTAAAAAAAATTGACGCCGGGTAGTGTGTGCCACTGACACCAGGTTCCCCAGGACGTGCCTGTGGCGTCGAAGCAACAGACATTTACGCTGGGCAAGGCGTCTTTCGCGAAACTTTTTGCCTGTTCGTCATGTTTTTGTATTTCCCATATTGTTTTGCGAACTCCAAACAGCAACGGAGCAATTTAGATGGACTAAAGGCAAACGGAAACTTGTACTAGAGGTAATAAAATAATGTTTGGACGGTCATATTACAGGAGCCTTAGACGGCGGCACAGCACCCCCTACTTACCCTAGTAACAGACTTAAAAATGGGCATGTTGTCTTTCCTAAGAGAGAGGATAAATTATATATTTTAGAGCCAGAACTTGGAAAGTTCCCTTGGAGTAGACGCGGCTGCACTAGAGCACAATATTCGTAATTTACAGAAGTGCATCTTCTGACATGGCATGACATTTAGATGAAATCGCCAGTACAAGCATGCCCATACTTGCGTTAGAAAACAAGCCAAAAAAACAATAAAACCACTCTCACTGGCCGGAAAACGTCACGCAACGCCCAAAGCAGGTTTTGCAAACTGTAAGACATTACGCTACATAGTGCTACAGAAGCTTTACATTTACAAGACATTGTTTCGGCAAGGAAATTTACAAACAGCCCTTCACCTAAAAACAACATTCAAGCTAAAGGAAGTAGCTTAACCTTAACGGGATCGACTTTGTAGTAAATTATTATTAATAACATTATCGTTCTATGGCCGCCTCGAAATTCAGACAACCGATCACAACGTATTCAAAACTGACAAGTATTCCAACAGTCTAATGCCACTAAAAATATTGCGTGAACCTTCGCTTTTCGTGAGGTGTAAAGCACGTTCCCGGCTTTTCTTCACAATCGCGACTGTGGGGCAGTGGGATGTTATAAAGTGCTCCTGCGGCGCACGTGGCCACCTGCGTCGAGGCGTCCCCAGGAGTTTTGCCGAAGATTGTTCCAGCTTTATAGGGCCGCAAAACAAAGAGCTTCTGAGCGCTTGGCAAGAAATGCGCTATAACCTGGCGATTTTTGGTCGTATACACGTAAAAAATACACAAATTCTTCCTAAATAATGCCTGAGGTAACATGCTTACTTTCTCATTTCAGCTGAGTGGGAGCAACTCTATCATCCATCATGGCTTAAAAAGTTACGCAGACTATGAAGAGCTAGCGAACCATATAAATGTACATAATAGGTGATTGTGTTTGGGAAAATGTTGGAATGCTGGGAAATAACAAAATTTAGCCCACGCGCCTCGCGGCGTAAACTTAGTCTGATTGTAATACAAGTGGCCTCGCTATGTGTAGCTTGAATACCTGTTTGCCGATTTCCGTACCTATGCACTCGAGTTGTGTTTGTTCATTTCTCTTTTCACTTGCTGATGCTTATAATAACCCTAGTTTCGCGGACACTACACTTGCCGTTATTTGTCATGGTGAAAGGTAAACATCGAGCAGCGTCTATGGAAGGAAAGTTAACGAATAATTGTATTTAGATTCATGGAGTTTCCTGAAATATCATAATACTGCATAGATAGCAGTCATATGTGGCACGTAGTAGAAACGTTACGAGGAGGAGAAAGAATAAATGCAGTGGTGTGAAGGCGAGCCAAGTAGACTGAGGTCGTAGCCCAGAGAGCTAGGTATGAACAGCAAATCCAATTTTGATTTTTTTTATTAACATTATTGATTCCGTGACAGTTTGGTTTCAAAGATAAAAAAAATGAGAGCAAGCTTTCTTGCTTACAAAGTTACGTGCAACAACAAGTTGTACACTTTTTCACACTAACCCCTTTGTCTTGAATTGAACGATATACCCAGTAGACTTTCTTTTCTTCTTTTAATCTTTCCGTCCCCTTTTCCCTTTCCCCAGTGTAGGGTAGCCAACCTGGCTCAGTCCTGGTTAACCTCCCTATCTTTCCTTTATCATTTGCTCTCTCTCTCTCTCTATTTCAATGCAGTCATCGTAAAAATGAAGAGCATGTGGATTCAGCATGTGGATGAGCATGTGGAGCATGTGGAATATGGATTCAACATTTGCAATACATTCACCAAACAATGGAGGTAATGAAAATCTTACCCTACGTTAGAATGTGAAATTGACCCAGCTTGTCTTTGCATTGTTGATTTCCTTGGCATTTGCACTCCCAAATTGTTCGGCACTACCGTTGCCTTTCTACAAGCAACACACACTGAACACGTCGGATTACTCCATTCTATTGAGAGTGATAACAAATCATATGCAAGTAGATGCATCTTTGGTAACGGGTGCGTTCTCTCGGGCTCTGATTTTATCTTGCTGCAGCTTACATTCACCAGTCCTACTGTGAAGCTCTTGTTAGACGATCACTGTTTTTTCGAGTCAACCGGGACGTTAGAGTTCTGCTAATTTTATTTTCATGAGCCAATACAAATCTAATACCTCTCCAAACAAGCATTTACTCCGCACTGTTCTCACGAGACAAATATTAAGAGCTGCATATGCAACCTTATACAATATATAGAAAGTCCAGGTTTCACCGGCAAGCTGAAGCATTGAGAGGGATATCAAACTATTAGAGAACTACACAAAGGGCGATTCGTAGTTTTACCAGCTCCTGAACTGCAGCAAACGTTCGCTTACTAGTTAAATGACCAAGTCAGGTGCGACGCGCGCGCAGGCAAACAAGAACAGATCTCACTCGCTTCCACGATCTAGTGCACTGGAAACGCTGTGTGAACACTTCGTACTGCCTCACACTTTATCGTTCTAGAAACCGTCAGAATACGCGTCATCGAGGAATAGGCAGGCTGGTACACAGCGCGCATGAAACGACAAGCAGCGGCTCTCCCTTGGTCTTTGCAGACGCTGCAGATGTGTTCCAGCGTACGGCTCGTGGTGCGCGTATACCCTCAACCGTGCTGACAGCCATACGCAGCTTGAAGAAAGAAATTGTACTACACTACTCCGCCCCCCCCCCATCCCTCACCGCGTTATTGATGACGTGGTCGCCAACAGTAGGTGAGCGGGGATATGCCAGGCCTGAAGCTATCGTTCTTGTCTATTCAATTTCAAACGCGTTTCCTCGCACCCGCAGCATACAGCCCGTCTAGCACGATAGGTTCTAGTGCACCAGCTGATTTTTTCAGAGTGCACCTCACTCAGGATGGCCCATATTATTGGCTGACTAAAGCCACGCTTCCGGATTTAGGCGTGCGCATTAAAGAGACATGAAAGAGTGTGGGGGAGATGAGCGACCCCTGTGGGGCTCATACAGAGTTGCAGTGCCTGGTTAAATAACTGGGAGATAGCTCAAATCCATATGCCCTGTCGTTTAATAATTCCTTCGCGAATTTTATCATTTATAGTGCCCGCTGACGTTCGCGGGAGCACTGGAACGAGTGCGTTCGTGCGGTAGCACAGAGAGGGGCCAACGAGCCAGCTGTGGAATACGACGACGCTGAAGCCAATGCAATGATGATCGTTTTGTGCTAGCACACGGACAAGATCATAGAGAAAGTAGCCCTTAACAGCTTCGCTGTAAAAATATTGGAACTACTTGAGTGGTTTGCCCCATCTCGCTTGCTGACGGCGTGGCAAGGCAAAATAAACCATCGTTTACGAAAGCTTCAGCCGGGTCGCACAAAAAAGTCACATAACCGCGCCTTTTGCAGAACACAATCAAAGAAAACGGAGGAAACGCTAGAAGAAATAACTGGAGAAGGTAAACAAGCAACACGCAGTGCCAAAGAGTGTTATTCAGGCACTTGGAAGTACCATTAAAATGTAAACCGAAATAATTTTGGAGAGACTTGAAAAGGAACGGCAGCAATGTAGTAAATATTCCCCCTCTCGTGTCCAGTGATTATGCAGCTCACGACGACGCTAACAACGCAGAATGTCTCAGCGACTACTTCAGTTCCGTTTTCACTCCTGCAACAACGTCTCCTTGCTACGAACCAACGCTTCTCGATGAGAAAAGAGAGTCGAATGAAGTTGTAATCAGCGTGCGCATCATTGAATTGTTTCTTCGAGGGCTCAACTATCCAATAACGATTGGTCCTGATGACTTACCCAACTTTCTTTTCACATTATGCTCTAGATCTATATCCAAGTACTTGAAATTATTTTTTGACAAGTCGCTGCTCGAAGGCTCCTTCCTGATAACTGAAAAACAGGTATTGTGGCCCCTGCCCATAACTACAGCGCTAAAAGCGACGTTTATACTTATCGTCCAATACCAGTGACATTCCTTGCCCGTAAAATACTACAGCATATTCAATTACGAGCATTGTAGCTCATTTATATGCTGATTCTGCGATTGCGTCTTGCCAACGCAGATTTCGTAAGGGGTTTTCATGTGTTACACAACTGTTAAAATTTACAAACTACATTGCTTCTGCTTTGGAGAAACGGCGTTCAGTTGAATGCATAGTCCTCAGTTTAAGAAAGACTCTCGACACAGCGCCCCATTCATTGCTCATAGGAGTGCTCAGATATAAAATTCACCCGCAAGTTGTCTCATGGGATAAAGAACCACTTACCCTGCGCCGGCAGTTCGTGGTTGTAAACGGTGTTCAGTCGCGCCATCAAGATGTTGGATGCGGTGTACCCGAAGGCTCCGTCCTGAGGCATTTGCTATTTTTCTTTTATATAACTGGTAATGGTGGAGGTCTGACATCGCAGTTGAGTCTCTTTGTAGACGTCTGCGTTCGATAGGGGCTGACTAGCAGCATGCATGGGGCCAGCCTGACTCAGCAAGACCTCATTCGAATTACTCAATGGTGCACTAAGTAGCGCATGCCGCTAAATTGAACAAACGCAGTCAACATCACATTCACTCGAAAAAAACTTTTCAAATCTCTCTTACATCTAGAATTAAAAGGTAATAGCTAAAGTAACACAGGTCAAATACCTAGATGTTTGATACACCTCAGAATTAACATTGCAGAAACAGGTTAATTATTTTACTGCTAAGGCAGGGTAAATGATAGGTTTTCTTTTTTGGAATTTCGCAGCATTCAGCCAGTCTACACAAGAGCTGCGACACAAAAGGCAAGTAAAATCTATCCTCGAGTACGCCTGCATAGTGTGGGACCCTCCGACGGCACATAACGTTTGTAAACTTGACAGGGTACAGGATATAAGCGTGAGGTACGTGTTGTACGTGTGATGTCGATACAAAGTTAATTTCAGCGCTACGAGTGCTAAAGGAGTACTTAGGTGTGATACCTTAGAAGTACGATGGAGAAAGCTGCGTCTGAAACATTTTCATTCCATATAATACGGTGCAATTTTTATACAAGGAGAAAGTATGTAACACCGCCTCATTACCGGTCCCAAAGCGTGGACCCTGAGCTAAAGGTACGAGAAGTTCTGTGCAAAACAGAACTGCTTAAGAAACCATTTTTTTTTTCTAAAAAACTATACAAGGATAGAATCGGCTGCCTTCCGATGTCACCAAGCTCGTGTCAAATGATGTATTTTGTGCCCTGTTAAATCACTCAACTTTTCCGTTTCCTTGACCTTTTTGTTGTATTGCGCGT